>NC_052153.1:104141920-104837441 GCF_902713615.1 Scyliorhinus canicula
GAACATTTTCCTTATAACTTCCTGGTATGCAGGTCATTTAGCTGGCCTTCTCTTCTTCAGCCTTTAAGCACATTGAACAGTCAATCAGTATCGAAAAAATTAAATTTTCCCATAATAAATTGAAAGTGAGCTCATCAGTACCCCTCAATCCTTTAAAACGGTCAGTTTCCCAAGTTTGAAGATCTAGGAGATTAAGGTAAAAAATAATTCCTTTAAAGTAATGGAAACCTTAAAGTTGTTTTCTCACAGTCAACTTCATTGCCCTTTAAAGTGTAGAAACTTGAATGTATGCCGAGAAGGCGATAAGCTTTGAACTGCATTGTTTACATTCACACACACACTGTTGTCTTTTAAAAGCTTTTTGATTGACAGGGCGCGGCAATTTGAAAGGAGAGATTTGGATTGACTATATCGCTCTACAGGGATCCATTAACTCAGGAGCACACGTGGTTCTCTAACTGCAGTTTTTTTTTTTAAAAGGCTGCTTCTTTGTTCTTAAATGCTTCCTCGAAAGAACAGCTGTGGGGGCAGCCCCTGCTCTTTCTAAGGACATCACTGCAGAAGTTCCTCAGATTAGTGTCCTCGGCCCACCCACCTTCACTGGGTCACCAATGACCATCCATCTGACACAAGATCAGAAGTAAGGATGTTCACTGATATTTGCATTGGTTTCAATTCAATTTGCCACTCTTCCAATAATGAAGTAGCCCATGGACACCATTTGAGTTTGAGCTGATAAGTGGAAAATTACATTTGCGTTACACAAGTGCTAGGCAATGGCCATCTCAGAGAGAATTGAACCAGCACCTCTTGATATTCAAAATATTCACTGCGATTGAATTCCTCACCATCAGCATCCTGGAATCACAACTAGGCAGAAAAAGAACCAAATGTGCGGTTACAAGAATCGGTCAGATCCTGGGAATTCTACAGTGAGCAACTCACCTCCCGACTCCGCAAAGCCTGACCACCATTTACAAGGCACAAATCCAGTAAGTGATAGGATATTCTTCACTTGCCTGGGCGAATGCCATAGCAATAACACTCAAGAAGTCCAACATCATTGGGGACACACATGATTGGTACTTCATGTACCACCGTAAACACTGAAGGTGGCAGGATAAGTCTAAAAGCTATTAACATTAAAGCATATGGTATCCTGGACTTTATCAATTCGGGACAACGAGTACAAAAGCAACAAACCTGTATAAAGTATTGGTTTAGCCTCAACTGAAGTGTAGCATGCAATTCTGGACTCAACTGTCTCAACCTGACCTGACACTTCTTAACAATTTATGCACATAATAAACCAAGTTCCTCTGCTCCTGATCCCTTTATTTTGTATTGTTTCTCTGGTGTTCATCCTGTCAAAATTAATCACTTAAGACTGCATTAAATTTCATCTGCAAATGTAAGAGCAAGTTATTTTCGTACATTGTCAATAGTATGCAACTGCTGTCAAGAAAGAGGGACAGTAAGCAATCAATCACAAAGCCTTAAGATGGCATAAAAGCAGATACATTTGCAACCGATCATTCTTCATGGAACCAGTGACGAATAAAAAAGGTAGCTGCGGAGACTTCAAACCTCAGCTCAATCTGGCCTCCCAATATCCACACATGGACTTTCAAACTGGATTGTCATTAGGATCAAGTACTGGTTTATTTCCCCCTCTCTCTACTAATATTGGGCACAGCCCAAGAACAACTAAATATTTGTCAATTTAGTTTACCAGGAATACACTATTTAATATAAAGATTCTCTTTGTACAATCTAGTTTACAGCTCATTGGCATCACCATTTTGGCAAATTTCATACAAAATTTTGAAATGAAGCCATATTTGCTGTAGTTTATAATGATTAAAGATCAAAGAGTAGGCCATTTTACAATACTCCAACGAATGTTCTATAAAGTTCTGCATTGATCATTCAATTCAATTAGTTGCAGCTGTTTTCAATAATTCTCACTGCCCTATGCTTCAATCAATTAATTATTGTTCATAATGAGCAAATGCTCGGCAGGAAATCATTCTTTGCTGAAAGCGCTCCACAGTCAATGGTCTCTATCCTCAATTCACCTGGCCACGAACAATGCAAATCAAAGGTTCTATTAAAATTGAAAACTAGCAACCAGCATATTTAAAAAGACACATTGGTTTGAGACCATCACAAAATATATAATTAGGCACAAGGCAACTACTTTTTTCACCGTGGCACACACAATATAGTGACAAATATTAGAGGTTAGTTAAACATATTGGATTGTACATTAACTGGAATATTCATTTTCATTTCTGATAAAAGTTGAAAATAAGACAAGTGTAATCAGAAATTATCTGTTTTGAAACAAGGATTGGCCAGTTAGCTATCGCCAAGAAAAAAATATCTAATTTTCCCACAAAGTATGCCGCTATACCAAACAGGCAGACATGTTAACTTTACTATGTAACCAGTGGCTACTTGACTGATTACAGGCCTTCACGTTAAGCAAGGTTTTTGTCAGAATCAGATGCATAATTATAACACAGATTTAAACATTACCTGTTTACAGTTAACTACATTTAACAGCAAGTAGAAATTTCCCAACTCCTCGCAAGGAGTGTGGCGACTAGGGGATTTTCACAGTAACATCATTGAAGTGTTATTAACCGAAATGTTATTTATGTAGATTAGTGCAAATTTGGGAGGCATGGTAGCACAGTGGTTAGGACTGTTGCTTCATAGTGCCAGGGACCCGTGTTCGATTTCCGACTTGGGACACTGTCTGTACGGAGTCTGCATGCTCTCCCCATGTCTGCAAGGGTTTCCTCCGGGTGCTCTGGTTTCCTCCCACAAGTCCCGAAAGACGTGCTGTTAGGTGAATTAGACATTCTCAATTCTCCCTCAGTGTACCCGAACAGGCGCCGGAGTGAGATGATTAGGAAATTTTCACAGTAACTTCATTGCAGTGTTAATGCAAACCTACTTGTGACACTAATAAAGATTATTATTTGGTCTAACGTTTGGTTTTCAAGTGGTTACATTACTGTATGTGCCAAAAACTAAGTTTAAGGCAGAAATTGCTGGAAATATTCAGGTCTGGCAGAATCTGTGGGAAAGAGAAACAGTTAATGTGGGCAGGATTTACCGCATAGCCCGCTGTATGCTTCGCAGTGAGGGGAGGCAGACCACCCTTGGCTGGTGGCAGGATCTTGTGAAGATAAAAACATTAAACACCTACTAAAATTTTGTACAGTATTTTAAGAACAATTTTGAATGCATTATCTTTTGATATAGAACTAAAAAACTAAATGTAATATGGCAACAATGGGAACATAACATTGGTGCTCTATTACAATGCATCACAAAACAGTAGGATGTGAATGATTTAACTGTATGCTCCATAAGCAGTAGGGGAGTTTCAAGTAGGTGCATATAAAGATCATTTTCCCCAAAGATGAAGAAAAAGTGGAAGGCAAATCTATCTGCACTGCACTGTACCTGCCCACTTTAGTACTGGAGCTACTTGGAGCAGTCAATGGATCGCATGAGCTTCCTGTAGCCAAGGCACATCTACAAATCACGAAACAATATATATTTTTGTAATTCTGCTTTATAACAAAACAAGTATCGATGTTCTAATTGTATACGCTTCTACTTTTCAGCCCCAACTTTCCAATTTTCCATACCACAACTGCAGCAGCTTCCAGCCAGCTCCACTCAAAAGGTGGTGAGTGGAGTTTGAGATTATACTGTCTCATTGCAACAAATGTTCCAGATAAAATATACAGAACCAAGGCTCCAGCTTGACTATATACCAGCTTATAATAGAATAGAAGTAAAGTAAGTAAAGTTGCCATAGTCCTAGATAACCATAGACTGTTCTCACCTTTGGCGGGGAGGGACTGACTGGTGATGATTTAACCTGAGGATCACCAAACCTCAGGCGAAGGCGGGGCCTTCATTACTAACCTCAGCCAGTACAGGAATTGAACCCATGCTGTTGGCCTTGTTCTGCATCACAAACTAGTTGTCCAGCCAACTGAGCTAAACAGGACCCAGGTTCAATTCTGACCTTGGGTGACTGTCTACGTGGAGTTGCACATTCTCCCGGTGCTGTGTGGGTTTCCTCCAGGTGCTCTGGTTTCCTCCCAAAGTCCAACAATGCGCAGGTTAGGCGGACTGTCTTAAAGGGCGGAGGTGTGAACACATGGGGATGCTCTTTCAGAGGATCTGTGCAGACTCAATGGGCCGAATGGCCTCCTTCTGCACTGTAGGGATTCTATGATAACCTAACTAATCACAAAGGCCCGTTATGAAATTACTGGGTGAAATCCTTGTTAAATTGGGCAGCACGGTGGCAACTACTGCTGCCTCAGAGCTCCAGGGTCCCGGTTCAATTCTGGACTCAGGTGACTGTGTGGAGTTTGCACTTTGTGTTTGCGTGGGTTTCCTCCAAATGGCCTCCTTCTGCCCTGTAAATTCTATGATAATTACTTCAGGCCCTCCTGGCACTGCATCTGATTTTAGCCTGAAACAGTGCTGAAGTAAACACTAAAATTACCTATGCTATAATACTTACTTGACATTTTCCATGTAATATTTTATTCCATCCAAGTGCAATTTGAGAGGAATGGGAGTTATAATGGTACCTTTTTGACAAGTCTAGTGCTGCAGATACACGGTACCTGATTGGGTGGCAGGTTTAAACACTACATTCTCTCCTGCTTTGAGTGAGAACGAGAGTGAGATGGTCAGCCACCATCGGAGTCGGAATCCATTCACAAAAGGTCCTTTAAAGCACCTTTCTACGCAAAAAAGAGAGACTCCTGTAAATTGGAACCCCTATGCTTTGGATTTTTATCCTTGGCTGAAGTCTGCACCTTTCCTCCTTTGAATCTTACTCAAGTGATTTGCGAGGATCAAGTAGTCTCCCCTTTCGTATTAGAAGGTAAGCGAACATAGCGTGTGTCGTGAAGTCGGCAGGCTTGGCTCTGAAGGATGGCAAAACTGCGGCTGGAGAAAATAAGCTTGAAAAACACTGGTTGAGAGAAATGGATGTTATTCTGCTTTCATGGAGGTTATGGGGAGGGAAAGCAATTCCATGTTCTAAACTGAAGATAGAATAAGCATTTATGGAATAAGCATTTTGTGGCAGAGTGGAGTGCAGGTTTGAAAGAAAATGGAACTGCTTTCCCTCCACATAACCTCCATAAGGCATGAATCCTGCATGAAATCAGAATAACACCCATTTCTCTCAACCGTTCTTTTCAAACTTATTTTATCGGGACGCCGTTTTGCCAACTTTCAAAGCCAAGCCTGCCGACTTCACGACACACGCTACGTTTGCTTACCTGCTAATGCGAAAGGGGAGCCTACTTGGTCCTCGCAAATTCACTTGAGGAAGGTTCAAAGGAGGAAAGGGCAACGTGTACATCAGGTGCAGACTTCAGCCAGTTCCTTTGTGCCATCTTCATCTTTACGAGAATGAAAAATTCAACATATGGGCTGTCCTGAAGGGCAATAGCAACAAAATGCTCGTTCAACTCAGTACTGGATATTCCTGGGAGATACTACTGCAGAATACGGACAGCCTCGTGGGCTTTTGGCCTGTTTTTAATGTGGTATCACACGTCAGCTACAGCTGTAAATTAATAACTGACTCTGGGGTCTTAACCTCAAAAGAAATATTTCACCCACCACTTCCCTTTCTAAATCTGAAACTTCTCCTTTCATTTGCTAGTACTTCCCTACAGATAACACACATGGGTTTTGCATCCTTATTTGCACTGGCACAATTGACAAAACCATACCTCAAGAAATCATCTTTATAATGCTTTGTTCCTGAATTAAGTGTCTTATCTGTAGGCTGTTAGCCAGAGGATCTGGAGCTCTGTACTGAGCTAACACTAGCACTGCTCTGTCTTGCCCTAGAATCTCCTGAGCAGCTCTGAACAGTAGATTCTGTTGGGAGATCCCATCCATCAGGTACACTGCCTATGTCTCTGCCCATCTCTTAGTTTGAAGGAAACAATCCATCTTCACAGTCCTCTTGCCTTTCTGCTAGGAGCTAGAAATGGAAGCAGCTCACCTCTGCGATTTGGCTCTAAGGGCATGTACAGAGGGCGTTTGACGTCAAGTGCACGTGAAATGCGTGTGATCTGCTTATTGCTGCCGCTTCTGACCGGAAGACTGTACACAGCCTCATTTATTTTCATTTAAAAGACAGCAGCGGCTGCCATTCCAAATGTAAAAGCCAATAGCAGCTGTTTGGAGCTTCTCCTGATGAATCACCATGGAACGGTGCAACAGATTCGCTCTGTGACCATCTCAACACCTGCCCGTGACCTGCATTTTGGAAATCTTGCTCTAACACAGACCAAATTTATGCAGCATCTCATCGTAGGGCATCCTTCTCATCTGAGAGACCTACCTTATGAATTCTGCTGTACCACCTCCAATGCAAACATATCCTTCCTTAAATAAGGAGACCAAAACTGCATACACCAACTGTGTTCTCACCAAAGCCTTGTATAAACTATAGTCAGATTTCGCTCTTGTATTCCAATCGTTTTCACTAAGACCCACCATGCCATTTGCCTTCAGAATTTCTTGCTGCATTATCTTAATATGAGGAAGGAGGTCATAAAAGATTCAGAACTGATGAGAGCTTGGGGGGTTCTGCAGTTAGGTTGATATTCAGCACATTCAAGAGTTATACAATTACATAAGACTTGTGCAGTCACAAATCAAGATGTGTCATTGGTTGAAAATACATTGCGCTCACTGCAAACGGCACTTTCATTGTGAAAGGTTTAACCAATTTCCACTGCCTTCAAAAACAACTTGCATTTATTTTAGCACCCTCAATACAGTAAATCAAGGTGCTTCACAGGAAAGTTAACACATTTCAATACGCAGCCACAGAGGAGGTATCAGAACAGTGAAGAGGCAGGATGCAACCGTATCTTAAAAGTAGGAAAGGGAGGTAGAACCAGACAGGTTTAGTGATGTAATTCCAGAACTTAAAAAGCATGGCCACCTATCGTTGAGCAATTAAAATCTGGGATGCACGAGGCCAAAAGTGGAGGAGAGCAGTTATTTTGAAACATTGTAGGGCTGGAGAAAGTTACAGAAAGAGGGAGCAGTGAAGTCATGGAGGAATTTGAAAACAAGAATGAGAATTTTTAAAAAATCAAGGCATTACTTAATTGTGAACCAATGAATTGGACTTGGTGAGTTAGAATTTTGGATGAGTTCACATTTATGGAAGATGAGAGGCCAGGCAGGAGAGCATTTCACTTGTCAAGAGGCACCAACAGCATGGATAAGGGCTTCAGCAACATATGACACAAGCATGAACTAGATAATGTTAGGGGTGGAAGCAGGCGATCTCGGTGATGGAGCAAATGCAGTCAGCAGCTTATTTTTGGGTGCAATCTGACAGCCTCAGACAGTGACCAGGAAGAGGGAGGTGCCGTGGGTCAGGAAACTGGGATCAAAGACAACTTTGTCAGACTTCCTAATAATTAGTTGGAGGAAATTTATCCTCATCAGTACTGGATGTCAAACAAGCAATCTGAGCATGGAAAAATAATGAAGAGGTCAAGAGGAGTTGAGGCACATCAGCGTGACGTGGAACCGGACATCGTGTTTTCAAAAGATGTCACTGAGTGGCAACATGTAGATAAGAAATGAGAGAGGGCCAAGAGATTCAAAGGGAACTCCAGAAGTGGCAGTGCAGGAGTGGGAAAAGATATCATTGCAAGTAATTCTCTAGTGAGGACTGGATAGATTAATGGAATCAGGTATATGCAGTCCCATCCAGTTGGAGGTCAGAGATAATGTGGTCCTTTGCAATGCCAAGGTGCCTGCATTCCAGAGAGAGGGCCAGAGGGCCACCCTGCACTATCCCTGGCCACCCTGGGACCGCCGATTACCTGGGAGACCCCCATGGGTGCAGTTCCATCTGGTCCACATTTTTGTGGGCCAGTACTGAACGCGCCCACCTGCGGTCTCCCTGGGGAGGCCTACTTACGCAAGCGTGGCTTCATCCCACTCATTGTGGGTGGGTTCCTGATCTCAACGACTAGTGGGCCTTGGGTAAATCCTTAGCGATTGGGTCAGCATTTTGAAAGAGTGCCCCAATCTCTAAGTGAGCTCGAGAGTCCCCCACACCCTCCACCAACACGCAATGTCACCCGCCCCACACATGGACATTACACTAAATTTCCACCCCCCAAATGAGAACACCTTGCTATGCGGTCATTCAGGTCCCCTTTTTCAGGTCTCTCCACTCCTCCTTTCAGGACCCGAATCCTTCAGCCCCCCCCCCCCCCCCCCACCCCTACGAGGCCCCTTCTAACCCACTCTTCACCTTCCAACCCTTCCTAGCCCCCTTAAACCCCCCTTTCATGGGCATGGCCCCCCTCGGGACCAGACCCATCCAGGCATCCCAGTAGTGCGCCTGTCAGCCCCACCTGGGCACCTTGGCAGTACCAGGGGGGCACCCTGCCCTATCCCTGAACATCTAAGGGACAACAAAGGCCTGGGAAACGCCTTTGTTAAGCCTGGTCCACGTTTGTGTGGGCCAGGACGAAACAGCACCTGGTCCAGGCCTTGCTGGTGAGGCCATAAGTTCCCAGGCCCTGGGAGAATCCAGCGCAAACACATTTAAATCACGCTCAATATATCTGAAATTCCTACATTCATCAGATGACCGACCTGCCATTTTTTTCTGCTCTCCCTATTAACAAGTGCCTAGTAAATGGTCAGCACCTCCCAATGATAGTACAATGAGGAATTTCATCTGTGTGTTTGGTGTTCTGAAAATGGAAACAGAAGATTTTAAAAAAAATATTCGGCCTGGAATGTTGGTGTTGCTGCCTTTTATTTACTGCTCATCCCAACTGCCCTCGAGAAAATGGTGGCGACTCACTTTCTTGAACCACACAAATCCATCTGGTGTAGGTAGATCCATGGTGTTATTCTGGAGGGAAATCCAGAATTTTGACCCAGTAACAGAGAAGGAACGTTGATTATTTCCAAGTCAGGATAGCATGTGGTTTGGAGGGGAACTTGCAAGTGGTGGTGTTTCCCTGTGTCTACTGCCTTTGTCCTTCTAGGTGGTAGAGGTCATGGGATCGGAAGGTGTTATCGAAGGATCCTTGCAGTGCATCTTGTAGATGGTACAACTGTTGCCATTGCATTGATGGCGGAGGAAGTGAATGTTTAAGGTGGTGGATTAGGTGCCAATAAAGCAGGCTGCTTTGTCTTGGATGGTGTCAAGCTTCTAGAGTGTTGTTGAAGTTGCACTCATCCAGCCAAGGAGATAGTATTGCCTAACACTGCTGACTTAAGCTTTGCAGAGATGGGGGGACAGGCTTTGGGGGAAGTCTGGAGGCGAGGTTGTACAAAATAAAATAACTTCTAACTCATCCCTGTTGGCTCTGTTCTCAGCACTGCTTTTCGAATTATCAAAGTCACACAAATTCCTACCCTTAACCGCATCAGTCAGTTCCTTGGGTGCAATTCAGATACTAGAAGAATGAGCCAAATAATAGCTGGCTTTGACTACTGGGAAATGTACCAAAATTCCCCACGGTCCAGAAGCCAGGGAAGTTTTGAATCTTTCCTGGATACTGACATCTGAACATACATATATATATATATATATACACACATATACACTCCTGTGTCGTACAAGCAGTTTCACAGGGAAAAAGAGACGGGACAAGTGTCTTTTTTATGGTAAGCCAATTTTATGGTAAGCCAATTTTAAAAATACTCCAAAAACCAAACTCATCTCAGTTACTACTGTACTTCAAAATGTCTTGCATTCCCCTTTAGCAAGCTGCAAATCTTAAGAATCAGGATAGGTCGGGTGCACCTGCACCACAGGCAATAAAGACACAAAAATTAGTAAAAGATCTAGAAAGATATTGCAACGGTCAAAACTAGTGAGAAGTCACAGCAAAAAGGGTGAAGCAAATTTTAACATAATAAAGTGAAATTTTTCCTTTTTTTTTCCAAACTGGTAACAGCACAGATCAGAAACTTTGATGGTACCCACATAAGACACACTTTCTAGAGTCACATGCTTCCTTAGGATTTTTAAAGTAAAAAATAATTATGGATAGTACAATGAATGAAACCATAAGGAAATGTTTTTCATGAGGAGAAGTGGTGAATTCATGAAATATAATCTTAACCAATCTGAAGCCACGAAAGGCGGACTGGAACAGATGTTTTTTCACTTTTGCTCTGGTTACACTATTTGTTAATTTCACTTCACCCTCCACCTCCCCGCCAAATACTTTAGTCCTTTTTCTCTACAAAAATTATCTGGTTACTTTCTAAACCCATTTGTACGTATCACTTCAAAAATCATCCCTGGTAACTTGTTCCTGTTGGCTGTTGTGCAAGAAAAATATTTGCCTGAATTCCCATTTCATTCCTAACTTTTGAACTTCAAAACCTGTGCCCAGGCATTTAAACCCCTTGGATTAATCATCACAAAATACACATATGAGGGAAGCCAATTGGTGAGTGAATACAAGGCTTTGCTAACCGACAAAGTAAATCTAGATCCAAATGTTTCCTCATACAATCTGAGCTGTAGGTGAAACTTGGTTGAGGGCTAACAGACAGTGAATAAGAGAGTTTGATATACCCATCTTTATGGTGAGCAAAAGTAATAATGTGGTTAACTGACATGGTCATGCATTGCAACTAAAAGTGTTACCAATTGCCCTACTTTCTGTTATTTTTCTGTCAGAATACTTCAATCATTAAGATAAATAACTCAATTCACAATCCTTCACAGCTAATTCATCATGCTGATGCAGATATTAAAGCTGGCACCCTGCTGGAGAAATAATTTGGTCACAACAAAATAACCTGCGTTCATATAGTGCCTTCGATGTTGCAAAACTTAGCATTGCTGCCTCACGACGCCAAGGACCCGGGTTCTATCCCAGCACCGGGAACTGTCCGTGTGGAGTTTGCACAATGTCCCCGTGTCTGCGTGTGTCTCACCCCCACAACCCAAAAGATGTGCAGGGTAGGTGGATTGGCCACTACATTGCCCCTTTGAAAAACAAATTAACGTCACAAAACGTCCCAAGGCATTTCACAGGAGAGTAATCAACAAAACTGACATTAAAGGCACATATGGTCATCTCAGGGCAGATGACCAAAAGTTTGGACAGAGATGAATTAAAAGAGGGAAAGAGAAGTGAAATGTAGCGAGGTTTAGGAAAGAAATTCCAAGGAAATTCACAGCCATCAATGGTGGAGTGATTATGGGCAGCACGGTGGCCTAGTGGTTAGCACAGCTGCCTCACGGCGCTGAGGTCCCAGGTTCGATCCCGGCTCTGGGTCACTGTCCGTGTGGAGTTTGCACATTCTCCCCGTGTCTGCGTGGGTTTCGCCCCCACAACCCAAAAATGTGCAGAGTAGGTGGATTGGCTACACTAAATTGCCCCCTTAATTGGAAAAAATAATTGGATAATATAAATTTATAAAAAAATTTTTAAAAAATGGTGGAGTGGTTAAAGTAAGAAGTCTTACAACACCAGGTTAAAATCAGGGATGTGCAAGAGGCCAAAATTGGAAGAGTGCAGAGATCCAACTGTTATAATCAATTGCTCCAAATATATTTACATTTGAAAGAATGCAGGAAGGAAAATTAAGGTTTCACCATAGTAGCATTCAAAACAGGATTCAAATGAAACATTTTCATGGCAATGGTATGTTTGTCAGCGGTTATGGGTAACAGGAAACTAAAGCAGAACCAACTATGGTGGTCAGTATGATTCATATGCACTGAACAGACAACCCAACTTGCTGTGGGGCTCATGGGCAAAAGAAGGACAGAAGCAACAAGAATACTGACTAATGAAGTTAAAAAGTCAGTCAGTCATTTTCAAAGCTAGCTGGTACTCGACAGGAAATCGGTTTGTTTCTGTTCCAAATGTTCCTTTACCAGGGAGAGTCAGTGAACAAATGCAATTTTCCAGAACCATCTCAAACTAACATGGTCAGTGAGCAAACAGGGTAACTATATTAGAAGCAGAAATTTTCCTCTCCTCCCAAGGTACTAGGGTAATGTGCTTTTTTGTTTTTGAAATGTTTTTTATTGAGTTTTCATGTTATATATCCAACAAATTACAAATTATTAGAGAAAAAAAAACACGCAAAAATTAACATGTATATTTACAGGTAAGCATCTTCATAATAACAACTGTGGCCGCCCCCTTTAGCCGGCATACATATTTTACATTCCCCAATATGGCCGAGGCACATGTTTATAGGCAATTATTTACAGTTTGGTTTTGGGCCTTAGCTAGCCATCAAACCCCCTTAACGAACCCGTACCCCTCCTTCCCCCCCCCCCCCCCCCCCCCCCCGGCTACCTTCCCCCGATTCCCGTCCATTTTCCCCTGATTCTTGGCCACCGACTATTCTTCCTCCTGTTCGTTGGCCACAAACAGGTCCCGGAACAATTGCATGAATGGCTCCCACGTTCTGTGGAAGCCGTCGTCTGACACTCGGATGGCGAATTTGATTTTCTCCATTTGGAGAGATTCCGAGAGGTCGGACAGCCAGTCTGCAGCTCTGGGTGGTGCTGCTGACTGCCAGCCAAACAGGATTCTACGGCGGGCGATCAGGGAGGCAAAGGCAAGGGCATCCGCCCTCCTCCCCAGGAATAGATCTGGCTGGTCTGAAACTCCGAAGACCGCCACTATCGGGCATGGCTCCACCCTCACCCCCACCACTTTGGACATAGCCTCGAAGAAGGCTGTCCAGTACTCCACAAGTCTGGGGCAAGACCAGAACATGTGGGCGTGGTTGGCCGGGCCTCTTTGGCACCGTTCACAGCGAAGCACTGCATAGGGTCAACTCCACCTCCACGTGCGCAAGGCTCAGTCTGACGCAACTAAAAGTGGTACATAGAGCCCACTTAACAAGAAACCGTACGAGTAGGTTCTTCCCGGAAGTGCCCAGTGCCTTGCCTTGCGAGTTAGTCAAGAACAGACATATTCACCAAATGTAGGATTGATAGGAACGCTAACCACTGCCCATTAAAGACAATAATATCTCATTGAGGTTTGCACTCTACTTGTTTCCAGATTAATTATTTGAGAAGTTAATAACAATATTGTTGTTTATTAAGAGGGGAATCGAACACAAAAGTAGAGAGGTTATGCTTCAGTCGCACAAGGCATTGGTAAAACCACATTTGAAGTACTGTATACAGTGCTGGTTTCCTTCTTCAAGGAATGAAGTAAATGAGTTAGAAACCACTCAGAGAAGATTTACTAGACTAATACCAGGAATGGGCTTGAGGAAAGGCTGGACATTCTAGGCTCGTATTGCTGGAGTTTAGAAGAGTAAGAGGTAATTTAATTGAAACATACAAGATTCTGATGGGCCTTGAATAGATGGATTTGGAGAGAACATTTCCTCTTGTGGAAGAATCTAAAGCGAGCCGGATTTACCAGAAAAATTTCGAAATCTGGTTTCGAGCGCATTTGGCGGGATGTTTTGTGACGGCTTCAATGCCGAGATTTAGTGAGGAGTGGAAGGAAATTAGTATTAGTAGAAAAATGGTTTTAGGGAAATTAATGGGATTGATGTCGGATAAATCTCCAGGGCTTGATGATCTTTATCCCAGAACACTTAAGGAAGTTAGTGAGATGATTTGAGTACAAGAATTTGCGTGTTTTACAGCAATTGTACAGTGCATTGGTGAGGCAACACCTGGAGTATTGTGTGCAGTTTTGGTGTCCTTATCTGAGGAAGGATGTTCTTGCTATGGAGGGAGTGCAGCAAAAGGTTTACCAGGCTGATTTCTGGGATAGTGGGACTGTGATATGAGGAGAGACTAAATCAGTTAGGATTATATTCTTGCAGGCACGGTGAAGTGTGTATACTTCAACGCAAGAAGCATCAGGAATAAGGTGGGTGAATTTAAGGCTTGGATCGGTACTTGCGAATACAATCTGGTGGCCATCACAGAAACATGGATAGAAGAGGGGCAGAAATGGTTGTTGGAGGTTCCTGGTTATGGATGTTTTAATAAGATTAGGGAGGGTGGTAAAAGAGGTGGGGGGGGGGGGGGGGGGGGGGGGGGTGGCATTGTTAATTAGAGATTAACCCTCTTCTATCCATGTTTCTGTGATGGCCACCAGATCGTATTCCCAAGTACCGATCCATGCCTTAAATTCACCCACCTTATTCCTGATGCTTCTTGCGTGTAAAAGTCTTACTTTGGTGGTAGGCAAAGTAATGGAAAAGGTACTGAGGGATAGGATTTCTGACCATCTGGAAAGACACTGCTTGATTAGGGATAGTCAGCACGGATTTGTGAGGGGTAGGTCTTGCCTCACAAGTCTTATTGAATTCTTTGAAGAGGTGACCAAGCACGTGGATGAAGGTAAGGCAGTGGATGTAGTGGACATGGATTTTAGTAAGGCATTTTATAAGGTTCCCCATGGTAGGCTTATGCAGAAAGTAAGGAGACATGTGATAGTGGGAAATTTGGCCAGTTGGGATAATGAACTGGCTGACCGATAGAAGCCAGAGAGTGGTGGTGGATGGCAAATATTCAGCCTGGAGCCCAATTACCAGTGGCGTACCGCATTGATCAGTTCTGGGTCCTCTGCTGTTTGTGATTTTCATTAATGACTTGGATGAGGGAGTTGAAGGATGGGTCAGTAAATTTACAGACGATACGAAGATTGGTGGAGTTGTGGATAGTGAGGAGGGCTGTTGGCGGCTGCAAAGAGACATAGATAGGATGCAGAGCTGGGCAGAAAAGTGGTAGGTGGAGTTTAACTCTGAAAAGTGTGAGGTTGTCCATTTTGGAAGGACAATATGATTGCGGAATACAGGGTTAACGGTAGGGATCTTGGCAATGTGGCAGAGCAGAGAGATCTTGGGGTCTATGTTCATAGATCTTTGAAAGTTGCCACTCAAGTGGACCGAGCTGTGAAGAAGGCCTATGGTGTGCTAGCGTTCATTAGCAGAGGGATTGAATTTAAGAGCTGTGAGGTGATGATGCAGATCTACAAAACCTTGGTAAGGCCACATTTGGAGTACTGTGTGCAGTTCTGGTCGCCTCATTTTAGGAAGCATGTGGAAGCTGTGGAAAAGGTGCAAAGGGGATTTACCAGGATGTTGCCTGGAATGGAGAGTAGGTCTTATGAGGAAAGGTTGAGGGTGATAGGCCTTTTCTCATTAGAACAGAGAAGGATGAGGGGAGACTTGATAGAGGTTTATAAGATGATCAGGGGAATAGATAGAGTAGACAATCAGAAACTTTTTCCCCAGGTAGAACAAACCATTACAAGGGGACATAAATTTAAAGTGAATGGTGGAAGATATAGGGGGGATGTCAGAGGTAGGTTCTTTACCCGGAGAGTAGTGGGGACATGGAATGCACTGCCTGTGGAAGTAACTAAGTTGAAAACATTAGGGACCTTCAAGCGGCTATTGGATCGGTACATAGATTACGGTAGAATGATGGAGTGTAGATTAATTTGTTCTTAATCTAGGACAAAAGTTCGGCACAACATCATGAGCCGAAGGGCCTGTTCTGTGCTATATTTTCTATGTTCTATTCATTGGAGTTCAGAAGAGTATGGGGAGATTTCATCGAAACTTATAAAAGTCTAACAGGATTAGACAGTGTAGATTCAGAAAGAATGTTCCCGATGGTGAGGGAGTCCAGAACTCGGGGTCATAGTTTGAGGATAAGTGGTAAACCTTTTAATAATCATAATAATATTTATCAGTGTCACAAGTAGGCTTACAATGAAGTTTTAGGACTGAGGCGAGGAGAAATTTCTTCACCCAGAGAGTGAAGAAGAGGCTCAAAGAGCCTCCTCCTGTTTCTATTTTCTATGTATCAATGTATTGACACCGCTATTCAATGACATTTAGCTGTTTTTTGGGGCCTTGGGGAGTTTCTCCCCATTGATGACACAAAGTTTTCCTGCACTGGGAACCTGAGCTCACCAGCAGGACTGGCTCCTCAAGCTCACTGAGCTAAATCGCTGGCTTTTAAAGCAGACCAGCAGCACGGTTCGATTCCCGCACCAGCCTCCCCGGACAGGCGCCGGAATGTGGCGACTAGGGGCTTTTCACAGTAACTTCATTGAAGCCTACTCGTGACAATAAGCGATTTTCATTTCATTTCATTCATTTTCAAAGGCTGCCCTGTTCTTCACAATCCCACCCGCACCTGGCCGGAAAATCATACTCTAGGAGAATATTTTTCTCTCAGAGGGTTGTTTGTCTTTGGAGTTCTCTTTCTGAAAAGGTGATGAAAGCAGAATCTTAATGCAGATGGTAGATAGGTAAGCATGGGGATGAACGGTCATTTAGCGTAGTTTAGAATGTGAAATTGAGATTATTGTCTATGTTCAAAGAGTTAAGTACATCTGTTGGACTCATGGAGGATTACGTTCATTAACTGTAAGAAAATAAGCAAACTTCAAAATAAAATAATGTCAATCACAAATGATTCATATGTACCTTAGGTAGGATCATTAAAAAAACATGGGTCCAGTATTATCAGTAACTGCAAGCATTAGAAACCCTTCAATTGCTGAAGGGAACCGTTACTTTACAAAGGAAGGTTCTGAGCATAGTTGTTACCTGACCACAAGGCGACACTATTATAACTCAAACATGGGGCTGGATTCTCCGATTCTGGCACAATGTCCCCACAGTGGCATGGGAGCGGTGGCAAATGGCACAAAATGGCTGATTCCCTGTTTTGCTGGGGGCTAGCAATGTAGAGCACCTGGCTCTGGCTGCCAATACGGCCTGGAGAATTGTTGTGTCCATGGCCGTGCATGGGCACGGCGGCAGCCTGCAACGGCTGCACTTTGCTGCATGGCGCCCGCAGCCCATGGACACGCCCGCGAAATAGTGCCACCCCTTTAGACGTGCTCCTGACCGCCTCCTCCCCCTCCTCCGAGTGCCCCCAGCCCCTAATAATTCCCCCCCTCCCCGACTGTGGTGGCGCTGGACTGAGTCTGCAGTTGCCGCACTGAGTTCCCGATGGAAGAGACCATGAGAGACCCATGTTGGTCCGGGGTGTAGCATCGGGGGCGGGCCTCAGGCAACGTCCCGAGGTCATTGATACGTGGCGTGGAATACTCCTAGAGTACGCTTTGGAGGGGGCGGAGCATCACGAAAGTGGCACCCCACTGATTGAGTCGTAAACTTGAATTCTCCGGCCGATTGCCGAACGCGATTTTGGCGTTGGCGACTGGAGAATCCAGCTGAATCAGTGCTTTTGTACTGCAAAAGTAGCGGCCTCCAAAAATGACATACAAGAGTAACTCACATGACCAGTTAGTAAATTCCTTAACTGAAAGGATGGCACTAATTTAAAACTGGCATCACTTTTTTATAAATCGTAAACAGATTGTTATTTTAGGCATCAGATTTGCAAGGTTTTGTTTTCTGTCACATCTTTTAACGCACTTGCTGTTAGGCATTCGGCCAGCTCCGATAATTGGCCTAAATGTTCTTGACAAAACATATCAGCATGTGGCAGGCAGGTTTAATTATACAGCAATGTACAAACACTCTTAATGAATATTCAGATGACAACATCTTGCCACAGGCCAAAATACCATAAATATATCAAATTAATTTCTTAATTTTTGTAGTTTCAGACATTTCAAGAAATTACTTTGAATAAACTGTTTTACCATTTCCAAAAACAGTGCACCAGATATAAAATACATATTTTAAACATGGAATTTTCATCTGTAGGAAAAGACAGCTCAAATATAAATTCTGAAGTTTTACATTACTCTTGGGTTGGTGGTCACCAGGGAGAAACTTTTTTCTTGAGCAGCATCCACAATACAATTAACTGCCTGAGATGGTGTTCTACAAGGACACTGGGAAATTTAGCCAAGTATAAGGACAAGCAGGCTGCAGTTTAAATGAACATTGATGAGCAAGTTGCAGTCTCGACTCTACAATACACAGGAAAAAGGCCATCCAAGGGACAGTAGAACTATCCTGCCAATCACACTTGTTTACCAGGCATAACAACACCTGCATTCCTTATTTGGAAGAGCCTACCTGCCCCTAACACTTGCAGGCATGGCCAGTCAGTGCCGACCCCAAAATCAATGTGGCTGCCCCTAATTGGACTTGATCGATCAGGGTGATCGAGCCCAGAGACTGCCCAAAAAAGGCACAAAATTCAAGCAGGTTAAAAGGTGCTGCACCACCTTACAATGTCTCTGTGCAGCAGCAACGGAACAATCGTGATCTTCACTGACCAACATGAGGAGGACCATCACATTGCCAACAGAAGGAAGACCAGAGCCAGACCAAGGACTGGACATTGAGGACTACAGGATTCAACACACAGATAAAGCCCTTTATATGTCTGGGTACTTTTGTAGCCAAAAAAAGTTAAGTTAAGGTCTTGTATGAACTTTTAGTACTGTGTAGAATCATTTGTTGATGATGTGATTGATTAACTGTAACATTGTGCGAGTGTGAATAAATACTATTTGATTAAAACAAGTCGATTCGCAGTCATGTGTCCACCGCAAACGAGTTAAAGACACACTGGTAGCAACAGGTGCATAGAAGAAATCTCAGCTTATTCAAACTTTAAAAGTTGGTGTTTTAAATTAGACAGAAATTATTCACTACAACATGTGGTGATACATCTATTGAGCATCAATACTAAAGTATTAATCTGACATATCTCAACAGCATAAATCTGTCTTTTGGTCCAGGTAATAGACACTATTCTTGTTATAGACACTACTATATTCTATCATAGGACTTGTCAAAGTAAGGCCAGGCATTTGGGCAGAAAATTATCATACTACTTCCTCTCATGTTACAGTTGTATAGGACTTTGGTTCGGCCACATTTGGAATACTGCGTGCAGTTCTGGTCGCCACATTACCAGAAGGATGTGGATGCCTTGGAGAGGGTGCAGAGGAGGTTCACCAGGATGTTGCCTGGTATGGAGGGTGCTAGCTATGAAGAAAGGTTGAGTAGATTAGGATTGTTTTCGTTGGAAAGACGGAGGTTGAGGGGGGACCTGATTGAGGTCTACAAAATTATGAGAGGTATGGACAGGGTGGATAGCAACAAGCTTTTCCCAAGAGTGGGGGTGTCTTTTACAAGGGGTCACGATTTCAAGGTGAGAGGGGGAAAGTTTAAGGGAGATGTGCATGGAAAGTTTTTTTACGCAGAGGGTGGTGGATGCCTGGAACGCTTTACCAGCAGAGGTGGTAGAGGCGGGCACGATAGCATAATTTAAGAAGCATCTAGACAGGTATATGAATGGGCGGGAACAGAGGGAAGTAGACCTTGGAAAATAGGAGACAGGTTTAGATAAAGGATCTGGATCGGCGCAGGCTGGGAGGGCCGAAGGGCCTGTTCCTGTGCTGTAATTTTCTTTGTTCTTTGCTCTTTCCTTCTTCTCCCCACCCAACCCCAAATGCTGGAATGTAAGTAACACTTATTTTATCATCAGGAATGTCAACTTACAACAAATGTTGGTAAAATGACAGTAAAACCACTAGGCATCCAATTTTCCTGTGGAAATGCTATCTTATTGAGTAGACTTGTGGCGAACCTCGTATGGCTACGTACGGCTGTTGTATATATGTTCACTATTGTTCTACTGTTCTATTACTATCATTATCTCTACTGCTGTATATACTTACTGTTATTGCTGTTCTGTTATTGGTTGTTGCAGTTGTACTGTTGGAATGTTGTTATTGGTGCAGCTGTTGGCTCCGCCTGTGACTCTGCCCCTCTGAGGAGGTATAAAGCCCGTTGATCTGGGGCAGTCTTGCAGTGCGGGAGGAGTTACAGGTTGGCACACTTTTAGTCTAATAAAGCATCGGATCACTACTACTCAGCGTCTCGACTGGATTGATGTCCATCAAGACGTTAATCATCAAAGTAACACATTCTCCCCACAAAACTGAATCGAAATTTGTAGAATGCAAAGGGAGTAAGCGGATGATAAAGGTTTTAGCTGCCTTAGCAGTCACATGACAGTACAACTGCGCTCTGTCTCAAACACAATCAACTTTCACTCTCAACATTTTTGCTTCTGGCCCCTTACTTCAGCCCACGTGCTGTTGAAACCTCTTCCATGTCATTATCACACCAAGACATGGTCTCTTAGCTGTGCTCAACATTCACACATTTTGGCTCGCACAAACATTTGCTTCACATTATGTTAACCCACATCACATCCTACTCATCCACTTCTATTGTCCTCACTGACCTATAATTGCACAGGTTCCTCAATGCATCATATCTAAAATTCTGATCTTTTATAGTTAAATCTTTTCCTGGCTTTACCCTTTCCTATCTCTGTACCCTTCTCCAGTCTTACAACCCACAAACGCCCTCAAATCTTTCTATTCCTCCAACTCCAATGTCCTATGTATTCACTTTCCTTATCCCCCAAGTTTGTGCTCTAGAAATTCCCCAACGACTCCAGCTTCCTGAAAATCCACCTCTCTAACCAAGCTCTGGTGAAGATTAGTTTTATTAATAACTACAATTGTTTCCTATATTCAACAATCTAGGCTGTTTCTTCATCTTAAAGATTTGAATTCAATTTCTACGCTTCATTTGTGGCACAAGGGAAACTTTATTTTATTGGAAATTACTTTGCAGCAATTGTCTTAACAAAACTCTTTTGCCATGAGCAAACTTTAACCTCTTCTAAAAGAGACTCTGAAAGAGATGGTAGACACAGAGGTGAATGTCTGCAAGTGGAAGCACTCCAAAATAAGATAACAGAATTCAAAACTCACTGCAAGCAAATTTCAATCCAACTAAAACACATTAGGGCAAAAGGCATATGCATTCTTTTAGCAGGGAAAAATAAGAGTTTATTCAACCAACGCATTGGTAAACCAGATCGGAGACATTCAAAATTGGAATTTCTACCACAACATGTGGTCAGACTAGTGCACACCTAGAAGTCAGTAACTCAGGGGAGGAGAACTGAAGCAACCAGAACAGCTTAAAATAGGGATGCTCTCGGTGTGGGTGAGAGCAAGAGGGAGGCAAAGGAATGTCAACCACAAAATCTAATTTGCAATTGCCACAAGGAAGTTGCATACAGGATGCTCAGAAAAGATACTTGTACTTGAATTCATGAACGTGAACCATATCTGTAGCCGTTATCAAACTTTGGAATATCCTACTAGCAGAATCAAAACAAAAATTTAACTCGTACATCAGATAAGAATTTTAATTGGTGCACAGTACAATTTAAAAATGTTAATTGAAAACTATGGACTTGTGAGGAGAAAGTTCTTTCAGATTTAGCTGCCCTTCGGGGATGTAAGAGTAGAATAGGAGTAATGCAAAACTTCTAAAAACTTGCAGCAAGATGCCAATGAAGGAACAACAGAAATTTTTCATATGCTCTAGAAGGCTTGGATTTCAGTTAATGCTCGAAAGTTTCACGTATTGTGGTAGCCAACAAGCACCTAACAGGAGAATAAAAGCAAAATACTGCATATGCTGGAAATCTGAAATAAAAACAGCATTGGAAATGTTCAGCAGGTTTGGCAGCATCTATGGAGAGAGAGACGGAGTTTATGTTTCGAGTTGAAAAGGGTTTTTCTTCGAAACAGTGTGTTGGGGATGGGGAAGAGGTTCAATTTATCAGTAATCATAGCGACATGAAGTGTTTGATGAGAGACATATTTATAAATGAAAAAGTGTTTAAAAAAGACATGTATTTAGAAGCTGCTTTTTCAGTCTGAGTTTTAAATACACGAACTCAATGAAACAAGCATGTTCATTTGACAGTTAGCTATTTTGAATGGATTGGAGCCACTTTACACATTACTGGAGCCAAGAACTGCACACAAGTCCAACATTCTTGAATTTATATCCAAGGAGATTCTTATGATCTCACCCTCAATATTGGCTTTGAAAAGGTGTTTCAGAGTAGGGGTGCCAAAATATCCAAAAGACCCATTTTGACAAAATTATCAGCTGTCTAACGACCAATCGATCACCTACCTTTGCAGGGGAAGAGCAGCAACTATTCTCTTCAGAGTTAAGCTGTTGAAGAGGACATCCCTGCTGATGGAAGACGGAAACCTTTCTTTTTAATTCATTCATGGAATGTGGGCATCGTTTGCTGGGCCAACATTCATTGCCTATTCATAACTGCCCTTGAACTGACTGGCTTGCTAGGCCATTTAAGATTTGCTGTGGATCTAGAGTCATATTCACGTAGGCCAGGCCAGGTGAGGACATCAGATTTCCTTCCCTAAAAAAGATATTGGCGAACCAGGTGTGTTTTTAAACGATAAAAGTAATCATTAGATTTTTTTTAATTACAGATTTTCATTAGAATTTCACCATCTGCTCTGGTGGGATTCAAACCTAGGTCTCCACAGCACTACCCTGGGTCTCTGGATAACTAGTCCAGTGAAAATACCACTACGCCATTGCATGTAACAAACTTGATGGAGGTGAAATTGGACCATGTGGCATCCGTTTTTTGGGCACAAATAAAAGATTGCATTTTGCAAGACTGCCACTATGTCCTGTGCTCCAAGGGTGTCCAACATCACTTTGACACAGATAATACTCAGGCGCCCTTGTAGCTACCCTATACAGGTGACCCACAGTTTCTTCTAATAAGGAAAATTTGCCAATGCTGAGTGGAGCATTCACCAGCCACGGCCTATCCTATTGATCGAAAGCAAACTTTACCCACGTGAATTTCCCAGGTTTGATAAACTATTAAGCAGGTAGAGAGATACCTGGACAAAAGATTTCAAGAAAGCAACATTGATGTTTCTTTTTCATTTGCGACGGCACTCAAATAATGCGATTAATAATTTTGCCAGACTTCAAGCTCCCGCGAACAGATTTTACGAATCATGAAATAAAAGCAGCGAATGGCCACTGGAGCATCAACGGGGTTCGAAAGCAGCACAGCTCTCTGATGGAAACAACTATGAAAACAACATAGCTTTGGATTGGTAACCATGTGGCTAATTTCCACTGAGGAGCTGTTGTCCACTGCTCAACAGTGTCCCAAGTGTAATAATGGTGTGAAAGTAAACCACTAAAAAAAGAATAGTGAAACCAAATACCAATATTGCAGAAAGCAAAGAATTCAAAATGCTACTCCCACAGGATGTCTAATTACTAGCATAAATCGATGTAAATGACCCTTGAAGCAGCTGATTTGTACTTTTGTTATTAAAGAAAATTCAACATTAGAATTAATATAGTGTAATCAAAAATGATTGAAAACTGGCAACAATTTAGAAGTAATTTTTGCTTGAGTCACTAATAATTGACTAAGTTTTAAGCATCTCAATTTAAAAAAAATTAAATGCACATATATATTTTTCACCACACAAGACAATTCCTTTCCTAACACCCTAAAATACTGCTACACTGACACTCACCAAAAACCTAGAACATTGAATAATTAGTTTTTCATCATTGTGTAAAGTGACTGATTGTCCGGCAGAAAATTACATCAATCAGATCTCGCCCCTCATGTTGCTGATTCTTCTACTGTTTGACTCTTCTGTATAGCTATTGTTTTTGCTTCTCCCTCTTTTTTTTGTGACTTTTTCACTTTCTTGTTGGGAGCCAGGTCATCGTGTAGCAGGCAAAGGACCCTGGGTTTGGAAGGTGCTGCCGAAAGAACTCTGGTGAGCTCCTGCAGTGCATCTTGTCGATGGTACACACTGCTACCACTGTGCATTAGTGGTGGGAAGGAACTCAAGAGGGCTGCTTTGTCCTGGATGGTGTTGAGTTTCTGGTGTTGCTGGAGCTGGCATCCAGGCAAACAGAGCATTCCATCACAATCCTGACTTGTGCCTTACAGATGATAGTGGAGAGGCTTTGGGGAGTCAGGAGCAGAGTTATTCCCTGCAGGATTCCCAGCTTCGACATGCTCTGGTAGACACAGTATTTATATGGCTAGTCCAATTCAGTTTCTGGTCAATGGTAACCCCCCAGAATGTGAGAATGATCCTGCTATAGTAATGCCATTGAAGTCAAGGGGCAATGGTTAGATTCTCTCTTAGTGGAGATGGTCGTTGCCTAGCACTTGTGTGATGCAAATGTTACTTGCCACTTATTAGCCCAAGCCTCCCAGTGAAACTCAGTCATGACTGTTTACCACTGTGCCACCATCTCAGCTGGGTCTGTCCTGCTGGTGGGTTAGGACATATACCACCATTATTATTTCTGGATGATACATTGGGCACAATTTAACCACTGCGTTGCGTCCCCCAGTGTGGGTCTGGGTATGCCGGTTAGCGGAAAAGGCCAAAATAAGATATTTGCTTCCTGCCATCTAACTGGCTTGCTTCAGATGGCATGATCCGGATAACGCCCAAATACGGTGTGCATATCATTGACCCCTATTCACACCATTTTCCATCTCATTAGTGAGACTGAAATCGAATGTAACGGCCTCCCAGGAATTAACATGCTCCCCAGAGAGAAATCATGCAGGTGTCATTTGGCATTTCTTTTTAAAAATCTGAAGCGAGCTCAATGTTGTCGAGGGGACTGGAGGTAAGAAGCCAATTTCATTTTTTGGCATGCAGCTCAAGGGCCCTGGAGCTGCTGCCCTAGTGCTTGGGTGGGGTGGGGGACCCCTCAGGGGGCTTCAGGGCTTCCCATCTGTGAGGCTTCAAGCCATCTTTAAACATTGTAGACACCCATAACAGGGGCATCCAACCAAACACTTCCAGGACTGAGCCTCGCTCTTGGTTCTATGCTGAAGGTCAGTTGAACTCCCTTTGACTATGGGCAGCCACTAGCTTCACAGCGAAAGGCAATTGCTAAGAAGGAATTGGTCCAGTTAGTTCTGAAATCACTCCACAGCTGCAGGTTGTGTTTGCTGCTTGCTCCCACTGGTGGCTGCAGATGCCTGGAGGCTGCTGCTGTATTTGCCTTCCTTTTCTGTAGCCGAAAAGAAGGACAATTTTTTCAAAGATACGTGGGTCCTGGAACACTGGGCTCAAGGGGATATACGAGTCCACAAGGCAATCTGGTTTGAAGCAAGAGCTGCTGGGAGACCTGGTGCGCAACTTGCCCCAAATGGGCACCTGCTTGCGCCGGTGAAGAAATGCTTTCACAGATTGCCGATGCTTTTGTTGCTGCATATAACTGACATGTCACCGTTGGTTAAACATGCTAGAATTCAAAATGTTCAACTGCACCTTGAGTGCCAGTGGAAAATGTGGATGCCAGGATTTGGTGTGATTCGGCTATGTGGGTAGCTGTGGCTCATGGACAATGAATGGCACTGATATGTGGAACTACTCACACATAGATGGACAGATGATTTCTACGACAAAGTTCTGGACATAAGAACAGGCTTATCTTCATTTCTGTGGAAGAACCTGCAAGGGGTGATACAGGTGTGTTTTTATTTTCTTTTGTGAAAATTAGTTGATTTGGCTAAATATCAGCAGCACGGTAGCAGTAGTTAGCACTGTTGCTTCACAGCGCCAAGGTTCCAGGTTCGATTCCCAGCTTGGTCACTGTCTGTGCGGAGTTTGCCCGTTCTCCCCGCGTCTGTGTGGGTTTCCTCTGGGTGCTCCGGTTTCCTCCCACTAGTCCCGAAAGATGTGCTGTTAGGTAATTTGGACATTCTGAATTCTCCCCGTGTACCCGAACAGGCACCAGAATGTGGCAACTAGGGGCTTATCACAGTAACTTCATTTAATGTAAGCCTACTTGCGACAATAAAGATCATTATATCAAATATGGAACGGTGACTTTTCTTTGTTAATTAATGGGCAGTTGGAGTGAGCTTCAGAGGCCTTAGTCATCTGACGCTGCCAGCCCTGGAGGCTCCCCATTGTCTGCACCATGGTATTGTTACTCCTCAGTGACTGGACTATGTTCTGCAGTGCCTCAGCAAATGTCCATCTGCCTCTGGGATGCGCCCCTCAGTGATTGGGATATATCGAGGCCCTGAGCCATGGTTGCCACAGACTGAGCCATGCCTTGCACACCAGCACTCAAGTCACTGGCCTCTGTGCTGCAGGTTTTCCACTGCAGTTGCCTCCTGAGCAGCGTTGGCCTCGGTGCCACACATTGTTGGCATCGTCTTTCACGTCCGTAGCCTTTGGGACTCCTCTAATCGGCTAGGCAATCACCAAAATATCACTGACATCCCCTCCTGAATCTCACGGATGTGTCCTAGCACTTGCATCAGCTCTGGGAGAATCTTGTCCAAAGACTCAGCATCTGGCTGAGACCTGGGATCCAGCAGACCTCCGACTGTTTTCTCCCTTGTATGTTCCTGCCTCCATCTGATGTGCATCAGCAACTGTGTGGTGCTCACCAGATTTGTGCCCCAGAAGCCTGTCCACTAATGTCACACACCAAGGTGGGGGTCTCTGCCTGGTGGAAGGTGGGGATGATAACTGGGACTCTTCAATAGTGGTCTCCTCCGAGTTCTCCTCCATGGTGGTCTCTCGAGTGGAACGACTTTGAATGGCCTAGCCCCATCAGATGGAGATGCTGTGAGAGAATGGACCTTTGGTCAGTGAGCGGGAAGGATAATTTTCCCTGACGAACTCAGTTGAGACAGGTTATCTGGGTGAGGGGGTAGTGGATCCTCACCTCTGCAGCCTCGGGCCAACCTTGCTATTGATGATTGCTGTCTCCCCAGTCAAGCCTGCAACATCCTGGGCCAGTTCCTCAAAGGGCATACAGTTTGAGTATCAGGTACCCCGCCCACCCCATCTTGGACCTTTCATGCCTATTAAAGGCTTTCTTCTCCTCTAGGACAAAGAGAGGGCATTGTGAGCCACATGCATGATTGATCAAGGGGTCTATGGCAGGTGGCATGTGTGAGTATCGCAACTGGACATGGGGTTGTGCTGGTGGCTGCCAAGGGGTGCTGAGGAACAAGCATAAAGATCAGATGTAGAGAGAGTGCGAGGTGTCAGCCAGTGATTAGGGATCGGGGCAGGCGGAATAGATGCCAAGAGGGAGGGAAGGTGGTAACTTACCCTTACAGCTCAGTGGAGGCTGGTGGTCTTCTTCCTAAATTGTACAGCAGCCTTGCTGGTCATGATGCCCGAACTGACAGCCATTGCCACTGCATTCCACGCGGTATTGGTGGTCCTGTTGCTGGGCCTCCGATCCACTGGGGGGGCCAGCAGACAAGGCCTCCATGGTGTCCAGAAGCCCGGCCAAGTTCTCATCCCTAAACCGGGGAGCAGGTATGCGTGCTGCCATACTGGTGTGCTGACGGATGCTGAGGGAGCACTTCAAAGCAGCTCCCCATTGTTAGCCACGAAAAACTGAGGCGCAAGGCTGGTGAATCAGATAGCGAGACAGCCAGTAATAGAGAGAAGCTTGTGGGGGTTCACCAAGTGCCATTACATACAGGCCACGATCTCGCTAACGTGGTCGACACCTCACCAATCATGCCTAAAATGATAACATTAACGTTAAATCACGTCCATTGTCTGCAAAATACAATAGAAGAATAGAATCAGAGAATCACTACTGCGCAGGAGGCCATTGGACCCATCGAGTCTACACCGACCCTCTGAAAGAGCACCCTACCTAGGTCTACACCCCTACCCTATCCCTGAAAACTAGTAACTCCACCTAATCTTTTTTTTTGGGACATTAGCAATTTAGTGTGGCCAATCCACCTAACCTGCACATCTTTGGAGAGTGGGAGGAAACCCACGCAGACACGAGGAGAACATACAAACTCCACACAGACAGCGACACAAGGCTGGAATTGAACCCGGGTACCTGGCGCTATGAGGCAACAGTGCTAACCACTGTGCAACCGTGCCACCCTATGACCCTGTGAGTATGACTATGTCAGCCTATTGCTTGATGAGTCTGTGAAACAACTCTCCTAATTTTGGCACAAGCCCCCAGATCCTAGAAGGAGGACTTTGCAGGGTCCACAGTACTGGGTTTGCCCGTTTCCCATACCTAGGTCAATGTCAGGTGGTCCATCCAGTTTGATTCCTTTTTGTTTCCTTTGAAGCAACTGAATACAACAGAGTGGCTGATTAGGCCATTTCAGAAGGCCAGATGTAGGCCAGACCAGGCAAAGGCGGCAGATTTACTTTCCTTTTTTTTTTCTTTTTTTTTATAAATTTAGATTACCCAATTATTTTTTTCCAATTAAGGGGCAATTTAGCGTGGCCAATCCACCTACTCTGCACATTTTTGGGTTGTGGGGGCGAAACCCACGCAGACACGGGGAGAATGTGCAAACTCCACACGGACAGTGACCCAGAGCCGGGATCGAACCTGGGACCTCAGCGCCGTGAGGCGGTTGTGCTAACCACTAGGCCACCGTGCTGCCCTCAGATTTACTTTCCTGAAGGACATTAGTGAACCAGATGGGCTTTCTCAACAATCGACAATGGTTGAATGGTTATTAGACTTTTAATTTCAGATTTTTAAAACATTTAAGTTAAATTCTTCCATCTGCCATAGTGGGATTCAAACCTGGGTCCCCAGAGCATTACCCTGGGTCCGAATTACTAGTCTAGCGACAATAGCACTGCAGCACCACCTCCCATTTGCTTGCTTTTAACACTAAACAAAAATAAATAAATTTAACAGAACAAAAGTACTCTTTCTCATGGGCGTCGGAAATTGAAGTCTGTCTCACAAATGTGATCTTTTCTAATAAATGGAGGTGATCTGTTGGCTTCAAAACTAAGCTATTTTTTGAAACTAAAGTCAGATTAAATGACTTGGTCAAATTTATTGATAAAAAACTAAAGTTGCAACTGTGTAAATTTCACAGACACATAAAATATTGATATAAATCTTGTGCCTAATGATTCATTTGAAGAAATGTTATTGGCAGAAAATGCTGGAAGTTAAAGAAAATCTTTCACTAATAGATCACCAACCTCACAGCCCGAGACAAAATATGAAGTCCAAGACAAATATTTTGAGATGCTCAGGGTTTCAAGTCGAAACTTTAATGAAGACATTAAAAAACACCCTATGATTAATGAATCATGCTGTTCCAAAATATATAATTTGTAAATAAAAATATTAAGCCCTTGTTCGGAATGCGAAACATGTGCTGTTTGGTGAATTGGACATTCTGAGTTCTCCCTCAGTGTACCCGAATAGGTGCCATAGTGTGGCAACCAGGGGATTTTTCACAGCAACTTCATTGCAGTGTTAATGTAAGCCTACTTGTGACACTAATAAAGATGATTCTTTTAAAAATGTGATTTAAGTATTGGGTGACACATGGCACAATGGTTAGCATTGCTGCCTACGGCGCTGAGAACCCGTTTTCGAATCCCAGCCCTGGGTCACTGTCCGTGTTGAATTGCACATTTGCACATTCTCCCCGTGTGTGTGTGGTTTTCATCCCCACATCCCAAAAATGTGCAGGGAAGGTGGATTGGCCATGCTAAATTGCCCCTTCATTTGAAAATGTTAATTGGACAAATTTTTTTTAAAAATGTGATTAAGTAGAAAAAAAGGACGAAAAAAATTCAAGGAGCAGAGAGTGGTTTAGATGCCCAGATTGTATAATTTTAAAGTAGTGCTCATTATTTATTCTGTTATAGTCAAGTAAATTATGAACTCTGCAAATACTTATATTTTCAAAACTGAACAAAGGCCATGAGTTCTTTTGTGGATCAAAATCATCCCCTTATCTCAAGTAGGAACGAAAAGAACATTCCAGGCTCATGTTGTGTCATTGACTCCTCAGAAACTACTCCTCAGAAACTAATTCAAAACGGTAATTTCAAATTTAATGGGTCCTTCAACACAAAGACACAGGCTGTCTCGAACAGTCAAAGATTCGAAATGAGAACATAGGGGATGATTGGAATTAACAGATACATCACCTTTGGAAAAAGGACTTTGAACTTGGGACTCACATGAAGGGTGAAGGAGGAACCTGACGCTTTGAGACAGCAGTGCTAACCACTGTGCCACCCCATATAATCTTCTATGAATTAATTCTTACGTACTGAACATATAATAGATCCAAGGCACACAGCAGCACTGCTGTCTAAAGCTGTGAAGTTAATAAATTCTTTGTTCAATTCTAAACAGCACACTGCAATCCAACTACATCTTCACTCCTGCAGTTCCTGCGGTAATTTTAATAAAAATCACATGTTACTGTCCTATAGCACAATCTCAACTATATAATCCTTCATCCATTGTGACTGGTGTCACAGTATGGCACAATTACAATGTCTTGGTCTTTCCTGCCACCTAGTGGAGATATTGTGAAAAGACTTAACTCATGTCATTGTTTTGTTCATTCTTTTCCTTGCCAAGCTGCCAACCTGCCCTTTACCCCACTTTGTTTGAGGGAACTTCATTTTTTCTAGGCTACAACTTTATAGGTCCTGCCTCAGTATCTCACTGCCAAGGATATCGGAGACAAAACCAATCCCGTCCACACAAGAGCTCCTAGAATTTATCAGAACAGGTAACTCAAACCAATTCTTCCTTCCCTAACTCAGGGTGATAAGCCCAATTATAGAATCTCTACCAGGACACCATTCGACACAGCACTACCAACAGATTGATCCAGAGAACTTCCAGTTCTGCATGGCACAGAGCTCATTATTAGATAAACTTAAAATATTGAGAGACATTATTTATAGGTATTTCATGGAATCATATCAGATCCCCCATTAGAACGCAAATATATTTTGCCCAGCTGATGTTGAAGGTAAATCATGGCAACAATGCAAATGATGTTCAAACTATCACAAAGAAAAGGGAACATGCCCAAATTGGGATTCTACATAGAATGTAGGTTCAGCTATATATAAAAGCTATAGAATTTCCATTGTCGAAACTGCAGCTTTATGGATATATAATATGAATTTATATATACTTACATAATTACCATAAGTACATTTACATTTTTGTTATATTTCTAAACTTAAGATAACCAGATTAAAATTAAATTCAGCAGGGATCAAAATATTTGAGGTGAAATATTTTATGAATTTTTGTAATGGAAACTTATCACTCCACTATTCCTTTGCTTAATTTCATTGTCGGCTCCATTTAAGAAAGGCTTGTTCAATGTTACTTACAACTTGCTAGATATTAACAGTTCAACGAGTGTCAATAAAAATGCATGTCGATTCAACACTCACTACACAAGAGGAGCAGGTAGGTTCAAGCTGAACACCCTGCCATGATAGCAACATAAAAACACATCTGAGGTACAATATAATGGCTGCACCCAAATCTTCACTGGATTTCCAAGAAATACAGGAGGACCATTACAAAAAGCTAAAATGTATGTCGCAATGAAAGTGTTCTTTAAAAAAGATGAAGCCATACTGCAAATGATACTCAACTTTAAATAAAATGAATCTTTTGTGGGGTCAAGACAGCGACCACATCCCATCATTGGCCACCATGTAAGAATGAACCCCAGCTATTCATAACTTTGGCTTTCTTTTCAACCTTCCACCAGTTTCCAAGTTCATATGCTCACCATCAGAAAGACCACATAACACTTCCACAGTTAAAACTGCCCATATCCGCTCCTGGCTCACTCCATCTACCTTCATCTATGTTTTTCTCACCTCCAGATTCAACTATTTCAGCTTATACAAATCTCTGCAGCCTGCATTCGATTCCATCTTTCTTAACGTTGATCCAGATTTACTCCTGATCCATCAACAGAATGCACCTAAAGCTCTTCCAGATTTTCAATCCTCTCATCTGCTACCATCATCGTAACTGCTTTACAATATTGACTACACTTAATTGGCAGTAAAATGCTTTGGGATATCCGGAGGTCATGAAAAGTGCTGTATAAATGTAAATGGACCATACTCCAGTGCTCTTCAGCCTTATTCTGTACAGCGAATCCATGGCAGAAATATTCTGACCCCAACCAGAACTGAATCTAATTTCTTTACTGGTTATTCAACTTTGCTAACATTTTGCAGAAAGTTATATTCACTACTGAATCACCTCAGTTCTGCTGCCCGTTATATGCTCGGGTAGTTCTAATCTGCTTCCATTGCACTGATTTATTGCTATGCTGTTAAGTTCTCGGGTTTGCTACTATTCACTTTCCTCCTACAGTTGCTATGCTCACCCGACTCATTCAACATTCAGTCCCCTTTTGTACATTGGATTAGACTAACTCAGGATGCTGTTGCTTCTGCTTATGTTGTTTTTCCATGGCTTCATCAGATCAGCTCCTTCATCTCCACTGGTCACATAATTCATTGTTCACTCTCCTCAGGCTACTTAATCTTTGCTACGCATGGTCTTGGGTTTCACACTCATTACAACTCTTCTGCTAGTCCTGCTAATAAAAGCTGTGTACAGGCAGGATCATTACACAATCTCCACTGGACCAGAGAATGAACCTCTGTTGTCTCACTCTTCCTTTGGAATCCTGTTGCACCAGACAGTTTCCACCAACGTTTCGGCCAATAACTTGCTATCAGTTCTCCACAACGGACTCCAAACGTGGACCATGTACACTCCAAGCCTGATCCACGTAGGCTGAAATTCAATTTATCTCACTATAGCATCTCAGACTTCAACTTTGACCAATATCATATCATGTTAATTTGGTCCAAGGATATTACTTTTTAAATTTATCTCGTGCCTTTTTTCCTTTTGTCGCTCCTTTCCTGTCATTTAGCTATACTTCCCCAGATCTTCATCGCAGCCCATCATGACTCATCTGCCTTCCTACCAGCCTGTCACAATTCCAGGCTTCTTTCTGGGCTTCCATCTGCACATCTCCAAAGCCCTATTGATGAAATGATGTACCCCAAGCAGCAGCAGCCCCAACTGCCCCCTTCTCTGGTTGACTGTCCTACCCAAATATCTGCTGGAGGCTAATGTCATGAACTTTCTTCCCCCATTGTAAACTCCAAACCTCGAATTCAACTAGTGGATGAACAATCACTGCCACCATCTACATTTCCACCAGAATACCCTGCGCGAAAACAAAGTCCTTGTACTTAGTGATAACCGTGTGACACAAATTGCTGCTTCCTGGTATATTCTCCACCACAAGCCCTGCCCATACCAGTGTGGCCCCACTCTCCTTGACACCCAATTCTTCAAGAACTTCACTCTGTTACATCAGTACTGCCCTACCTTGATTAAAATGGCTCTAACAATGTTAATGACTATTAGCCCTTCTTTGGCACAAAGAATATTAGAAAGTTCAAATGTTTAACTCCAAGTAACATTAAAATATGGAGCACAACTTTATTTTTTTTTAATTTAAAAAGGAGAGCACAAGAGCTAAGAAACAAAGCTTTATATACATGGTGAACAGTACTGTTTGCAATCTATGGTCTATTTTGTTTTGTTTTTGTATTGCAGTTGATATACTCTGTAGAAAAGTCAAAATATTTGTACAACAATACATTTTGTGATTTGGAAAATGTTTTGAATAATAGCTAAACATGAAATTCAGGAAGCATTTCAAATAGATAAATATATAGACATTCAGAACATAGATAAACACTGCCACAGTTTACAATAAACCAGACATCGAGCAGTATAGGGGTGGTCCTAAGCTCATGTAGCACTGGGAACATGCTTTTGGGCCTTGGCAACAAAGAGGCGAGAATGCTGGACTTTGCCAGTCCTGGAGTGGGAGAAGCCCATATGCTCACTCAACTAACATTGGCTCCCATTGTACTCTAGAAATTCAGCTGGCAAAGAATATAACTAGAGCCAATCTTAAACACATTTAGATAGTTACAGATTACAAGCAAGCACCTATTAACCCAATAACTACAGTTAAGTCAATGTCTATTTCAAACAAATTAAACAAGAGGATTCGAGTATATACCTCCACCACGCATTGTTAATTCAACAATTTTTATTACAACTCTTCTGAGGCTTTTCGCTGCCTGAGTGATGCTTTGCAAGTATTTTTAAAAAAAATTTAGAGTGCCCAATTCATTTTTTCCAATTAAGGGGCCATATAGCGTGGCCAATCCACCTAGCCTGCACATTCTTTTGGGTTGTGGGGGCGAAACCCATGCAAACACGGGGAGTGCAAACTCCACATGGACAGTGACCCAGAGCCGGGATCGAACCTGGGACCTCGGCGCAGTGAGGCAGCAGGGCTAACCCACTGCCCCACCGTGCTGCCCTTGCTTTGCAAGTATGAGGTGATTCTCCAGCCCCGTGGCACCCAGCACGAATTCCGCTATGTTGGGAGAATTCCGGGAGAGGTCCAAAACAGGATTTGCACCGATGCTAAATTGTTTCCGATGCTCCCGGCTCATTCCAGCTGGCCTTTGCTGGGCATGAACCAGAATAGCATTAAATGCTCCTTCAAATATACCGGATCTGTTTAAAGCCGGATTCTCCTGGCTCCTGCAAACGCTCTTTTTAAAGGCGAGCCCAATCTCTGAAGGCCAGCCAGCATCTTCAGGTTCTGCAGACCTCATTAAGTGCATAAAGTGTGATCTGGATTGTGCCGGACCATCGGCGGGAATTGCACCACGGTTCCCACTGGAGGCCACACTTGGGATGCCAACCTGAAAAGTAACCCATTGTCCCCATTTGCTGTTTCCTGTCTGTTGCCAGTTCTCTATCCATGCCAATATACTCCCTCCAACACCGTTAGGCTCAGATCTTATGATTTAACAGTCTGTGAAGTACCCTGTTGAACACCTTCTGGAAATCCAAATACAACACAACTACTCGCTCCCCTCTATCCATTCTGGTTGAGACTTCCTCAAAAAACTCTAATAAATTAGTCAGACACTATTTCACTTTTATGAAGCTATGTGGACTCTGCTTGATTAGATTATGATTTTCCAAACGTGCTACTATTACTTCCTTAATAATTGATTCCATGATGATGAGTGGGGGGGTTGGCAGGGACCTTGGTAGTGCTGGTCAATGTATAAGCACGCAATTGGGATGATGGGGACATCATGAAAAGGCTGTTAGCGAGCATCCTCGATCGGGTTTCCCACTAGTTAATAATGGGGGGTGATTTTAATTGTGTGCTGGACCAGAGGGTGGAACGGTCAAAGCCCAAGTCTGTGGCAAAGATAGGGACGGCGAGGGAGTTAAGGGTGTTTATGGAGCACAAGGGGAGGATGGATGCATGGAGGTTTAGGCACCCGGATGTGAAGGGACGCCTTTTTCTCCTATGTCCACCGGGTATATTCAGGACTAAATTTTTTTGTGGTGGGGAAGGAGGTGCTGGTGGGATGGAGTATGTAGGTATAGTTATCTCAGACCATGCACCGCACTATGGTTGTATAGTTCAGAGCCTGGGGCAAAGGAGGCAGAAATGGGGGTTTGTGTTCCTGAGGTGGAAGGGGGACAGGCGGCAGCCATTGGAGGAGATAGTGGAGGGGGTAGGGTCGGTGCAGTAGGGGAAGGCCACAGGGCCGGCGCCTTCCCGGCCGAATTTTATAAACAGTTTTTAGGGAATTGGCCCCCCGCAGCTGCCGAGTAATTTCATTGAGGCACTGGAGAGGGGGGGTGGGGGGCAAAGTACAGGACAAGTTGGCGCAGGCCACTGTTTCTTTGCTCCAATCTCGTTATTAAATATGAATGTAAAGACTCTAGCCAAGGTACTGGCCAGGTGATTGGTGGGGTGTGTGCCGGAGATAGTGGCAGAAGCCCAGACAGGGTTTGTGAAGGAACGACAGTTGTCCAGTAACATTAGGAGGCTATTGAATGTAGTCATGAACCCGCTGACAGCAGAATACCGGAGGGGAGAGTTGCGATGATAGACCTTCCATCATGTTGAGTGGTGATGTATTTGAGACTCTGAGGAGGTTTGGGTTTGCTCCGATATTTGTGGCATGGATACGATTGCCTTATGCATTCACCAAGGCGAGTGCCTGAACGAATGGGATGCAGTCAATACTTTTTAAGCTACTTGGGGAAATGAGGAAGGGATACCCGCCATCACCGTTATTGTTTTCAATGGCCATAAAGCCATTGGCGAATGTGCTCCGGGCTCAGGAGTGACAGGGTATCGTGAGTGGGGTTGGGAGCATGGGGCATTGTATGCAGACGACTTGTTGCTATACTCGGGCCTCACGGTAGCATGGTGGTTAGCATCAATGCTTCACAGCTCCAGGGTCCCAGGTTCGATTCCCGGCTGGGTCACTGTCTGTGTGGAGTCTGCACGTCCTCCCTGTGTGTGCGTGGGTTTCCTCCGGGTGCTCCGGTTTCCTCCCACAGTCCAAAGATGTGCGGGTTAGGTGGATTGGCTATGCTAAATTGCCCGTAGTGTAAGGTTAATGGGGGGATTGTTGGGTTACGGGTATACGGGTCACATGGGTTTAAAGTAGGGTGATCATTGCTCGGCACAACATCGAGGGCCGAAGGGCCTGTTCTGTGCTGTACTGTTCTATGTTCTATGTTCTATATGTAGAGGATCCTTTAGATAGTATGGGAAGAATTATGGCACTGCTGGGAAAAGTTGGGGTCTTCTCCGGGTACAAATTTAATGTAGGAACTGTTTAGCTATGATGAGAGGTTGAATACACTTGGTTTGTTCTCACTGGAACGAAGGAGGTTGAGGGGCAACCTGATAGAGGTTTACAAAATTATGAGGGGCATAGACGGAGTGGATAGTCAGAGGCTTTTCCCCAGGGTAGAGGGGTCAATTATTAGGGGACATTGGTTTAAGGTGCGAGCGAAAGGTTTAGAGGAGATGTACAAGGTAAGTTTTTTTTATACATAGGGTAGTAGGTGCTTGGAACTCGCTGCCGGAGAAGGGCAGCACGGTAGCATGGTGGTTAGCATAAATGCTTCACAGCTCCAGGGTCCCAGGTTCGGTTCCCGGCTGGGTCACTGTCTGTGCGGAGTCTGCACGTCCTCCCCGTGTGTGCGTGGGTTTCCTCCGGGTGCTCCGGTTTCCTCCCACAGTTGTTGTTGTTGTTGGGTTACGGGTACAGGGTGGATATGTGGGTTTGAGTAGGGTGATCATCGCTCGGCACAACATCGAGGGCCGATGGGCCTGTTCTGTGCTGTACTGTTCTATGTTCTAAGGTGGTGGAAGCCACGAGTGACGTTTGAGGGGCATCTTGACAAATACATGAATAGGGTGGGAATAGAGGGATACTGACCCCGGAAGTGTAGCAGATTTTAGTTTAGGCGGGCAGCATGGTCGGCGCAGGCTTGGAGGGCTGAAGGGCCTGTTCCTGTGCTGTACCTTTCTTTGTTCTTGAAAGTATGAAGTCTTGAATGAGTTGGGAAGGAACACGAACCTGGGGGCCCTGCTGATCAAGATTGTGAGTGTTCGGTTTAGGTATTTGGGGATCCGGATCACGCATGACTGGGCAGCCATGCGCAGATGAAACGTCACAGGGCTGGTTGGGGGGGGGGGGGGGGGGGGGGGGGGGGGGAGGGGGGGGGGGGGGTTAGCCACTCTTTGTAGCCACCGAAGTGGCCATTCCCTGAATACAAAATGGAGGAACGCAAAGCATATAGGATAAAATGGACAATGTTTGCAGCACCAGCAGGCTGCACCAAGCAGGTGTGGATTCTGTCTGCTAAGAAAGCAGACAGCACCGAAACGAACATTCCGCATACTAATGAGGCAATCTCCGGGATAGTTAGCATATTAATGGAACAATTCCAGAGACAATGGACACAAATGAGGAAGTAACTGCAACATTGTAAAGAATACCAGACACCCCGGCACCAGCGAGGTTCGAAAACAAAGAACCTGAAAGCCCGCCCAGTAGCCAAGGAACAGCCTCAGTATTGGGGGGATTCAAACATATAGATCGGGAAGGAACCCAATCGATTCCGAGCAGGTAAAGGGGTCCGCCCAAAGGGGCGCGGATCCCTGGGACCTATAAAAGACAGGTCCCACACATGGTTCATTCTTCTTGTCCAGCCGTCCTCTCTCCTTGACCTGCCCTACCTTGTGGACCAGCACCTCGACCAGCTTTTGCCAAGAAGACCTTGAAGGAGAGAGAGAGAGGTTTGGGACAGCAGCCGCCAGCAAGTAAGTGTCTCACAACGATCGCTACCGGAGATAGACACTCCTGACCCCTTTTAACTTATACCAACCTGAAGTCTGCAGACCAGAGCAGAGCAAGAGGCCTTGTTCCCTGACCCGGCAGTTCCTTCGAGATAAGTATTAATTTATTTAGCGGTAGGAATAGTTTAATCCTTTTAGCGTGTGCATGCGTAGTTATTATTTTTTTTTTTAAATAATTTTTATTGGAATTTTTTACAGAAAATATAACAAGTATAGCAACAAGCAGTACTATGCAACTAACAGCCCCATAACACCCACAATTCCCCCCAAACCGTAACATCACATGTATTACACTCCCCCCACCGCAACAAGAGAACTTAACCATAAATTAAAATTAAATAAATCAAACTTAAATAAAATAAGCAAACATAATCAACGTCCCCCCCCCCCCCCCCCCCCCCCCCCCCCCGGGTTGCTGCTGCTACTGTCCCAGTACCCTATCGTTGAGCCAGAAAGTCGAGGAAAGGTTGCCACTGTTTAAAGAACCCTTGCACCGATCCTCTCAGGGCGAATTTGACCTTCTCAAGCTTAATGAAGCCCGCCATGTCATTGATCCAGGTCTGCACGCTTGGGGGCCTCGCGTCCTTCCATTGTAGCAAAATCCTTCGCCGGGCTACTAGGGACGCAAAGGCCAGCACACCGGCCTCTTTCGCCTCCTGCACTCCCGGCTCTACCCCAACCCCAAAGATCGCGAGTCCCCATCCTGGCTTGACCCTGGGTCCCACCACCCTTGACACCATCCTCGCCACCATGGGTAGTTATTATAATTGTATTATAATAAACTCAGTTGTTTGAACTTACTAATTGGTGTATGGTTTTATTGCTTTAAACTTCACCTTGAACTTGTGGCGGTATCTTAACGATACCTGGCGACTCCAGAGCTAAGTAACGAAACAGAGCCAAATTGAGTGTTAAGCACACTCACCCAGAACAAGCAACAGGGGGTTAAGGGGTTCTAAAGAGGAGAGATGCCCTGTCGTTGTTGCTGGCAGGGGGAAATACAGGTTATCAAGATGAATGTGCTGCCTAGGTTCTGGTTTACTTTTCAATCACTCCCAATATTTCTTCCCAAAGCCTTTTTTCAAAGGGTCGATGGACTAATCTCAGAGTTTGTATGGGCGGGTAAGATGCAGCGAGTTAATAGGGTGCTATTGCAGAGGAATAGGCAGGTAGGGAGAGGCTAGTGCTATCGAATCTGCTTCAATACTATTGGGCAGCCAATGTGCAGAAGGTGAGACAATGGTTGGCATAGATAGGTAGGGAGAACTCCTGTAAGGGATTGAGTGCGAGAGCCATGGTAATGTTTGCACCTGGTAAATATTCTAATAGCCCAGTGGCGGTCACTTCAATAAAGATTTGGTACCAACTGAGGAAGCACTTTAAGCCGGGACGAGGGTCGGTGCTGGCCCCATTGTGTGGGAACCATAGATTTGCTCCCGGTAGGACAGATGGGATGTACGAGAGGTGGCTAAAGGAAGGAGTAGAACAAGTGACGGACCTCTGTCTAGAGTTTTGAGAGAAATTAGAGTGGTTTAGGGGAAGCGAGTTCCGATACCTCAGGTGCGGGATTGTGCACGGAAAGAACTACCCTGTTACCAGAATATACGCTCTTGGAGAAACTGCTGATTCCAGATGTATAGGGAGAGGGGAGGCTTGGGGATATCTATGGATGGCTGGGAAAGAAAGACAGCTTTGGTAAACAGGATTAAGGGCAAAAGGGAAAAGGAGCTGGGGATTGAACTCGGATAGGGGATATGGAGAGAGGTGCTGAACCGGGTCACCACAAGCTCCTCCTGCACAAGAACGAGTCTCATTCAATTTTAGGTGGTGCATATGACATGGACTCAATGAGGGGATTCTTCCCGAAGGTGGAAGATCGCTCAAAGTGCGGGAGAGGACCGGCAAACCACACCCATATGTTCTGGGATGTGTGAAATTGGAGTGGTTGTTGGCGGCAAGGATGGGGGAACTACAGCAATTTCTGAGCCTGGAGATTATTAAATTTGCCCTAAGGGGGTCAGACGAAGGGTTCTGCGCCCGATGGCATCCATTCTTATCCATGTTTAAGGAATTATTTGTCGCCGGGGGGGGGGGGTATATAAAGGGGAAACATTTGTACAAGCTGTGTACATACGTGGTATGTGTGGATTTTCTTCGTTACGGTATTTGATTTGAGTTTGGAATAAAGTACATTAAAAATAATAATCCAACATTTTTCCATCAAGTGATGTTAGGCTAATCGGCCAATAGTTGCCCACTTTTTGCTTTCCTCCCTTTTTGAATAGGGGTGTCACAAGTTTTCCTATCCTTCAGCACTTCTCCAGAATCCAAGGATACTTGCAAAATCACCAAATCATCCAGCAGCTCTGCAGCTATTTATTTCAGGGTCCTAAGATGCAAGTCATCAGGGCCAAGGGATTTAATAATAATCTTTATTAGTATCACAAGTAGGCTTACATTAACACTGCAATGAAGTTACTGTGAAAATCTCCTGGTCTCCACATGCCGGCGCCTGTTCGGGTACACAGAGAGAATTCAAAATGTCCAATTCACCTAACAGCACATCTTTCATGACTTGTGGGAAGAAACCGGAGCACACGGAAACCCACGCAGACACAGGGAGAATGTGCAGACTCCGCACTGACAGTGACCCAAGCGGGAATCGAACCTGGGACCCTGGCGCTGTGAAGCAACAGTACTAACCACTGTGCTACCGTGCTGTCCTTTTATCTTCCTTTAGCCCCACTCGGTTTGTCAAATATTACTTCTCAAATCATGGTATTTATTTTCTCCCTCATATTCTTTAGTATTAATGGGATGTTGCAAGTACCTTCCACCAAAGACTGATGCAAAATATCAGTTTAACTGCTCTGCCATTTCCTTGTTCCCCATAATTTTCTCCCGAGATTCATTTTCTAAGGGGCCTATGTTCACTTTGACCTCTCATTTCCTGCTTATATACTTAAATAAGCTCTTATTGTCAGTTTTTATGTTGCTTACAAGTTTGCCCTTGTAGTTTATTTTCTCTCTATTAGTCCTCCATTGCTGGATTCTGAATTTATCCCAGACTTCGGGGTCATCACTGACTTTTGCCTCCTTAGAATGATTTTTCTTTCAACTTAATTCCTTGGTTAGCCTTGGTTTATCCCACACTTGGAATTTTTCCTCCTTACAGGGATATATTTTTGCTGAGAGTCATGAATTACCTCCTTAAATATGTCTGCCACTGCTTGTTTACTGTCTTTCCTGCTAATCTGGCCGCCCTGTCCACTTTAGCTAACTCTATCCTCATTTCATTGTAATAACCTTTAAGTTCCAAACAGTTGTTTCTGACCCAATTTTCTCACTCCCAAACAGAATAGTTAATTCTATCATGTTCTAATCACTATTTCCCAGGGGATCTTTTCCTTGAGGTAATTTATTAAACCTGCCTCTATTACCAGATCCAAGATAGTCTGTTCCCTGTTTGGCTCCATGACATATTGCTCTGGGAAACTATCCCTATGAATTTGTTGTCTTAACTACTCATTCCGACTTGGTTAACATGAAGATTAGTCACCCATAATCATTGCTCTATTCTTTTTACATGCTCCTATTAATTGTTGATTTATACCCTTTCCTTGTGTGGCTACTGCATGGGGGTCCATACACTACTCCTACCAATGTCTTCCTTCCTGGGCTGTTTTTTTACCTCCACCCAAACAGACTCTATACATCATCCAAGTCAGGGTTGTTTCTCATAACTATCCTCATTTCACCTCTTAGTAAGAGTGCTACCCCACCATTGGGGGATGTGGCGTTTTTGAGGTGGGTGTTGGCAAAGATTCCGAACCTGGACATGCACAAGCTGATTATGGGGATGGGGAATTTAATACGGTGCTGGATTGGTAGTGTCCTGGGTCGCCGAGGATGTCAGCTGTGGCAAAGGAGCTGTTGGATTTTATGGAGTGCATGGGAGGAACAGACACGTGGCGAAGGGACTTTAGTACTTCTCACATGTCCACCGGGTCTACTTGCAGATTGATTTCCTGGACAAGGCGCTGTTGGCAGGGGTGGTTGGTATTTGGCGATCGTGGTGTCTGACCATGCGCCACATTGGGTGGATTTGCAGGTGGCAAAAGGGAGTCCTCAATGGCCACAGGAGAGGTTGCATGTGGGGTTATTGGCGGATAAGGAGGCTTCAGAGAAGATAGGGGCTGCTATCCGGAACAATGTGGAGCAGAATTAAGACAGGGAAGGTATCAGTCTCCACATTGGTGGGAGGCGTTGTAGGCAGTGGTAAGTGGGGACTTTATCGCAATCTGGGTGCACAGGGAGAGGGTGGAGCGGGCTGAAGACTCGGTGAAGCCTTATTTTTTTCTTTCTCAACATTCACACTACTCAGCCGCCACACCCTCCAAACGACTGAGTCAGGCAGTATTAGGAACCCCAGTGACGTTAAATGCGAGGATAACTCGTGGTGTATAATTTTGATTTGGTATACTGTGAGGAACAAAAATGCAAAACAGGGAGGAATAGTCCAGCCATTCTGTGATCAATTAATAAAGAATGTTTATTAACTTAAAAGAAAAACATATGACAAGGACTATAATACATTACAATAGTACACGTAACTACACTGCCACTAGGGAATATGCAGAGATAGGCCAAAACCTCAGTGCCCCAAACTGTTGTCCATTATATATTGCCTGTTCAGAAGCATTCCACTTTCCCTAGTTGGGAGCAGCATGACTCCAAAATCAACTAAGTCTCTTACCAGTAGAATTAAATCAATTTTATTTTAAAGCTGCATTGTGTGTGATAAGAATCCTCGGTAAAATTGCAGTTTCTTGGTGAAATTGCAGTTCCTAGGACTATAAATATTATTTCGCGTCATTTGAAATTCTCAATATAAAATGAAAACTTTGATTTCAATGTTATTAAAATGGCCTTCAAAGAACCATGGTATGATGTTGCTCTCGATCAGGGAGGTTGAATGCAAATATCAGTATCGCTGCCTCCTAGCCAAGGTCCATGGCTGAACAGCTCAGATTAAATAATGGATTGGTGAATACATTAAAAAAACTTTTCTTACAAAGTACTTTAATAAAAATATAATTTCATATTTGTATGATGATTTGTGATACACAAACTTTATACTGAATGTTACTATGCATTTTATTTCTTGTTGGCATCTAGATAGATAGAGATAGAGAAATACAGCACAGAACAGGCCCTTCGGCCCACGATGTTGCGCCGAACTTTTGTCCTAGGTTAATCATAGAATTTTGGACAATTTGTCATGGCCAATCCACCCAACCTGCACATCTTTGGACTGTGGGAGGAAACCGGAGTACCCGGAGGAAACCCACGCAGTCACGGGGAGGATGTGCAGACTCCACACAGACAGTGACCCAAGTCGAAATCGAACTTGGGACCCTGGAGCTGTGAAGCAATTGTGCTATCCACAATGCTACCGTGCTGCCCTTAAGAAGTTAACCTACACTCCCTTATTCTACCCTAATCCAAGTACCTATCCAATAGCCGCTTGAAGGTCCATAAATTTTCCGACTCAACTACTACCACAGGCAGTGCATTCCATGCCCCCACTACTCTCTGGGTAAAGAACCTACCTCTGACATCCCCTCTATATCTTTCACCATTTATCTTAAATTTATGTCCCCTTGTAATGGTGTGTTCCACCCGGGGAAAAAGTCTCTGACTGTCTACTCTATCTATTCCCCTGATCATCTTATAAACCTCTATCAAGTCGCCCCTCATCCTTCTCCGTTCTAATGAGAAAAGGCCTAGCACCCTCAATCTTTCCTCGTATGACCTACTCTCCATTCCAGGCAACATCCTGGTAAATCTCCTTTGCACCTTTTCCAAAGCTTCCACATCCTTCCTAAAATGAGGTGACCAGAACTGCACACAGTACTCCAAATGTGGCCTGACCAAGGTTTTGTACAGCTGCATCATCACCTCACGGCTCTTAAATTCAATCCCTCTGCTAATGAACGCTAGCACACCATAGGCCTTCTTCACAGCTCTATCCACTTGAGTGGCAACTTTCAAAGAACAATGAACATAGACCCCAAGATCTCTCTGCTCCTCCACATTGCCAAGAACCCTACCATTAACCCTGTATTCCGCATTCAGATTTGTCCTTCCAAAATGGACAACCTCACACTTGTCAGGGTTAAACTCCATCTGCCACTTCTCAGCCCAGCTCTGCATTCTATCTATGTCTCTTTGAAGCCGACAACAGCCCTCCTCACTATCCACAACTCCACCAATCTTCGTATCATCTGCAAATTTACTGACCCACCCTTCAACTCCCTCATCCAAGTCGTTAATGAAAATCACAAACAGCAGAGGACCCAGAACTGATCCCTGCGGTACGCCACTGATAACTGGGCTCCAGGCTGAATATTTGCCATCCACCACAACTCTCTGTCTTCTATCGGTTAGCCAGTTTGTTATCCAACTGGCCAAATTTCCCACTATCCCATGCCTCCTTACTTTCTGCATAAGCCTACCATGGGGAACCTTATCAAATGCCTTACTAAAATCCATGTACACTACATCCACTGCTTTACCTTCATCCACATGCTTGGTCACCTCCTCAAAGAATTCAATAAGACTTGTAAGGCAAGACCTACCCCTCACAAATCCGTGCTGACTATCCCTAATCAAGCAATGCCTTTCCAGATGCTCAGAAATCCTATCCCTCAGTACCCTAGGATCATAATAATCTTTCTTGTCACAAGTAGGCTTATATTAACACTGCAAATGAAGCCCTTATTCACCACATTCCGCAGCCTGTTCGGGTACACTGAGGGAGAATTCAGAATGTCCAAATGACCTAACAGCACATCTATCGGGGCTTGAGAGAGGAAACTGGAGCACCCGGAGGAAACCCATGCAGACACGGGGAAAACGTGCAGACTCCGCACAGTGCCCCAAGCTAGGAATCGAACCTGGAACCCACAGCACGTGAAGCAACAGTGCAAATCACTGTGCTACCATTAGCACTGTTGCTTCATAGCGCCAGGGTCCCTGGTTTGAATTTCAAGTGCTAAAATAGAGTCAGTTTGAAAAATAAGTTGGGAAGCATTATGCTAAAGGTGCTTTCATCCTCATTCTGCCTGTCATTAATTTTTCCTCTATATTGACATTTGCATTTTGTATCTGTATCGTGGTCAAAATCTGGCAATCTCTGAACCCTCTATACTGGTATCACACCAAAAAATTCCATGAAGACCATAGGAAATTACTTTTTCGCACCCCCCACCCCCATCCAAAGATCCAACAGGTTCCCCCCTCTCTCAGAAAACCAAATACCAATTAGAAACAGCAGTCTGTCCAAATGAGACACCATACAATCCCAAATTTAAATGCCAGTACTGATCCTGGAATCCACAAAATGAATTGTCTATCTTGCTGTCAAAAGTCTGCAATGTATTCTTCTATGGAATGATCCTTTTCCAAGATCTACTGAAATGTAATCATGCTTTACTGCCATTCAATGGATCATCTTGTAAATTTCTAAAGAATTCTAATGGAAGGTCAAAGCTTTATCATTATGTAAAGATCTAGCTCACAAAATAATTCTGATTTTTACTTCTTGCAGGGAATGACAACACCAATTTTGGTAGGGACATAACCCATGTGCATATATCCATTTTATTCTTCTACTGATCACATGGTTCAGACATAAGAACATGTACCAACAATTTACACTTGCTTTCCTCAATTTTTCACAATGGCTGGTTTTCTTAAAATTGTTTTATTTAGCTGCTCATCTTCAGGTAACCATTCTCTGCTACCATGTTAAACTTCAGAAAGCCTTTGGTGAAGGATATTACCAGAGATAATCGTTATACACATTTATTTACACGATTACAAGTGAGCACCTCCTAAACCAATGATTACAGTTCACGTTGGTGCATATTAATAGGGGCATAAGTGTTTTCCCAGTTGATGTTCACCAGCTGCCTACAATCAAAATCACACTAGCATCACCTAGATTTTAAAATTCCCATACTGGCTTTCAAATTCCTCCATGGATCTTATTTCCTCCTCATCTCCGCAGCACGGTAACACAAGTGGCTAGCACTGTGTCTTCACAGCACCAGGGTCCCAGGTTCAATTCTGGGGGCACTGTGTGCGGAGTCTGCACGTATTCCCCGTGTCTGCGTGGGTTTCCTCCGGGTACTCCCACAGTCCAAAGACGTGAAGGTTAGGTGGATTGGCCATGCTAAATTGCCCTTAGTGTCCAAAAAGGTTAGACGGGGTTATTGGGTAACTGGGATAGGGTGGAAGTGAGGGCTTAAGTGGTCAGTGCAGACTCGATGGGCTGAATGGCCTCCTTCTGCACTGTATATTCTATGTTTTATGAGCTCCTTCAACCCTTAGACAATCTTTGCACTCCTCTAATTCCGGTCTCTTGCTCGCCGTTATTTTAATCATTCCAAACATGGATAGTCATGCTTTCAGGTACTTCAGCCCCAAGCTAATACTCTCCCCAAGCCCATCCCCCTATATTTGGTTGCATTTTTGCATCAATAGTATGTAAAATTTTGTTCTGGGGGGAGGGGAGGGATGGAAGAGTGAAAGAGAAGCACTTGAATCAAGGAATTTGATATTTTAGAGGTGCAAATAGTCTGACTTGGGGAAGGACTGGATGAGAGTTCTGACTCTGTTGTGATTGGAATAATTTCACTCGAGGTGATGGTGGACAAGCACCAAAGAGAACAGCTTTGACGTTTCTTATTTGATAATGCAGTGCTAGCCCTTTCATGACTCGAGGAATAGGCAGCCAAGGCTAGACCTTAGTCATATCAGGAGGTGCCCATACAGGTTTAGCAAACCATGGCCAAGGGTTACAGTGAATATAATGCAATGCACAGGACTTGGAAAAACAAGCGCTCAGTGCCAGAAGTGTGGCATGCTGCATGTTTAATCTCAAAATTCTCAGAACAGTTTTGATGAAAGATCCATTGACCTGAATCATTAGCCCTGTCATGATCCAGTTAGGGACTATTAGAACTCTGAACGCACAGTGATTTAACAAACAGAGCTACGCCACAGTTCACGTTTTTAAACGAGACAAAACTTTTGTAAATGAACAAATTAAACAAACCAAGTGCAATTAAATTAACACTACAACAAGGGCGGCATAGTGGTTAGCACTGCTGCCTCATGGCAGCTGAGTACCCGGGTTTGATCCTGGCCTCGGGTCACTGTCCATGTGGAGTTTGCATTCTCTCCGTGTCTGCTTGGGTCTTACCCCACAACCCAAAGATGTGCAGGTTAGGAGGATTAGCCATGATAAATTGCCCCTTAATTGGAAAAAAAATTGGGCATTCTAAATTTAAAAAGAAACCTCACACAAGCTTTATACCCACATATTGCTAAGTTCCCCTTACTTCCCCAAATACTTCTCTACATTACAATGTCTTAAAAGATATTTTACTTCGGTGTTGGCGACCCAAAGGTTTTTCAATCTTCAAGGAACTACTTTAATTACCAAACCGTTATTCATGATTGATTGAGCTGTAGACACTTCAGTCCCTTGTTCTGGGTACTTCTCAATAAATCCAAGATAATCTGTCAGCTGCCTCCTTTTGCTACAAGACTGAGGACCACTGTAGCTTTCTTGCCAACTTCAACAGAGATCATTTTCCAGTTTCTTTTCCCTCATGAAATCCAAACTAAGATCAAGTTCTACCTACATTTCACATGCTTATCTTCCCTTACAATGCAGACCTAACGGTCATTTAAATTGGCCATCTTCTCTCAGTAAGTTGCACCATACACAAAACCCAAGCAGCAACTAAACAAAATCTCAACATCTAGATAAAATGAAAACAGAGAATCTTCCTATGCTCCATCCATTTCCATGACAACATGGCATGCTCTGGGATATCCTCAAACAAATCCCCTCATTCAAAATTCTTTCTTTGATTTGATGAGATAGAGTTTTTGGGGTTTACCAAACATGTTTAAACTAATTTAGCTCCAACTCCTAAAAAAAAACATCTGTCTTTACTGCAAGGATTGCAGACGTCATGTCTCCCTTCTTTAGCTAAGTAAGCCGATGTCTAGTTTAGGGTCTCAGCTTCCCAGCTGTTAACATGATCCCAACCTTTTTGTAATAAACTTCAAACTTGTTTTAATTACATCTACTTCAGCGTTGCTAATCAATTTCTTAGTCAGATATACCCTATTTATTTACATATACCTCTTTAACCTACACTATTTAAAAATATATGAATCATGAACTAGATATTTCAACACTCCACAGATACCGCCAGACCTGCTGTGTATTTCCAGAATTGTGCAGCTGTCATACACTGCTTAGGTGCAAGGGATAAGGGGCTATGTCACAATCATAAATAAGTGACATCCTGATGGCTGAAATGCAGCTTTACACAGTATTAAAGGGTAATGTTGAATTTAAATCATATTTAAATGACAAATCATTCCAATGTCTGTACATAGAAATGTCATCAGGACCCAAACCACATAACGAATAGAGCTACATTGGAGCTTGGATCCTATAGGGTTGAATACAAGTAAAAATCCAAGTTGGCTTGATTGCTCTGGACAGGATTGAGGTAACCAATTTTGAAGTTGGGTTGATTGATTAAGGAATCGTCCTAACTTAGTACAAATATTTGCCTGTCAGGTTTTGAGTTTTCTGACATGAAGGGCTTTGTTGTACGACAGTACACAGGGTCTGAGATCAATCTCAACATCCACGTTCATATTATTTTGATCTATGCAGTTAACACGTGTGGGAAGCTAGGGTGCCACGTGGATACAGTGTATTCAATCTAAGGACAGATGTAGCCAGTGTATATCAACAACAGGGAGTCCTTTCTGCATTTTGGGAAAGCTTTTTGAGGCAAACAAGCAAAACCATACTACAGTAGCAGCTCAGTGACTAACGAGAACAGAATAGCGATAAATTGGAGGTGATGAATTAAGATAACTGAAGAGTATTAGGTTATGTACTATAGTCAAAGCTATCAGTTGCGATTACCCAGGAGCTCAATTGGTCAGAATTCAATGGTTACTAGAGTCACTCAACTTGCCACCAGTACAATAAGGGTGTGACAAATTACACTCCATATAGAAACTGCCCCATTTTCATTTCCATCTGAAAATCTCAAGTTTCTAGACAGCACGATGGCACAGTGGTCAGCACTGCTGTCTACGACACTGAGGACCCGGGTAACTGTCCGTATGGAGTTTGCACATTCTCCCAGTGTCTGCGTGGGTTTCACCCCCACAACCCAAAGATGTGTAGGGTGGGTGATTAGCCACTCTAAATTGCCCCTTCATATGAAAAAGTAATTGGGTACTAAATTAATTCTGTAAAAAAAACATTGTAACTGATTTATACATTCTCAATCATCCAATTGTTTCACTGATTCACATTTAAACTCCGTACGATAAGACACAATGTTTGCTCAAGCACTTGCAGATCCTTCTCCAAATTCACTACTGCTACATTCTGTCATGAATTGCTGACTCATGCAATACTGGTCATGCACCCAACTGAAACTGTTGAGTATGGGGATGAGCATGGTACCAGGGCCAGGCTGGCTAAGAGGAAGGGCAAGCTGGGGGAAGGTCAAACTCAGTGGGCCTGGAGTGTATCTGTTTCAATGCAGAGTATAAACAGGTAAGAGATAAACTTAGAGCCTTGATTCATTTGCAGAACTTGAATGTGGTTGCACTAACAGAGACTTGGTTATAAAAGGGACAGGACTGGCAGCTAAATATTCCAGGATATAGGTGTTGTAGGTGATGTTGCAGTGGGAGACTTTAATTTTCCTCATATTGACTGAAAATCTCTGCGGGTTAGGGGTCTGGATGGTGAGGCATTTGTTAGGCGTGTCGAATAAGGTTTTTTGGAACAATATGTGGATAGTCCGACTAGCGAGGGGACTATATTGTACAAGGGATGAGCCCGGCCAGGTCATCAAGGTTGCAGTGGGGGAACATGTAGTGAACAGTGACCACAATTCCATAAGCTTTCAGGTACTCGTGTCAAAGGCCAAGTGTTGTCTGAGGGTAAGGTGCTAAATTGGGGCAAGATCAGATTAGGCAGGGTTTGGAGACGGTTGTTTGGGGGAGGCTATTTGAGGGTAAATCTGCATTTGGCATGTGGGGAGTCTTTTAAAGAGGTGATGAAAGTGCAGGACAGGCATGTGCTGATGAAGAGGAAAGACAGGATTCAGAAATCATGGATGACCAGGGAAATTGCGAGTCCAGTCAAAAGGAAAAGGGGTGCATACGCGATGTCTAGGCAACTGAAAACAGATGAAGCACTTGAAGAATACAAGTAGAAAGAGCTCAAGCAGGGAGTTAGGAGGGCAAAAAGGACAAAAAATATCATTGAAAGACAGGATTAAGGAGAATCCCAAAGCATTTTATATGTATATTAGGAACAAGAGGGTAGCTAGAGAAAGAGTTAGTCCACTCAAGGACAAAGGAGGGAGATTATGCACAGAAGCAAAGGAAGCAGGTAAGAATCTTAATGAGTATTTTGCATCAGTATTCACAAAGAGGAACACATTGATCGGTGGTGTCTCAGAGGGATATGTAAATACTTTAGAACAGGTCGTTTCTACAAGGGAGGAAGTGTTCGGTGCATTAAAAAGCATTGAGTTAGATAAATCCCCAGGGTCAGGTGGCATCTATCCCAGATCACTGGGGGAGACAAGAGATGAAATCGCTGGGTATCTAACAGAAATCTTTCCTTCCTCGTTGGCCACATGTGAGATCCCAGGAGTATTGGAGGATAGCCAATATCGTCTCTTTATTTAAGAAAGGTAGCAAGGATAACCCGGGTAATTATAGGCCAGTGAGCTTGACATCAGTGATAGTGAAATTGTTGGAAAAGATTCTCAGCGATAGGATCTATGCACATTTGGAAGTGAATGGTCTTATTAATGACAGACAGCATTGTTTTGTACAAGGGAGGTCATGTCTCACTAATTTAATTGAAGTTTTTGAAGAGTTGACAAAAATGATTGACAAGGGAAGGGCTGTGGATGTTCTGTAGATGGACTTCAGTAAAGGTCCCTCATAGCAGGCTGGTGCAAATGATTAAATCACATGGGGTCTTCGGTGAACTAGCTAGATGGATTCATAACTGGCTTGGCCATAAAAGACAGAGGGTAGCAGTGGAAGGGCGTTTTTCCAAATGCAGGTCTGCAACCAGTGGTGTTCCACAGGGACTGGGAACCTCTGCTATTTGTAATATATACATAAATGACTTGGAAGAAAACGTATGGTCTGATTAGCAAGCTTGCGGATGATACTAAGATTGTGGGAGTTGCAGATAGTGATGAAGATCGTCATTGTCAGAGAATACAGCAGGAGATAGATAGGCTGCAAAATTGGGCGGAGAAATGGCAGATGGAATTTAACCTGGACAAATGAGAGGTGATGCATTTGGTAGATCCAATTCAGGTGGGAGCAATAAAATAAATGGCAGAACCATCAGGAGCATAGACAGGGAGAGAGAGATCTGGACTTGCAGGTCCAAACAGATCCTTAAAAGAAGCAGCACAGGTGGAAATGGCGGTAAAGAAAACATATGGCATGCTTGCCTTCATAGGACAGGGTATTGTGTAGAAAAGCTCACAAATTAGGTTAGTTATATAGAACGTTGGTTAGGCCACATTTGGAATACTGTGTCCAATTCTGGTCAACACACCACCAGAGAACATGGAGGCTTTGGAGAGAGTACAGAAAAGGTTTACCAGGATGTTGCCTGGTATGGAAGGCATTAGCTATGAGGAGAGAGTGAAGAAACTGGGATTATTCTCCATAGAGAGACAGGGGCTGAGGGGCGACCTGATGGAAGTTTATAAAATTGTGAGGGATATAGATAGGGTGAACAGTTGGAGGCTTTTTCCAAGGATGGAAATGACAATTACAAGGGGCACAAGTTCAAGGCGAGGGGGAATAGGTTCAATGGAGATGTGCGTGTGTGTTTTCTTTTTTTATTTTATTACACAGAGGGTGGTGGTGACCTCAAATGCACTGCCAAGTGTGGTAGTTGGGCAGATACATTAGCGAACTTTAAGATTTATCTGAATAGACACATGAACAGACGAGGTATAGAAGAATATAGGCGGTTGGTTTAGGTAGGACACATGAGCAGGCTTGGAGGGCCGAAGGGCATGTTCCTGTGCTGTACTGTTCTTTGAAACCATGCGTGGTTGACGGACTGAGTCATGACTGCACATAAGTCATCAGGCATTGGTAGCTTTGTTTGTCAATTTTTTCAGCATGTGAACAAAGCTACCTGATTGACAGTAACAACATACCTGATAATATTATGTGAACTACAAGATATTTGATGTTGAACTACAAATGGGATGCCATGCTACCCACCATCGAAGTTATTTTCTCTCCTCAGGTACTGCCCCTCTTTCATAACATTGTTAAGTGCAACCCTTCAAAAGCAAAATATCTGTCTTGACCGCTATATTACAAACTACTGCCCCAAATACTTTGAAAGATTGATTTGTCTGTTCTTCCTACAACTCCATTGTTGAATTGATCAGGTATTTGCTTTGCCATAGTAAAAAATGGCCCTAATCAAGGTCATAATGCTTTTTTAAAAATTTGTTCATGGGATGCGGGCTTCGCTGGCTTGGCTATTATTTATTGCCCATCCCAGAGGGCACTTAAGAGTCAACCACATTGTTGTGGGTCCAGAGTCACATGTAGACCAGGCTAAGTAAGGACAGCAGATTTCCTTCCCCAAGGAGCATTAATGAACCAGATGGATTTTTACAATAATTCACAATGATTTCATGGTCATCAGACTTTTAATTCCATATATTTTATAGAATTCAAATTTCACCATCTGCCATGGTGGGATTCAACCCAGGTCCCCAGAGCATTACCATGTGTCCCTGGATTGCTAGTCGAGCTGCCTCCCTTTTGTTACTGTAACTGTGGTTTCAGTGATGTCATTGTGTGGGTGGAGCTGGGCTCTGGCTGTGGGTTTTTACTTTCGCTTTGAGTTTAAACTGGTTTGTACCGCATGGGTTGAAAAAGACGTTTTTTTCCCCCTCTATCTGCATTTTAAAAGCCGTTTCTAGACTGCTTGATAACCTGAAAAGAAATAATTGTTTTCTGGAAGAAATTCAAATCTGCTGTTTTGGAAAGGACACAACAGCATCCAAACCAGGACTTAAGTGCTGTGTGCTGGGCCACACCTTTGAAAAGTGTTTTCTGGTTCCTGGGATCTTGTTATTAAATTGGAACAGCTAAAGGGGGAAATTTATTAAGGGTTACACATAGAATACTGTAGCTGTGTGGGGTATTTATGTTGGTAGTTGATAAAAATGCTTATTGTGTGTGTTTATAAAAATGCTAATTAAATTCGTAGAATAAACTTTGTTTTTGATTAAAAGTGCTTAAGGCAGGGCAGCACGGTGGCACAGTGGGTTAGCCCTACAGCCTCGCGGCGCCGAGGTCCCAGGTTCGATCCCGGCTCTGGGTCAATGTCCGTGTGGAGTTTTCATATTCTCCCCGTGTTTGCGTGGGTTTCGCCCCCTACAATAATGTGCAGGATAGGTGGATTGGCCACACTAAATTGCCCCTTAATTGGAAAAAATTAATTGGGTACTCTAAATTTATTTTTTTTGAAGTGCTGAAGGCCTCTGTTGAATAACACCTGAAAGGCAGGCCCTTGTGCTCATCGTAACCAAAATCAATAAACAGTTGTAGGTCAGGTGAATTCCATGATATTCTTTTGAGTTTTCTAAACCTGACCCATAACATTTGCAACAGTCAACTATGCCATTCACCTCCAGCATCCCTCTATTCACCAGCTCAATGGCACTGTTATATTCTACACATACATATCTCCAGGAACAGTTTCTCTTCCCAACATTAAACTATTTATTCTGGAGTTGCCAAACATGCAAGCTTGGTCCCCTTTTGTTTCCTCAATATACAGTGCTCCTTGTGTGACATCAGAAAACATGGAGCTTGCCTTTACATGAATGCTGAGAAGACCAGTTGAACCTCCCCATCCAACTCCTCTTCGTTGTTGAGGCTACTTAACTGATATTCAGTCTCAGATGAACCACAATTTTGTCAAGTTAAACAGTGGAAGGGCCAACACCAACAATTTCAGACCCAGTCACAGAATCTATAGCCTTGACATCAATCCCATCACCTTCCTTAACCCCTGCTCTGCCACAAGTTAAATTGAAGAGTTCATAGCTTCAGCAGCCTACTGAAAACCAAAGTCAGAATCTGATTGCATTTCCTCTACAACATACGGACAACCTACTTCTACACCACCTGCCTTCACCTCTACTGATCCGCTGCAGAACATCCATGCCTTTGTCACCTACAAATTCAGCTATTCCAATGGTCGCCTGGCGAGCTTCCTCTCCAAGAATTTTTGTAAAACTAATTTCTGACCAACCTTGTGATTACTCTTCCTTCTTTGGCCTTTGAAGTGCATTATAAAGTGCAAGTTGCTGAATAAGTGGTATAACACAGGATACAAAGATGATTATAATCAAAAAGATAATTACATTAAACTGTATCAGCTTTTGACCAGTACTCGATTTATGGTCATCATCGACAAATATTCATGTTATGCAGGTGAATGCAAGAAATGATCTCACTGAACTTTTCTCCCTTTATCTTGTGTATTAAATGACAGTGAATTAAATAAGCCAAATGAAGACCCTGAACTGTACATAAGCAAACCTTCCTTGGGCCATAAACTTCTCGGACCTCTTCAAAATCATGTTTTTCAAAACTGCAGCATGCTTAAAACGAGTTTGGCAAATGCAACACACATGGGGGAACACCAAACATAGCCTATGATACATCTCCCTCTCAGTACTGCACATAAAGCGTTCACCTGCCTGGTGTGGAGCTGACATACTTTGTAACCTTTTTAAAAAAAAACAAATTTAGAGTACCCAATTCATTTTTTCCAATTAAGGGGCAATTTAGCGTGGCCTATCCACCTAGCCTACACATCTTTTGGTTTGTGGGGGCGAAACCCACGCAGACACGGGAAGACAACTCCAACGGACAGTGACCCAGGATCGAACCTGGGACCTCAGCCCCGTGAGGCGACGGGGTTAACCACTGCACCACCATGCTGCCCATACTATGTAACCTTAATTTGTTTTTTGATCTGGCTGACTGATTTCGCAAGTTGACTGCACGACTGCAGGGGACAATTCTGATGTCAAAAAATCATTTCTACAGTGACCAAGAAATGGAGATAATCAAATTGCTCTGCAAAACGAATAGGTGGAGGAGAAAAGATGAGGCATCAGAAACTTATTGGGGCTGAGTGAAAGATGTCAATCATATCTGACTAATAGTTATGTACGAAATCTTCCATTTGTTTCCTATCCAGAATGTAAATTCCTTTGTAATTAAGCTTCTTGTAGTAAATTCCTTGAAATACACAACAGGTCCCTCAGCATCTGCAAAGAGAAGAGACAGATTCAATTTAATTTCTTTTGTTCTTTCTCCTTACAGATGCTGACAAATCTGTTATTTCACAACAGTTTTTATTTCTGAGTTCCAGTAATTTCAACTTTGTTATTTTGTTATGATAAAAACATAAATGAGAAATGTAGTAGACCTCAACAAGTCCACCAAGAAATAAAGCTCCAGCTATGCGAAACCATAGAAAGCCTAAAGATCAATGGACTAACAGGGGCACAATTCATAAGTGGTTTATCCAGGTGAACAAGTTCAGCCTATTATGTATACGTGATAGAACAGTGAACAAGTTTGATCAGCAAGGTGGATTTTAGAAGAAACTTAAAAAGGAGAGAAAGGGAGAGTAGAAGAAGGCATTTGCTGGAATGGCGGGGGGGGGGGGGGGGGGGAACTCCCGAATTTTATAATAACAATAATAATAATAATCTTTATTACTGTCACAAGTAGGCTTACATTACTTCATTGCAGTGTTACTGTCAAAAGCCCCTTGTCGCAAGATTCCAACTCCAGTTTGGATACACAGAGGGAGAATTCAGAATGTCCAATTCACCCAACAGCACGTCTTTCAGAACTTGTGAGAGGAAACCCATGCAGACAGGTGGAGAACGTGCAGGCTCCGTGCAGACTCCGCACAGAGAGTGGCCCAAGCGGGAATCAAACCTGGGACCTGGGCGCTGTGAAGTAACAGTACTAGCCACTGTGCTACCCGAGGCAATAGAATTTAAGCCCTATGCAATAGAAGCCAGATAAATAAAATGCATGCTCAAGTGGCCAGAATTGGAGGAGCACAGATATTTGCAGGGCTGGAGAAGTTAGAGACAGGGAAGGGTGAGAAGATGGAGATGTAGAAACATGAAAAAAAGTTTAGAACTTGAAGGACTCACCGTTCAGGGGTCAACGTAGCTGAATGAGTACCGGTGGTTAACAGTTGAACAGGACTTGGTGCGAGTTAAGATATGGCTGACCTCAGGTTTATGCAAAGTCTAATATGAGAAGCTTGCTAGAACAACATTGGAACAATTGCGGTAACAAAACCATAGGCAAGGGTTTCAGCAGATGTGCTGAGGCAGGGGAAGATTCTGGCAACTTTATGGGAGGTCTAAGTCTTGGTGATGGAGTAGTGTGGTCAGAGAGTCATCTCTGGGACAAATAAACACCAAAGATTGTGAGCAATCTTATTTTCAGCACCAGGCAATTAGTAGGTAATGGGATGGAGCCAGTGGCGAGGGAAGAAATACAATTGTTTATGGCTGTTTGAACATTTAATTGGAGGAAATTTGTTCTTTGATATCAGACAAGCAGTGTGACAAATCAGGAACAGTGGATGGGCGTAAGGAGACAGTGGGGAGATAAGCCTGTTGTCATGGTCTACGTGATAATGTGAAGTGTGTTTTTGGATGAGGTTGGATGAGGTTGCCAAGGGGCAGCAGGTAAACGAGGCACATGAGGGTGCCATGGGAAACCCAAGGTAATTGCACAGGAACAAGGAGAGTCTACAGAATAGTTATGTTGCAGGAAGCCATTGTGTCAGTACTAGCTCTCTGAAAGAGCAACTCACCCAGTACCATTCCCCCGACCTCAACCGCCTTCTCCCCTTAACCCTACACACTCACAAAATAGTTTCGCAAGAGAAGACATTACGCAAGAAGTGACAGTGGCTACAACTGTATGTACAAGAATGATAGTTGCAGGCCACAGCTGCAAGCCCCACTCCTATTAACATATTATCTGGGATAACATTTCAGTGCATAAGCGAATATTGTGCTGTATCTGATGGAGACAAAGCTCTTTGGACGAGATATCAAACCTTTCCTGGATGCCTTCCAGTACAAATATTGTACCATTTGACTACTTGGAGCAGATTCCTTGTTTCTAGGTAAATAACTAACCATAAGGTCTTTCATCCACTGTAGTTTATACACGAATTTGAAGAAAAAAATAACTGCATTTACATACTGCCTTTTACAATTGCATGACATACCTAAACACTTTGCAGCCGATGGAATACTATTTTGAAGTGTAGTCATTGTCATGATGTAGAAAACATGGAAGCCACTGCACAAAGCAAACTCGCATAGATAGCAACATGACAGTGACCAGATAATCAATTTATTATGAAGTTGACAGGGATTAACTGCCCCGCTCTTTTCAAAATAGTATCTCGGGATCTTTTATATTCAGAGTGATCAGATGGAGCCATGGTTTCATGTCTCATGATACTTCCAGTAGTGCAGTGTTCCCTCGATACTGTGCTCAGACTCTAGTGCTCGAGCCCTGGAATGGGACAGATCGCACAACTTTCTGACTCAAGAGAAATTTGTACGAACTGAGCCACAGCTGACATCACTGGTCATCCATTACAACAGTGACGAGAATTTAAAAGTACCTCATTAGCTTTGAAATGATTTGCCACATCCTGAGAATGCACAAGATGCTAAATAAATCCCTTACATCAACATCACAAGTTCATAAACAAAACTGGATCAGCCATGTAAATTATGAGGCCATAAGAGGTCAGTGGCTGGAAATTTTGCGGCAAGTAACTCACCTCCTGACTTCCCAAAGCCTGTCCACCATCTACAAGTCAGGAGTTTGATGGAATACTCTCCACCTGCCTAATGTCAGCTCCAACAAGCTCTACATCATTCACGACAAAGCACCCCTCTTGGTCGGCATCCCATCCACCACCTTAAACGTTCATTTCCTCCATCATTGATGCATGGTTGCAGCAATGTATACCATCTACAAGATGTGCTGCAAGTAGTTTGTCATGCTTCCTTCAACAATTTACCCCCAACCCCACATTAAAATTGTGTGAAATTGATAAAGGACTTAGATAATGGTCACAAAAGGACAAGGACAGCAGATGCATGGGATGCCACCACCTGAAAGTTCCTCTCCAAGCCACACACCACCTTGACTTGAACTACATTGTTGTCCCTTCATGGTCACTGGATCAAAACCCTGGAACTCCCTTCCTAACATCACTGTGGATGTACCAACAGCAGGTCTACAGCAGTAGCTCACCACCATCTTTTCAAGTGCAAGCAAGGATGAGCAATGCGCATGTCCAGTGAAAGAATTAAAAAATGCATTTCCTTTTTTCCATACTTATTTATCTCAAAGTATTTATTAACAGCCACAGCATGGGTGAAATCAGCCAAGTCGTTATCAAGTGAATGGCTTTCACACAATTTTAATGGGGGGGGGGGGGGGGGGGGGGGGGGGGAGAGAAAGAGGGAGAGGAGCAGGACGACCATGAGGCATCCAGGCTTGATACACGTTCCTAATTGAAACTAAAGCAAAAGTCCCAAAACAAAACATGTTTATTTGAAAAGAGTTTCATGATTAATGTTTCATTTTTAGAAAACACATTTGTTTTTGAAACTACAGCAAGAACAGATAACTGAATGTATTAATTCCTTCTCTTTTGTAGAGAACTGGAAGAAAAGGCACAGTCCGAATGGTTTGGGCAAAAAACTATTTGATTACTTTAATGACCAAATGTCAGCCTGTCCCAGCTGATAGCACTCTTGCCTCGGGAGTCAGAAGTTGTGGGGTGAAATCCTACTCCAGAACTTGGGCATGAAAATCAAAGCTGACAACCCAGTGCAGTATTGGGGGGTAGCACTGCACGTTCAGAATTGCCATCTTTCAGGTGAGATATTAAAGAGGAGCCCCATCTTCACTCTCGGGTGAATGCAAATAACCCAAAGCAGTGTTTTGAAAATAGTGGTGTTATCCTGGCCAATATTTATCCCTCAAATCAACATCACTGAAACAGCTTGTCCAGTTATTATTGCATTGCAGTTTGTGGTAGTTTGCTGTGTGCAAACTAGCTGCTGTTTCCTACAAACACTTGAAAAGTACTTCATAGGTTGTAAAGAACCGAAAAAAATGTTGCCCTGAGATTATGAAAGGGGCTTTTCAAATACCAGTCTTTCCATTTTTGCAATTCACTCTCTGGAGGGATGTCAGTGCTCACAAAAGTATATTCAAGATTGGTGCAAGGTTTTTCAGCACTAAAGGGAATCAAGGGGTACAGGGATAGGATGGGAAAGTGGATTTGATGTAGTCGACTGAAGGGGGTGTATGGCCTGCAACTGCTCCTATTTATGTTCTTAAGTATACAAAATGGATGGGAAGTTAAAATAATTTATTTAACCATAGGAAGTCAGGTGGTTTTCAGAGTTTTTAAGGTATGTGTATATTGTAAAAATAGAGACCAAAGTAAACATGCTGTTCTCCCACTGGCTTAACTTGGCTACAGTGCAAAATACCGCGGATGCTTGAAATCCGGAATAAAAACAGATTTAAGTTGTAAACACGCAACAGATATGGTATCATTGGTGGAGAGAGAAATAACAGGAGGTAATAATTCAGATCCGTGACCTTTTGCCAGAACTATAAAGTGTGAGAGCTGTAACAGGTTTTTAGCCCCGTCTTTTACTCTTGACTGTGCACTTGCTCCAAAAGCCTGTTCCATCCCTAACATTTTCCAGTTCCGGCAACAGGGTCACCGACCAGTATTAACTCTCGCCTTCCCTCTCTGCCGCCAGATCGGCTGAATTTTCTTTTTTTTTAAATCGGCAACATAAATATGCCGACAGACTTGCTTTGACTACAACGGAGCCACGGTTTGTCATATGGGGCCTTCCTATGCGTTTCTGGCACAAAATGCGTGCGGCTAATCATGCAAGAGAGGTCCAAAAGCCCACGGAGGTGTCCGCCCAACACGGTAAATATAAAACACCCGCAGATGGGTGCGGGTTCTCCGCCAATTCAACAACAGGACGGCGCTTCGCTTTCACTCACCTCATTGTTCAGGTTTACCGGCGGCTCCACCGCTGCCATGCTGCTGCCAAGCGCTCGCGCTCCGTCTTCACCCTGCTTACGGACGGCAGCCCGGCAGGGTCAGTCCCGCGATCCAGCACTGTCAAAACAGCGAGAGAGAAAATCACTGCCACAGCAGGCTTTTCAAATATTCCATTTTTTAATCACCCCAATTAGAAGTAACGCCAGGGATAAACGTATCTTCTTTTTCAATTCCTGTTACATTTACATTTACGGTTTCGCATTCTTGCTTTTGGAAACAAAACGCACATTTATTCCCACACGAACCATTTATGTGACAAGGGGTCCTGTGCACCTGGATCAGGTAGAAGTGGCAGACATCCTTCCTTGAAAAAACATCAGTGAGCTAGTTCAGCTTTACAGCAGAATGGCAGCTTTCATACTAGTTTTTCTGCTATAGATCCTCAGATTTTGTTCAGTATCACGATTTAGAATTTTAGAATCACACCATCGAGGCTATTCGGCCCATTATGCCTGGGGTGGAATTTAGCATTATTACCTGTAAGTTGATAGTCCAGTGTCCCAATCACTGCTTTACCGAAACATTCTCCAGCTTTAACCATGTTTCAGTGGGATTTAGCAAACAATTATGAAAAAGGGCAAGGAAAAAAAATCAAATACTCAGCTGGAGAAGAGCTGATTTCAGTGAGTTGAGAAAATGTCTGGCCCAGGGGGATTGTAGTCAAAGATTGCCTAAAACAATAACTGAGCACCAGGAAACCTTCAAAGAGGAGATAGTTGGGTTAGTTCTGGACACGAGGAGGAAAAAAAGCTATACTTACCTGGATGACTTATGATATATAGGTTAAAATTAAACACGAGAAAGGAGGCTTACGATAAATTTCAGGTTCTTAATAAGGCTTATAGAGTTTTCATTTTTTTTAATCATAGAATTTACAGTGCAGAAGGAGGCTATTCGGCCCATCGAGTCCGCACCGGCTCTTGGAAAGAGAACCCTACCCAAGGTCAGCACCTCCACCCTATCCCCATAACCCAGTAACCCCACCCAACACCAAGGGCAATTTTGGACACTAAGGGCAATTTATCATGGCTAATCCACCTAACCTGCACATCTTTGGACTGTGGGAGGAAACCGGAGCACCCGGAGGAAACCCACGCGCACACGGGGAGGATGTGCAGACTCCGCACAGACAGTGACCCAGGCCGGAATCAAACGTGGGACCCTGGAGCTGTGGAGCACTTGTGCTAACCACTATGCTAAATACAGAAAGAACAGAGAGCTGAAAAAGGAAATATGGGGTAAAGAGATTGTATGACAATTGCTTGGAGACAAAATGGAATCTGGAAGATGATTATAATCATATAGATAGTCAAAGGGTAAGTAAATTTTAAAATGGGGCCAGTTAGGGCCCAAAAGTGAGATTTTCTTCTGGAGGTAGCGGGCAGGACTGAGGTACTAAATAAATACTTTGCATCTGTCGGTTGTTGCCAACCTCACAGTGATGGATTTGGATTTGCTTATTATCACGTGTACCGAGGTAAACTGAAAAGTATTGTTCTGCGTACAGTTCAGACAGATAATTCCACACAAGAGAAAATTACATAAGACAAAGGGGAACAAAGAAAATGGGTCACTTTAAAATAAATAAAAATAAGGTGCTTGTTCTCCTGACTGAATGTGATATTTGCTAAGAGACAGCACCTGATGATACTGATGAATGGTTGTGCTTTAGACTGGAAGGAAGTATGCAGTGATGTCCCCCATGGGCCAGTATGAGAACAACTGCTTATTTAATAACCTGGGTATACAGGACATAATCTCAAAGTTTACAGATCACATAAAACTCAGAAATGTAGTAAACAATGACAAGGACAGTAATGACTAAAGGAGGAGATGGACAAATGTTGAAATGGGGAGACACACTACAGATATAATTTAACGCAAATAAGTGTGAAGTGATGCATTTGTTAAGAAGGGCAAGGAGAGGCAATATCAATTGCATGGTACAATTTTAAATAGGGTGCTGTACCGTCAACTACCACGAGTCGAGAATGGTGAAACAATCTTATTGCGCAAGATGTTGTGCCTCCTGCAGCTGGAACCAGAATGGGAACAGCACCGGAGAGCATACACTTTTATACACCGCCTGCTGGGAGGAGCGCGCAGGCAGGGATTTACCATAGTACCTGTATTACATGGGCAGTGCCGTAATACATGCAACATATCACTAGTGGTGTTTACCACATTCACCCCCTGTTTAAAAAAGAGTCTGGCGGGGGGTGACAAAAACGTTACAGATTAAGTCTGTCGGGGGCTTTGACCCTCCACTGCGATCGCCTCAGTCCTGGTGGCGATGTGGGCGCCGACGTGGTCACCTGCGACTCCAGGAGCGTGTTGTCCTCGTCTTCGTCACCCCTGAGTGGATCCAGTGGGAGGACGGACCCTGCTGGGTTGGGGGCTGCGGTGAGGTTCGCTGGAGGGAGGGTGGGTGGCGCAGAGGTGAATGAGGCAACCGGGGGGAGGGGGGAGGAGCGGTGTCAGGTTGGGGGTTGTGGGTGGGGACCCAGCGGGTCCCAGGTCCCGGAGGGAGACTATGTCCTGGTGCCCGTTGGGGTGTGCCACATAGGCGTACTGCGGGTTTGCATGGAGGAGGTGGACTTTCTCGACCAAAGGATCCAATTTATGGCTCCTCACATGCTTCCGGAGGAGGACGGGTCCAGGAACTGTCAGCCACGTTGGGAGTGAGACCCCAGAAGTGGACTTCCTGGGGAAGGCAAACACCCGTTCATGAGGGGTCTCATTAGTGGCGGTGCAGAGGAGCGACTGGATGGAGTGGAGCGCGTCGGGTAGGACCTCCTGCCAGGGGGAGACCGGGAGATTCCTAGACCAAAGTTCCAGCAGGACGACCTTCCAAACCGTCCCGTTCTCCCTCTCCACCTGTCCATTTCCCCGGGGGTTGTAGCTGGTCATCCTGCTCGAGGCGATTGTCTTGTTGAGCAGGAACTGACACAGATCATCACTCATGAAAGAGGATCCTCAATCACTTTTGATGTAGGTGGGGAAACCGAACAGAGTGAAGGTGCTATGCAGGGCTTTAATGATCGTGGCAGTAGTCATGCCAGGGCATGGGATGGCGAAGGGGAACTGGGAGTACTCGTCAATTACGTTGAGGAAGTACACATTGCGGTCGGTGGAGGGGAGGGGCCCTTTGAAGTCCATACTGAGGCACTCAAAGGGGCGGGAGGCCTTCACCAGGTGCACTCTATCTGGCCGGTAGTAGGGCGGCTTGCACTCCGCGCAGAGTTGGCAGTCTCTGGTTACGGTCCTGACCTCCTCAATGGAGTAGGGCAGGTTGCGGGCCTTGACAAAATAGAAGAACCGGGTGGCAGAGGTCATAGTGGAGAGCCCGGAGTCGGTCCACTTGTGCGCTGGCACATGTACCGCGAGATAGGGCATCAGGAGGCTCATTGAGCTTCCCCGAGCGATACAAGATCTCATAGTTATAGGTGGAGAGCTTGATCCTCCATCTCAAGATCTTGTCATTTTTTATCTTGCCCCACTGCGTACTATTAAACATGAAGGCAACCGACCGTTGGTCAGTAAGGAGAGTGAGCCTCCTATTGGCCAGGTAATGCCTCCAATGTCGCACATCTTCCACAATGGCTTGGGCCTCCTTTTTGACAGAGGAGTGCCGAATTTTGGAGGCATGGAGGGTGCGGGAAAAGAAAGCCACGGGTCTGCCCGCCTGGTTGAGGGTGGCAGCCAGAGCTACGTCTGATGCATCTCTCTCCACCTGAAAGGGGAGGGTCTCGTCGACTGCATGCATCGTGGCCTTGACGATGTCTGCCTTGATGTGGTTAAAGGCCTGGTGGACCTCAGCCGTCAGGGGAAAAACTGTAGACTTGATGAGTGGGCGGGCCTTGTCCGCATAATTCGGGAACCCACTGGGCGTAATATGAGAAAAACCCCAGACATCGTTTCAGGGCCTTGGGGCAGTGGGGGAGAGGGGGCGCATGTGGTCAGGGTCGGGCACTAGGACTCCATTTTCCACTACGTAGCCAAGGATGGCTAAGCATTTGGTGCGGAACACGCATTTCTCCTTATTGTAGGTGAGGTTAAGGCGTTTGGCGGTATAGACGAATTTTTGGAGGTTTGTGTCGTGGTCCTGTTGATCATGGCCGCAGATGGTGACGTTATCTATGTACAGGAATGTGGCCCGCAGCCTGTACGGATCAACCATTCGGTGCATCTCTCACTGGAAGACCGAGACCCCATTGGTGACGCCGAAGAGAACTCTTAGGAAATGATAGAGGCGGCCATCTGCTTCGAACGCAGTGTGTTGGCGGTCCTCCGGGCGGATGGGGAGCTGGTGGTAGGCGGACTTCAAGTCTACTGTGGAGAAGACACGATACTGCACAATCTGATTGACCATGTCAGATATGCGTTGGAGGGGGTACGTGTCGAGTTGTGTGTACCGGTTGATGGTCTGACTGTAGTCAATGACCTTCCTATGCTTCTCCCCAGTCTTCACTACCACCACTTGAGCTTTCCAGGGGCTGTTGCTGGCCTCAATGATCCCCTCCCGCAGAAGCCGTTGGACCTCCGACCTGATGAAAGTCCTGTCCTGCGCACTGTACCATCTGCTCCTAGTGGCAACGGGCTTGCAGTCCGGGGTGAAGTTTGCAAACAGTGAAGGTGGATCGACCTTAAGAATTGTGAGGCCGCAGACGGTGGGGTCCACCGAATTTCAAAGTAAGGCTTTGGAGTTGACATTGGAAATCAAGGCCTAGTAACAGAGCAGCGCAGAGGTACACCCTGAACGGTGAGGGTCGCAACACAGTACCCCCGGCTTTCCACGGAATGGGATCCGGAGGCCAGGGAGGATTTCTGGGTGATGGGGAGTGAGAAGCGCCTTACCGTAGCAGGGTGGATGAAACTCTCTGTGCTCCCGGAGTCAAAGAGGCAGGTCATCTCGTGCACATTGATCTTCACCGTCGTCGTAGCGGTCGCGAGGTTGCGGGGCCAAGACTGATGCAGGGTGATGGAGGCGAGCTGCGGAAGATGTTGGGAGGTCCCGGGCTGATCAGCGGTGGCAGAGGTATCAGCGGGCAGCGAATGGCCAGGGGTCCTGAGGCGAGGTCCAAAATGGCGCCGAAGATGGCAGCGCCCATGGGGCGCACATGGCGGGCGGCATCAAAATGGCAGCGCCCGCGGGCCGTACGTGGTTTGTGGTGGAGAAGATGGCGGCGCCCCTGGATCACACATGGGGTTTGTAGCAATGCCGGGCCTGGAAACATCGCCGACCGACCGGGCCTGGCAAAAGGAAACAAAGTGACCCTTCTTCCCACAGCCGTTGCAGGTCGCACTCTGCGCCGGGCAGCGCGGCCTGGGATGTTTGTTCTGGCTGCAGAAATAACACTTGGGTCCCCCCGGAGTTGGCTGGCTGCCGCACGGCGCAGGCTTGCGGTGAGCTCGAGTCGGCAGCTGGTGGGGCCCACGATGCCCACGAGGGTGCTGCGCGGTTGGGGGTGTAGGCCTCCAGATTACGGAAGGCCACTTCTAATGAGTTAGCAAGCTGCCTAGACTCTGCAAGATCGAGCGTACCCCCTTCCAATAGTCGCTGGCGAACGTATGTGGACTTCATGCCCGTGACGTAAACGTCTCTGATTAATAGTTTGGTGTGTTGGACTGCCGAAACTGCCTGCCAGTCACAGTTCCTACCAAGAATCTGTAGGGCCCGCAAAAAATCATCCAGAGTCTCCCCTGGGAGTTGCCATCTCATGGCCAGGAGGTGCCTGCATACACTTGATTCACTGACTTAATGTAATATCCCTTTAGTAGCATCATCGCTTCTGTGTACCTAGGCGCATCCCGGATGAGGGGAAAAATTTCAGGACTCACCCGTGGGTAGAAGACTTGGAGCTTCTGTGGGTCCGTGAGTTCTTCAGTGGCTGCTGTGAGGTAGCCTTCAAAGCAGGCAAGCCAGTGTTCGAAGGCGGACGTAGCGCTGGCTGCGTGAGGGCTCAGCTGCAGGCAATCAGGCTTGATTAGGAAGTCCATCTTTTAAAATCGTGTGCAATAAATTGATGTACCGTCAATTACCACGAGACGAGAATGGTGAAACAATCGAGGCTTTATTGCACAAGATGTTGTGCCTCGTGCAGCTGGAACCTGAATGGGAACAGCGCAGGAGAGCATACACATTTATACGCCGCCTGCTGGGAGGAGCCAGCAGGCAAGAATTTACCGTAGTACCTGTAATACACGGGCAGTGCCGTAATACATGCAATATATCACTAGTGGTGTTTACCAGATAGGGCACTGGAGCAGAAAGATCATGGGTGTATATACACAAATCATGAAGGTGGCAGGACATGTTCAGAGAACTGTTTAAAAGAAAAGGGTTCATTAGCTTTAGAAGAAGAATACACAAACAAATAAGTTAGGCTAAATATTTAGAGATCAACGGATTATTATGTCTAATTCCACGGGAAGGGTAAAAGGGAGATTTACTGGAATGAAGGGCTTCAGCCATGTGGAGATAGACTGGATAAGCTGAGATTGTTTGCCTTGGACCAGAGAAGATGAAAGGAAGATTTAGTAGAGATGTTCAAAATCATGGTGATTATTAATAGGGTAAATAAGGAGAAACTTTTTATACTGACAGAAGCATTGGCAATGACAGGACACCATTTGAAGGAAATTGACAAAAGAACCAGTGGTGACATGATAATTTTTAATGCAGTAAATAATTATGATCTGGAGTGCACTGCTTGAAAGGTAGTGAAAGCAGATTAAATAACAACTTTCAATATGGAATTGGATAATTACTTGCAAGGAAAAAATTGTCGAGCTATGGGGAAAGGGCGAGGAAAGGGTATTATCACTGGGCCCAGTCAAGAGACCCAGGTTACTGCTTTGGGGACCTTGGTTCAAATCCCACCTGGTAGATGTATTCTGGTACCATCCTTGTAAATTTTCTGCATTCTCTCCAGTGCCTTTTTTTCTATTATATGACTTGAACTTGTAAGTACTCTAACCGTGATCTAACCAAGGTTCGATACAGGTTAAGCATAGCTTTCCCACTTTCAATTCTATCTCTCTGGAAACAAAGCTGAGTGATTGGTGGCCTTGCTAACCTGTCATCCTATATTTAGCAATTGATGTATTTGTATTCGGAGATCCGTTTGTTCTTCTACCCCACCCAAGCTCTACCTTTCAAATCATAAGTAACTTTCCAATTCTTCCTCTCAAAACTTAATACCTCACATTTATCTCTGTTGAGATCTTCATTTGCCAATTATTTACCTATTTTACAAGTTTATTAATGCCCTTCTGTAATTTGTTGCAACACCTCCGTATTGATTGAGGCATATTCTGTCCCAATTCATAAATACAGGACATAGGTTACTATCTTCCAGTGCTCTGATGCTAAACCTTTTTCTAACTAATAATAAATGTGTGATGTAATGCCTCTGTCATCTCTTCCGTCAATTCTTTTAAAATTCATGGATGTGCTCCATCTGGACCAGGGGTTTGTATGAATCTGTAATATTCTTGACTGATTTGATGGTACTTCAAGTGAAATTTGTAGTTGAGATTTGAAAAACTATTCAACTCGGGGAGATCAATAGTTTATATGAAATTTAGAGTGCTTTTTGGTTTGGTAGATAAACAAAGTCACTGGTCTTTAATGAAAAATAATACTTGGCAGGAAATAGAAAGAGTGTTTTATCAAGAGGTCAAAGGGTTGTAAAATAGGATTGCAACCAATACAGCTATGCTTTGTTTTGATGCAAAGTTAGAAGCTTAGTGAAACTTCATGTCTGTAGAAGTCTGAACTAAACCAAATGTCTGTTTCGAAGGATTATAAACCAAAATTACAGTCATTTAGCTAACTTAAATGTTTTGAAAGCTGCAGAAACTGACACATGTGGACATAATTGATGTTGTCAGTGTTTGGCTTCTTTTAAAATATAACAATTCGTGTTTATCCGCACTTCCTTGTATCAAAATTCTTTGTTCTTAATTCACTAAGTAACAACTTGAAATAAATCAATAATTTGAGGAACACTGATTCTTTAATTATTTTGGTGGTCCTGAAATGTGTGACCAGGAATAGAATCTGCTGTTGTCTGTGCCAATAATGGTTTAGAGACATCTGCAAAAGTGATGTAAAATTATTGAAGGAAGCTTAAGACATATGTACAATGTCAGGGTGTTCTTTCATATCAGAATGACCAAATAATTAGAATTATTAGGTTAATGTGGATTTCAATAGGACAGTGTGATCCCATTCATTACCACCTTTTATAATAATAATAATCTTTATTGGTGTCACAAGTAGGCTTAAATTAACACTGCAATGAAGTTACTGTGAAAAGGCCCTCGTCGCCACATTCCGGAGCTTGTTCGGGTACACAGAGAGAGAATGCAGAATCTTGGAAAGAACAGTATAAAGATCAGAGTGAAAGTGATTTGAGCTACAGCCAAGCAACTTGGTCCAATCCTAATGATGTAAGTAGGAAACCAGATCTTTTATTTAATGTTAAATTTATTTACAGCATGCAACATTACGTATGTCTGCCTTCTCCCTAACCAATAAACAGTGTTCCGGTAGTCTTTCTTTGTCCTTTTTTTGAGAATCAATAAAAGAGAATAAACTAAGTAAGAAATAAATTCATGAGTCTTTCTCTATATGTGTTCAAGGCATTCAATCAATCAGTCTCCTTCATCTGTGCATCCTTAATCTTGATAATGAAATGAAATGAAAATCGCTTATTGTCACGAGTAGGCTTCAATGAAGTTACTGTGAAAAGCCCCTAGTCGCCACATTCCGGCACCTGTCCAGGGAGGCTGGTACGGGAATCGAACCGTGCTGCTGGCCTGCTTGGTCTGCTTTACAAGCCAGCGATTTAGCCTTGTGAGCTAAACCAGCCCCTACAATAAACCAGCCCCTACAAATACAATTAACACACAATTAATAAAGATCACAATCAGTGGAAAATGAACATTCACTGGATGACTGTATGTATAACTCCTTCCAAAGTATTTCTGACTAATATAAATATTGTGTTGTTAATGAGTATTTTGTATTGTTAACTGATATTCCTACCAAATCTAGTAAAGATAATAGTGTTTGATTTGTACTTTGAATTTTGTTTACTTTTCATCGTAATTCTCATATCCAAACAGTACAGTAACCTGTCAAGGGCAGAAGATTATATCTTAAAGACTTTATCCTTTTTGAGTTTGATTAGTTCATTCAATAGGCACTCATTTCTAATTTAAATGCACTTATCTCATTACCCACCTCACCATTCAATGTCATGTCTACCCGTTATATCTGCTTGGTTCAATGCCTCAGCCAGGAGTTATGCACTTTATTCTCCTCCCATGTCTTATGGACAAGAGAGGGTTAATTTAAATTGCACTAATTTCTCCTCTCACTATCCCTCCATAAACAAACAGAAGTTTTTAATTTGGCTCCCCCTTTATAAAATGGTGATATATTTCCAAACCCCAAAGTTTTGATGTGTTCCAGCTATAAATAACTCCACAGCAAACTTGAGAAAGGATGAACTCAAAAGTTAGTTTATATGCAGACACTAAAAATGGGCGAGGGTTGCAATGTTGCCTCCTTTCCATTCATAAAGTAAAAGAGTTATAGAAAAAAGAAAGATTAACAGTGAAGAGTCTACACAGAATATAAATATTATTTATTTTGGTTTCCAGAGTCCAGAATCAAAGTCCAATGAAATCCTTCATGGAGGTTGGTTGGCTGACAACCAATGCCGGTTAATTCACTTTTTTAGTGCGGTTGACTTCATATGATGAGATAGGTCTGCAGAGATGATTGACTCTTGTAGATGATGGTAGAAGCTTTTCAGTAGAAACTGTGTAGATTGGAGCCATGTGTCCAACAAGGGCCAGAAAGCCTGGTCTGTGATGCTGCAAGTTAGATGGCAAAATATTAGACTGAAACTTTGCAGTACGCCAAGGCAAAGGACAGGATTTCCTGGCCATTCATGCTGGTGGGATCTTAGGGTCCTGCCGATGGTGTACCCCTGCTACGGGTTTCACGGAAGCGAGCGATACTTTCAACGGCAAACCCCCTTGACAATGATGGGACCAGAAGATCCTGCTGCTGACCATTTGGAGCACGCCCCCCACTGCTGCAGAACACGCCACGGAGTTGGAGGAAAACCCCGCCCAATATTACTGGATCTCCATGTCACGTGAGTCTCATCTCCATACTGTCTTTGACAAAAGTCATTCCTCATCTGGGTCTTAAATTTAGAATTGAAAAGAAGGTTGCAGAGCCCTTTGACTTGGCAGGTGAGTAGACCCTGGTTGGCCAGCCTTCATTATGAAGTGCAGAGGCTTCTGTATGGCTCTCTTCAGGGATATTGAAGTGTACGTTTCTCTGACAATGTGGTTTGGGTCGGAGAATCGCCGGGGGGGCGGCATGAATAATGTTACCATCTGGGGGCTCCAGCCGGCTGCCAAATTCTCCAGGCGCCGGAGATTTGGCGGGGCGGAAATTGCGCCGCGCCGGTGGCGGCCGCTCGCCTTGGGCCGAAGTCCCGCCCGTTCTATGCAGGCCCCGCCGGCGTAGATTGGAGTAGGTCCCTTACCGGCGGGACCTGGCGGCACGGGCGGGCTCCGGGGTCCTTGGGGGGGGAGGGGGGCACTGGGCGATCTGGCCCCGCGGGGTGCCCCCACGGTGGCCTGTTCCCCGATCGGGGCCCACTGATCCGCGGGCAGGCCTGTGCCATGGGGCCAGTCTGTCCCTCCGCGCCGGCTGTGTTATCCTCCGCGATGGCCGGCGCGAAAGTGAACCCCCCCCTGTGCATGCGCGGGGATGACCTCAGCAGCTCCCCCTGGGGTTGTAACTGGCAGTCCTGCTCGAGGCGATGCCCTTGTCGAGCAGGTACTGACGCAGCTCGTCGCTCATAAAGGACGCACCCCGGTCGCTGTGCACGTAGCTGGGGAAACCAAACAGGGTGAAGACACTATGCAGGGCCCTAAAGACTGTGTGGGAGGTCACATCGGGGCATGGGATGGCGAAGGGGAATCGGGAGAACTCGTCAGTAATGTTAAGGAAGTAAATGTTTTTGTTAGTGGAGGGGAGTGGCCCTTTGAAATCGATCGCAAGCGTTCAAAGGGCCTAGAAGCCTTGACCAGGTGGGCCCTGTCTGGTCTATAGAAGTGCCGGTTGCACTCCGCACAGATCGGGCAGTCCCTGGTGACCGTTTTTACCTCATCGTTGGAGAAAGGCAGGTTTCGGGCTCTGATGTAGTGGGTGATCCGGGTGACCCCTGGGTGGCAGAGGTCATCGTGGATGGCTTTTAGGTGACTGATTTGCGCGCTAGCGCATGTCCCGCGGGATAGGACATCCGAGGGCTCGTTGAGCTTCCCCGGTCGATATTTGATATTGGAATTGTAGGTGGAGAGTTCAATCCTCCACCGAAGAATTTTGTCATTTTTAATTTTGCCCCTTTGCGAGTTGTCGAACATGAAGGCGACCGATCGTTGGTTGGTGATGAGGGTGAACCTCCTACCTGCGAGGTAGTGCCTCCAGTGACGAACAGCCTCCACGATGGCTTGTGCTTCCTTCTCGACTGAGGAGTGTCGGAGTTCTGAAGCGGATAGGGTACGGGAGAAAAATGCAACGGGCCGCCTTGCTTGGTTTAAAGTGGCTGCTAGCGCTACCTCTGAGGTGTCGCTCTCAACCTGAAAGGGAGTGGATTCATCCACCGTCCGCATGGCTGCTTTGGCGATGTCGTCCCTGATGCAGCTGAAGGCCTGGCGCGCCTCAGCAGACAGGGGAAATAGTGTGGCCTTGAAGAGTGGGCGGGCTTTTTCCGCATATTGGGGGACCCACTGGGCGTAGTACGAAAAGAGCCCGAAGCACCGTTTGAGGGCCTTGGGGCCATGGGGGAGGGGGAGTTCTAAGAGGGGGCGCATGCGGTCCGGGTCTGGGCCCAGGACTCCGTTCTCCACTACGTAGCCAAGGATGGCTAGTCTGTTTGTGCGGAACACGCATTTCTCCTTGTTATATGTAAGGTTTAATTTTTGGGCCGTCTGGAGAAAACGGTGGAGGTTGGCGTCGTGGTCCTGTTGGTCATGGCCGCAGATGGTAACATTATCCAGATACGGAAACGTGACCCGCAGCCCGTACTGGTCTACCATTCGGTCTATTGCTCGTTGGAACACCGAAACCCCGTTAGTGACGCCGAAGGGAACCCGGAGGAAATGGATGAGGCGGCCATTGGCCTCGAACGCCATGTAGTGGCGGTCCTCCGGGCGGATTGGGAGCTGGTGGTATGCAGACTTCAGATCCACCGTGGAAAATACCCGATATTGGGCGATCTGGTTTACCATGTCTGCAATTCTGGGGAGGGGATACGTGTCTAGGAGCGTAAAGCGATTGATGGTCTGGCTATAATCGACGACCATGCGGAATTTTTCCCCGGTCTTGACGACCACCACCTGAGCTCTCCAGGGACTGTTACTGGCCTCTATGATCCCCTCACTGACCAGCCTTCGGACCTCCATTCTGATAAATACCCTATCCTGCAGGCTGTACCGCCTGCTGCGTGTGGCTACCGGTTTGCAATCAGGGGTGAGGTTGGCGAAGAGAGGAGAGGGGGGGGTGCGATGCGCCGCGTGGAGAGGCTGCAGATAGTGAGTGGGGGCAGGGGCCCGCCGAAGCTGAGGGTGAGACTCTTGAGGTTACATTGGAAATCCAAGCCTAAGAGGAGTGGTGCGCAGAGGTCGGGCAAGACATACAGTTTAAATTTGGAATAGCTAGCGCCTCGAATCGTTAGCGTTGCTGTAGTGCGGCCTTGGATTTGGATAGAATGGGAGCCCGAAGCGAGGGCGATAGTTTGGTTGACGGGATAAATAGGGAGGGAACAGCGTCTTACCAGCTCTGGGTGTATGAAGCTCTCTGTGCTTCCGGAGTCGAAGAGGCACGACGTGTTGTACCCGTTGATCTGGACCTCCGTCATCGAATTTCTCAGTTGCTTGGGGCGAGATTGGTCGAGGGTGACCGCGTTGAGTTGCGGGCCGTGTGGTGGGTGCCCGGGGGAGTTGGATTCTTCTGATCGGGCGTCCTGTCGAGTAGATGCCGCTGCGTTCTGGCGAGCTTCATGCAGGAACATTGCGCTGAGTTGCGGGCCATGTGGTGACTGCCCGGGGAGGTCGTACTCCTCCGATGAGCTGTTTGAGTCTGGGGATGCAGCTAGGGCCCGTGGATCGCACGTGGAGGGTGGTGATGAAGATGGTGTCCAAGATGGCGGCCCCCATGAATCGCAAGTGGCCGGCCGCATGGTAGAGGTTTGCCAAGGTGGCGGCCCCCATGGATCACACGTGACGGGAGGGGGCGGAGCCTGAGCGTAGGCCGCAGCGTTTCGGGCCCCGCGGGCCTGCTGGTGCAGGGGGCGATGTTTTTGGACTGTTGGGGTGTTGAGGGCTGGGGCCGTTCTGCCGAGGCACACTCTAGCATAGTGGCCTTTCTTTGGGCAGCAGGGTAGCATGGTGGTTAGCATAAATGCTTCACAGCTCCAGGGTCCCAGGTTCGATTCCCGGCTGGGTCACTGTCTGTGTGGAGTCTGCACGTCCTCCCGCTGTGTGCGTGGGTTTCCTCCGGGTGCTCCAGTTTCCTCCCACAGTCCAAAGATGTGCGGGTTAGGTGGATTGGCCATGCTAAATTGCCCATAGTGTCCTAATAAAAGTAAGGTTGGGGGGGGGGGGGATTGTTGGGTTACGGGTATAGGGTAGATACGTGGGTTTGAGTAGGGTGATCATGGCTCGGCACAACATTGAGGGCCGAAGGGCCTGTTCTGTGCTGTACTGTTCTATGTTCTATGTTCTTCCCGCAGCTGCTGCAGGTCGCGGATCGGGCTGAGCAGTGCTGCCGCGGGTGCTGGCCTTGTCCACAGAAGTGGCAGGCTGGAGCAGTTGAATAACTGGTTTCGGGAGCTGAATAATGGCAGGCTGGAGCAGTTGAATAACTGGTTTGGCGAGCTGAGTAGCTGGCTGGGCAAGCTGAGTAATTAGCTGGAGCAGCTGAATAGCTTGAGTATTTGACTGGGACAGTAGGGCGACCGGCTGTGGCAGCGCGATAGCTGGAGGGCCTTGCGGCACAGGCTTGGGGGGTCCTCAGGTCGGGGCCCATGCGGGGTTAGCGGGGTCCGCGGGAAACGAGTTGAGGCTGCGGAAGGAAACCTCCATTGTGATAGCAGCCTCTACGGTAGTCTCTAAGCCCTGGGCCCCATTTTCTAATAGTCTCTGGCGTACATAGCTAGATCGAAGGCCCGCTACAAAAACATCCCACACAGCAAGCTCCCTATGTTCGGCCGCGGTTACAGCCTGGTAATTGCAGTCATTTGAGAGATTGTTTAACTCGCGTGCAAATTCAGCTAAAGTTTCAGTAGGCCGTTGTCGGCGAGTCGTGAACACATGGCGGGCAAAGACCTCGTTCATGGGCCTAATATACATTTTGTCCAAAATCGCCAGTGCAGCGGTGTAGGAACCGGCTGGATTTAGTTGTGTAGAAATTCTGTGGCTTACCCTCGCGTGCAGTAGGCTGAGCATTTGTTCCTCCGTAGTTTCAGCGGTGCTGATTTCGGCCAGGTAGGCCTTAAAACATTTCAGCCAGTGGCAGAAGGTTTCTTTCGCCTCTGCATCCTGCAAATCGAGTTCTAGACGTCCTGGTTTTAGAGCGGATTCCATGCTTTACTTCGGCAGCTTCTTAAGTGTATTAAATTGATGGAACCATCAATTCAGCGAACACGTGTAGTTGGATCTGAACAGAGGCTTTAATACACTTACAATAGAGCCAGCCTATTCGTCGTTGAACTTCAGGTGAAATGGCAGGCTGGCTCTAAGGCACTGATCTTTATACATCGGTCCCAGGGGGAGGAGTCCTGTGCTGAGCAAAGGGAGGAGCCCAGTACAAACTCTCGCGTACTCCCAGAGCGATTCTCCCTTGTGGTCGGATAGTGCAACTGCACTTACAATGGGTAGATAACGAACATATATACATGGAGTGATATTGGCAACTATATATAGTGTGAATCACATTCACCACAGTTGTCTCACAGTGCCGAAGACCCGGGTTCAATCCCAGCTACAGGTCACTGTCTGTGTGGAGTATGCACAATTTCCCCGTGTCTGCATGGATCTCACCACCACAACCCAAAGATGTGCAGGGTAGGTGAATTGGCCCGGATAAATTGCCCCTTAATTGGAAACATTTTTTAAAAAAAGTTGGTCTTCTCTGAACCACAATATTGATAATTTTTCAAATGATCTTTGAGAACCTCGTCAAATTCACTGAGATATTCAAGGCAGGCTAAAACATTTATCTCTTCGACTTGACACTGATGGCTGATCATGTCTTTTTAAAGGAAGTCCCAAGGAAGACTGCAGTTTGTCTGTGGCAACAACACATGTCAGCACTATCATCCAGTAGGAAGACTCCTTTTCAAACTGAGCTGATAACACAGAATCAATTCTTGCAGATAATTTACATCTTTGAACGAGCGCACATATAGTCTTAATATGACTTTTGGAAATTTCATGATCATCAATATCTTTTCCAACATTTATACAATTCAGAGTATCCGCCTACAAATGATTGTTTCCCTTTACTAGCATCAGGGAATAATTTGTAAACATAACAGCAGTCTGTCTCAGAGGTTTATGAAAAAATCAACCAATTTCTCCTTTCCGTCATGTCATTTCTCTTCACCATCAGCAAATGGGACTCATGAAGGCTTCCAAACTGCTTTCAGCCTCAAACCTCAAACTCTTTTCTCAATTTTTCCATTTTATCTATGTACTCTGGTATATTTATTATAAAATATTCAATCATACCCAATGCAACAGATTTTGGAAATAGGGCAGTGCCTTCAGGAGAGGTAACTTCCCTTACTTCAGCTGCAGAACAATGAGCTTAATCTGTGTCTTGTTGCTCCATTCCCATTTCAGAGTCACTTCTTGTTTACGTTTTTCAGGCAATGTGTTGTCTCAGGACATTGGCAGATTGAAGTCAACAGACAAGTATCAAAACGTTTGGTAGATATTGATGTTGAGGATGAATGTGCAGTTTGGGCCCTGCTCAATACTTCCAAACATTCCAAAATAAAGTGCCAAACGTTTGAAAGTAAAGTGCCAAACTGTCAAACTAGCTTTGTCCTCTTGCCTCACCTTCAACTTTCTGCGTTTTTGAATGCTAGATTCATAGTGCCTCTTCATATTGACAGACCTGTCTTCATTTCAGCGAATATGAATTTTCAGAAAGAGCAGGCTTCTTTCGCAGCCCTGACCTGGGAGGTCGCGTCGTCCCTCAGCTACTCCCCTTAATGAGCTAAACGTGCAGGTGTATTAGTGCTGGCTCACTTGCTGCCTCACTGCCGCTTCAGGTTATATGTCTTTGCCTCTGCTCTCTCCCTTACAGATCCAATTGCCACTCAGCCCTCTCACTCTCAACCCTGGCCTCTGGTCGAGTCCCCCTGCTGTTGCAGAAAACCACAATGTTAGTGCCTGCCTGACCCTCACACCTCCTGACTGCTCACACCTTGCTCAGGTGGCCGGACCTCGAGCCTTGGTGACCATGGCCGGGATTCTCCAATTCCGCGCAGGATCGGAGAATCGATGGGAAGGGGTGGGGGCGAGAATCGCACCATGTCACTCCGACGCCGGGCCGCCGATTCTCCGGTGCCAATTCCCCGGCGCTCGCGTGTTAGCCACCGCGCCGATCGTGGCCGTTGAAAGCCGGCGATTCTCCGTGCCACGACGGGACGAGTGCCTGCCAAGTTCGGCCGAGTCGTGCCGGCGTGGGTTATGTATGGTCCCTCCCAGCGGGACCTCGGAGTTCTGGCTGTGGGGGGCAGGGGGATCCGACACCGGGGGGGCCTCCACAGTGGCCAGGCCCACGATCAGGGTCTACCGATTGGCGGATGGGCTAATTCCGTGGGGGCCCTATGTTCCTCCACACCGGGCCCCTGGAGGGCTCTGCCATATTGGTCGGGGGCCGGTGCGGAGATGAGAACCCACGCGCATGCGCGAACTTGCGCTGGCCATGGCGCGCCGGTTTTGAGCGCCGGAGCTGCGGACACCATTCCGGCGCTGTACTAGCCAACTAGGAAGGGCTGAATACCTGGGCCTGGAGGCCCATTGACGCCTGAGTGGCTTGTGCCATTTTTGATGCTGGCGTCAGAACTTGGCCGTGGGATCGGAGACTCCCGGCCTATGTGTGTTCTTGGCTGCTGCTGCTGCTATCTGGCCTGGCATTGGCTCTTCCCCTCATTGGTCTGGTTCTGCCTCTCATTGTCGCCACTGACCTCTGGCTCTGGTCAATTCACCCAACAGGTCGCTGCTCTCCGAAAACAGCGGTGCTTGCCCGGCCTTTGCTCCTCCCGACTGGCACCTCTCGCTCGGGTGGCCGGAATTTAAGCTTCAATGGTCAAATATGTTCCTGGCGGATTGCCTGGCTGCTGCTGGATCCTTGGCCTGGCCTCTGATTTTTCTTTGGTTGATTGTCCACCTGCCCTCGTCAGTGCTAGCCTGGAAATTGAAGGTCACCCCGCTGCTCCCCTTGACAGCCATTGGCCAGGGCCTCTTCCTCATCTCTCTGAAAGCTTTGTAGGCCAGCACCCTGATTTCAGGTCGGGGAACTCATTTTTGCCTCAGGCTGATGAGCTGAATGTCAAAACCTGGCTACCTCTTCACTCAATATTTCAGAAATGTCACACCAGACAATCAGGAGATCCATCTGAACTGTTCTTAGTCTCCATCACCTCTCAAAGTATGCCACACTGTTTTCCTGCTCTAAAAGAGAGTCCACCAATCAGAGCCCAATGTCATCCTGTATTGCCTGCTGATAGGTTCATTCTTGAGCCTATCAGCAAATTCAGACCATGATTCCACTAGTGGACGTCAAGCCAGCATTTCCAAGTCTGTCATTGACCCCAACTCCGCTGGAGATCTTCCCTTCTCCAGGATGGCCTTAACACTATTAATTTCCTCCTTGAACAAATGCCACAACATTCCTAAATCAGCACTGCCCTCCTCTGCCTGGCTGAAGCTGTTCTTACAATGATCAACTTCTCTTTTAACTCCGCTTGTTTCCTCCAAATAAAATGCAATGGGAACCTGTTGCTTGCTCTTTCATGGGCTATGTGGAACTCCCCTCAGGTTTCCTGCATCTCTTTCTCTGGCACATTATTGGTGGCACTGGCAGCATTTCCTGACTTTGCCCTGAACTGAAAAATGTCATCAGCTTCCCCACACCAAGCTTCTTGCGAGGTATCCATTTGATTCCCCCAGTTTCTCTATCTCCATCACATCCATTCTGGCGATATCACATAGCAAAAGATGTATATTATTTTGTCCTCAACTGTGGATTCCTCCCAACTATAGTTGTCTGCATCCTTGACTGTGTCCCTTTCATTTTCTGCACCTCTGCCTCGCTCCTTCCATCTCCTCAGAATCAGCAATAAGGTTCCCCTTGTCCTCACTTTCCACTCCATTAGCTTCTGCATTCAATGTATCATCCTCCTCCATTTCCATCACCATAGCATGATGGCACCACAAAACCTATCTTTGCATTCCCTTTCAACCGTCTGAAGGGGCCATTCCCTCCACAACACCTTGGTTACTCCTCAATTATCCAAGCTCCATAATATCTGCATAGTATCTCTGTATGCAAATGCAGCAGATACAACGCCTGACCTTTTAGGATTTGGATTTGAGTTTATTATCACCGAGGTACAATGAAAAGTATTGATCTGTGCAGTCCAGACAGATCGTTTCATACATGAAAAACATGGGACATTTGATAGATCCACAATTTAATTACATAGAAATAGTGAAGCATATGGAGTGTAGAACTACTCAGTAGAGAAGATGTGTGAAGAGATCAGTTCAGTCCGTAAGAGGGTCAATCAGGAGTCTGGTAACAGTGGGGAAGAAGCTGTTTTTAAATCTGTTAATGCGTGTTCTCAGACGTTTGCATCTCGTGCCTGATGGAAGAGGTTGGAAGAGAGAATAACCCGGGTGGGAGGGGTCTTTTATGCTGCCCACCTTACCAAGGCAGCGGGAGGTGTAGGCAGAGTCAATGGATGGGAGGTGGGTTCACGAGATGGACTGACCTGTTTTCACGACTGTCTGTAGTTTCTTATGGTCTTGGGCCAAGCAGTTGCCATACCTGGCTGTGAGGCAGCCAGATGGTGCATCTGTAAAATTTAGTAAGAGTCAATGTGGACATGCCGAATTTCCTTAGTTTCCTGAGGAACTGTAGGTGCTGTTGTGCTTTCTTGGTCGTAGCGTTGACATGCGTGGACCATGACAAATTGTTGGTGATGTGCACACCTAGGAATTTGAAGCCGACAACCATCTCCATCTCGGCCCCATTGATGCGGACAAGGGTTAGCTTCCTGAAGCCAATGACCAGCTCCTTAGTTTTGCTGATGTTGAGGGAGAAATTGTTGTTGTTACGCCACACCACTAGATTCTCCATCTCCCTCCTGTTCTCTGACTCATCGTTGTTCGAGATCCAATCCATTATGGTCACGATCATCAGCAAACCTGTTGATGGAGTTGGAGCCAGATTTTGCCTCACAGCCGTATAGGGAGCATAGTAGGGAACTAAGTATGCAGCCTAGCAAGGCCCCGATATTTAGGAATATCGTCGAGGTGGTGTTGTTGTTTATCCACATTGATTGTGGTCTAAGGGTCAGGCAGTCGAGGATTCAGTTGCAGAGGGAGGAGCCAAGTCCTAGGTTTTGGAGTTTTGATATGAGCTTGGCTGAGATTATGGTGTTGAAGACGGAGCTGTAGCCAATGAATAGGAGTCTGACGTGGGAGTCCTTGTTGTCGAGATGCTCTAGGGATGAGTGCAGGGCCAGGGAGATAGTGTCTGCTGTGGACTGGTTGTGGCGGCATGCGAACTGCAGTGAATCAAGGTATTCTGGGAATATGGAGTTGATGTGTCTCATGGCCAACCTCTTGAAGCACTTCATAATGATAGATGTCAAGGCCACCGAACAGTAGTCGTTGAGGCACGTTGCCTGGTTCTTCTTTGGCACTGACATGATGGCGGTCTTCTTGAAGCAGGTGGGAATCTCAGAACGGAGTAGGGAGACGTTGAAGATGCCCACGAACACACCCATCAGTTGGTCCGTGCAGGATCTGAGTGCATGACCAGGGACTCCGACAGGACGCACTGCTTTCCGAGGGTTCACTTTCAAGAAGGCCGATCTGACTTCGGAAGCTGTGACGGTCGGTGTGGGTGTGTCTGAGGCTGCAGGGGCAGTTGGCAACGGTTTGTTGATTTCCTGCTCGAAATAAGCATGAAATGCGTTGAGTTTATCAGTGAGGGGTGCGCTGTTGCCAAAAATTCTACTCATAGCCTGTTATATTGTTTAAGCTTTGCCGCAACTGACAAGAGTCTGTGTCATTAGTCTGTGACTCTAGCTTAGTCTGGTATTGTCTCTTGGCATCCCTGATGGCTTTGCAATGGTCGTACCTAGACTTCTTGCATAGGGTCAGGGTTGCCTGCCTTTAACACCTCAGACCTGGTTTTCAATAGGGAGTGAATCTCGCGGTTAAACCATGGTTTCTGGCTGGGGAATGCAGAAATGACCTTCTTTGGCATGCAATCTTCTACACACTTGCTGATGAAGTCTGTAACGGTGGTGGCATACTTGTTTAGGTTGGCCGCTGAGTTCTTGAATATGGGCCAGTCCACTGACTCCAAGCAGTTGTGTAGGAGCTCTTCTGTTGCCTCAGACCAGCATTGCACAACTTTCTTAACCAGATTCTTCCGCTTAGGTTTTTGCTTGTGTGCCAGGAGTAGGAGCACTGTCTTGCGGTCCGATTTTCCAAAGTGCGGTCGGGGAATGGATCGGTAGGCGCCCTTGATGTTCGTGTAGCAGTGGTTCAGGATGTTGGGGCCGCTGGTGGAATAGGAGATGTGTTGGTGGCATTTTGGCAGTACACTCTTGAGGTTGGCCTGGTTGAAGTCCCGGACATGATGAACAAGGCCTCCGGGTATTCTGTTTCATTATTATTTATAGCAATATCCAATTCATCAAGCACCTTTTTCACTTCTGCATGGGGTGGGATGTAGACCGACATGATGATGGCCGAAGTGAACCCCCGTGGAAGGTAGACTGGGCAGCACATCATAGACAGATACTCCAGGTTTGGGGAGTAGTAATTTGCTAGGATTGCCACATCTGAGCACCAGGAGGAGTTGATGAGGAGGCAAACCTCTCCACCCTTCACTTTGCCTGATGACACCATGTGGTCCATCCGGTGTATTGACAAGCTGTCAGGTTCTACAGCACAGCCTGGTGAGACAGGAGTAAGCCATATCTCCATGAAACAGAACACACAGCAGTCTCTCACTTCCCTTTGAGATGTGAATCTAGCGTTAAGCTCGTCCAGCATGGACGTTTGCCAGGAGTATACTTGGGAGAGGAGACTTGAAACCGCGTTGTTTTAGTCTTACCTGCAGACTGACATATTTCCCTTGCTTCCTCAATTGGTGGCTGGTTCTGGATGGTCCTGGGATCCGATGGGAGAAGTCAGCCCTTGTGGAAGGTAGGTGGTTAAGTCTGGTGGTGTCCTGGGGCGCTCGTTGTGATTTCGGGGTCACGTCTGGCATCTGGCAATTACTGAGCGTTGGTTGCGATTTTGAAGCAAATCGGGGGGGGGGGGGGGGGGGGGGGGGGGGGGGCATGTTCGCGATCTGATTAGTCCCTGTGTTCCGCGAGTACGTGTCTACCTTTCTGCGCATTCGGGTCCTCGCATGGGGTCTCCACTTTTTGGGGTGCTTAGTGTAGCCACCGAAGCTGGCCACATCCCGACATAAAATGGAACATTGAGTTGCATGCAGGGAAAATTGGACAATGACAGAGAGGCAAGCAGGTTGCAGAACCTCTCTGTGGATTCTGTCTGTGAAGAAACCAGACAGCATAGAAACTAACAAGCTGCGCATATTAATTGAGCGATTCCCGGTGTTCCCAGGCAAAATGGACACAATTAAGAATAACAAAGGCCAAGCTAGACTCTTCGGCGCCAGCAGGAGTCCCGGACAATAAGATACAAACAGCCCCAAGAACCGCCCAGTGATCAAGGAAAAGCCCCGTTATTGGGGAAATTCAAATCAATCGATTGGGAAGAGACCCAATCGATTGCAAGTTTATAGAGGGTCCGCCCAGATGGGCGCGAAACCCAAAACAGTATAAGACAGAGACCCCGACCCCAGCTCTCTCTCTTAGCCAGCCCTCCGCTCTCTTAGCCAGCCCTCCGCTCTCTTAGCCGGCCCTCCCAGCAGAACACCTTGGCAGCAGCTCTCCAGGAACTTGGACGTGAGAAGGAGAGGCCTGGACAATTGCTACATCGACAAGTAAGTGTCATACAATGCACGCTACGAGAGTAGACACTCCTGACCCCTTTAGTCCACACCAGCAAGAGGCCATTGTTCCCTGATCCGGCAGTTCCCTTATTCCAGATAAGTATTGGCCTAGTAGTGGTAGGAACAGTTTAGTCTTAGTATTATGTGCATGAGTAGTAAATAACTGTAATAATAAACGTGTCTTGTTTGAACTTACTAACTGGTGTATTGAGTCATTGATCTGAACTTGAACTTGAATCTTGTGGCGGTATCATAAAGATAACTGGCGACTCTAGAGCTTAGGAATAAAACAGAGCCAATTGAGTGTAAAGCACACTCACCCAGAACGAGCAACATTTAGTGGCGACTCTGCCAGGACTCGACTAGAAGTGGCCCCCCACTCCGAGAGAACCCAGCAATTTGAATCAGAAATCCAATTGGGAAAAGAAAAAACCACAAGTGCTCAAGTAGTTCACATCAATCCTCATAATTCGGAAGTGTGTTTTTGCATGCGTAACTAACAGGGTTGTAAGGTAAAACCGAGAGATGTTTTGTTGCGACAAACTGTCAGGAGTTTATACTTCGGAAAATAGCGAAAGCCGTACCCGCAATTTATAACACCGCCTTAGCATCCGTCGTTCTAAATTTAAGAGAGAGCACTGAGAAAGAGATGGCCATGCAGGCAATGGAACGCCTCATGCACCCCCAAGAGTTTGTGGTCACAGCAACCAGCAGAGTAGGACAGTGTCCCATTTGGGAACAAGGGATCAGGAAGTACCTCAAAGGGAAAGGATGGCCCCTTTGGAGCGAATTCTGTTCGAATGAGGAAACAGGCGCCGGGAGTATAGGACATACTTGGTGGGAGGACCTGAGCGCAAATCACAAAAGAAATTTAGGAAAAGCACGTAAGCCGATGGCAATTGTGTCCTGCTTGGCACAATTCTGAGGCACAGAGGAGGTCATCAGGATGCTCCGAGCAGAATTAGAGGACAGGCATCGCATGAGTAAAGTGGATGTCAGTGATATAGAGAGAGAGAATCTAGAATTAAGAAAGAAGTTGGCAGATAAGGATAGAGAGGTGGATAATGCCAAGAGGGCACACCAGTCTTGTCTAGCCCATCTGAGCAGCTCCCAGGTACAATATGAAAAAGCCCATCAGGATGTGCAGCGTGCAGTCTTGATAAGACAGGAATCAGAAAAGCAGGTAGAGGCACTGAAGAAGCAGTGCAGCGACCTGAAGGCAGCTTTAAGAGCACTCCATGCTGCCACTACTGAGCAAAGGCAAAGCACAGTGGACCATGCAAAGTGTAGGAAGCAGATTGCGGAGCTGCAATCTCTGCTTTCTGTTCAGAATGGCTTCCAAGATACCTTTGGAATGCAACTAGAGGAAGAGAATACACCAGATTGGCAGGAGTTAAGCGAGACAGTGCAGTGATATGTTTAGGGAACATGTGCGCTATAAACGCAGCAGAAAAGGAAAGCGCCCCAACCCCCCCGCAGATCAGATAGCACCCGCACCAATGAACCCAGTCACTACCCAATGAAAAGCAACCGTAGACGGCGCACCCGAGATCACTTACACCACCCCCTTAACCGTGACTCAACTAAGGGACGCGTGTGAGAAAATCACCCCGTTCCTCCCCACTTCAGACCCCCACCAATTCTTTGCAAGAGTTAAACAGTGGGCGACCATGTACGGCCTTGATGAGCGAGAGCAGGTTAAGCTCACAGTTTTCAGTTTAGACTCATCAGTTGTAGCAGCCCTCCCCGACCCACAGAACGTTGGAGGAGGCATCCTCGAAGAAATGCATACAGCTATTTTGGATGCGATAGGGTATAACAGAAGAGACCCAGTAGAAGGTCTAAACAGATGTAGGCAGAAAAAGACCGAGCACCTCACAGCATTTGCAGGAAGACTCTGGATTCACTTCACTGCAGTTTTCGGTGAATTAGACCGTGCACATTTGACCCAAGATAACATGGTTAAATGGGCCCGCACTATTATCTCCCACGACACAGAGGCAGGACAGAAAGCCTGCTCTAATTATGACCCCTCAGAAGAGGCCCATAATGAAAAATGGGTCTTGAAAAGATTGTCCCGCACTTGGGAGCAATCTATTCATGGTACGACAGCATTTAAGAAGCCCGAGGAGGCGCAAACCGAGGTAGACATTCAAGCAGTAAAAGTGCACCAAAACCCGCACGGGTAAATGAGGGACAAAACAGCCCCCCACACAAGTCACAGGAATGTTTTAACTGCGGACAGTTAGGACATTTTGCTAGAGAATGCAATGCACCACAGAAATCTCAGAGAAGCCAACAGACAGGCACTCTGAACAGGAATAGAGCGAAGCCTATTCACAGTATAGGGACTCAGTCAGGACAGACCAATGTGGACGGAACGGACTGACGGTGTTCGGGCTCCCCCACTTGGGTCTGTGACCCTCTGGGACAGATCCGGATGACTGGTAGTCACAGCGAAAATTCGGGGACAGCCCATAGATTTACTCTGGGACACAGGAGGGTCCCGCACGATCATAAATTCCTCCACTGTGTACCAAAAGGACACGTGGCCCACTACAGCCACAATAACACTCAGCGGCTTTACAGGCCACTACAGCAGGGACACATTACAGCCCCTGTACCCATCCAGCTAGGGAATATCTCCACCAGACACCCCATTGTTTTAGTAGATCTGCCCCACACAGCAAAACACATACTTGGAATAGATTTCATGAATGCACACAGCCTGTCGTTCGAACCAGTCAATAGGTGTGTCTGGCGAATGGCAAGGTCTGAAAGAGCACCCGCAACGCTCACAGTAAGTGAGTACGAAAACAGGATTAGCGCAGTAGGAGACTATTGTTTTGACCCGACCACGCTCTCCACAAACAGACAAGTTAGGGCAGTTTTAAACAGCAACCGATCAGCATTTGCCAGTCACAGGCACGACTGCGGCAGAATGACTGGATCCGTTCATGTTACAGGACCTGACCCTAAACCCCAGCGACAATACAGATTTCCCCAGGAAGCAGAGGGAGAAATCGCCAAAGTAATAGAGAGCTTATTAGAGCAAGGCGTACTTAGATCAGTAGCCTCGACTAATAATGCCGCAATTTGGCCAGTGAGGAAGCCCGACGGATTATGGCGTCTTACCATTGATTATCGGGAACTCAATAAAGTCACCCCTGCAGTAGCCCCCACGGTAGCAACAAGTCTACAAGCCCCCACGGTAGCAACAAGACCATGCTCAAGCAGTGACTCAACTCCAAGTATTTTACGGTTTTGGACATTAGCAACGGCTTCTGGTCAATCCCATTGGCGAAGGTGTGCCAGTACAAATTTGCATTCACTGTTAAAGGTCAGCAGTACACGTGGACATGCCTCCCACAAGGATTCCACAACTCCCCCTCCATTTTCCACCGACAGCTGGCGAATGGATTATCAAAATTTTCCCGACCCGAATGTTTGGTACAGTATGTGGACGACCTATTACTGCAGACAGACACCAAGGCAGAGCGCATCACACTTCTGTCTGAACTCCTGGAACTTCTGAAAACAATCGGATGTAAAGTGAACCCCAGAAAGGCCCAAATATTGGAGAGTAAAGTGATGTATTTGGGTGCGATCATCACGCACGGCAAACGCAAGATCGAGTTCAAAAGAATTGACTCGATCGTCAAATTGCCCCTTCCCCAAAGTGTTTCAGCCCTCCGGTCATTTTTAGGACTGGTTGGGTACTGTCGGAACCATATTGACGGTTTTGCTACAAAGGCAGCCCCACTCTCAGACCTCCTTAAGAAAGGAGCCCCTTGGGAATGGCTTCCGCAGCATACAGAGGCTGTGGACGATTTAAAGAGAGCCCTTAGCGCAGCCCCTGCACTACAAGTTCCAGACCCGCTTTCCCCCTATGCGATTGAGGTAGCAAGCACAGATCTGACCCTCTCGGCCGTGCTCCTTCAGGAACGGCACGAGCAGCTACGACCAGTGGCTTATGCCTCCAGACTTTTAGACCCAGTAGAGCAAGGATTTTCAGCCTGTGAAAGGCACCTACTCCCAGTATTCTGGGCAGTACAGTACTTTTTGAAAGTAAAAGCGAAAGTAAAAAGCTGACAGACAGCCCAGCTCCACCCACTCTCTGACACCACTGCAGTAATAAACACCCATTTCTTAAAGGTACTCTCACTACAGATATTTATATACACACCCATTTATAAACACTCATTTCTTAAAGGTACTCTCACATGACACATCTTGTTGATGCCAGCCCTAGGACACCCAGGTGCTCTTTCTTATCACACCTTCCTGCAGCCAATCCATAGCCCTGTAGCTTAGAGCACTTAAAGTGCAGATCTAGGTACCTCTTAAAAGAGTTTTGGGTCTCTGCCTCCACCACCAATTCGGGCAGCGAATTCCAGACTCCCACTATCCTCTGCGTAAAAAGGTTTTTCCTAATGTCCCCCCCAACACCTTCTGTCACTTATCTTGAAGCTATTTCCCTTAGTTCTAGAATTCTCCACTGGGGAAACAATTTTACCTTGTCCACCCTATCTCTTCCCCTCATAATTTTGTACACCTCAATTAAGTCACCCCTCAGCCTTCTTTGTTCCAAGGAAAATAACCCCAACCTATCCAATCTCTCCTTGTAGCCGCACTTTTCTAGCCCTGGCAATATTCTTGTAAACCTTCTCTGCACTCTCTTCAGAGCAATAACATCCTTCCTGTAATGTGGTGACCAGAACTGCTCACAATAATCCACGTGTGGCCTCACCAGTATTTTATACAATTCTAACATATATCCTTACTTTTATAGTCTGTACCTCTGCCAATGAAGGACAGCATTCCATGTGCTTTCTCAACAACCTTGTCTACTTGCACTGGAGCGCACATACAGCTGATGGGTCGTCTGGGGCAGCTGCATGGCTGTCTTGCCGGCTGACGTAATGGTATTGCGTACCCGTCCACATCGACCACCACCCCCCACCGCTCCCCCCAGCCCTGGCAGAAGCCTCCTGGCCAGTGGCATGACTGTTAGTGAAGTATGGCGGTGCTGGACACTGTCCGTACGCTCTCTCTCTTTCGTTCTCTCAGCAGCCACCATGGCAGGTTCACGATTTGTGAGAGCACACGTGGACCAGGCCGTCGGGAACTCGGACCATTGGAGACAGAGCATAGTGGGTGGGCCCACTAATGAGATGCGAACAGTGTTTCAAATACACGCACCGTGCATCACATTGAAGCCTTTTTAGGGGAGGCACGAATCGCGATTCAGCGTCAAACTGGCGCCTGCTGCGACTTCAGCATCGGGAGCTATTCTCCACCCGATCACACATTCCGATTTCGGCGTTGGCTAACGGAGAAATCCGTCCCATGACTCTCACAACTACCTTGACTTCACTTCCTCATAACTCACTTCCAGTAAGGACTTTATTCCATTCCTCCAGTTTTTCCATCTCCATTACATCTGTTCAGATGATTCAACCATCTATACTCGTGCTTCCGATATATTTTTGTTTTTTCTGAACAGTAGGTTTACAGGCCTTCAACCTTGACTGGAATTTTCTGGTATTTCAAAGCTTGAGGGCAAATTAAAATAAATAATTCAGGCATCTGGCTGTCTGGAAGCTGAAAGGTGTGTGTGTGTGTGGGAGGGGGCTGAAAGGGAAGATGGCATTAAAGGTGGGAGGCCCTCAGCAACCCCATAGCGGGTTATGCTCACTTAGGGTGGGTGATGTCCTGAGGCCAGCAAGAATAGATCAGGGTGGAATCCCTTTTTTTTATCTCGTCCCAGCCTTGCAGATAGAAACCCAATTATAGAATCCAAATCGATTATTTCTCTAACATCAATGGCAATGAAAATCATGTTTTTTCTGTTCTGGATGTTTGACTCACAACATCTGCTTTATGTCCAGGCTGTAAGTTAAAAATCTACCTCATTGTATCAATAAAATGATTATGTTTGCTGTTGAAAGAGAACAAATATTTATTCTGCACTGATTGGTTAAACTTTAGAATTTTGTAAAGGCAGAAGATGAATCTGGATTTTATATGGTAGATTGAACACAAGGTGTCACTGTTGGACCAAACCACAATTATTTCAGTTGCTTTTCTCTTACAGTGGGTTGAGAAGATGGGGCCCAGATTTTCTGATCTCCAAATGGAAACTGGACGTACCCCAGAAGATGTGCTGCAGGACCTCATGGAAGTCTCAACACAATGGCTCCATGGGAATTGCCCAGGATGTTTGAACTTCCAATGGAACTTCCTCTGAACTACCTCTTTGAACTTCCTCTGCTCCCCGCAACCCTCTTAAAAGGCTCCAACTTTCAGTTAGAGACTTCGGACAGCTCCAACTGACTTACCTGTTACCGAGGAAGTGTTTGTTATATTACCTTTGGTGGTAATCTGTCGTTGTTCTTTGCCTTTTGATCCGGAATGGTCCGAGTTGATGACAAAGAAACTACCAATCTTTAGATTGAATCAAAACTAATTTATTGGATAACGATTAATTAAATGAAGTTCGCATACACTACTGAGCTGTAACTAGTAATAAAGTAATATTGAATCTGTCTAGCAGTAATTTATAATCTAGTAGTCACTAATGATTTCCTCGTGTTAACTCTCTCTAATCTAGACTACTTCTCGTGCTGTTCTCAGTCTTTCTCTTTTGCTAACTACCCAGCATTCCCTGAGGTATGATATTTATACTGAGAACTGGTGGTGCCCTCTAGTGTTTGAATTACACTGATATGTAATAATTAACCCTTCACTGCCATGCCTATACATTATTAGGCAGAAGAAAAACTAGTTTAGTTCTAGGTAAACATACAATTGACACCACCCCCCCCCCCCCCCCAAATCACTCACACTGAGCCCTCCAGACGCCACTCTCGACCCCTCAGACCCAACTTGACTAGCTTCTATCACTGACTCCTCCCTCCCCAAACCAACCTGATCTGACTGTACCTGACTACCTCCAAACCGACCTGACTATGCCCGACCCATCTGCCTACTCACCCACCAGCCATTCTACCCAGATGCAAGCCTACCCAGCTGCCATTCTACCTCTTACCCACTTACCTTGCCCACCCTACCCCCCTCATCCACCCTGCCCCCTTACTCAATTATCTTCTCTCTGTAGCTTTTCAAAGAAGTTTTAGGATATTTAAACTGTGAGAAATTAGACTACCGGGGGTGGGCGGGGGGGGGGGGGGGGGGGGGGGGGGATAGGAAAAATACAATTGTAGCAGTGTGTGAAAAGTGGGAGCAAAATCAATCAGAAAGGCAGTGGGAAGGAGGAAAGGGTTAGATTTTGGAATGGGAGGTAATAACATAATATAAGGATGAGTAAGGGCAGTAGAAAAACTGACAACCTGTGTTACACCTGAAGTGAAATAGATTTTAGAGGAATTTTTCTGAATGCATGACCCATTATGGAGTGCACCCACTAGGAGCGCTTATTTGGAATTCAGTTACAGAATCATAGAATTTACAGTGCAGAAGGAGACCATTCGGCCCATTCAGTCTGCACCAGCCCTTGGAAAGAGCATCCTATTTAGCCCATGCCTCCACCCTATCCCCATAACCTGACCTAAACCTTTGGCTACTTAAGGAGCAATTTAGCATGGCCAATCCACCTAACCTGCATATCTTTGGACTGTGGGACACGCAGACATGGGGAGAAAGTGAAACTCCACGCTGTCACCCGAGGCCGGAATTGAACCCAGGGCCCAGGAACTGTGAGGCAGCAGTGCTCACCACTGTGCCGTCCTAATCAGCCTCTACGCTTTTCCATTCAGTAAAATTAATGGGTAGAAAATCATTATTAGGGTAGGATGTATGAATTCCTAATAAGTGATTTGACAAGAAATAGTCCGTCCTGGCCTAACATCTGTTGCATCGTTTCAGCATTTTTATTGTTTGTGAATGAAGTGGGAGGGAATTCATATAAAGTAGCATCTTTCAAAACTTTCCTTCCTATGAATTGTATTATTATTTGCTAATCTGCTATAAAGATGTCTCCAGGGATGGCCTGACTTGTTCTGCACCTTGTCATGTTCATCCCTTTTCAAACATCACATAGGTGCAGTGAGAATTAATAAAGAATTAATAATGCAACATCTGTCATCTAATCTAACTGTGAAATTCCTTTGTTTCATGAAAACTGTTAACAGGGTAAAATGTTCTCCATACCCATATTAAGGTGCTGTAAGTTAATGCCAGATGCCATTGCACTCAATTTTCTGATAGTATAAGTAGTTCCTTTGGTTTATTGAAAAGTTCAGCAATTCAGAGTCCAATTTTAGTTCTGTGCCAGAGGATGGGTTTTGAATGAGTTAAAATCTCAGGCTTATCTGAAATGCATATCCATATTCGTCCTTATGGCTTTATTAAGATAGAGGAATATGCTTGCTTTGCCTTGATGCTGCTTTTGAAGTCATAAAACCTCCTGAACATCTCTCTCTAGTTGTCATAGATTTCATAGAATTTACAGTGCAGAAGGAGGCTATTCGGCCCATAGAGTCTACACTGGCCCCTGAAAGAGCACCCTGCCTAAGCCCATACCTCCACCCTATCCCCGTAACCTCACCTAACTTATTGGACACCACAGAGCAATTAAGCGTGACCAATCCACCTGACCCACACATCTTTGGACTGTGGGAGGGAACCGGAGCACCCGGAGGAAATCCACACAGACACAAGGAGAATGTGCAGACTCCGCACAGACAGTGACCCAAACAGGGAATCAAACCCGGGTCTCTGGTGCTGTGAAGCAACAGTGCTAACCACTGTGCTGCAGTGTCTGGTCAGCTCTTCTTGGACCTGGTCAATGACATTTGAGCCAAATGAAGGTTTCTGGGAATATTAAAACGTGTTGAATAACACGTTTTAATCAGCTGTTAATCAGCTGTTAAACTCAGGTCTGTGAATTGGATTCTAATTAATCTTTCTTTTGCTATTTTTCCAAAGATGTGTGCACTTCACAGCTACAAGATATTTATCACTTTATTGATTGAGCAAAATATTTATCACTTTATTGATTAAGTGGCAGTTTTGCTGCCGTGAAGTGTAAAAGTAGCATATTGCAGATGTTCCTGACAGCCCAATTTTCTTTCATTACCATTAACAGATTTGGATAGTATGAACGTTTTGGAAACAAATTTGCAAATTTTCAACCTGTTGATTTTGGTTGACTCATGCTAGGAAAAAATATGCATTGTTAATTATTGATAAAATATAAGAGATGTTGTCAAAGATTTCTCAATAGTCAATCGCAATGTTTGCAATGTTAAATGTTAGCTGTATACAATGTGATGTTTTGCATTAGCCGAGGGATTTTTCTTAGAGCGAGACCCTGTCATAATAAGGATTTCTGGCATATGCTTCCAACAAGGGATTCCACCTGGATCTACAAACCAGCAAGCCTTAATTTACTATCTAGACGATTGCGCTGAACTTTGCTACACTTAGATCTGTAAAGCTATCATTCCAGTTTTCTCTACTGCAGTAGAGGAATGAATGCAAAGCAATAAAGTTCAATAGCATACAAATTTCAATTTCTTTCTCACACCCTCCCATGTATTTTTGGATTTTAAGCCAGTTTGGACACACTCATATATATTGAGGCATGTGGTTTGTGGGCCAGAGGTAGTTCCTTTTGCAGGAGTCAATCACATCCTACTTCATTGCTAGATGGATAACTGCACCTGGCCTATGTTACTCACCCAGATTTTACCTGTGGCTCCACATAACCTCTTGTGAATAACAGTGGCCACGGCCCATTGAAGAGGGTAGTTAAGATCAACCATATTGCTATCAGTCTGAAGTCAAATATAGGCCAGATCAGGTCAGTATGGCAGATTGCCTTCCCTAATGGACATTTGTGAACCAGATGGACTTTTACAACAAAAAGTTATAGTTGTCATGGTCACATTTACTGAGGCTACCTTTCTGTTCCAAAGTTATTAATTGAACTTGAATTCCAACTGCTGCCTTGGTCACGGGCTTTTTCCCGCGCTAGGGGTGGAAGGGGGCGGGGTCGGGGAGGAAGGGTGGTACCAGAGAGGAGTGCCCACTGATGGACAGGAGGGGGGAGGGGACATTCTCACACTGGGGGGTCAAGGGAGTGGCGGGAGCGGCCGGGGTCAGCAGGAGTCAGCTGACTTACGGGAGTGCTATGGGGGGGAGCAACACAGCTAAGAGGGGACGTAGCTGGGGGGGGGGGGGGGGGGGGTGAGCGGGGGGGGGGGGGGCGGGGAATTGGGTTCCTGCTCCAATGGCCAAGGGGGAGCTGGAGTCTGTAGAGAGAATCGGGGCGGGGGTCTGCTGCTGGGAGGAATGGAGAGCGCGGGAGACGCGGGCACGTGGCTGGCCTAGAAAGGGTGATGGCTAATCGGCAGGTGGGGGTGCGGGGTGGGGGGGGGGGGGGCGGGTAGCCCCCGGATCCGACTGATAACTTGGAATGTGAGAGGCCTGAACGGGCCAGTCAAGAGGGCCCGTGTGTTCTGTAGCCATCTGGGTTGGCCACTTTCTCACACAAAATGGAAGAACGCAAAGATTTCAGGGTAAAATGGACATTGGCAAAGAAACCAGCAGTCTGCAGAATCCCCTGTATTCTAGCTGCCACAGAAACCCAACAGAATTGTAACTAACAAGCTGCACATATTAATGAAACGATTTACGGTGATTCCCAGGCACAATGGACACAACAGTTAAACATTCTATGGAAGGCCAGACATTCCGGCGCCAGTAGAGTCTAAGACAAAGGACACCAATAAGGTGTAAGGAACCGCCCGGTGATCGAGGGACAGCCCCGTTATTGGGGAAATTCAAATCAATCGATTGGGAAGAGACCCAATCGATTGCAGGTTTATAGAGGGTCCGCCCTGAAGGATACGAAGCCCCTGGGACCTATAAAAGTCAGGTCCCAGGACTGATTCGTTCTCTTAGCCGGCCCTCCCAGCAGAACATCTTAGCAGCTCTCGAAGAACCTTGAGAAAGAGAGGCCTGGTCAGCAGCCGCCATCAAGTAAGTGTCATACAACGCACGCTACGCGAGTAGACACTCCTGACCCCTTTAGTCCACACTGACTGGAAGCCTGCGGATCCAGGACAAAGCAAGAGGCCATTGTTCCCTGATCCGGCAGTTCCCTTATTCCAGATAAGTATTGGCCTGTTAGTGGTAGGATTAGCCTAGTCTTTTAGTTTTATATGCATAATTAGTAGATAACTATTATAATAAACGTGTCTTGTTTGAACTTACTAACTGGTGTATTGAATTATTTTTTTTTTTTTTTTATAAATGTTTTTATTCAGTTTTCGTATTTTATATTGAACAAATTACAAATTGTTAGGAGAGAGAAAAAAAAAACAAACAAAAACAAACACGCAAAAATTAACACACATATTTACAGGTAAGCATCTTCGTAGTAGTAACTGCGCCCCCCCCCCCCCCCCTCAACATGTTTATTTAGCTTGGTTTTGGGCCTTAGCTAGCCATCGAACCCCCGTAACGAACCTGTAGCCCCCCCCCCCCCCCCCCCCCGCTACCTTCCCCCGACTATTCTTCCTCTTGTACATTGGCCACAAATAGGTCCCGGAACAGTCGCATGAATGGCTCCCACGTTCTGTGGAAGCCGTCGTCCGACCCTCGGATGGCAAATTTGATTTTCTCCATTTGGAGAGATTCCGAGAGGTCGGACAGCCAGTCCGCAGCTCTGGGCGGTGCTGCTGACCGCCAGCCAAACAGGATTCTACGGCGGGCGATCAGGGAGGCAAAGGCAAGGGCATCCGCCCTCCTCCCCAGGAATAGATCTGGCTGTTCTGAAACCCCGAAGACCGCCACTATCGGGCATGGCTCCACCCTCACTCCCACCACTTTGGACATTACCTCGAAGAAGGCTGTCCAGTACTCCACGAGTCTGGGGCAGGACCAGAACATGTGGGCGTGGTTGGCCGGGCCTCTTTGGCACCGTTCACATCTGTCTTCCACCTCCGGGAAGAACCTACTCATACGGGTTCTTGTTAAGTGGGCTCTATGTACCACTTTTAGTTGCGTCAGGCTGAGCCTTGCGCACGTGGAGGTGGAGTTGACCCTATGCAGTGCTTCGCTCCAGAGTCCCCACCCGATCTCCATCCCCAGGTCGTCCTCCCATTTCCTCCTTGTTGCGTCCAGTACGGTGTCGTCCCTATCTACCAGTCGGTCATACATGTCACTACAGTTCCCTTTCTCTAGGATACTTGCGTCCAGTAGGTCTTCCAGTAGTGTCTGTCGTGGCGGTTGTGGGTACGTCCTTGTCTCCTTTCGTAGGAAGTTTTTGAGCTGCAGGTACCGTAGCTCGTTCCCCCCAGCTAGCTGAAATTTCTCTGTCAGTTCGTCCAGTGTTGCGATCCTGTCGTCCGTGTACAGGTCCCTGACTGTCAGTGTCCCCCCGTCCTGCCTCCACCTTTTGAAGGTGGCGTCGGTCAGTGCTGGTTTGAACCTATGGTTGTTGCAGATGGGAGCCCTGTTCGACATTTTGGTCAGGCCAAGTTGCTGCCGCAGTTGGTTCCAGGATTGGAGGGTGGCTGTCACCACTGGGCTGCTGGAGTGTTTTTTGGGTGGGGATGGGAGTGCTGCCGTGGCGAGGGCCCGGAGGGAGGTTCCCATGCAGGAGGCCTCCTCCGCACGCACCCACTCAGCTTCTGGCTCCTGGAGTGTATTGAATTATTGGTCTGAACTTGAACTTGAAACTTGTGGCGGTATCTTAACGATACCTGGCGACTCTAGAGCTAAGGAATGAAACAGAGCCAAATTGAGTGTACAGCACACTCACCCAGAACGAGCACCAGTTCGCGCACCTGATGGGACTGAAGGCAGATGTGGTCATGCTCCAGGAGACTCACCTGAGGGTGGCAGACCAGGTTAGGCTGAGAAAGGGGTGGGTAGTGCAGGTCTTCTATTCGGGGTTGGAAGCAAAGAATCGAGGGGTGGCTATTTTGGTGGGGAAGCGGGTGTCATTTGAGGCGCTGAGCATTGTGGCAGACAATGGAGGTAGGTACGTGATGGTGAGTGGTAAGCTGCAGAGGGTGCGGGTGGTCTTGGTGAATGTGTATGCCCTGAACTGGGACAATGCTGGATTTATGCGGCGCATGTTGGGTCGGATCTCGGACCTGGAGGCAGGGAGCTTGATAAGGTGGGGGGACTTCAATACGGTATTGGATCCAGCATTGGACCGCTCTAGGTTCAGGACGGGTAGGAGGCCGGCGGCAGCCAAGTTGCTGAGGGGGTTTATGGACCAGATGGGAGGAGTGGACCCATGGAGGTTTGTTAGGCCGGGGGCCAGGGAATTCTCATTCATCCCCACGTCCATAGAGCCTACTCCCGGATTGAATTTTTTGTGATGAGCAGGGTGATGCACTATCAATTGTATTGAAGACTCGGATTGGTACAACAGAGGCTTTATTACAGTCAGATGCGTGGCCTCCTACTGCAGCTGGCAGAATGGATGATCAGGAGGAGTCATGCATATTTATACAGCTCCTTGTGGGCGGAGCTAGCCAGCAGGGGCTACCAGTGAACCTGTAGTATAAGTCCTACCGTACATCCCCTAATACAGGTGCACACAGTTAACAGAGTGGATCACCACATTCACCCCCTGATAAAAATGAGTCCGGCGGGGGTGGCGTGGAACTATATATAGAATTGTGAATTATTTACAGAGGGGAGGGGAAAAAATATATATGTCCATCTTGTAGTCTGGTGCCCGTCAGAGGTTAAGCCTGTCCGGTGGTTTGACGGTTCGCTGGGAGCGACGTAGCGGTGGTGGCGATGTCGGTACTGGCGGTGTCGGCGTCGACGACATCGGTGCTGGCGGTGTTGGTGCTGGCCAGTAGCTGGATGACTCCGGGAGCGTGCTGAAATCTTCCTCGTCCTCTAGCATGGGCAGGGGAAGGAGGGATGGACCTGGTGGGGCTGATGCTGGGAGCGCCGGGGGAGGGGAGGGTGGTACGTTGGTGGGGAAGTGAGTGGGAGTGGAACCCGAGTGAGCCAGGTCCCTGAGCGAGACCGTATCCTGGCGGCCGTCGGGAAACTCCACGTAGACATACTGGGGGTTGGCGTGGAGCAGGCGTACCCTGTTCACCAAGGGGTCCGCCTTGTGGAGTCGGACATGCCTACATGGTAGAACCGGTCCTGGAGCTGCGAGCCAAGTCGGGAGCGGTGTGGACTTCCTAGGGAAGGTAAAAACACGTTCATGGGGTGTGTTATTCGTGGCAGTGCACAGTAGAGACCAGATGGAGTGTAGTGCATCCGGGAAGACCTGCTGCCAGCGAGTGGCTGGGAGGTTTCTGGACCGTAGGGCCAGCTGGACGGCCCTCCAAACCGTCCCGTTCTCCCTCTCTACCTGCCCGTTTCCCCGGGGGTTATAGCTGGTCGTCCTGCTGGAGGCAATACCCCTGCTGAGCAGGAACTGACGCAGCTCATCGCTCATGAATGAGGATCCCCTGTCACTGTGGCTGTAGTCAGGGAAACCGAACAGAGCGGAGATGGAGCTGAGGGCCTTGATGACGGTGGCAGACGTCATATCCGGGCATGGGATGGCGAAGGGGAACCTGGAGAATTCATCGACCACACTGAGGATGTATGTGTTGCGGTCGGTGGAGGGGAGGGGCCCTTTGAAATCCACGCTGAGGCGTTCAAAGGGGCGGGACGCTTTCACCAGGCGCACGCGGTCTGGCCAGTAGAAGTGCGGTTTGCACTCCGCACAGACCTGGCAGTCTCTGGTGACTGTCCGTACTTCCTCGACGGAGTAGGGCAGATTGCGGGCTTTGACGAGGTGATACAACCGAGTGACCCTCGGGTGACAAAGGCTGTCATGCAGTCACGGAGCTGGTCTACTTGTGCACTGGCACATGTACCGAGAGAGAGGGCGTCTGGGGGCTCGTTGAGCTTGCCGGGGCGATACAAGATCTCATAATTGTAGGTGGAGAGCTTAATTCTCCACCGTAAGATTTTATCATTTTTGATCTTGCCCCGCTGCGTGTTATTGAACAAGAAGGCTACCGACCGTTTGTCAGTGAGGAGAGTGAATCTCCTGCTGGCCAGGTAATGCCTCCAATGCCGCACCGCTTCAACGATTGCCTGGGCCTCCTTTTCAACAGACGAATGTCGAATTTCAGAGGCATGGAGGGTGCAGGAAAAGAATGCCACGGGTCTGCCTGGCTGGTTCAGAGTGGCGGCAAGGGCGACATCTGAAGCGTCGCTCTCTACTCGAAAGGGCAGTGTCTCATCTACTGCATGCATCCCGGCCTTGGCTATGTCTGCTCTAATACGGGCGAAGGCATGTTGTGCCTCAGCCGTGAGGGGAAATTGAGTGGACTGTATAAGTGGGCGGGCCTTGTCCGCGTAGTTTGGGACCCACTAGGCGTAGTAGGAGAAGAACCCAAGGCAGCGTTTGAGGGCCTTGGGGCAGTGGGGGAGGGGAAGCACCATGAGGGGGCGCATGCGGTCGGGACCAGGCCACAGGAGTCAGTTTTGGACTACGTAGCCGAGGATGGTTAGGCGGTTGATGCTGAACACACACTTCTCCTTGTTGTAGGTGAGGTTGAGGAGAGAGGCGGTGTGGAGAAATTTGGCAAGGTTGGCATCGTGGTCCTGCTGGTCATGGACGCAGATGGTGACGTTGTCCAGGTACGGAAATGTGGCCCGCAGTCCGTACCGGTCAACCATTCCATCCATTTCTCTTTGGAATACCGAGACCCCGTTAGTGATACCGAAGGGAGCCCGAATAAATTGATAGAGGCGACCGTCAGCCTCAAAGGCAGTTTATGGACGGTCTGATTTACGGTCTGATTTACGGATGGGGAGCTGGTGGTAGGCGGATTTAAGGTCAATCGTTGAGAAGACCCGGTAGTGTGCAATCTGATTGACCATATAAGATATGTGAGGGAGGGGGTACGCGTTGAGTTGCGTGTACCGATTGATGGTCTGGCTGTAGCCCACGACCATCCTGTGTTTCTCACCAGTGTTAACCACTACCACTTGGGCTCTCCAGGGGCTATTGCTGGCCTCGATAATACCTTCCCGAAGCAGCCGCTGGACTTCAGACCTGATGAAGGCCTTGTCCTGGGCGCTGTACCGTCTGCTCCTGGTGGTGACTGGCTTGAAATCCGCACTTAGATTGGCAAAGTGGGAGGGAGGGTCAACCTTGAGGGTTGTGAGGCCGCAAACGGTGAGTGGGGGTAGTGGCCTGCCGAATTTGAGGGTGAGACCCTGGAGGTTACATTGAAAATCCAGACCCAGCAATAGTGCAACACAGAGATTGGGTAGAACGTATAGGCGGAAACCGCTGAACTCTATGCCTTGGACAGTGAGATTGACCACACAGAAACCTCGGATCGGGACAGAGTGGGATCCAGAGGCCAGGGAGATCCGTTGGTTGGCGGGGTGGACCGCGAGGGAGCAGTGCCTTACGGTGTCCGGGTGGATGAAGCTGTTGGTGCTCCCGGAGTCCAGTAGGCAGGAGGTTGCGTGGCCGTTGATGAGCACTGTTGTCAAAGCGGTGGCCAGGTTGTGAGGACGGGACTGGTCCAGCGTCATGGAGGCAAGCAGCGGGTGGTCGTCCGAGGAGTCAGATGAGGAGCGACGGCGACCCGGGTCCAGCGTTCCAGTCCCGAGGGGGAGACAAAATGGCGGCGATGGCGACATCCGAAGGACCTGTGGGGGAGAAGATGGCGGCGCCCATGCAACGCACGTTGTAGGGGCGGGGCAAGATGGCGGCATCCATGGAGCGCATGTTGCGGGCATGGGGCAAGATGGCGGCGCCCTTGGTGTGCACATTGTGGGGGCGGGCAAGATGGCGGTGCCCACGGGCCGCACGTGGACCTGGGGGGAGAAGATGGTGGCCCCCACTGGTCGCACGCGGCCCCGGGAGCAGAAGATGGCGGCGCCCATTGTGCGATCGGCTGAGGGAAGGGAGCGACTTCGGGCGTGATGGCAGCGACTGCGCGGGCCTGGCACACCGCCGCAAAGTGGTCCTTCTTCCTGCAGGATTTGCAGGTGGCGGCGCGGGCTGGGCAGCGCTGGCGGGGGTGCTTCTGTTGGCTGCAGAAGTAGCAGCGGGGACCCCCAGAGTGTGTGGTGTGGCGGGCAGCACAGGCATATTGAGCAGGAGTGGCCCCAGTCAGGGGGTCATTTGTGGGGTCCACGAGGGGTAGGAGGGGTGGGCCACGCGGCGAGTGGGGTAGGACTGGATGTTGGGAGATGCGACCATCATGGAGAGCGCTAAAGCTTTCGACTCCGTTAGGTCGAGCGCGGCCCCTTCCAGCAGTCAGTGTCGGATGGGGTCCGACACAATCCCCGTCAGTGTCCATGACGGCCCGACAGTCACAGTCCCGTACGAGTGGGATAAGAGCCCGCCAGAAGTCTTCGATCGACTCACCAGGTAGTTGTACGTGAGTGGCGAGTACGTGCCTTGCGAAAAGAGTGTTCGTCTTCTGAACGTAGTTCGCTTTAAGGAGGTCCATTGCGTCTGCGTAAATTGGGGCATCCTGGATTAGCGGGAACACGCTGGAGCTCAACCTGGAGTACAGAACTTGGATCTTTTGAGCTTCTGTCGGCGTGGAGGTCGCTGAGTTGATGTAGGCCTCGAAGCAAGCCAGCCAGTGATCAAAGTCCTTTCTGGCTTTTGGCGAGTGCGGATCCAGCTGCTGGCGATCTGGTTTGATCCTGATGTCCATAATGCAGAAAATCTGACTGTAATAAATTGATGCACTATCAATTGTACTGAAGACTCGGATTGGTACAACAGAGGCTTTATTACAGTGAGATGCGTGGCCTCCTACTGCAGCTGGCAGAATGGCTGATCAGGAGGAGTCATGCATATTTATACGGCTCCTTGTGGGCGGAACTAGCCGGCAGGGGCTACCGGCAAACCTGTAGTATAGGTACTACCGTACATCCCCTAATATAGGTGCACACAGTTAACACAATGGATCACCTCACAGGGCGCTGCTTCCGTGGGTGGAGGACACAGAGTATTCGGCCATAGCCATCTCTGACCATGCCTCGCACTGGGTGGACCTCGGGCCTGGGGAGGAGAGGGACCAGCGCCCGCTGTAGCGCCTGAAGGTGGGGATGAAGAGGTGAGCGGGCGGATCCGGGGCTGCATCGAAAGATATCTAGAGGTCAACGATAATGGGGAGGTGCAGGTAGGGATGGTCTGGGAGACACTGAAGGCGGTGATTAGGGGAGAGCTAATCTCCATTAGGGCCCACAAGGAGGGGAAGGAGAGGAGAGAGAGGGAGAGGCTGGTGGGGGAGTTGATAAGGGTAGATAGGAGGTACACAGAGGTCCCTGTGGAGGGACCACTCAAGGAACGACGAAACCTCCAGGCCGAGTTTGACCTGTTGACTACCAAGAAGGCAGAGGTACAGTGGAAGAAGGCACAAGTGGCGGTGTATGAACACGGGGAGAAGGTTAGTCGGATGCTGGCACACCAGCTTCGGAAGCGGGAGGCAGCGATGGAGATTGGGGGAGTTAGAGATGAAGGGGGGAACACGGTGCGGAGTGCGGTGGGAATAAACGGGGTATTTAGAGACTTTTATGAGGGGCTGTATATTTCGGACGGAGGAGGGGGGGATGCGCCGGTTTCTGGACCGGCTGAGGTTCCCGAGGGTAGAGGAGGGGCAGGTGGCGGGGCTTGGGGCACCAGTAGGGCTGGAGGAACTGGCTAATAGGCTGCGGAGTATGCAGGCGGGGAGGGCGCCGGGGCCAGATGGGTTCCCGGTGGAATTTTACAGGAAGTATATGGACCTACTGGGCCCACTACTAGTGAGGACTTTCAATGAGGCGAGGGAGGGGGGGGGGGGGGGGGGGGGGTCCTAACCCCGATGATGTCTAGGGTGCTGATCTTGCTGATCTTGAAGCGGGACAAGGACCCCTTACAATGTGGGTCGTATAGGCCAATTCCGCTCCTCAATGTGGATGCGAAACTGTTAGCGAAGGTGTTGGCTACTAGAATTGAGGACTGTGTCCCGGGGGTCATCCACGAGGACCAGACGGGTTTCGTGAAAGGAAGGCAGCTAAACACCAATGTGCGGAGGCTCCTAAATGTAATCATGATGCCGGCAGTGGAGGGGGAGACGGAGATAGTAGCGGCGGCTATGGATGCGGAGAAGGCCTTTGATAGGGTGGAGTGGGGGTACCTCTGGGAGGCATTGAGGAGGTTCGGGTTCGGGGAGGGGTTCGTCAGTTGGGTTAGGTTACTATACGAAGCCCCGGTGGCGAGTGTGGCCACGAATCGGAGGAGGTCGGAATACTTTCGGCTGTACTGGGGGATGAGGCAGGGTGTCCCCTATCCACCCTGCTATTTGCTTTGACAATTGAGCCTTTGGCGATGGCTTTGAGGGAGTCCAGGAACTGGAGGGGGGTGGTGCGGGGTGTGTGGAACACCGGGTATCGCTGTATGCCGACAATCTGTTATTGTATGTGGCGGACCCGGTGGTGGGGAAGCCGGAGGTGATGCGGATCCTCAGGGAGTTTGGGGACTTCTCCGGGTATAAGCACAACATGGAGAAGAGCGAGCTGTTCGTGGTTCACCCAGGGGGCCAGGGAAGGGGGATAGATGGGCTTCCACTGAAAAGGGCAGAAAGGAGTTTTAGGTACCTGGGGATCCAGGTGGCCAGGAGCTGGGGAGCCCTGCACAAGCTCAACTTGACGAGGCTGGTGGAGCAAATGGAGGAGGAGTTTAAAAGGTGGGATATGCTGCTGCTCTCACTGGCGGGTAGGGCGCAGTCGGTGAAGATGACGGTGCTCCCGAGGTTCCTTTTTATATTCCAGTGCCTCCCCATCCTGATCCCTAAGGCCTTTCTTAAGCGGGTCAGCAGGAGCATTATGGGGTTTGTATGGGCGAAGAAGACCCTGAGGGTGAGAAGGGTGTTTCTGGAGCGGAGCAGGGACAGAGGAGGGTTAGCGTTGCCTAATCTATGTGGGTACTACTGAGCTGCTAACGTGGCGATGATACGCAAGTAGGTAATGGACAGGGAAGGGGGCGTCGTGGAAGAGGCTGGAGGTGGCGTCCTGTGTGGGCACGTGCCTGAGAGCGCTGGTGATGGCACCGCTGCTGCTCCCGCCGACAAGGCACACCATGAGTCCAGTGGTGGCGGCGTCCCTCAAAATTTGGGGGCAATGGAGACGCCACAGGGGGGAGGTGGGGGCTTTTGTGTGGTCCTCGATCCGAGAGAATCATCGGTTTGTCCCGGGGAGAATGGATGGGGTGTTCCTGAGCTGGCACAGGGCAGGTATGAGAAGGATGGGGGACCTGTTTATAGACGGGAAGTCTTGGGGCGTTGGAGGAAAAATTCGGGCTCCCCCTGGAAATGCCTTCAGGTACATGCAGGTAAGGGCGTTCGTAAGACGGCAGGTGAGGGCATTGCTGCTGTTGCTAGCACGCAGGATCCAGGATAGGGTGCTCTCGGGAGCGTGGGTTGGAGAGGGCAAGGTCTCAGCGATCTACCAGGAGATGCAGGAGGAGGAGGAAACCTCAGTGGAGGAGCTAAAAGGTAAATGGGAGGAGGAGCGTGGGGAGGAGATAGACGAGGGCACGTGGGCGGATGCCCTGGGTGGGGTAAATTCGTCCTCCTCTTGCGCCAGGCTTATCCTGATACAATTTAAGGTTCTGCATAGGGCGCACATGACTGGGGCAAGGCTGAGTCGGTTTTTTGGGGTAGAGGACAGGTATGTGAGGTGTTTGGGGAGACCGGCAAACCACACCCACATGTTCTGGGCGTGCCCAGCACTGGATGAGCTCTGGAGGAGCGTTGCGAGGACGGTGTCGAAGGTGGTGAACACCCGGGTTAAGCCGAGCTGGGGGCTTGCAATATTTGGGGTATCGGACGAGCCGGGATTGCAGGAGGCGAAAGAAGCCGGTATTCTGGCCTTTGCGTCCCTGGTAGCCTGGCGGAGGATTCTGTTGCAGTGGAAGGATGCGAGGCCCCCAAGTGTGGAAGCCTGGATCAGCGACATGGCAAGGTTTATTAAATTAGAGAGGGTAAAATTTGCCTTAAGAGGATCCGTGCAAGGGTTCTTCAGGCGGTGGCAACCGTTCCTAGACTTTCTAGCGGAGCGTCAGGAGACGGTCAGCAGCAGCAGCAACCGGGGGGGGGGGGGGGGGGGGGGGGGGGGGGGCTACTTTGTGTTTACTATTGTATTTATTATTGTTTATCGTTTAATGGGGGACACGCAGTCTGGGGGAATGTGTGATATAGCTATAATCTGTTTATTTATGCATTGTTTGTTGTTTCTCTTATTTTTGTAAGGGGGTGTTTGTTTGTTGTTGAAAATATGTGAAAAAGTTTGAATAAAAATTATTTAAAAAAAAAAATCTGACAACACAAAAAGTCTGGATACTCTACCTAAGGGCATAAACAGCCACTTCATAACTTTATGCGCATCTCTTATGAAAAATAAATATGCAACAATCTTTAGCGCTTTCCTTCTAAAAATGACTAATCCTGAGACTATAAAGGACAAACTCTATGAGGACCTGGACAGAGTAATACAAATCTTCCAAAGTAAGACACGCTTATTGTGATGGGGGACTTCAATATATAATAGTATGAGCTGACGAGCAGGCTTGGGATGGTGCCTGGGGAATCAAGGTGTGGTAAAATGTAACAGAAATGGCGGGCATCGGGAAAGCCGTCGTGAACTCAGCTGAGTTCCACGACGGCGCGAACGGCCCTGTTCACGATCGATTCTGGCCCCGGAAATGGGCTAGGAGCGGGGCCGCGGGATACACGGGGGGGGGGGGGGGGTGTGACGTCTGAAGGCGACGCCCGACTGACGCCCGAATGACGCGCTCCGCGTCGTAAAAGGTTGCGAGCGACGACAAGTGAGGGGGTGAATATGTCGGAGCCACGGAGGGCCACCCCGAGGTTCCGTGATATGGACCTAAAGACCCTCCTCGATGAGGTGGAGCAGCGCAGGGGCATCATCTGCCCAAGACGAGGGCATCGCCACCCTTCCAGCGTTGTGCGACGGGCCTGGCGTGAGGTGGGCATGGCAGTCAGTGCTGTGGGGCAGACCCCTCGGTCTGGGGAGCAGTGCCGCAAGAAGCTCCACGACCTCACCAGGACTGCCAGGGTAAGTGCCACGAGGGTGCCCCTGGATCACAACCATCCCACCCCCCCCATGTCCCTCATCACCCACCTCCCCCCCAGGCACGAGGATAAGAGAGGGGGGGGGGGGCGAGGGTGAGTGGAGGGTGGTTAACAAAGTTGTCACAGACCCATATGAGTGCTGCAATCCCCTGGAGAGATGCCATGGTGTAGCTTCAACTTTCCCCCCCAACCTGTGCCAATATCTGAACGCCCTGATACCTGCCGAATTGTGATGATCTATCTATGCCCCCCCCCCCCCCCCCCCCCCCCCCCCCCCAACAGGACAAGACTGCTCACAACAGCCGGGAGCGGAACAGGACCGGAGGGGGTTCACCCATCATGCACCCCCTGACAGTGTTCGAGCAGAGGGCACTGGACCTTGCTGGGGGATCTGCCACCCGGGAGGTCGCGCAATGCGAGGTTGGAGGTGCAGAACCAAGTGAGACAACCCTGCATGACAACCCCCCCCACCCCCCCCAGCCCATCCTCTGTCCCCTCACACTTTACCCACTGGACCTCCCATCCTCTGTCCGCTCACACTCTACCCACTGGACCTCCCATCCTCTGTCCCCTCACACTCTACCCACTGAACCCCCCATCCTCTGTCCCCTCACACTCTACCCACTGGACCTCCTGGCCGAGCGTGTCTAACTAGCCCCGTATTATTCTGTTCTCTAGGGCGTGCTGACTAATATCCAGGGCCATCTGTTGCCACACACAGGCGTCCATCCGCCACGAGCACCGCACCCAGGGCCGCACGCCAGAGGGTGGCAGGAGGTCGGCCAGGAGTGCCATCCTCCAAATCGGGGATTCTCGAACAGGACGCACACAGGACGGCGACACAGTCAACAGACTCACCTGACAGAGAACCAGACAAGGGCCGCGTGCGCCCTGCGCTGGGATATGACTGGGACAAGGACACTGCTGGTTTTATGAGGGACAAGGACCTAGAGCTTGCGGCACTGCTGTCTCCCACACCATCCACCATCCCAGAGACACTCACCTCGGTTGGGCAATTAAGTGATGAGGCTCCTGGGTCACGGTCTGGTGTGCACCACACAGCTGAGCCGGTACAGATGGTGGAGGTCGGAGCATCCGATGGGCTGGACGGTGGGAGGGCAGCCCAGGCCCAGCATCCAGCTGGCGGCCAGACGTTTCCCGGGTTCCTGGATTTACTCGACCCATCTGGACAGCCGATGAATTTTGAAACCCAGGGACACAATGACGGGATGAGGGCCGTCTTCCAGCAGCTGCAGACGCAGTCAGAGGAGTCAAACCGCATCCAGGAGCAGGGAATGGTGCCGCTCATGGTAGCCACCCAGGCCGATACCGCACGGGTGGCGTCCGCGGTCGAGGCAATGGGTGAAACGGTTTCGGCCATGGGTCAGGTTATGCAAGGCATTGGGCTTAATGTGCACGCGTCATCCACGGCCCTGGAGAGGGCTGCCCTCTCACAGGCAGCAATGCGCACAAAGCCAAAACGACATTGCCGGCGCGCTACGGGCCCTGGCCGAGTCTCAGCAGGTCATGGCCCAGTCCCAGCAGGCCATGGCACAGTCTCAGCAGTCAGTCGCGGAGAGCATCGACCGCCTGACGCACATGCTGGATGGCGTCGCGCACTCACAGGTTGAGGTCGCACAGTCCCTGGCGGGAATGTCTCTCTCCCTGGACTCCGTCTCTGCAAACCTTCGCACCCTGATCGATACGGTTTCAGGCCTCCAGGACTGGCAGCGCCAGGTGTCGGTGGGGCGACGGGGCACCTCCCTGCTCGCACCTCCGTCCCACAGTGAGGCCCGGGGGCCACCGGGCTCCCCGAGGGAGGAGGAGGTTTCGGGGCCCGTCCCATTAACTCCATCACGGGATGTCCCTGAACGCTCGGCCTTCCCCCGTCCCATCCCTGGTGCATCAGGTGGGCAGCGGGCAGAGCAGGGTGGCACCACGTCATCCGAAACGCCCGCGGAGCAGCCTGGCCCATCAAGGCCGGGTCGCCCCAGGAAACCAGTGCCGACAGGGAGACAAGTCGCGGGGCGTGATTCTCAGCAGTCCGCCTTCACCCCTGCTGTACCATCTGGGGATTCACTTAGACGTAGTGGTAGGGCCCGTAAGGCAATGAAGAGGGACACATAGTAAGTTGGCACGGGTGAAGGGCACAGCTTAGTTGTAGGGGCTAGGGCATCTGTACTTAATATTCACCATTAAACTCACTGTTGCACCTAACTTGTAAGATTGTGTGATATTTCCATTGCCACGGGGATCGTGATGGTGACTGAGTGTCTCTGGGGTTGACGAGCGGTAAAACTTCGGTGCCGGGTGTGCAGTCCCCTTCCCCCCCCCCCCCCCCCCTCCCACAGCTACCCCACGCGGGCACGTGATGGAGTGTCCCTGACAAACTCAACGGCCACCGAGATGGATGGTTCAGCTATTGCCATGAGTCAGACTTTGTCTAACGATTCTGAGCTCACAGCTCTTCGCAGAGCGGGCTGTCATCATTCCACATGGCACTGATCACACCCGCTGACACAGCCATCAATGTTGTGCCATACCGTTTGGCCGCAGTGGTAAGGGTGATCTCGAAGTGGAGCACTATACACGGAGCGGGGGTGCTGGGGGGGGTGGGGGTGGGGGTGGGGGAGGGGGGGGGGGTGGGGGGGTGGGGGGGGGGGGTTGGGTGGGAGTTGTGTGCTGTCTGTCTGCACGACTGGCGATGCAGGTGTTTAGTGGTAGTGTTCAGCGATGCCGTCACGCGCGACGCGTGAATCTTGCAGCCACCAACGCATCGCGTGCCCGCTGTCCTCGCTGGAGCCGTCGTGCAGCCTCCTGGGCATTACCAGCACCCAGGTCGTGTCTGCGTGCTGCGCCCGATGCACCACCAACCTCCTCCACCTCCTCCTCTTCCTCCGTCTCCGTGTTGGCACCACTGCCAGTGGCTTCTCCCTCCGACTCCTCCACCAGGGCATCTCCCCTCTGCATTGCAATGTTGTGCAGCGCACAGCAGACCACAACAATGCGAGCGACCCTGTCGGGCTGATACTGCAGGGCCCCGCCGGAGCGGTCCAGGCACCTGAATCTCATTTTCAGAAGTCCAAAGCAGCGCTCCACCACATCCCTGGTTGCTGCATGGGCCTCATTGTAAAGGGTCTCCGCGTTGGTCTGAGGCCTCCGTATGGACGTCATCAGCCAAGACCTCAGTGGATAACCCCTGTCGCCCAGCAACCAGCCCCTCTACCGGGGGGGCCATCCCTCAAACATAGCAGGGATGAATGACCGCGCAAGAATGTACGCATCATGCACACTCCCAGGGAACCTTGCGCACACGTGCATGATCTTCATGTGGGGGTCACATACCACCTGGATGTCCATGGAGTATGTCCCCCTCCTGGTTGTGAACACTTCCCTGTTGCCTGCAGGCGGGCGCATGGGGACGTGAACACAATCAATCACTCCCTGGACCATCGGTATCCCGGCCACGTTGGCAAATGCACGGGCTCGTGCTTCTTGATTTGCTCTGTCCTCGGGAAAGGTGATGTAGCGGTCCGCGATGGCAAACAGGGCGTCGGTCACATCCCGGATGCACCTGTGGACCGATGCCTGCGATATCCCGGATAGGTCCCCGCTCGGAGACTGCAAGGAGCTGGTAGCATAAAAGTTAAGTGCTAACGTCACCTTGACGGCAACCGGGATCGTGTCCTCCTCCCGTTCCACGTGGGGCGAGGTGCACCACGAGTAGGCAGATATGTGCGACCGTCTCTCTGCTCAACCGGAGTCTCCTCCTGCAGGTGATGTCCGGCAGTGTCTCGAAAGAGATCCGGGCACGGTACACCCTAGGCCTCGATCGTCGCCTCTGGCGCCCTGGCTCCACCATCAATGTCTCCTCCTCCTCCTCCTCCCCCCCCCCCCCCCCCCCCCCCCCCCCCCCATGCTGCTCGACGACGGGCCACTCCGCGGCCATTCCCTCTGCTGCTGCAGCTGGCCCTGCATCCACTGTGGGATGTGGCTGTGGATGCTGCTGGATGTCCAACTGCAGTGCAGCGGCCCCAACCACTGTGCTGAACATAGCCTTTCGGTTCGAATACATTATCACCACCTACAGAAGGGTGGTGGGGGGCAGAGAAACGACATGTTAGACAGAGGTTATTCGACACCTCGGCAGCCGCCTGCCACGGTATACCTGTGTGTCCCGGTGGCCTGGTCGCACTGCTGACACATGGCCAGCCTAACCCCTGGCCACTTTCTGTGTCCAACGGGCAGTTAACAATGCATCCTCCTCATCGGTGCGTCAGTGGGCTGTGCCCATCAGCCACAGGGCAACCAGTGGCCGTGTCTTCGTCACCGTCCTACCATGGCAGGGCGGCTGAGATGTTGCAGCTGAGGGTGGACGACCCACTCCACTCACTCCCTCTCCCCCTCCCATCTCCACTCACTCACTCTCCCCCCCCACTTCTCCCTCCCCCCCCCCAACTTCTCCCTCTCCCCCCCCCACCCACTTCTCCCTCTCCCCCCCCCCACTGCTCCCTCTCCCCCCCCTCCCACATCTCCCTCTCCCCCCACTTCACCCTCTCCACCCCTCTCACTTCTCCCTCTCCCATGTCTCCCTCTCCCCCTCTTCTCTCCCTCTCCCCCTCCCACTTCTCCCTCTCCCCCCCTCCAACTTTCTCCCCTCCTCCCACCTCCCTTTCCCCCCTCCCACTTCTCCCTCTCCCCCCCTCCCACTTCTACCTCTCCCCCCCCCCTCCCTCTTCTCCCTCTCCCACACCCCTCCCACTGGCCGCTGCGTTCTCGGGGATGCCTTCCCCAGTTTGCGGAGACTCCGGGACGGTCCACTCACCTCCTCACTCCTCGTCAGCCAGCACGACTGGTGTGGACAGGTGTGGACGGCGACGGCGTGACCTGGCGTCACGACGTCGGGACTTCAGCCCATCCTGGCCGGAGAATAGCGGGGGTGCCGGAGAATCACCATTTTGGGTGCATCGGGCGATTCACCGTGGTTTTGCACGCGAAACACAATGGAACACATTTGGCCATTTGGGAGAATAGCGGAAGCGCGTCAGACCGGCGTCGCGTGAAAACATGGCGCGGCCCGCTATTCTCCCAACCGGCGTGACATCGGAGAATCGCGCCCGGCATCTTTCTCCTGAATCTTTGTATCTGCTGGGATATATCAGTCACTAATACCATAGCGGTAGCTAAATTTACCGATTATTCCAATATAGGAAAGTAAGTTGTGTAGAGGAGGCAGAGAGTCTGCAAAATGATATAGAGAGTATAGAGTGGGCAAAGATTTAGCAGATGGCGGATAATGTGGAAAAATATGAACTTGTCTACTTTGGTAAGAAGAATAGAAAAGCAGTATACTATTTAAATGGTGAGTGATTGCAGAACTCGGTGGTACAGAGGGACCTGGGTGTCCTGGTACATGAATCACAAAATATGAGTGTGCAAGTGTAGCAAGTAGTCAGGAAGCTAAATGGAAATTTTGTGTTTATTGCAAGGGGGATGGAATATAAAATTAGATATGTTTTACTGCAGCTATACAGGGTCTTGGTGAGACCACATCTGGAATACTCTGCACCAGTTTAATACCCTTATTTGCAATAGAAGTAGTTTAGAGGAGGTTCACTTGACTCATTCCAGGAATGAAGGGATGACCATTTTGTTAAAATCCTGGGCCAGACCCCAACATTTATTAGGATACCAGACAAGAACTCCAAACATTTATTTTTTAATTTGTAAAATTGTGAAGAAAGGATACGTCATCCCAGAGAAATGGCTCTGAGCAATAGGTATCTTTTTTGTTCAAACAAACGTTAATTGAAACACAGAACTAACTACATTGACATCAAATAAAATAGCTCAGCAATGATCAGTTGAACCATTCTTAAATACAAAGAAATACACACTTACTATCTATACCTGCTCTTATCTCCAAATTAAGGAACCACAATACAATTCAAATGCCACTAATAAATATAGTTGACAGAATAGGGTTATCTGTGGAGAGAGAGATGCTTTCAGGTACAACTTAAAAATCTTTCTGTCTTCTCAGACTTTTCTGCTCAACCTGACAGCTTTTGGCAAAACTGCTATTCAACTTAAACACTTCAATCAGATGGCAAAACCACAGACAGGCCTGATTCCTCCCATTGGTTACAACATCTGTAACTCACAATGATGTTCCATCACCTGCTTAGCTGGGACTACATACAAATCCTCATAAATTATCTACTCTCCAGGGAATCACCAGCAATCATAACAATATTCTATTAAGCATCTCTCTGTGAACAAGTAAATAGTTCAAATAAATAATCACTTTGCCGTTTATGACCTCTTAATTGCAGCTTTAGCAGACACAGTCTGGATAATTTAACCTAGGTTCTTTAATAATATTACTGCAGTAAATATATCTTAACTCATTTGTTTAAAAAGCCTTACTGCAACATATATAGAATACAATATGTATACAAATTTCTTACATTAATCACACTATGAAGAAAGGTTGAACAGGTTGGGCCATTGACATTTACAAGAATGAGAAAAAGATCCTGAGGAGATTTGAAACTGTCAGGATGTTTCCACTTGTGGGAGAGACTAGGGGCAGGATTCTTCTTTTGGAAAATGAAGTTCTCCCACTGGAGTAGAAACACTCCTGGACTGCACTGGTGCTAGGAGTGGTACCCAAGAGTGATTCACTCTCCTTTGACATCCAAATGTTTATTTAAAAAAAAAATTAAATTAAATTACAGGATGTGGGCATCGCTGGTTTGGCCAGCATTTATTGCCATCCCTAGTTGCCCTTCAGAAGGTGGTGATGAGCTGCCTTCTTGAATCGCTGCAGTCTCTGGGGGTGGGGTGTAGGTACATCCACAGTGCTGTTAGCGAGCTATTAGGGAGGGAGTTTCAGGATTTTGCTTCAGCGACAGTGAAGGAACGCCGATATTTCCAAGTCAGGGTGGGGAGTGGCTTGGAGGAGAACATCCAGGTGGTGGAGACAAGCTGCTCTTGTCGTTTTAGATGGTAGATATCATGGGTTTGGAAAGTGCTATCTAAGGAACCTTGGTGAATTACTGCAGGGCACCTTGTAGATGGTACATATGGCTGCCACTGTTTTGCAGTGGTGGAGGGTTTGAATGTGTTACGTATCTTATGCATTGCAATGATTGAGTCAGTGCACCAAAGAACGTCTAGTTCGTGACTTGTTAAGATTTCTTAAATTACAATAACTTGAGTACAAAATATACCAATACTACTAATGATACTGGTAACAGCTAGAATACGAGAACTAATACTAAACATTTGACTATCCACAACGACTCCTCACCCAGACTCGCCGAGGTTGCAGTGTCACATGGTGTAGTTCTACTGCCACCTGCTGGTCGGAGGTCTAACATATTAAAATACAGAATTGCTTATGCATATCATTACATCCCCTTTCCTTTAGATTTTAATAAAAATATATCCAACCAATTATCATACATATGATATGCATAGCATAACAATTCAAATGATTTACAATTACAGTGTCCACTACCGATTCAGTCTGTCAGGTTTCTTTCGATGTCTCGTTGACTTTCTGAGCTTTTGTTGACCGCCGAATCTGCTTGACTTTCTAGTGGCTCTGAAGATGCCTCTATTGGAACTGCATTACTCTGTGCATCTTCAGGTTGTACACTTGATTCTTGTTCAGGTTGTGTTAGTTTGGATAGACAGACGTTTGCACACATATCATCTGCTGACAGTGAAGTAACAGGTTGCTGAATTGTTAACAAAGCTCTTCTGTTTCTCCTTAGAACCTGTCCTTGCTCTGTGATGACTGTGTAGGATCTTGGACCTATCTCCTGCATCACTTTTGAAAACTTTGACCAGCCACCAAGATCCTCCACCCTTAGGATATGATTGTGTTCTAAAGGTTGTAGAGACCTGGTTGACCTGTCATAGTATGTCTCCTGCTTCCTCTTTTGAGACTGCAGTTGATATTTTATTTTGTGACTTACTTGTTGATTTAAAAGACATGGCAACATTGTTCTTATCTTCCTGTTCATCAGTAATTGTGATGGTGATAAACCATTGCTCTAAGGTGATGCTCGAGTACTGAGCGATGCCAGAAATGGATTATCCTGGCTGTCCATCGATTAAAAAAATTAATTGTTTAACTATTTTCACACCTTTCTCTGACTTTCCCTTTGACTGTGGATATAAAGGGCTGGATGTGACATGCTTGAAGTCGTACTTCTGTGCAAATTCCTTCCATTCCTGACAACTGAAACATGAGCCATTGTCGCTTATAACAACCTGAGGAATGCCATGACAAGCAAAGATAGCTTTACTTATGCATTAGAACACACCTGGCTGACAAGCTGGATAACTGTGCCACTTCAGGAAAATAGGAAAAGTAATCTATAACCAGTAAATACTCTTTCCCTTCGAGGTGAAGCAAGTCTATCCCTACTTTCTGCCATGGCAGTGTCACTATGTTGCCCATCTGCATTGGTTCTTTCATTTGTCTATGTTGGAGATGCACGACTGCAACATACCATGGCTTCTTTGACAGCGCTGCTACAGAATGGCAGCCAGCGTGGAGTTTCTCAACCTTTTGCCTGGTTTGGTGGGCTCTCTTGCAGGTGGGGCCACTGCCTGTGGGAGTCCCAACGGAGCCACGTGAAGTCTCGGAGTCACGCCGAATTATAGCTCGATTATATTCTTTAAGCCCGGCCTGTATTACATACTGGACCAATTGATCCAAAGTACGAAGGAAGTTGGAGAATTTTTCATCCCAGACACCCAGAACTGTACGATTACAGATTAATTCATCCTTCAGTGCCTGTATTCACAAAGACTAGCTAGGCAACATAGGTCAGTTGGAAATAATTCAATCGATTTCTCAGGTTATTGTAACCGCTGGTTAAAATGTGCTTGTTCAATTATTAAGTTTGACTTTGGGCTAAATAAGCATGAAAGGCTTTAAGAATGGTCTCAAAATCCAAGGTGGAATCCTGCACACCCTGCCTTAGGAGAATGTCATGTGCTACTAGGCCCACAGCATAAATAAAGGAACTAACTTGAATTTTGCTCTTTTTCATAAGAATATAGGAACTAGGAGCAGGAGTACCTGGCCCCTCAAGCTTGCTCCACCATTCAATAAGATCATGGCTTATCTTTTTGTGGACTCAGCTCCACTTACCCAACCAATCACCATAACCCTCAATTCATTTACTGTTCAATAATCTATCTAACTTTTCCTTAAAAACATACAACAAGGCAATCTCAACTGCTTCACTGGGCAGGGAATTCCAGAGATTCACAACCCGTTGGATGAAGAAGTTCCTCCTCAACTCAGTTCTAAATCTGCTCCCCCTTATTTTGAGGCTATGCCCGCTAGTTCTAGTTTCACCCACCAGTGGAAACAACCTCCCTGCTTCCATCGTATCTATTCCCTTCATAATTTTATATGTTTCGATAAGATTTTGATTTGAATTATTGTCACATGTACCGAAGTACAGTGAAAAGTATTTGTCTGTAGCCGAGCGAACGTACACAGTACGTACATAGTAGACAAAAAGAATAATCAACAGAGTACATTGCCAAATGGTACATCGACAAACACTGATTGGTTACAGATTGGAACAATGGGCCAAACAAAGCAAATACATGAGCAAGAGCAGCATCGGGCGTCGTGAATAGTGTTCTTACAGGGAACAGATCAGTCCGAGGGGGAGTCGTTGAGGAGTCTTGTAGCTGTGGGGAAGATGCTGCTCCTATGTCTGGATGTGGGAGTCTTCAGACTTCTGTACCTTCTGCCTGATGGAAGGCTCTGGAAGAAGGCAATGCCTGGGCAGCACCCCCCTCATTCTTCTAAATTCCAATGAGTATTGTCCCAGTCTACTCAGTCTCTCCTCATAAGCCAATCCTCTCAACTCCGGAATCAACCCAGTGAATTTCCTACTCCAGTGCCAGTACATCCTTTTTCAAGTAAGGAGACCAAAACTGTACAGAGTACTCAAGGAGTGGCCTCACCTGCACTCTATACAGCTGCAACATAACCTCCGTTTTTAAACTCCATCCCTCTAACAATGGAGGACAACATTTCATTTGCCTTCTTAATTACCTGCTGCACCCGCTAACCAACATTTTGCGATTCATGCACAAGGACACCCAGGTTCCTCTGCACATCAGCAAACTGCAATTATTTACCATTTAAATAATAGTCCATTTTGCTGGTATTCCTACCAAAATGGATGACCTCATATTTACCAACATTGTACTTCATTTACCAGGCCCTTGCCTTGTCACTTAAACTATCCATATCCCTCTGCAGACTTTCAGTATCCTCTGCACACTTTGCACTACCGCTCATCTTAGTGTCTGCGAAATGTGACACATTACATTTGGTCCACAGCTCCAAATCATCTATGTAAATTGTAAACAATTGCAGTCCCAACACTGAACCCTGAACCACTGGACCACATCCACCAGCCACTGATCGCCAATGAGAAAAACTCCCATTTATCTCCACTCTTTGCTTTCTGTTAGTTAACCAATTCTCTATCCATGCTACTACATTACCTCTAATGCTGTGCATGTTTATCTTATGCAGCAGCCTTTTGTGTGGCACCTTGTCGAATGCCTTCAGGAAATCCAGATAGACCACATCCACCAGTTCGCCTTTCTCCACCATGCTCATAATGTCCTCAAAGAATTCAGTAAATTTGTTAAACTCAACCTGCCTTTCATGAACCCATGCTGCGTCTTCCCAATAGGCCAATTTCCCTCCACAGTCCAAAGACGTGCAGGTTAGGTAGATTGGCCATGATAAATTTCCCTTAGTGACCAAAAAAGGTTAGGAGGGATTATTGGGTTACGGGGATAGGGTGGAAGTAAGGGCTTAAGTGGGTTGGTGCAGACTCAATGGGCCGAATGGCCTCCTTCTGCACTGTATGTTCTATGTAGGACACCCAGATCCCTCTGTATTTCAGAGTTCAGCAATCTCACTCATTCAAATAATAAACTGCATTTCTATTATTCCTGCCAAAGTGGGCAACCTTATCATTTCCCATATTATACACTATCTGCCAGATTTTTGCCCACTCATTTAACCTCTGTAAATCCCTTTGTAAATTCCTTATGTACTCTTGACAACTTATTCTCCTACCCATCTTTGTGTCATCAGCAAATTTAGCTTCCATACATTTGGTCCATTCATCCAAGTCATTGATATAGATTGTAAATATTTGAGGTCCCAGTGCTGATTTCTATGGCATTCCACTAGTTACAGCTTGTCAATCCAATATCTCTGCTCTCTGCTTCCTAACAGCTAACTAACCTTTGGGAAAACAAAGGTAGTTTTAAGGGATTTATATTTGTATTGGTAAACATTAGAAATGAGATATAATTTTAGGGAGTTTAATTTAATATTTCTGTGCCTGGAAGAGTAAAACCTTTAGTTAGATTCATGCTCAATTAAGGTGTTTGTAGTTTGTATGTGTGGGAGTTGGTTAAGTTTCTAACTGTGATTCTATTGTGTTTTGAGAGGTCTACAGCATGAAGAGTAAATAAACCAGCAGCAGTTGCTTAGCAACTGGGGTCTTGTAAGGTAGAGAAGCTTTTAAGTTTTTGTTTAGTTAATTTGATTGCAGTTAAAGATAGATGATGAAAGAGAAGGCAGCTCTCATAGTTCTGGTGGAAGCAGTTGTTTTAGATGGCTGGAGTGATCTAAAACCCTGCACTCGATTCTTTGTTAAGAGTGAAGTGGAAGCTTGGGTTAAATAATCATTTGGAAAACCTTGTTTAGATTTTGGAATGCAAACCGCTAAGGGAAAGCATAGTTATGAGAGAAGATTTTACAGCATATTTTTAGGAGTGGAGTTTGGAAACTATCACATGATAAACTATTTCCATAAATAGAGGAGTCTAGAACTAGAGGGCATAGGTTTAAGGTGAGAGGGGAGAGATACAAAAGAGACCAGAGGAGAAATTTCTGCACACAGAGGTGGTGAGCATCTGGAATGAGCTGCCAGGGGCAGTGGTAGAGGCGGGTACAATTTTTTCCTTGAACAAATAGACAGTTACATGGGCAGGTTGGTATAGAGGGATATGGGCCAAATGCGGGCAAGTGGGACTAGCTTAGTGATAGAAACTGGGCAGCATGGGCAAGCTGGGCCAAAGGGCCTGTTTCCATGCTGCAAACATCTATGACTCTATAACAATCATCTGTGGGGATTCTGAAGAGTCATCCATAAACATTCACTTGGGGTTCAGAGTGGAGAGAGTGTATTTGACCAGTCACCTTGTGTGCTGGAAAGGGACTTTAATGTGACCATTGTATCTTAAAATGTACTTTGTAATCTATGTTAATCTTAAAATCTGCGTGTATTTTTTAAGATGGTGGAGTAAAGGAGCATTGTATTATAATTCAATTTTTCCATGTAGTTGAAACTAATTAGCAGTCCTGTGACTCTGTTCCTCCACGTTTTATGAAAAAACAATTACAGTCTTTTGAGCCAGGGTTCCAATCTGGGATCTTCCTAGTTACAATATGAATTGGGATTGTAACACCAATCCTCTATCCATGCTAATATGTTACCCCCACAAATGTTACTCTCCTCTCGGACCACTTCTTGTTTTTAAATATCTCTTCCTCATTGCACAGCATTCCTCGTGTTTGTACTCTGGATCAGAAGTACTCTGTAGAACTTGACTCCATGCAGCTTACTCCTTATTTTGTACGTATCATAAGACCCCCATTTGCGAAGAGTGGTCCTTCCATCAGAGTCAATCAGGAACCTCATCCAACAGTACAATTAATGATTTTAACATAAGAAGTCATCAGGAAATGGGGCTACTGCATTTTAAGTGATCCCTTACTCCTCCCAGTGATCTAGAAGAGTTAAAATTCCACTTGAGCTTGCTGATAAATTACATGACCCTGGAATGTTAAAACCCATGTTGTAGTGCATCTTTTCTCAATTTAATGCTAAAATGATTTTGTAAAAATTAACTGAGAAATCACTCAAATAAATTGTATAAATGAAACATTGCAAAATAATAACCAGAGAACTTCACATTATAACCAGATGGGTTTACGACATAATGACAAAATAATTTTTCTCTGCAGTGAGGCAAACTATTCAGGATTACTTCTGGTTGACACTTGGATAGTTGGCACCTACTGCCACCTCTTGTTGGTACATTATCACAGATCTCAGTATGCAAGTGTCCTTGAAATATGAATAACACAGGGCCCTGTAAAGGAAGAATATACTGAGAGATCAGCTGTGGCTGAAGTTGCACATTATCAATTGTAAACACATATCAACCAGAAGTAGATGAGAGCTTGATTGTTAATGGTTGACCAATTTTATTGCTATTTTCAGAAAAGAAGATTTTGACAATAAGTATGAGTTTAGTGACAGTTTAGGTTTGGGTAGACATTGCATATGGTTATGGTTCTGTGAGTCTGAAACAATAGCTAACTGAATGCTGAACTTTCAGATTGCATAAATATAATGTTGAGTTCTTTTAGTCAGCTCAACAAAATGTTAGAAAATATTTTAAATCAGTCATACTTTGCTCACTTATGCTGATGAGAATTATTTTCCAATATGGATTCAGTCTGTTGGTTTTCATCCTCTTCTCTCCTGAAGAATGTGAGCTAATATTTCATTTGTTCTGCAATATCAAGCAGAACATTTCTAAAATGATTTAAACAAGTTTTTATAATAATCTTTTTGTATCTATCTTTCCTCTGCATCTCCTTTTTACTCATTTTTCCATTTCTGTTTAACTACCTGAATGCAGGAGGCGAGGCAAAATCCACATGCTCGTAATTGGTTTGAGATAAAAGCAATACCTGGAAGCTCATGTGCTGCATGTGTACCTCCCGAGGACAAAAGTTACAGATATTCCATGCCTAATTTTAACTGGATGACGAAGTTGTCAGAAAAATACCAATTAAGGTCTTTAATTAAGAGGACTTTCTTTTCAGTTTACACACATTAAGAGGCCAGAAGATGTGTCACTAAATCCAACTCAGAACTGTTATTAAGGAAAATAAAGCATAAGAATTGGTTCATATCAATTTTTGGACGTGGGAGTCATGATTCGCCAATTGGCTGTACCCATGTTGAACGAGGTAGTGATGACCCACTTTTCATGTACCCACCTCATTGGCATGATTTCCGGGTTGGCCTGAGTGAATCCAGCACTGCCTTTCTGTCTCCCAAGCCACCTGCAGCTTCTGCACATTTTGGTAGGAATAACAGAAAAAGGGATTATTATTTAATTGATAAAATATTACAACATGCTGCTGTGCAGAGGGACCTGGGTGTGCTCGTGCAAGAGTCGCAAAAAGTTGACTTACAGGTGCAACAGGTGATTAAGAAGGCAAATGGAGTTTTGTCCTTCATTGCTAGAGGGGTTGAGTTTAAGACTAGGGAGGTTATGCTGCAATTGTATAAGGTGTTAGTGAGGCCACACCTGGAGTGTTGTGTTCAGTTTTGGTCTCCTTACCTGAGAAAGGACGTACTGGAGGGTGTGCAGAGGAGATTAACTAGGTTAATCACAGAGTTGAGTGGGTTGGATTATGAGGAGAGGTTGAGTAGACTGGGACTGTACTTGTTGGAATTTAGAAGGATGCGGGGAGATCTTATAGAAACATATGCAATTATGAAGGGAATAGATAGGATAGATGCAGGTAGGTTGTTTCCACTGGCGGGTGAAAGCAGAACTAGGGGGCATAGCCTCAAAATAAGGGAAAGTAGACTTAGGACTGAGTTTAGGAGGAACTTCTTCACCCAAAGGGTTGTGAATCTATGGAATTCCTTGCCCAGTGAAGCAGTTGAGGCTCCTTCATTAAATGTTTTAAAAATAAAGATAGATAGTTTTTTTAAAGAATAAAGGGTTATGGTGTTCATAGAACATCGAACATACAGTGCAGAAGGAGGCCATTCGGCCCATCGAGTCTTAACCAACCCACTTAAGCCCTCACGTCCACCCTATCCCCGTAACCCAATAACCCCGCCCAACCTTTTTTTTGGTCACTTAGGGCAATTTATCATGGCCAACACACCTAAACTGCATGTCTTTGGACTGTGGTAGGAAACCAGAACACCCGGAGGAAACCCACGCAGACACGGGGAGAACATGCAGACTCCGCACAGTGACCCAGCAGGGAATTTAACCTGGGACCCTGGTGCTGTGAAGCCACAGTGCAAATCACTTGTGCTACTGTTCGAGCGGGAAAGTGGAGCCGAGTCCACAAAAGATCAGCCAGGATCTCACTGAATGGCGGAGCAGGCTCGAAGGGCCAGATGCCTACTGCTACCCCTAGTTCTTATGTTCTTATGAAACCTCGGAGGGCTCATACAAATCACAATGTTGGGTATTTATCACTGGCCCCCCCAACTGCCAACGAGAGATATGGGAGCAGATAGATAGAGAGATTTTGGATAGGTGCAAAAGTAACAGGGTTGTTGTGGTAGGGGGGTTTAATTTCCCCTATATTGACTGGGATTCACTTAGAGCTAGGGGCTTGGATGGGGCAGCATTTGTAAGGTGTATCCAGGAAGGCTTCTTGATGCAATATGGAGATAGAAGGAACAGTACTGGACCTGGTATTGGGGAATGAGCCTGGACAGGTGGTTGAGGTCTCAGGAGGAGAACATTTTGGGAGTAGTGACCACAATTCCGTAAGTTTTAGGGTACTTTTGGATAGGGATGAGGATAACCCTCGTGTTCAGGTGCTAAATTGGGGAAAAGCAAATTACGATAACATTAGACAGGAATTGAAGAATTTGAATTGGGTACAGCTGTTGGATAGTAAATCAACATCAGGCACGTGGGAGTCTTTCAAGTGACAGTTGATTATGGTTCAGGAACGAAGGATAAGTATGGGAATTTTAGGGAGTCATCGATAACGAGGGATATTGTGAACCTTGTCAAAAAGAAAAAGGAGACCTTTGTAAGGTCTAGAAGGGTGGGGACAGTCGAAAAAAAACCTTGAGGACTATAAAGAAAGTAGGAAGGTGCTTAAGTGGGAAATTAGGAGCGCGAGGAGGGGGGTCATGAAAAGTCCTTGGTTTGTAGGATAATGTTGAATTCCAAAACTTTTTATTCATATGTAAAATGCAAGAGAGTGGCTAGGGAAAGGATTGGACCACTTAAGGACAGTGAGGGGAATCTATTGGATCACTGTCTGTGCGGAGTCTGCACGTTCTCCCCGTGTCTGCGTGAGTTTCCTCTGGATGCCCCGGTTTCCTCCCACAAGTCCCAAAAGACATGCTGTTAGGTCAATTGGACATTCAAAATTCTCCCTCTGATCTGGTCTCTGAGGAGCAGGCGCTGGAATATGGTGACATGGGGCTTTTCACTGTAACTTCATTGCAGTGTTAATGTAAGCCTACTTGTGACAATAAAGATTATTATTATTATTATTATTTTATTATGTGTTGACCCAGAGGAAATGGGCGAGGCACTAAATGAGTACTTTGCATCAGTGTTCACCAAAGAAAAGGACTTTGTGGAGGATGATTTTTGGGTAGGGTATGTGGACAGTCTGGGACATGTTGACATCAAAAAGGAGGAGGTATTGAGTTTTTAAAAGACATTATGGTAGATAAGTCTCCTCGGCCGGATGGAATTTACCCAAGAATACTGAGGAAATTGCTGGGGCCTAAGCTGATATCTTTGTATCCTCACTGGCTACAAGTGAGATCCCAGAGCGCTGGAGAATAGCTAATGTGGTACCGTTGTTTAAGGAAGGTAGCAGGGATAATCCTGCAAACTGTAGGCCAGTGAGCCTCACGTCGGTAGTAGGTAAATTATTGGAGAGAATTCTCAGGGACAGGATTTATACCCATTTGGAAACAAATGGACTCATTAGTGATAGACAGCATGGTTTTGTGAAGTGGAGGTCGTGCTTCACTAACCTGATCGCGTTTATTGAGGAGATGATAAAGATGATTGATGAGGGGAGGGCGGTGGATGTTGTTTACATGGACTTCAGTAAAGCCTTTGACAAGGTGTCTCATGGCAGACTGGTACAAAAGGTGAAGTCACATGGGATCAGAGGTGAGGTGGCAAGATGGATACAGAACTGGCTTGGTCACAGAAGGCAAGGGGTAGCAGTGGAAGGTTGTTTTTTTGGATGGAAGGTTGTGACTAGTGGTGTTCCACAGGGATCTGTGCTTGGGCCTCTATTATCTGTAGTAAACATAAACGTATCCCCGTAACCCAGTCATTAAGGGCAATTTAGCATGGCCAATCCATCTAACCTGTACGTCTTTGGACAGTGGGAGGAAACCGGAGCACCCAGAGGAAACCCACGCAGACACGGGGAGAGCGTGCAGACTCCGCACAGACAGTGACCCAGCAGGGAATCGAACCTGGGACCCTGCCGCTGTGAAGCCACAGTGCTATCCACTTGTGCTACCGTGCTGCCCAATGTCTGCTTTTAGTAAACCCAAATCTCCATTTATTAGTTAACAAGAATAACAAGTTGAAATGGTTAATCTATTTTCAGTGTAGTTCAGGACACATTTTTAAAATGTTTCTGAACAATGGATATTACTTCTGTGAAGCCTGGATGAATGTTTGAGAAAGAGCTTGGGCTGGATTCTCCGTTTCTGAGGCTACGTTCTGGCACCAACGACAGGAATATTGGTGCGAAACCCTCACCGATTCCGCTAGCACCAGCACCATGTGGAACCCGCAGAACACCCAGAAAACGGCCTGAGACTCGCTGGGTCCCGGGCCGCACATGCACAGAGCTGATAAGCTGCAGCCACGCACACCGGCACCCGCACCGGTCACACTGGAAAACATGGCGCCGGCCTGCTAGACCGCTGGGGGCACACATGGCCCATGCCACCGGGAACACCGCCCATCGGTGGTGAAGCATCGTGGGAGGGCCAGCTGATGGCGCTCCGACGGGGTTGCGACTGCGCACGGCCCGATGATGCCAATTTGGAGGGGGCAGAGAATCGGCAACCGGTATCAAACTGGCGCCTGCCCCGATTTCTACATCAGGCTATGGAGAAACCTGCCCCTTGCACGTTTCTGGGTACCCTTCTACAAGCAGGATTTCTGTATTGAACTGCACCAAGTCTTTTCTTGCAGCGGCACTGTCTTCTGTAATTGCCAACACCTTGACCACGTTTTCAAGGTGGCGGAGCATTCTGTTCTTTAACTCTGACCTAACATTTGGGCTTTTGTGTCCTGCAGTAAACTTGGAGAATGTTGAAAGCTGCGAGCGTGGAAGAAATTAAATGGTTGAGACTAATAGAAATTACACAATGTTCCTAGACGTTCAGTATATTGTTCCCTGCTCTGATGGGATTGGATACAAGACATTTTACTTTTCAACAGAGCAGGATGCTGTTACAATAAAAAATAATTGGTCCCAAAGATGTTCTGGATGTTCAGTCAAATTTCACCAAACAAAACCTCAGATGACAGAATGTTCTTCTACATTCACATTGTTTCCATCACTCGCCATTTTATTTGTCTCCACACTTTACACTCTCCACTCTCGTTTCCTCTCAGCCCATATTTATCCCTTTCTTCAGTACTGTAATATATTACCACTTTCTATCTATCTTTGCACTTTATCCCCCATTTTGTGAAATTCAAGGAGACATCGCCAAGTTTGTTACTTAACAGGTCAGCAGGCGATAGCCTCTGTTGAGCCAAACTGGACAATCACAGAAGGACCTTGACAATACTTAAAAATGTGAAGAATTTGGAGAAGAGGTACAATACTGAGTACACGATCTCACATCTTGGACGGGCATTAAGATCTTCAAAGAGATTATTATCTGTTAATATGTAATTCAAATTCTCAGTTATTAACTGGAAAGGCCATAAGATCTTGCGTTTAAAACAAAAGCTTTGACTATATTACACACACAATAACAATAGGCATTATTAACGTAACATTCTTGAATCATACAATTATATCTCATTCGCACTGATAATTTACGCAAATTCTGAACAGAACTCCCCGATTCAACTTTTAATTTAGACTGAGAATCCATCTTTCTCAGTACAGGTTTTCACGAGTGGTCATTCAGTTCTGTTGGAACCAAACCAATGTGTCATAGCTCCTAGGAATTCACTCCAAGTCCCCTTAGTTTCCTGGTCTAGCATTTAGACTTCCAGAACTCTCTGTGAGGATTCCACTGCTTATCTCCTCCACTAGCTTTATGGAGTAGATCATAGCCTAGCATCTCTATCACACATTGATGCATGGACACTGTGCTTGAACAGCAGCCAACCTTCGATCACCCAGGGGATGGGCCTCATCCCTGGGCACATGTCGCGGCCGGTTTGCGTGGACAGGGTGTGGGGGGGGGGGGGGGGGGGGGGCCATGTGCGGCGATGAGACATGGGATTGGTAGTTGCCCCGCATCGCGGAACAAAGAGTCAGTGGCGTCATAATGATTGTGGTGAGGGAATTCAAATGTTCCTTGCATAAGTGTATACCACCACCCCACTATCCCGATTGTGCCGCCCCCTATCCCCACCCTGCCACGCTTAACCCGCCAAACTCCCGCCAATACCCTCTCCCCTTTCTCCCCCCAATGCACACTCCACTCCTTAACCTCCACTGACACCATCCCCGCCCTGCCCCCCTCTCCAGTGCCCGTAGTGATCCTCAATGTGCTAGGCCTTCTTTTCTAGACCACCATGTCCAGGCATATCCCCAGGATGCACTTCAGAGGTGGAGGCAGCCAGCTGCTTACCATGTACCTGGTGGGCGTCCTCGGGGGTTTCTGGATCTGGAGGGCCCCGGTGCACTTGTCGGCAGCACATGCATAGCCGTACCGCCCTACTCTGGGTGCTGGTTGCGAGACTCAACCTCATCAGAGGGGTGGAAGTTGGGGAGCTGGTGGCCACTGTTGCCAGTTCATAGGATACGTCCGGGTTACCACCCAGCGCCCCCTCCTCCAGTTCGGTGCCCATAGGACCCCAGGTTCACCTCAGGATGGAGGGGCAGCTGGATTGAGTCCCGGCTGCCTCTGCGTCATCTGGCTCTGCCAACCCCGGCGGCTCCCCAATGTCTGCACCATGGTGTTTATGCCCTCAGCGATGCTCCTCAGTGAACGGGCTATGCTCTGCAGCGCCTAGGCAATGCTCACCTGTGACTGGTACAAGCTCCTCAGCCATTCCCATCTGAGAGTGGGACATGTCCCGCAGAACCTCATCAAATTAGCTTGGTACTGGGTCACATCCCCATTTAGTTGGGCAGTCTCATTGGTCCCTCAGCCATGACCATCACGACTGTGTTTGCCACCCAAGCAGTGTTGGCCCCAGTGCCACCCATTGCCAGTGACATCTTCTGTACTTTAACCGCAGGGACTCCTCCATCGGCTATGGACCTGCTGGAGTGCTGCTGACAACTCCCTCTGAATGTCCCTGCCACTCCCCAACGTTTCCATCAGTTTTGGGTAAACCTGGTCCAGATGCTCAGCATTGAGCTGGGAGGATCCAGCTGCCCTCCAACGGCTATCGCATCTGGGTGGTACTGCCTCCACCTGTTGCCATCAGCGATTGCGTTGTGCTTACTAGTATAAGCCCCAGAGGCCTGCCCACCAACATTGTCCACCGAAGTGCATGTATCTGCGCTGGTTGAGGGTGGAGATGACATCTGTGACATGTCAACTGTGGCATGCTCAGAGCTCTCCTTCGAGGTGGTCTGATGGGAGGCTGGACAGGGGCATCCCCTGCTGGGTTGGCGCCGTTAGCTAGAGGACTTGCGGGGGAATGAATACATGGGTTATTCCTCAAAGGTCACGAGGTTATGGGCCACATGGGTAATTCCTCAAAGGACCTCCCTCAATGGTCATGAGGATTCTTATATCCGGCACTCCTTCAGTCTTGGGTCTCTTCCGACGATTGTGGGAGAGCTTCTCCTGCGAAAACACAGAGAGGGCATTGTTAGCCACACGCATGGTTCACGATGGGGGGGGCAGTGGCTGTGAAGGGAGGGTTGGGGTAATGGGAGGGTTAGGGCGGAAAGGAGTTGGGGTGAAGGGAGGGGGTAAAGGGTGGGTTGGGGCAGATGAATGGTTGGGGGTGGTCTGGTTGCATTGGGTGGGGGGGGGAGGTTTCATGGGGGAAGATGTCAACTGACCAGTGCTGTCCAGTGTAAATCGTTGACCTTCTTGCAGCACTGGAGGCAATCCTCCTGCTCACGCTTCCCGAGCTGTTGGCCGCTGCCACTTCATTCCAGCCGGCACTGGTGTCCCGATGGCTCACCCTCTGGGACCCTTGAGGGGACAAGACATCCCTTCTGGCCTCCACCACATCTAGGAGCCTCCCCAGGTCCACGTCTCCAATCCTTGGGGCCGGTCGTCTTGGCACCATGGCAGCGAGCGGAAGGGGGTTGGATGTGCATGTGCTGCTTAAGTTCTCCTCGACCTTGTTAGCTGGGGGAGGGAGGTGCGGGGAGGGGGGAGGGGGGAGGGTGGCGAGCGCGGTCCCGGCGAAGTGCCTGGCGAGCCTTTATTTGCAGCTTGAAGCCTGTGAGGTCTCGTTAAGTGGACCAATTAACGTTGAATAGCGTTGCCGGCCTCGCTGGGCTGAGCGCCGGGAAGCTTGCGACAGTTCCTGCTCACGACCACACTTTGAAATCTTTCTGGAGAATCATACCCCTTGCCTTTGACTTTGACTTGAAAAGTATATGGATATTTTCAAACTTTTCTAAACAGCTGCTTTCAAACCCTTCATTATTCTGAAGAAAGTATATGAATAATTTAAACCTCCGATTGACATCTTAAGTTTAAAGCCTCTCTTGACATGACTACAGGGAGACTGTCTCATCAAGAGTTAGGTAATAAGGTTCCTATTTTTAAACTTTCAACACCTTGTATTATGGCCTCACTAACAGATCATGGGCCTCCCCTTGATCTGTAATTACCCCAGGCCTATCTGCCGGCCCCTCAGACCAGGTGTTTTGTCATTTATCCTACATTGTAAAATGCCCATTTTCAAACTTAAAATAATCTTATAATATGCACATTTGCAACAAGAGAAAACTAGGAACATACTTAATGATTTACCTGGGGAAAACTTGAAATAAATTTGAAAATGACAGGAGCCTCAACATTGTGATGCTCAGACATTGCAGAGCTATTAACAAAGGCAGCAGAATACTGAGCTTCAGAACAAGATTTTATGAGTGCTGGCCTGTGGTAGATTAGCTCACTTATTATCATTATGTTTGAGTAAATCACGGATGGGCTGTCTGGTTTTCCAAATCAGATTAATGGTAGGAGAAGTATTTTGCTGTGATGAGGATTGCAATCATCTGGCCCATTACTAATTATCTTGTATTAGTAGGTACCTCATTATACCTGTATTCTGCAGCTGTCTCCTGTTTCTGAAGGGCCCTGACATGCACTGATGACCTTTCTTTTATTTCAGAGACAGAGTGAATGTTACAAAGGACTTATTCACCATAATTGCAGCAAATACATTGGGCAAGATTTTCCCGGAAAATGGCAAAGACCGGTGGCTGGTGGGAAATTGTCCTGCTGACTGAAATGGCAGAATTGCCCGCCGTATAGTGCCAAAGATTTTCAGCTATGGGTTCCACACCGTATCAGTAGCAGGGCGGCCTCTGATTCGCCCTTCCGCCATCATTTCAACACAGCAATCATTGGGGTGCCACATTTAAAGGCCGCCCAGTGCATTCAAGCCACACTTTGTAGGCCCAACATGATATGCTGTACTCACGCTCAGGAATAAAACCAACCAGCAAGTTCACCAACTCAGCATGGGAGGCAGTGGCAGTGGTCATTAGTGCCAATGCCCTGCAGAAGAGGACAGCCATGCAGTGTCACAAGAGGATGAATGATCTCCTTTGTTCTGCCAGGATAAATCACTCTTCTTATCACTCAACTCATACACTCATTACACATCCACAGGGCTGTCACTCACTGCCAGCTGAAGGGACACCACCACTCGCTCTTCCACACACATTTTTGTCTCTCCTGGGGGTTAAGTCCTTATCACCTCACTGGCCCGACTCACCATCCACTCATGCCAAGGATCCTGATCAACTGTCCTGGCATGCATCCTGCTTACACTTTCTCAATGTGTATTCATGCAGGTGAAGCTGGGACACAACAAAAGGGAGAATTCATAGAAGGGTGGAGGGATGCCAGAACTCAAGGTAATCACAGACTTTGAGGACAGAGCCATCCAGTTGGCCAGGGAGAACAGTGACCGCTCCAATGCTGATGCTGAGGTCAGCAGCAATAAACCAAGTAAGATCCAACATTGCAACACCCATCAGCCACCAATGCTGTGAATCATGTCTCCTGTTTCTAAAGGCCCCTGTCATGCATTCATTACCTTTCTTTTAGTTCAGAGACACATCTGAGAAGAAGTCCAGGGAGTCCACCAGCCAGGTCCTCGACTCCAGCCCAAAAGCAGCACAGCAGAGGGATTCATGGACCACAATATCAAAGAACCGTCACAGCGCTCACCCGCACCCTCCACCAGGCAACAGACCTCGGTGGGAGTAGCCTTGGGGTCAAAATCTGGTGAGCACATCCCACTCTCAGGTCCACAGCTGGCAGAGGAAAGGAAGTCCCAGGATGCTGGAACTCAGAGGATTGCTGGACGCTAGGAATACGCTGAGTCCCAGTCAGATGATGTGCCTCTGAACTCAGCCATGCCCCAGTTTCTGGAGTTACAAGGGCACACTCAGGCAAATCAGGAAGGGATGTCTGGTACATTCCTCGGATTGAAATCCTGTCCATTATATGTCTGAAGCGATTGTGCTGCCACTGCAAATAAACAAGGTCAACACAGCTAGGGTGGCAGCAGTCGTGGAGAACTTGGTGCAAGACGGTATGGGCAGCACGGTAGCATTGTGGATAGCACAATGGCTTCACAGCTCCAGGGTCCCAGGTTCGATTCCGGCTTGGGTCAGTCTGTGAGGAGTCTGCACATTCTCCCCGTGTGTGCGTGGGTTTCCTCCGGGTGCTCCGGTTTCCTCCCACAGTCCAAAGATGTGCAGGTTAGGTGGATTGGCCATGATAAATTGCCCTTAGTGTCCAAAATTGCCCTTAGTGTTGGGTGGGGTTACTGGGTTATTGGGATAGGGGGAGGTGTTGACGTTGTGTAGGGTGCTCTTTCCAAGAGCCAGTGCAGACTCGATGGGCGAATGGCCTCCTTCTGCACTGTAAATTCTATGAAGACATTTGTCCTGCTTTGCTGGAGGACATGCACCCTTTGGTGCAGGCACTTTCTGGATCCATTCATGCCAATGGATGATTCCAGGAGCGCCATCCATCCAAATCCCCTCTTCCTGTGACTGCATCAGCTTTATCTCCACAGGCCAAGGAGGATAGCACTGCCACATAGCAGGACCCCGAAAGCAGGCCGAGGTCCTTCAGGTATTGGTGCTCCAGAGGATGCCCACCAAGGTTATCACAGACAGCAAGGCGTGGCAGGCAGTAGGCTGCCTCCACCTCCGCCGTGGATGTTGGAGATGCAGCAAGATATAATGGCAGGGTAAGAACGGGAAATAAGCTCTAGTTGCTCAGTATGGGCACTGGTGGTAAGCACTTGCACATAATGTTCACCTCTGTAAGTAAACTCTCACTAATTGCTGTTTTCTATGGCTCCTTGTACTGATGAACTGTGTTCCTGAAATCCTGACCTGAAAACCTGGTTCCTACACCAGAAAAAAGCAGGATGCTCACAGTCCAGGGCTTCTTCCAAGTGCTTTGTGCAGGTTTTCCAGCACATTGGTGGCGTTCCTTCGCAGTGACACATCAGTCATGCTTGTTTCTCGTAGGGAATGAAGATTTCTCCCACAATGTGAAGGCTAGCATCACTCATTCCAGTCATTGTCCATGTGTGTTCTTTGCACCTTTTCAGGTGTGGCTGGGCCTCTTATCCCATATGCCTCAGCCTCCCATGACAATGGACCTTAAAGGTTCAGCTCATGAAGGATGACATAAGATCAGGAGAGGTGAAACTTTCTCCACTGCATCGCCATGGTATGATTCTAGGCATTGAGAGTAAGCCACCTGCCATTAACCAGATAGTAGTCAGACATTCACGGAATCTCTGTGAGGAACAATGCACTGTCCCCACTCAAGTCATCATCACCTTCTGCAATGTAGGGACTATGGGCAACCACTGCATCCACCGATAGGAGCCTTATCACAGAGGGTGTGTGCTGCCTTCAGTCAGACTGGAGTGCAATGCTCATAGAATGCACGTAAAGAAAATAGGTAAGATTTAAGGATGACGCGCAATCGGCTCTCGCCATCCTGAGAGTTAAAGCGCAGTCGCAGTCTCTTGAACACCCACTTCCATACAATGCTCAATTGAGCATTTATTGGCAATAAGGCACCCTCAGGAAATAATAATAATAATCGCTTATTGTCACAAGTAGGCTTCAGTGAAGTTACTGTGAAAATGTGCTTTTCACACTTGAAAGTCTTCCCCCATTTGTACCCGACTCAGCCCCCTGGTCTACCTGAGTCACTCCTGGTCTCTCCTGTGTTAACTCTCTGGTCTCTCCCAATTCAATGTTCAGTTTCCCCCGAACCAGCACCCCAGTCTCCCCCAAGTCAACTCCCTGGTCTCCGCCGAGTCAACCTTCCTGTTCTCCCCTGAGCCATACCCCAGGTAGCCCGAGTCAACCTCCCCAGTACAATGGAAATCTCCTTCCCCCTTCCCTGTACCCACTAACTAGGCCCCCAGTCTCCCTTCAGTATTATTCTGATCGCCTGAGTCTAGTCTTGTCATCCCTGTTACGTTCTGGTGCTTGGTTGGTAGGAATGATGCAGTTGAACGTCTAGTTGTTGACTACTTAAAGTATTTTATTATAAAATATATGCTTGGTAAAGATAACTATGAGAAATATATTACAAGCTACTAATACTGATAAATTATCCTAGAGTTACTGTAAGTATGACTATCTACTAACACGACTATCTCCAAACTCCTTGAGATACAGTGTCATGTGGTAGATTTACACTGCCACCTGCTGGTCGGAGGCTGTTTAGGAGGCACAGTGGGCTAAACAGCTGGCTTGTAATGCAGAACAAGACCAGCAGCGTGGGTTTGATTCCTGTACCGGCCTCTCCGAACAGGAACTGGAATGTGGTGACTAGGGGCTTTTCACAGTAACTTCATTGAAGCCTACTTGTGACAATAAGCAATTATTATCATTATTATTATTATTATATACATGTTTGCTTATGCATATCATCACATCCCCTTTCCTTTGGAAATGTAACTATTTACATTCATGACTTTGTTTTATAATACAATATTATATGCATAATTCTTTAGAACATTTAACTATTTACTCTCCATCACAAATTCAGTCTCTCAGGTTTATGTCTCTGTCTTGTTGATCTTTTGAGCAGTGGTTGAACTTGTGACCGTGTTTCATTTTCATTTGTTGTTGCAGTTGTTTCTCGTTGTTCTTCTTGAATTTGTGCATTTTTACTTTGTTCTGGCTCTGTAAGCTGAACTGTTTCATTTTCAACTGTCTCAGGTTTGTTCCCAATGTCTTCTTGTGGTTCCATAACAAAAGGTTGCTGAACCTTCAGCAAAGCTCTTCTGTTTCTCCTTAAGACTGTTCCATCATCAGTGATGATTAGATATGAATGAGGAGCTGCCTGTTGCAGTACCTTAGCATACTTTAACCATCCGTTCCCATCTGGATCTTCAAGCCTGATTGTCATCTTTTTGTAATGGTTGGAGCCTTCTTGTGGATTTGTCATAAAATCTCTTTTGACTCCTTTTTTGAAAAATCAGTTTCCTCTCTAATCTTCGATTAACTGGCTCTTTCGGCAGTTTGAACTGAAGCTTCCTACACTGTGTGCAGTTTATTCACCATTACTTGAATATTGCGGTTGATGCCTGGCTAATAAACTGTATCCTCATCTTCAGATTATTAGCTCTACCCTACCGCGACCCCTTTGTTTTCATTCCATTTCATTTTAACCATCTTTTATATTTTCTTTCTTTCTTGTCTTTCTTTATATATATATTTCCACCAATCTTATCCCCCCTCTCCTTACCTTTTATCCCCTTTGCTCCCCCCTCCCCCCTACATCTGTCACAGCTTAATTTCTAATTTTAGTTTCTCTGCTGCTTGGCCTTTCACACCTTTTATTCTCTCTGGGGACTGCCATTAGTACTCTTTTCCCTTGGTTTCTGTGGCTATGACTCATCTTTCATTCCCTCACCCCACAGTATAAATATCTCCCACTTTCTATGTCTTTTAGCTTTGACAAAGGGTCATCTGAACTTGGAACATTACCTCTTTTCTCTCCTGACAGATGCTGCCAGACCTGCCGAGATTTTCCAGCATTTTCTCTTTTGGTTTCAGATTCCAGCATCCACAGTAATTTGCTTTGAAACGGTATCCTTGGCTCTTCGCTTGCACTTTTCTATTCCCAAGTGCCCCCATGGATTTTTTTAAGAATCGTCGACCTTAATGATTGTGGAATTACATTCCTCTGTTGCCAAAGCAAAAACTAATTTGCATCACTTAATTCTGCCCAAACATTATAATGGCTGGAGCAGGAACCTTTAAGCCATCTCTCGTGTAGATATTTTATCACCTTTTGGAAGACTGTATCTTAGGTTGTTTCTTCCTTTATCAGTCTTGATTTGTCATCAGATACAAGAAGGGACTCTGACAAGATTTACATGGACTTGAACATCCTCATCCATCTGATGTATCTCTTCCATGCCTGTGGCTCGAGATAATGTATCAGCTATGATGAGATGCTTGCTTGGCGTACAGATTAGATCAAAATGATATCTGTGTAGCTTCTTCATCATGCACTGTATCCTAGGGGACATAGCTTTAGATTTTTCTTAACTATTGCTGCAAGTTGTCTGTGGTCAGCTTCCACTAAAAATGATGGTAGACCGTATATACAGTCATTGAACTTCATAAGACCATTAGTTAAACTTAGGCATTCTTTCTCAATGTGGGCATACCGTCGCTCTATGTCAGACATTGACCTGGAAGCATAGGCAATTGGAAGCCAATTTTCATCATTTTCTTGTTGCAATAACAGTGCTCCTAACCCATCTTTCGACTCATCTGCCACTATCTTTGTCTTCCTTGAAGGGCCACAAAATGTCAGCACTGGCGCTGTTGCCAATGCTTCTTGTAATGCTTGCCATTCCTGTTTATGTCGACTAGACCATTGGAATACCATGGGCGGGATTTTCCGAGCCTCCGCGTTGAAATCGCGATTGGCGCGGGGGCGGAGAATGGGCTTCAAACCCAACGACGCTCTCGCGATTCTCCAGTCCCCCGAGAATCGCAGCCAATCGCGTGCACGCGATTGATGCAACGCCGGTTGGGGGCCATTGTAAGAGGCCCCAGCGCCGATTCTCCAATGTCAACTGACCGAGTTCCTGACGGCATGGTTCTCTTATTGTTCCAGCGTCGGGAACTCGGTGTGGCGGCTGTGGACTCAGTCCACGGCCGCCCTGGTGGGGAGTGGCGGGGTTCCTTCACCAGGGGGGCCTCCAGGATGGCCAGGCTACCGATCGGGGGGCACCGATTCACGGGCGTGCATGATCGGGTGGGGGGGGGGACGACTATGTTTTCAGTGCCGATCTGCGGTATGGGTCCGCCGCCGTGCACATGCGTGGACCCCCGACCAGAAGTACAGGGCCCCGTATCAGCAGCCGGAGCTGCGAGGAGCACGCCGGCACCATGTTAGCCCCCTCCAGGTACGTGAATTGCCCCGGACTTTCCTGAAGAAGTGATTAACCTGCGTTTTTTTTGCAGGCTTGGGGACATAGCCCCATCATTGGAGAATCCCGCCCCATGTCTTTCTTGATTGTTTCTCTGTGGTATGAAGTTTTTGCTGCGAGATTAGGAATATATTTTCCAAATAAATATTTAACATTTGAAGTATGGGCCTTTTGTCATTGGGACATGGTATATTCAAGATTGCCTTTATTTTTTTCTTGATCAGGTTGTATACCTTTTGCAGAAAGCTTATCTCCTAAGAATGTGATATTGTCAACACCAAATTGACATTGGGCTTCATTCAACTATAAGTCATTCTTTTTAATGCTCTTCAGCACTCTGAGAAGCCTTTTGTCATATTTTTCTTGTGTTGAATCCTAGATGATTATGTCATCAACATATACTCTGACTCCTGGAATTCCTTCCGCGATGTGTTCCATTGCCCGATGGAAAATCTCTGATGCAGAAATTATACCAAATGGCATCCTCAAAAAACAATATCACCGAATGGAGTGTTGAAAGTACACATCTTTGTGCTTTCTTTGTCTAACTTGAGCTTCCAGAAACCTTGTTAAGTGTGGAGCTTACTAAAACATGTTCCTGATAACTCACATGTGATTTCTTCCCTCTTCGATATCGGATAATATTCTCTTTTAATGTTCAAGTTCAGATCTTTGGGTCCATACAGATTCTTAGATCGTTATTTCTCTTCTTAATGCAGGCCATAGTGTTTACCGAATCTCTAGGTTCTCTTGTGCTTTTGATTATGCTTAAAGGCGCCATCCTTTCTAGCTCACCTTCAATTTGTCTTTCAATGGAGCTGATACACCTCTTGGTGCATGTATTACTGGCTGCACGTTCTCTTTTAATCTATCATCGAATGTCTAATTTTATTTTGGAGTGTAATGCCGATAAAATTGCTTTACAACTTCCTCAAAGATTTTGCTCTCCACCTCGCTATCGAAAAGGAATGTCTTAAATATTTGTAGCACTTGTGGACCTGCTACATTGAGCAGACATGCTCTGCACCTTTCATCAGGCTGTGCCTGCTGACCAAGGGCTGAAAAATAGAGTGTGAATTGCTGTTTAAATACTCGCCAATTCTCATCTATATTATCAGTGACTCAAAGCTGGTGTGGTACCTTTAGACCTTCTATCCTGGACTTCGAAGTCTAGCAGTATGTTGAGTACTATTTGCTAGTAGTGCATGAGGTTAGTAGAAGATTTTTTCTTTTTTACCTTCTTCTGCAGAGCTTTCTTTAGTTGTTCAGGTCTTCAAACCATCTTGTTTCCTGAGTATATCTTTAGGCCTGGTACCATGTTACATTCTGGTGCTTGGCCGGCAGGAATGATGCACAGTAGAATGTCTAGTTCTTGACTACTTAAAGTATTTTATTATAAAATAAATTTGTGGTAAAGATAACTATGAGAAATATATTACAAGTTACTAATACTGATAAATTATCCTAGAGCTACTGTATGACTATCCACTAACATGACTATCTTCCAACTCCTCAAGGTACAAAGACACATGGTAGATTTACACTGTCACCTGTTGGTCAGAGGTCATGTACATCATAATATACATGATTATTTATGCACATCGTCACAATCCCAAATTGGAAGTACACCTGAGTCAAGACTGGCCAACCCCTGTCAGATAAAAGCAAATTACTGCGGATGCTGGAATCTGAAATGGGATTCCAGTCCTCTCTGGGGACTGCCATTAGCACCCTTTCCCTTGATTTCTGTGGCCATTAGCACCCGGTTTCCCTGGGTTTCTGTGGCTATGACTCATCTTTCATTCTCACTCCACAGTATAAATATTTCCCACTTTCTCTGTCTGTTAGCTTTGACAAAGAGTCATCAGACTCGAAACGTTAGCTCTTTTCTCTCCCTACAGATGCTGCCAGACTTGCTGAGATTTTCCAGCATTTTCTCTTTCACCCCCTGTCAGAGTCGGTACCACCGAGTCAAAAGCTGGTCATCCCCGAGTCAAAGGCTGGTCACCGCAGTCAGAGTTGGTACCCCTGAGTCAAGCCTAGTCACCCTCGAATAGAAGGCTGGTCACCCCCGAGTCAACGGCTGGTCATCCCCAATAAGAGCTGCTACCACCGAGTCAAAGGCTGATCACTGTATTAGCCCCCTGTGGTACACCACTGTTAGTATATTATATGCATTGTGCTAAACTGTTACTGTACTACATTTATTGTGGTAAACCATTGGCTAATGGCTTGACCTCCCCTCGGGCTCGGTATAAAGGTGGCTGATCTCCAGCCTTGCCCCAGTTTGGGATTAGAGGCCAGGAGGATTTCTGTTTAGCTTATTAAAACCTCAGTTTCGTTCACTACTCATCTTGTGATTAATTGATGGCATATCACCCCCATAATACACAGAGCTGCGCTGCACTCATCTCCAAGCTCCCCTTGGACGGGTGCTCACCAGGTGGATGCCTTCTGACACCACACCACCGGGAAAGTATTATATGACGAAGGGGGAGGTGTATTATTCCCACTATTGCGCCCGATAATGAGATGATGGGGTGTGTGGGGTTTTGGGGGTGGGGGGAGGCGGCGACTAGGTCAAGGTTTCATATGTTGGTTTCAGCAAGGGTGCTGCAATGTGGCAGTGCGATCCTCCTTGGTGTGCGAGGCTGGAGCTGGAACTGTCAGAGAAGAAAGGGAGTGGAAGGCCCTAGTCTGTGGATCAGCCCCTTCTCCTCCCTCAGGGTGCTCGAGGACACCTAGCTTTCTTGTTGGGATAGAGGGGCAGCTAGAATGAGGTGCAGAAGCCCTGCCATCCTCACAAGTGCCTGCACCATGGAATTCATCATGGAGCTCATGCCCTGCACCGGCCCAGGGCAGAAGTCCTGCACCAAAGTTTTCACTGTGGCCGCTACCCTCGCCGTGTTGACCTGGCTTCCTCAGAGTGCTGGCATGGCATCCTCAGACAAAAAGCATTGGGACTCCTCCAGTTGGCCTTGCAATCTGAGGACAGATGCGAACAACCCTTCCTGATATTCTCTCCTGTGCCTTTGGAGCTCCAGCAACTGCGGGACGGCTGAGCTGGAGGCACATAACCTGACTGGGGCTCATCAGGGTCCTGTGTCTACGCTGGTAGAGGGTGCAGCTGAAATCTGTGACACATCTTCCAGGTGCATGTCTGAGAAATCCTCGGAGTTGCTGTCTGGGTTGCTCTCATCCGCCCAGCCCAAAGATGGCTCTGGCTGGTCCCTTGCTATGCCTTTAAGAGGAGGGAGCATGGGTGTATGGAAGAGACATAAGGATATAAGAGATAGAACACATGTGGGTTTTGTCAGATGGATGGTAGGGTTCTGGCCCCTCACTTTTATTTCTTGCGCCCACCTCCCTCTTGGCACAGGAGCAGTCCTGCCCTTCCTCAGCAAGCAGGATGGCTTTCCCCTCAAATTCCGTTAGGAGTTTGAACTTAACCATTTGTCCACCCCACTGTGCTCTCTCACAGCAGTTGTGAGGGGGATTTTCCTGCAAGTGAAAAGATGGGGGCAGTGTAAGCGCCTCAGTTTTGCCACCCGACTTGACACTTTACTAAAGTTTTGCCCCTTGTGTGGGATCTTTGGTGAATGAGCATTGACTTTGTGTTATTTTCGCATAGCAGACATATTTATTGGGTAATTGTGCTGGTTATTCATCTGCAACATGGCATTGTAGAAAAAAGCAGAAATTGCAAGTAAGCAATCTTATAAATGCAACAATGGGGTAAAATTCAATCACCGTATCTGCTGGCATTTATGATCCAAGGTACATAGTATGAATATGTTGGCATGGTGAATAAAGCAGTTCTATGATGCACTTGTCACAGTAATCAGGGTGATACAATGTGTGTCAACTGTGCTTCACTGAAATGACCTTGACGTGTAAGGGTTTATTGCCTTAGTGATTTTATTTGCGCTAGTAATATGGTACTCATGCTAGATTATGTCTGCAGGTCATTTTGTAACACAGTGCATAGTTTGTTATTTTCTTCATATAGTGTTGTGCCACCCTGGGTCAATCCCAGTCCCCCATGCCCCGGAGTCACAACACAGTGAATTAGCCAATAGTTTGTATGAAAATACCCAAAATCTTTGACTGCCCAATAAGCACAGTCACCAGGTTTGTAAGCTTAAATATAATTACTGTTTCTTTATAACTAAAACAAATATGAAATTTGCAGTGAATACAATTGATTTACATGTCCTGACTCCTCTTTAACTACCCCACCCTCTATCCACACACAGACGACAGACAAACACAGAGGGGAAGGAAAAGAGTGAAAAAGGTAATAAGGGTTAAGGCCAAAATATAAAAGTTCCTTGCTTCAGATGCTGAGTTCTTCAGTGCACTCTCTGCACTGTATGAGTGTGGTTTAAAATCTCTGGATTACAGCATGTAATGATCTTCTTTGCTGCTCAGCAGTATATCTTACTCATAGCTTTCCCAAGAGAGGCCTTTGGCCCCACAACAGCCAGAGAGAGTTATCAGATTCTGGTTGTTGTTTCACATCAGCCTTTTTTGGAGAGTGAAAGAGTTCTTACCCTCGATATCCAGAGAGGATTAATCAGATCTTTGAAAGAGGGAGTTAGAGCTCCTCCATCCAGTCTTCAGAACTTAAAGTGAAAACCAGAATCCAGGCTTTTTCTCTGAAAAACATCTCAGTGAGATCAGAATAATCACCACTGGTTACCGGGCAATCACAGCACTTTGAGCCAGTTCCTTGGCCACCAGCCAAGTCAGATAAAGCGAGTCATCATGAAGGACACTTGCTGCTACAATTCTCTGTTCGAATTAAAGGCACAGGCCAGATACAAGTTGCTTTGTCTTAAAGTCACAGGTCCATCAATCATCCATGAATCAAAATGGGAACCGCAAAAACAAAAAAAAGGGAAAACAAGGGAATAGACAGGAACAAATAGGAGGGCCCTTACATACCTCCCCGCTAAAAGAATGAAACTTCAGGGCACGGAGGTTTCATTACGTGGTATGCACGGCATAAATAACAAACACCATTTAAATCATCACCAGTATACAAGTCCCCTTCCCAGTCTCTACATTGGTAATTGGTCAGCCTTTATGCGCATGGCAAAGCATTCACAATTACGTCAGCCTTTCTGGGAATATGCACAAACTTAACATGAAACTGTTGTAATAATAAACTCCAACAAAATAATCTTGTCTGTACTCTATCTGTCTTTCATGTAATGCAGTCAGGTCTTTTCTGATTGTCTAGTTAATGTTTAACCAAATTTATACGATCTAAACTGCAAGTAGTATTGTCAATGCTGAGAGTATTGGGTTAATTTTTATCCAATAAACACTCTTCAACTCCCCCTAGCTTTATGTTCTCTCCTGTCCTGTACATGGCTACCTCCAAAAACATGTGCTGCTGAGAGTTCAATCCTCTCAGAGTTGATTGACTGTATTTTCATCATTCTTTTATCTCCTCATCGACATTGTCATAATCATAGCCATTGGACTGGATTCTCCGTTTCAGTGGCTAAGTGCTGGTGCCAGGGGGGTATGTGTGGTCTTTTACAACCAAAAAATCAGCACAACCCCTTCACCGATTCTGGCACCAGTGAGGGACTACCACAGGCGCTGACTTAAACCCCCACCTACCACGCCGAAAACGGCCGGAGAATGGCCAGGTCCCGGGCCACGCATGCACACGGCTGACGACCTGTACAACGTGGCACCGGCCATGCATGGACCCAAACTCCAATCCATAACCCCGCAGCCCACTACCTAGCTGCCTGGCTACCCCCTGGCCACCCCCCCCCCCCCCCCCAGCAGTCCCCCAGCCCTCGCAGAAGCCCCCCGGCCAGTGGCACGGATTCCGGCTGAGTGTGGCAGTGCTGGACACAGTCCGCAGCCGGCATGCCCGGTTCACGATTTATATGACCACACGTGTCTCGTGAACTTGACCCATCGGGGGTGGAGCATCGTGGGTTGGCCGGCCGATGAGGCACCAACGGCATGGCGACTGCACGGTGCGCGTCATGATGATGCCATTTCGGAGGGGGCTGGTAATTAGTGACCGGCGTCAAATCGGCGCCGGCCCCGATTTCGGAGACGGAGCCCATTATCCGCCCAATCGCCGAATACGATTTTGGCGTTGGGCTACGGAGAATCCCGTCCCTTACCTCCATTTGGTAATATGGACTGAAACAATTTGTACTTTCCAGAATTCATTTGTTCCTCTTTACTTTTATAATCAGAGGATGGCACATTATTGGTCTCATGAACTTTCTTGCTTTTGTTAAAAGGTGAGATTGCAGAACCACTACAGGTTTCTCCGTCCATCTTCTTAGGTTTTAAAACAAATTGTTTACTGATTACTTCACCTGCCTGCTATTTGCTTCTGTTACCTTGAAGAGGGACTGTGGACCTTTACAAGGACGTGGGTTAACCAGCCATTTGCTTGGTATCACTTCACAATCCTTACAGCTCTCGTCCCATGCTGTCATGTGCACTTTCCTTCAAAGCAAGCATGCTCTGGGAATTGAATGGCAATGGATTTACTACAAGAGACTGTAACAAATTACTTTTAGAAATATCCAAGTCATTTTCTTCTTCCAATTTGCTGTCTTCTTTACTAGCTTTGAAAGAATTTCTTGCCATTTGTTCAGGTTTAGGTAGGGACGCTTCTATTCAGTAACAACTATTTATCATTACTTCCTAATCAGAACCAAGATATTATTCAAAACTCTCATCCAACTCTTCAACACTATCACAACTATTAGATTTGGACTCCTGTTTCTCATGGCCACCTTTGGTCTTAGAATTCTCAGAATCTGGTTCTCTACTAGAGTTTATCTTTGCCAAATCTCTGTGAGGAATCACTCCCATGGAGATAATTTCCTCAGTATCAGCTGAATCAGATTCACTACCATTGTCATTAGATATGTGATCAACACTTTAACATTTCTTTCTTTGAGTCGTTTAATGCTAAATGAGTTTCCCAGCACTCATATGCCCTACCGTTGGGATCTCATGTGCTATCATGTACTTCCCTCGGACTCTCTGTAATATTGGTGAAGCTACAGCCATAACTCCTGCCAAATCATTCCGCAAATGTAAGCCTTCCACTGGGAATTCCTTAACCACTCCGTCAACTGCTGAACATGACACTAAATCACACTCCAATTGAACGTTATGCAATGGAACCAGGATAGAATCTCCATCTATCCCCTTCACTAATACCTCAACTTTTATTGAGCTCTCAGGAGGGAAAACCAAATTGTTTTCCAGTACGAGAGTTTGAGTAGCCCCTGTGTCCCTTAAGATATTTATAGGTTTGGCTACATCAGCTGATGAAAATGGGATGACCTTCCCCTTCATCAAAAGCCCACATATCTCTCAACTACCTCATTCCTCATTCCCACGGCAGTGTTTACTTCAGGTCTCCTAAATCCAGTTAATGCAACAGTCTACCCTGTATAAAAGCAAATTACTGCGGATGCTGGAATCTGAAACGAAAGGGAAAATGCTGGAAAATCTCAGCAAGTCCGGCAGCATCCGTAGGGAGAGAAAAGAGTCATCGGACTTGAAACGTTAGCTCTTTTCTCTCCCTACGGATGCTGCCGGACTTGTTGAGATTTTTCAGCATTTTCCCTTTGGTTTCAGTCTACCCTGTAGTATTCTTCACTTTTGTTCCCTTTTCGGAATCCTCCTTATGAACTCCCACAAGTCAGGTGAGCTTTCCTTGCAACTTCCAATATGCTAACTGAACGTGTTCTACCTTGTTACAATGGTAACACCTAGGCTTTCGACTTTCACCGCCACCCTCAGTACCTTCCTTCCTGGTCTGAGGAGGAGATCTCAGAGTGTTTCCAGCTATCCATTCCTTACCTTTGCTAACTGCCTTCCTTTCACTCTCCATCTTCCTATCCTTTTTAAAATTACGGGAGTGATGGAACAAAGGTGTTAATTTATGGATTAGCTCATAATCGTCAGCCATAATTGCTGATTTCCGAGCAGTTTGTACCCTCTGGTCTTCAACATGGATTCTTATTATCGAAGATAGGGATTTCTTAAACTCCTCTATGAGAATGACCTCTCAGAGCCTCATAAGTAGTTTCAACTCCCAATGCTCGTAGCCACCTCTCAGAATTTAAGTCTCCTCAAATTCCAAAACTTCTGGCTATACTTCAGGAACAAATTCAGATGCATCCAGAATACCCCCCCTTACCACGTCATAATCCTGAGACTCCTGCTCTGACAGGGAAGCATAAACCTCCTGTACCCACCCCATATGTTTACCTCTGCATGGGTAATGTACATGTTTCTCTTGACCACTCCATTTGGGTTGCTATTTTCTCAAAAACCCTAAAAAAGGTTTCTGTCTCCTTCTCATCAGGACATGTATAAATTTAAACATATCACCAATGGGTTCCGTTCTAAGATTAAACTCCCTTCTACTTTCTGGCAGTTTCGTCTTAAGCTTTAAGTGTCGCTCTCTTTCTTCTTCCTCTTTTTTTGTCCTCTCTCCCCCTTTCTTTTTCTTCTCATTTTGGGCGCAATCTACCAGCCACATTGCGTTGGGCGAGAGAGCAGGTGGGCTGGTTAGATAGCAGGAGAAGAAGGAATTGGGAGCCAGGTCAGGTGCCGATCGGTTTCCGTTGATGGAATGAGGATCTTGCCGTAGTGTGCAGAGAAACCAATAATCAGCAAATAAGACCAATTTTCATCCCATTATGGGGACGGCCCCCCCTATCCAATGACCACCCGTGACCTAACTGCGACCCCAGCGAACGGTCATACGGGCGCCTTTCAGTCCACCTTTTAAAAAAGTGAAGCTGGTGGAGTAGCTGCTGTGGGGATCTGAGTAGGTAAGTAGCCATCTTCGGAATCAGGCATTGCCCCGGGGGCATCGGGGCCGTTGCCCCAGTGTGCGGGGTATGGTGGAGAGTCCCCGTGGGGGATTGGCTCAGTCAGGGGATGGGCAGCCACTGTAGGGGGAGTTCGGCCCCAGGAACGGGGCTGCACCCGTGGGCCTGGAATGCCACCCCCCCCAGATTGTGTATACCCATAACGGACTTCTCCAGTCACAGTCTGTCCACCCCACTGAACAACCCTGTGACAGAACCCCGTTCGTGGTAAGACGGTGATCTAACCTTCTATATTATTGTTATGGAAGACAATAATGGGTACGTACCTGAATCAGAAAAAAGTAACCAGTGGTATCTCACAAGTACCTAAGGTCTCAGCTATTCATTACCACTGTTTGGGCAGCATGGTAGCATAGTGGTTAGCATTATGGCTTCATAGCTCCAGGATCCCAGGTTCGATTCCCGCTTGGGTCACTGTGCGGAGTCTGCACGTTCTCCCCGTGTCTGCATGGGTTTCCTCCGGGTGCTCCGGTTTCCTCCCACAGTCCAAAAATGTGCAGGTTGGGTGGATTTGCCATGATAAATTGCCCTTAGGTTAGATGGGGTTGCTGGGTTACGGGGATAGGGTGGAGGTGTGGGTTTAAGTGAGGTGCTCTTTCCAAGAACATCTCTGCACCAGACTCGATGGGCCGAATGACCTCCTTCTGCACTGTAAATTCTATGATTCTATGATTCTATATTCATGGTATGCATGAACTCATTAGTTTGGAGAGTTTGATAGTCCATGGTGCTGACCACTTCATCCATGGAAGAAGATATTCTCTCAGTGGCCTGTGTCATTCCCTCTCCCCCCAATGCTTGAGGATTTATCCAATTTCTCTGTAATTGTGATGAGTGCACGGGAGGTCTATCAGTAGATTGAACATTGTCTGTTGATGCAAAATTAATTCCCGTTCATTTATGGCCCTCTGATATAGCGTCTATGTCCAGTTGAGTACATCTTCAAGAGTGCTGCACCTTCCAACATGGAATCGCCACTTCTGTCCCAGTCTCTTCCAACAGTTTTTTCCCATTTGTGAAGTGTGAATGACCAGGTGATAATCCAACTCTCTGCAGTGTGAGAGCAGTGGCCTGGGATTGGGGGAGCAGCTCCTTGCAGAATCTTGCACTCCACCTACCTTTCTGACCAGCTCTGGGGGTCACAAGCAGGCCCCGTGGGCCACTGGTTGGACAAGTTTGGTCCACATAGTGATTAAATGGCTCATCTTTAAATAGTTTAGAAGCCACCCTATCCATGACCAGACCCTTACTCTCACTCCTAGCACTGAAGTAGGATTCCAGAAGCAGCTGATGACTGGAACTGTCTCCAAAGATTTATCATTAAAATATAAAACTGTCTGGTGTGAAAGCCTGCAGCTGAAGCTTTCAACAAATGTACAATGCCACAAAGTTCCACATCCATCTTGTTGACAAGACCAGCCGAACCTGCTCAACAACAATCTGTCACTGGGGGCAGTGGTCATACAAACCTTTTTTTTATCACCTTTATGGAATAACATACCTTTCAGCAAATCTCAGAAGATCATCTATACCACTGACATAGCTCTGCTGACATGGGCATTAATGTCAGAAGAAACAAACAGGACATGCACCAATGATCTGAATCTTTAGCAATGCTACTTCTCAAGCTGGTTCCTCCGCTCCAAACAAGTGATAACAGCTGTGTTGATGGTCTATCTGAGCAATAACACAGCTGGAAAGGAATTCTTCTGTGGAAGGCGCCCAACCAAAATAACTGGATAGAACTCTCAGCCATTGGCCTCATCTCATCAATGTCAGCCAAATAGTACAAGCACGGTAGCACAGTAGTTAGCACTGTTGCTTCACAGCGGCAGGGACCCAGGTTTGATCCCCGGCTTGGGTCACTGTCAGTGTGGAGTCTGCACGTTCTCCCCGTGTCTGCGTGGGTTTCCTCCGGGTGCTCCGGTTTCCTCCCACAAAGTCCCGAAAGACGTGCTGGTTCGGTGAATCGGACAATCTGAATTCTCCCTCAGTGTACCCGAATAAGCTGCGGAATGTGGTGACTAGGGGATTTTCACGGTAACTTCATTGCAGTGTTAATGTAAGCCTACTTGTGACACTAATAAAGATTATTATTATTAACCAGAGTGAGCCTGCTCAGGAAACTTGCTGGAACTTTATGGAGTAGCACAGCCATAACACTGTAACAGTGGTTCTAGCTTTCTCTGCTGTCGAATAATTCTTTGCCTGATGGCCCTTCAGCCACCACACAAAGATCATGGACAAGCAGCTAAATGTTATATTAGAACGGTGTCAGGGATTCTAAAGTTTATTGCAACTGAATGAGTGCTGTCTCACATTGCCCTGTCTGACAGTGAGCACAATGCCATCATGTTTCCCAAAATAGCAAAAACTCATGAACCACACTTGTCCTTCCATTAACAAAGGCCGGAATTCTCCGAGCCCCCCTCTGTGGGATCTTCTGGTCCCGCCAAAGTCAAAGGGATTTGAGAGTTGAAAGAAGACTTGGAAGAGACTTGGAAGAATCCATGTAGAAAGTGCTTGAAATTGTCTCGACTATTCTAGGAAGCAACAGCTGATATTCCTTCAGTCGGTATCGACCCATTATTCAGACGGAGAGAAATGTGCAACATGTGCAGGGAGACTCTTAAACAACACAGCTTAAAATACATTGTAAACTCCAAATGTACTTTAGCCCAGAATCAGCTGGCAGGATAGGCATGCTAACATTAGTGTCCTTGATGGAGTCAATGGCATCAGTATTGTGGCCATGATTTTCTGAAACCAGTTCTTCTGGGCAGCCTACGTGCTTAGGATGTTGGAGTCCCGACTGCCAAAGCAAATCTTCTTCACCCAGTTCAAGGAAAGATTACAAACAAGAGGACAAAGGAAGTACTTCAAAGACATCTTGAAGACTTAGCTCAAAAAATAGAACATTTTTTGTCAATGCCTGGGAGACCCTTGCTCAGAAGAGACCTACTTGGAGGAGTCTCCTGATTGAAGGAACACAATTCTTTGATAACACCTGACAGCACGAGGAGGCCCAGTGATCTAGAATCTAACGATCGATCCCATCATCTAGAAACACCTACCAAGTGCGCGGCAGAGATATGAGCTCCAGGACTGGGCTCATCAGACCCACAGGACCAGTAACACTGAGTATCTGAGTATCTTACATGGACAATGATACCCGTTCGCGAGTGAGCACCACATTCTATCCATTATAATTCCTTATTATTATTATTATTATTATTTAATGGAATAACAACCTCATGACAAACCAAAGTTTAAAAAAAAAATTTCTTTCATTTACTACTTTGTGGAGTTTTGGTCTCCTTGCTCAAGGAAAGATATAAATGCATTGGAGGCGGTTCAAGGGAGGCTTGGAAGATGGATACCTGGAATTAACGGGTTGTAATATGATGAAAGGTTGGACAGAGAGGACCTGTTTCCACTGGAGCTTAGAAGAATGAGGAGTGACTTGATTGAAATGTATATAAGGTCCTGAATGGTCTTAACAAGGTGGACATGGAAAGAATATTCCCTCATGTAGGTGAGTCCAAAATTAGGGGGCACTGTCTTAAAATTAGGGGTCACCCTTTTAGAACGGAGATGAGGAGAAATGTTTTCAATGAAAGTGTGCAACTTTGGAACTCTCTGTCTCAGAAGGCAGTGGAGGCAGGGTGATTGAATAATTTTAAGGTGGAGGTAGATAGATTCTTACTAGGCATGGGAATCAAAGGTTATTGGGGGTAGACAGTGTAATGTTATTGTCCGATGGCCTTATTTATTACAAGAACATTTGTAGTTAAAGCTATAAACGATTTATTAACTTTAACTGTGGGTAAAATATATACAAGAGAACAGATGGAAAAACAGTAAAATGATGCACAAAGCAGCCTCTCTCTTTGACTTCCTCTGGCCAGTCTGAGGGATCAGCTGACTAACATTCACTTAGATACTAGTGAGACTCTTAGTGGTCAATTGGTGAATTACAACACAACCCTACAGTGAGATCACTACAGCCCCTTTCCTTTGAAAGATTAAATTAATACACTGTTTTTTCATCGGTGCCTTCGGGGGACATCAGTTCATCTATCAACCGCTAGAGCTGGGGCGCGCCAGTGATGTTGTTGAATCTCATTGCTGGGGCAGTCTGGTATGCCTGGTCCACATCGTAGTGTATATAATAATAATAATCGCTTAATGTCACAAATAGGCTTCAATTAAGTTACTGTGAAAAGCCCCTAGTCTCCACATTCCGGCGCCTATTCGGGGAGGCCGGTACGGGATTTGAACCCGCGCTGCTGGCATTGTTCTGCATTACAAGCCAGCTACGCCTGTGCAGGGACGTCTGTGAGATCACGGGCTGATGGAAAAAGCTTGTGACAAAGAGGTTCATAGAGGTCGTATTTATCTTATTTACGGGGCTTGGGAGTGGGTATCCTTCCCCATCCCCCTAGGGGCTTTTCACAGTAACTTCATTGAAGCCTACTTGTGACAATAAGCGATTATTATTATTATTATTAAGGTTCCAGGTGTGCCATCGTCTGACACAGGTGCAGCATGGTTTCCCTGGTCAGCAAGAGTCTTTGCCGACATGCTGGTCCGGCAGCTCCTCGAAGGACAGGCGCCAACGGTATACATGTGGCCTGATGCATTGCCTCTTTTGAGCCACACCAGTGGCCCTGGGTTGCACTTCAGCCCCAGCCTTTGCATGTCCCAATCACACCCCCCCCCCTCCCCCCCTCACCCCCGTGACTGCACCCCAGGCCCCATCGATGCCTGGCATCAGGGAGCCCCTAACCCCACCACCCGTACCTGCCAATAGACGATACTCATGTCAGCAATACCCTCTACAGTCCCTGCCCTGCACCCTCCAGTAAGGTCTATTGTGGGTGCTCTCCATGGTTGGGCTGTGTGATGCCCTGCTAGCAGCGTGGTACCAGGTTTTGGGGTGGGAGGGTCACCGTGTGCTACCCGACTGTGTACGGGTAGGTTCCACGGTAGGGGCTCGGGGAAGGGGGTGGGCACCTGTTGGAACTGTAGCTGCATGGGCTGTGGGTCCTGTGTGCACCACACAGTTTGTAACATCCTGCCTGGGGGCAGGGTGGATAGGCACAGGGGCACAGTGGGCAGGCAGGGCTTGGAGACAGTTGGTGGTCCTGCGGAATGGGCTAGCTGAACTTGCCATTGGTGGGCCTCTGCCCTGAGAGGGACAGTGTGCCAGGGTGAATGCTAAAGGCCATGGTGCATGCTTCCACTGTCCAGGGTGCGCTCTACTCTTCCCCTGCAGTGGGGCTGTGCTTCTAATGAGTGAGCTGAGGAGTGAGAGTACCTGGTGGGCCACTGGATGCGTATGGCCATGCCTGTCCCATTGATGGGTCTGCTGGGGTCTGAGGGTTCCCATAGGGGTGGCCTGGGGGGGGCACCCATACAATCATTAGTGCTCTGCACATTTACAGGACACAGTTGGCAGTCGGTGGAGTACGCAGCCACATGGCTGCCTTGCAAACCGCGGCAATGGCGGCTCATGCCCAGCCACCCCAATCCAATCCCCGGGGGGGGGGGGGGGGGGGGGGGGGGCAGAACACCCGAAGCTACGTCGGGTCGTCTCTAAGTCGGTCCCCGTCACTCCATCTGGCCTGGCAGCACAATATTGCGAGTTTGGAAACTTTTCTTACCTCCTCTCTCTCCCTCAGTAGACATGGCACCCAGGGCCCAATTTTAGATACCACATTTGTGCGTTGGCATCAAATCCACCTGGCAGTGGCAGATCTTCGTGGAAGCCTGGAGAATACCGGGCCCATCCCGGTAATTATATTCTAACACATGCAAATACTGGTTTTGCATGCCGATGCTGGCACAGGGTATGGAGCACATTGACGCCACCAGTTCGCCACCCGATTGCGATTCATGATTCCGTGTCTCAAAGTGGAGAATCCAGCCCACAACTGGCAATGATGATGACTGAGAGTTTTAAATTTTTTATTTTTTATAGACTACCCAATTCTTTTTTTCCAATTAAGGGTCAATTTAGCGTGGCCAATCCACCTCCCCTGCACATCTTTCGGTTGTGGGGGTGAGACCCACACAGACATGGGGAGAATGTGCAAATTCCACACGGACAGTGAACCAGGACCGGGATCGAACCTGGGTCCTCGCCGCTGTGAGGCAGCAGTGCTGACCACTGCACCACCGCTCTGTCCCGAGAAGTTTAAATTTACAAGCTCCGGCACTGTTCTTTTCTTTGTCGGGATATCCACCCAGGCATTGGGATTGATGGATTTCAGGGTTCATGATCTACTTGCTGGTTATGAGGATGGTTGGGTCCAGATGTAGCAGTAATCCACAGGAAGGTGAAATCCATACATTGTCTCGGAGCAGAAGGCCAGTGAATATTTGAGTAGGTCACAGAAGACACATTTACATTTGACACGCCGGTACGTGAACTCAAAAAATACTTTGAGCCAAAGTGTGATGGTTGAACAATATACATTCCATTAGAGATGCCTGGGAAATGGTGAGCCCATAAAACAATATATGGCAGCATTGTGTAAATTGACTTCTGCATGTAAATTTGTCACAATACTCACCGTCGTGGCTTGGAAATATATCGCCGTTCCTTCACTGTCGCTGTGTCAAAATCCTGGAATGCACACCCCCCTCACCCCCGAAGAGCAATGTGGGATTACTTACACCCAGGCACTGCAATAGTTCAAGAAGGCAGCTCACCGCCACTTTCTCAAGGGGAGTTATGGATGGACAATATCGTTGGCCTAAGCAGCGATGCCCATACCCGGAAATCAATTAAAAACTCTATGCTTTTGATGTTTCAACAACAGGCTTCTTCCCCCATTGGTAAGGAAGAGTAGCTACTGCTCCCAGCCTCCGGCAGCACAAACAGGCTTCATTTTGACATTTCCAGTTCTCTGAAAGTCAGTTCCAACTCCTTCAACATGCATGTTTAAAATGTCTCTCTACTGCTGGGGTTGAGGTTGCATCTTGTGAGTCCACATCACACGCAGTGCTGCCGTAGCTTGGACAGGAAAGTCAGAAGTAAAATAATGAGGTGGGTGAGGTGAAGAGTCACTGACAGACACTTACTTCCATGTTTCTGGTGCATTCAGACACCCACCTGCCTCACTGTTGCCAATACATCGCAAATTCAAAATTGGGCCATTGTTTCAGAAAAATAGAATTAATCTGAAACAGGCCAATTTGCTCAGTCAATCTGAATTTCAAGCTCAGCAAGCAGACATCAGAAGGAACAACACAAGTGGAAAAAGATTTCTGAGAAATGGATTCTCAACCTATTTTTCTTAAAGCAAAATCAGTTACCACATTCAATTCTCACATTTCAGTGTAAACTAAGGGCAAGAGGTTGTTAATTTTAGAGCATTGATACTCAGGTATCAGTCCTGGATTTTATTTTCACATTTCTCAAGTTTCTGTAACAGTCTAAAGTAACGTATGCTGAATTATGCTACACATTTTTCTATTTCACTCACTCTTTAGTTCTTAACTTTGGCATAAGTGCAGCAAAAGATTGATTTCACAAACACAATTTCTTTTCCACGCACAAGGTATTCATGTATTCCCAAAGAATCATGCTGAGTGTAGCTGGTTTATGCTGCATAGCTGCTTACAAAGTTTATTTGCTTTTATAAGATACAGCCCAAATGACTTTGCCATCTTGTACAAATTGACTCATGAAATCTATCGACAGTAAATAAAGTCCTGCCATAAAAATAGGCTGTGAATTGTCAAAAGTAACCTAATATTGATGTGGAAAACTTTTATGTTTTATGAGACAAAACACATTGCATTCCGATTTTATGTTAAATACACTCTATTCCTGCTCTGCCCAAGATTGCAGGAAACTACGAAAGGTCATGAATGTAGCCTGATCCATCACGCAAACCAGCCTCCCATCCATTGACTCTGTCTATAATTCCCGCTGCCTCGGAAAGGCAACCAGCATAATTAAGGACCCCACGCATCCCGGACATACTCTGTTCCGCCTTCTTCTGTCAGGAAAATGTTACAAAATTTTGAGGTCACGTACCAACCGACTCAGGAACAGCTTCTTCCCTGCTGCCATCAGACTTTTGAATGGACCTACCTTGTATTAAGTTGATCTTTTCTCTCCATCCCAGTTATGACTGTAACATTACATTCTGTAGTCTCTCCTTCCTTCCCTGTATACGGTATGCGTTGTCTGTATAGCATGCAAGAAACAATACTTTTCACTGTATACTAATACATGTGACAATAATAAATCAAATCAAATAGGCTGAATAAAAATATATGCAAAATAACACAAATATTGAAACTTAATTCAAAACTTGTTGCATAACGATTATGACTGAATTGCAAATGGTTGTTGCAAATTGTACACAGAATCTTATAGCTCAAAAGGAGACTATTCAAGCAGCTCACACCAAATCTAGCTTTTTGAAAGAGTTTTCAACTTAGTTCCACTCTCCCACTCTTTCCTCACAGTCTGCATTTTTTTGCTTTACAAGTATATTTCCATTTTTGAAAGTAACTGTTGAATCTGCTTCCACCATCTTCTCAGTCAATGCATTTTAAATCATCTACTTAAATGAGTTTCTCATATTTCTTCCAAGATCTTTTGCCAGTTATCATAAAGGATCCTAATCTTGTGAGACTGCCATAATTGGCCTGTGCTAGCTGTGACATGGATTGGCTCAAATCTGCAGCAAATAGCCACGGCTTTATCAAATGTTGTGAGCAGACCCTTTTCCATAACTTGCATATGCATCATGCACATTTAAGAAGTGGACAAGGAGTCAATCTGGCAAAGCGGTTGACTGGGTGTTGCAAAATTGCTGCTTGTCCTTAAATGGGTGTCGGGGGTGTCCACTTATTCTGTCACTTAATTTTCAGAACTGCAGCTTCTATGAGGTGACTGTGTGTTGAAATCTGCAAAGAGGTAAACGGGGAAAAAAAAACTATTTCTAATGACAATGAGGATTCTTGCTACAGAAGAAATAGAAAAAGAAGTCTATTCTTTGGAGCAGAGGTTCACCAGCCTCGTCACTACTTTGTGGAAAAAGCAAGTGAATCTAAATGAAAATGAGAACAAATGCAGAAGAGGTTCAGAGATGTCAGGATAGAATCATGTTAGCATAAATTCTTTGTGTCCTCGCAATTCAACCATAAGATGGCATGGAATTAATTAAAATGTTGACCTGTTCCCATAGTATCCAATTTGATCTCTAAATAAGATTGCCAATTTAGAGCCAAATGTAGGCAGTTTTGTACAATGGATCTATACCCATTAAGAACTAAGCTGAAACTGCTGGCTTGTTTTTTGCTGGATCATTGTAGCTAAATATTGATTTCATCATTTGGGCTGCACAATCTAAACAATAAAAATACAGGATTAATGCATGAGTGACTTCCATTAAAATATAGTAAAATCATTAGTTGATAATCCAGGTCACATTAGACAGCAGCATAGGATACAAACTACAATCAACACACTGCAGGACAGAAAAAATACCTAAATGTAGCATTGAGTTTCATCCTTGGGCTTTGGTGATTGATTGGACCTGAAGTTTACCCGCCTGCAGATTTTTCTGACCTTGTCTATAAAGTATTGACTTTAATGAAGCTACAAATTAAACACCACAGCACTTTTTAAATTGAGAACCCGATTAAAAAAGTCATTGTCTCTGCTGGAAACACAGCTGTAATTTTATTATTACAGATGCATGGAGTAATTACTCTTGACCATTGCTTCATATTTCATGAAGACCATTGTCTACATTATTCTGGAGATGGATACTGGTAAAATTCCAGGTGAAAAAAAAAACAATCCCAGACAAAACATTAAGCTTTATAAATACGACAGCTGGGGCTGTCCTGTCAGGCTGAGTGTAATTCATCATCTTGCTTGTTCTTGTCTGAGGAAATGACATTGGCATTTCTGAATTTAACCTTCCATACTCTTATAACATCTAACAGTGTTATCTTTCACATTTTGACAATATTAAACATTGACATACCATGGGTGCGATTTTTACAAGCAAAAAACAGAGTCCCGTTTTGGGTGTGGATAGTGAGGTGTTTCTCGCCGCCTGCAATGCCGAGCAAAATCCCAATATCCAACCGGACTCTGCTGGATTTTTTGGCCTCAATCGGGAACATCCCTCCAAGCCCGCACTTACCTCATTTCCTGCAATGCCATGCTTGACTCTTTCAGTGCAGGAAGGTGCCGTTTGGGGTGCCGTTTTTAAATGCTGCTGCGATCTTTCAATAACCCCTTTGCTCTTCCACCGCGGTCTCTGGGCCTGCACCCCACTGCCCCAACCTACCTCATAGGAGTCCTTAAGCATCCCTCATCCCACCTAATAAGGGCAGGGCACCCTGGCATAGGCAACCTGGCATCATGGCAGTGCCCTTGTCAGCCCAGCAAGGCCACCTGGCCACCCCGGCAGTGCCAAGGTGGCAGTGCCAAGGTGCCCAGGTGCTAGTGTGTGAACCAGTGCTAAATGGCCACCATGGCGAGGCCTCCTAAGTGAAGCCATTAGTTCCTGGACTCGGGAGAATCCAGTGTAGACACATTTAAATGAGCCTAATGGCTCACTTAAAAAATGTTAATCTGGATCATGCCCAGTAAGGGCGAGATCCAGATCGACACATCTCACAACATCTCGTTAGATCTCACTAAGTGTTCTGAGCGTCGCAAAGCATCACTGAGTCAGACGCAATGAGGCATGGTAACACCGTGGTTAGCACAGTTGCTTCACAGCTCCAGGGTCCCAGGTTTGATTTCCGGCTTGGGTCACTGTCTGTGTGGAGTCTGCACGTTCTCCCTGTGTCTGCGTAGGTTTCCTCTGGGTGCTCTGGTTATTACCATAGTCCAAAGATGTGCAGGTTAGGTGGATTGGCCACGCTAAATTGCCCTTAGTATCCAAATAGGTGGAGTTACTGGGTTATGGGTTACGGGGATTGGGCGGAGGTGGGGGCTTAGGTAGGGTGCTCTTTCCAAAGTCCGGTGCAGACTCGATGGGTCAAATGGCCTCCTTCTGCACTGTAAATTCTACGAATCTACGATCCGATCGCGCCCCATATCTCTTTATATTACTTAAAATTCGCTCATTATTTAAAATGTCCAAAATTCTTTTACGTAACTTCAGTACAATAAACAAATTTCTTTGAAAACCAGTGGACCACGTGGCAGTGAAACTGGTAATAAATTAGCATATTACTGCGGCACAGTAGCACAGTGGTTAGAACTGTTGCTTCACAGTACCAGGGTTCTAGGTTCGATTCCCGGCCTGGGTCACTGTCTGTGCGGAGTCTATACGTTCTCCCCGTGTCTGCGTGGGTTTCCTCCGGGTGCTCCAGTTTTCTCCCACAAGTCCCGAAAGACGTGCTGTTAGGTGAATTGGACACTCTGAATTCTCCCTCAGTGTACCTGAACAGGTGCTAGAGTGTGGCAACTAGGAAATTTCACAGTACGTTCATTGCAGTGTTAATCTAAGCCTACTTGTGACAATAATAAAGATTATTAAAAAAGTAAAGATTATTAAAATAATAAGCACCAGCAGCTTTGTAGTGTGCAGTTAAAGTGACAACAAGTTTTGTAATTCCATTGAAAGTACTTGTAATTTTTCTTCAATTAACGGTGGTGGGAGAAATTAATTATTAAACCTTGTGTTTAGAATGAAATTCTTGTAAATTCTTTAGTCTTTGAAAAACAAATATTCAAACATCCTGATCTTTATGAAACAAGTTTTCTAAATCACTCAACTGAGTTAAGTTGCCATAGTTTTTAATAAATTATTTTTCGGTGGGACACTCTTAGTTAGTAATCTTTAACAGTAATCTGTCTTTCTTTATGCACAAATACTTTGCAAATTATTTTCTGCCATTGGCACTTTTAAAGTTGTTTGGACTTTTTGAGTATTTACCAACATATGTGGTGTGGATTGTAGTTAGTTTTACACTTTTAATGTGCACTGATGAAAGAATCCTTTGTCCTCTGTTGGGTTTAGAGGTTGCTAATGTAGTTCAAAGCCACTTATAGTGTTTGAACCTTTGGAGAAAATCGACCAGTTGGACAGAAACTGAAACATCTGGAGATGATTAAGAGGAAAAGAGAAGTGAATAGAATGCAACAAGTGTTTTCCATATAATTTTTGCCTACATTTTATAGTCAGATTGTAAGCCGCACAAACCTTATTGGAAACACAAGGTCATAGAGTCATAGAGGTTTACACCATGGAAACAGGCCCTTCGGCCCAACTTGTCCATGCCGGCCAGTTTTTATGCCACCCAGTTTTTACCACTAAGCTAGTCTTCACAGTAGCTTCATTGCAGTATTAATGTAAGCCTACCTGTGACACTAGTAGATTATTATTATTAATGGTCGTGGGTTTGGAAGGTGCTGTCTAAGGAACCTTGATGAATTACTGCAGTGCATCTTGTCCACACGGCTGACACTGTTTGTAGGTGGTGTGGTGAAGGGTTTGAATGTTTGTGAAAGGGGGAGCAATCAGCCTGGCTGCTTTGTCCTGGATGGTGTTGAGCTTCTTGTGTTGTTGGAGTTCATTTCATCAATGGTAGATAGGCTGGATAGACTGGAACTTTTTTCTCTGGAGCGTAGGAGGCTTAGGAGTGATCATATAGAGATCTATAAAATAATGAGGGGCATAGATAAGGTAGGTATTCAACATCGTTTCCTAAAGGTAGGGGGGTCTAAAATTTGAGGGCCTAGGTTTAAGGTGAGAGGGAAGAGATACAAAAGGGTCCAGAGGGGCAATTGTTTTGCACGAGAGTGGTGAGTGACTGGAACGAGCTGCCAGAGGCGGGTACAATTTTGTCTTTTAAAAAGCATTTAGATAGTTATGTGGGTAAGATGGGTTTAGACGGATATGGGCCAAAGTAGAACATAAATAATCATCTGTGGTAGAAATCTCAGTATTGCAAAAGCATTTCTGTCCAAATAATAATGACTGTTCAGTCAGAAAACATTTGAAAAGCATTGTTGTGGTGTGCTGGTGTATTAATACTATTACAACCCCCTGAAGGGACAAAGCTTGTATAGCACCTGCTTCTCCTCCTACAAATATTTTAGGTTTATTGACAACTCAAGAACACAAAGGAATCAGCAAAAATGCTAAATACAGTCATGAAAATCAGTAATATGCTAAAAGCAGTAACAAGACACCAAACAAACCCCAAACCGCCAACTCACAAACCCACCACAACCCCTGGCCCCAACAGTAGTTCCACATCGGCGGAAAGGCACCCAACGAGCAGCACAGACTACTGGAAAAGGACACACCAGTGCAGGCATGGTCTGAGAGAGAGAGAGAGAGAGAAAACACCCCTCCCCTTCCAAGAGGGGGTACAGTTCAACCCAAAACAGTTCCTTTAAACAAGCCAACAGCTACAAAGCCAGCATACGGCCTGGTCTCCCCCTCACACCTCTCCAATGGTAGCCTCACATTGGTGGAAAATTGCCCAAAGAAGCAGTACAGACCACCAAAAAGACACACCAATGCCCTGCCCTAATGGCAGCCCCACATCAGTGGAAAGACATCCAAATGTGCAGCACTGACCACTGGAAAAGGACACACTGATACAGGGCATGGCGGGAGAGAGAGAGAGAACTCCCTTTACAAAAGTCAAAACAAGACAAAATAAAGAGCAACCACAACAAGCCCAACAAACAATTAAATACAAGGAAAAGCCGCCAACACCAAATTCCCCGCCCCCCCCCACTCTCCCCGGCTCCAACAACAGCCCCACATCGGTGGAGAGGTGCCCACAAGCAGCTCAGTCCACCGGAAAAGGACTGGCAGCACATAGTTGAGGAGAGGGAGAGAAAACACCAATCCCCTCGCTACGACTGGAAGGCACTCCTCAACCTCCAGTGCACAGAAGCAGGAGGCGCCGCAACCAGCGAGCACCAAGTCGCTAGGCACAAAAAAACCCAAAACACAACAAAAATACAATAGTCACCATACAATCCCCCCCAAATAAAACAAAGCCAACATCAATACAGGCAGTACACATAGTCAGTTGGGCCACCACTCTGCTGCTCTCACAGTTCTGACATCCGACTTCCGGACACCATCCAGTCCAAAACTACAAAAGCAGGCCAACCACAATCCACCCCGTGCTCCACCCCCAGCTGATAAGCAGGAAGGCAGCCAGTAACAAGTACAAGTATCAGGCATGGCAGCTGCAAGTTCTCTTCTCTCTCTCCCTTGCAAGCAACTGGCAGCAGGAACAGGCTCCTCTTGCCCTCCATCCAACTGGTTGTAGCACCGTTCTCCTTTGCTGTAGTCCAGGTTTCAAAGTCTGGGAAAGACAGCCAGCATACAGAATAACACACCAGGTCTGGAAGCAGGGTTACAGCCAGAAGCAGCAGGAGCTCAGAGACAGATTACCCCCTCACATGAGCTATTCAGGTGCCTAGGGGGCGGAGTGTCCTCCCAGTTAGGCTCAGAACGACCTATCGTTTTTGCATCCCGAACAATGAGTGAAACTATACCCAGATAGAAAATGAAGGCTTGGCAGTGGTGTTTGCAGTGAGGGGTGGGGGGGAACTGTGATTCTCCAGCCGATCGCTGAACGCGATTTCGGCGTCGGCGATGGGAGAATGCAGCCCATGGTTTCTGGTCCATAGAACCATAGAATTCCTACAGTGCAGAAGGAGGCCATTCAGCCCATTGAGTCTGCACCGACACTCTAAAAGATCAACCTACCTAGGCCAACTCCCCTGCCCTATCACAGTAACCCAACCTAACCTGCACATCTTTGAACACTAAGGGCAATTGATCTTGGCCAATCCTCCTAACCGGCACATATTTGGACTGTGGGTGGAAACAGGAGCACCCGGAGGAAACCCACGCAGACACGGGGAGAATGTGCAAACTCCATACAGTCACTCAAGGCCAGAATTGAATCCGGGTCCCTGAAACTGTGAGGCAACAGTGCTAACCACTGTGCCACTGTTCTGCCCCTGATCGGTGACCCTTCATTACAACTTTGTCAAAGATGACTGGATGCTTTGAGTATGGACCCTTTGTCAAAATCCTGTTTTTTGACAAAGGTCTGAAACCAGGGGATGGACTTGATTTGTACTTAGGCAGATCAGTGTATGTGGCGGGGTGGGTGACAGTGTGAGCAACAAACCCACATGCTGAGGCCTGAAGGGGTTTTAACTTGTGCGCCTTGTTCTCATACGCAGACTGCAAATCCCATCCCCAGAGTTTTAAGCATTCTTTTTTTCATTTCTATTTGACATATGTTCACAGCACAGACAGAATCATAATTTGGTATTGATGCGGTACATGAACAGCATTCATTCGAGAAGCCATAAGAATGGCTGGTATAGGAAATTAATACATCCTGAGTGTAGTTAGTGTACACTTGGTGAAAAGAAAGGGAAACAGTGATGCAGTGTCTAGTATTTCAGTTCCCATGGCAACACTGATAAAAGCCACCCAACATTTGCAGTGGAAGCTTAGCCTGAGGTCATGCAAACTCAGGTTGCTACCATCGTAGCTGAAGATACTTGTTCAAAGGGGCATGCAGGATCTCACAGCAGATGAGCAATCTATCCGACAGTATATTACTAGCATTGCTGATGTTATACAGACTCAGCCAGTTGGTGAAGTTATAGGCCTTTCCTTGCATCAAGAATTTAGTAGAGTCAACACTCCTCAATGCCACCCATGTCCCATCTATCCTCATTTATAGCTGTTAAAATACTCATCACCTGTTTAGTAATGTAATCGCCATTAAACCTAAACAACATAATTGCTAATAATATTGCCAGCTGATGCACCACCTCAGGCATTGTCTCCATGGAACATGAACTTGCTATTCTCTCTCGGGATGACAGCATTTGTCTTCACAACACTGCCACTCCGCTAGTGTCCTTGCTATTGCTTGTCAGCCAGCCAGCCCAGTTGGCTGCTGCTCATGCTGAAATGGCTTATTCTGGAGGTGGGCCTTCCAGGTGAGAGGTGCTGAACGTCATCCTCCAAGGCCATCTACGGTCCCCTCCATTGAAAGTCAGCAGCCTTCCACTAGCCAAGCTGCAGCCACACTGATAGCATAGATTAGGAGCACTAATACAGGCAAAATACATGAAAGATATACGCCAAGGGATTGCAAACGGGTGATTAGTTGACATTTGTATGCAGTGTGACATTCTTTTATATATAAGTTTAGTTCGGAATGTTTATTTTGAATTAGCTTTGATTTTTGCATTGTGGGCAAATGGATGCTCTAATGGTCAGGAACAGAGGGAAGGTAAGATGTGGGAGTATTGGGGAACTGAGTTGCATTTAATGATGTCATGAATCTTGATGCCTGCGCTGCTGAGTACTACAGGACTTCTTCAGAGTAATCCAGATCACGGAAGCATTATTTAAACATCCCAGTGGTCTGCCCTTTCATAAGGCAGCATGGTTTTCATTATATACTTGCTGCCTCAATGGCTGGACTCCTCCTTGGAAATATTGAAATGTGTGTTCTCCTATTGCCGTGGCAGAGGTTCCCACTTCAACTTCCATCTTTAAGGGCCTGCTGTTTACCAAAAGCATCACAGTGATGGGGGCTACTTTTTCAACTTTCACGTTGAACAAGGAGTGAAAATTTAAATCATTGGTGTTGGACTGTTCCGTATTTTGCACTTGTGTTGTATTGCTAACTGTTACTGAAGGGTGGCATGTGGCACAATGGATAGCACAGGGACTCCGGAACTGAGGACCCGGGTTCGAATCCTGGCCCTGGGTCACTGTCCTTGTGAAGTTTGCACATTCTTCCCATGTCTGCGTGGGTCTCACCCCCACAACCCAAAGATGTGCAGGTTAGGTGGATTGGCCACACTAAATTGCCCCTTAATTGGAAAAAAATATACAATTGGGTACGCTAAATTTATTAAAAAAACACTCTGTTACTGAGTAGACTTGACTTACTTTTACATCGGTGCCTTAAGTAACCTTTCCTGTGGCAGAAAAATCATTATACCTCTTTATACCGGCAGGCTTTAGGGGAGTGATTATCCCGCACCGCTAACACTCTACTTCAATCCTAGATGATTGATTGCCTCTTTTAAATCTTGCTCTATTCATGGCTGCATTTGCTTCCTGTTTTAAAATTACATCTTCGTTTTTGGTGCCACTGCTGACTGCAGCTTCCCACCCTAAATGGTGGACCGTGCCATTTTGCGCACTCTGAAGCTACTGTGTGTCCCTCTCAGCACTCTCCATCGCCAACACTATTTCCAACACCTTCTTAAAATTTATATCTGCCTCTCCTAATAGCTTCTGTTCGATGGCCTCATTATTTAATCTGCAGACTAAATGGTCTCGTAGCACATTGTTGGGAGTAGTTCCAAAGTCACAATGCTGTGCAATCTGTCTTAACTTGGTAATAGAAGTTGCAATAATTTTCCCAGTGGCTCTTCCGATTGAGTTAAACTAAAATCGCTGCAGGGCGGCACGGTGGCGCATTGGGTAGCACTGCTGCCTCACTGTGCTGAGGACCCGGATTCGATCCCGGCCCCGGGATGCTGTCTGTGCGGAATTTGCACATTCTCCCCGTGTCTGCGTGGGTCTCACCCAGACAACCCAAAAAGATGTGCAGGGTAGGTGAATTGGCCACGCTAAATTGTCTCTTAATTGAAAGAAAAAAGAATTGGATACTCTAAATTTACAAAAAAAAATTACCAATGACTTTGGATGGCAGTGTGTTTTCACCAATTCAACTATCTCAGGAAATGATTTGGCACACTTGGCGATGTGAAGCTGCATATTAAATTGTAGGCACACGTGCTCAGAAGGATTGCCTTTCTCTTCCCTACACCATTATTTTGTTGGTCTGAAAAAAGTAGCCCAAATGTTCAATGTATTGTGTCCAAACCTCCACCGAGGCATCAAAAGAATCTATCCTTCTGAATAAGGACATATCTGCAAAACTCTTCCGTTTCTCAACTCAAACTGAAACTTAAACATGACTTATACTTTTGTTCTTGGAACTGCTTTTTAAAATGTTACCTTCCTTGTCAATGTAATATTTCCTGTTCACCAGTTGGATAAATAACAACTGCAATGTTTATTTACAATAATTACAATGTGGAGGCTTGAAACCTTGTGACTGCGAGTCAGCTTCAGGATTGAACTGATACAGAAACGTGCTAGGATAATTCTCCATCCTGGTCCCTGATTGATTACCCAGGTCACGTGATCCTCACAGCATATCGCCCCATAAAGGGGACAAACACACACAGTCAGATGTGCCATAAAGAGCATCCTATCCGGCTGCATCTCAGCTTGGTATGGCAACTGCTCGGCCCAAGATCGCAACAAACTGCAGACTGTGGTGAACTCAGCCCAACACATCACACAAGCTTGCCACCCTTGTCATGATATGCAGACATGCAGATAATGATATACAGACATTATCTGTAATCAGCTAATGAACACAGAGAACAGGACATGACCAATGAGCAGGCAGGACACTCAGGGGTGGTATCTCACTATAAAAGGCACGAGGCACTCACACTCCGCCTCGTTCCACTGATGAACTGAGTGAGCCATGGTGTATGTACAGTATCACACCTCCAACACGTGGCTAAGAGTTATTAGCTCTAAGAGCTAAGAGCTGTTTCAGTCAGACTGAGTAACCACACTTAGGTTAGCAGAGAGTCGAACTCATAGAGAACTGTGCTAACTGTGCTACTGGTTCAATAAATCAGATTGAACTAACTTCAAGGTCTGGAGTATCTTTTGGTTAAAGCTGCACCCAGTTGCAGCCTGTGTTATCCCAGAGTACATAACACGACAATCCTCACATTGATTCTGTCTACACCTCCCGCTGCCTCAGGAAGGCAGACAGCATTTTTCAGAGACCCCTCCCACCCAGGCTTTGCCTTATTCCAGACCCTTCCATCAGGTAGAAGATACAGAAGTCTGAAGACCTGCACATCCAGACATAGGAACAGCTTCTTCCCCACAGCTACTAGACTCCTCAACAACTCTTCCTCGGACTGATCTGTTCCCTGTAAGAACACTACTCACGACACCATATGCTGCTCTTGCTCATGTATTTGCTTTGTTTGGCCCCTTGTTCCGCACTGCAACCAATCCTTGTTTGTCAATGTACCATTTGTCAATGTACTCTGTTGATTATTCTCTTTGCCTACTATGTACGTATTGTATACGTTCCCTCGGCCGCAGAAAAATATTTTTCACTGTACTTCGGTACATGTGACAATAAATCAAATCAAATCAAATCACACACGAGCCGGACGTTGAGGGAGGGGAATCACTTTCGGTTGTGATTCATCGCACTGGAAATGCTGCTCTGTTCAGGGACCGCAGATGTGGTTGCAGCAGATAACAGATTTCAGGAGGATTGTTCTTCATGAAGTAAAGATATTTGATGCACTGTCCCTTGCTGATGTTTAGCAAGTTAAAATTCCATTCCAGCAATTCCTACATGTCTCCCTTTTCCTTCTACTGAAAATTCTCCCAGCTTGGTTAATGGGGCCTTTGTTCATGTCTATTCTGTTTCATGCATTTCTTCTGTGAACCTTTCCCCTTCTTCCCAGAAACATCAGAAGCATTGTCCTTACTTCCCACTCAACCAGCCTGCCTGCCCACCCGCCCCTGTCCCCACCGTGATTTTACAAAGAGCAGGATAGGTGTTTAGTGGGTCGCCTCCTTGTGGCGCAATTCAGGGAACAATTAATGACAAATTAAGGCCCTCAGCCTATTGCTATTCTGATTTAATGGCCAGTTGGAGAGGCTGAAGCTCAACCTGCAGCCCAGCAGGTTTAACGCTGCGGACTGGTGGTCAGCTAAACTGGTGGGGGGAGGTGGGGGGGAAGTGCCTCTTGCTCAACCGTCAGTGCCAATTGGAGGCACATTCCTGTGGTGATTTTATATCTGTGTAGATGCAATACAACTGAGCAAGCACTAGAGGGAGCACAAGAGAGATATAAATACACACGAACAGGAAGTCAGCAGACACTTCACAGGAACGGGAGCTGGTAGCAAGACAGACTAGCAGCATAGATGTAACTTTAAGTTAAGCACTGAAGAGAGAACAAACTCACAATAAAGCATGTACTTCAACTTTAAGACTACGATCTTTATTAAGACACAAAGAACAACACATGGTACCAGGCCTGGCTTCAGAACGCTTACTATAAGATTACACAAGCTGCAGACACAGAAAGAACAAAAGGCAAGGAAAACTCCTACCGGACATTTGACGTGGGAAGACTTCGCTAATTCGATGAGATTGATTGGAATCCCACCTCAGCTGAACACAACCGGTAATTTAAGTAACGATATGGAAAATATATAAACAAATGTGCGATATATATTTCATAGCTAATGATTTAAAAGCAGCCTCAGAAGAAATGAAAATAGCACTGCTCATCACAGGACATGAAGCTAGCGAAATAAATAATGGCTTTAAATACTTGAAAGGTGAAGACAGAACCAAATTAGAAGTAATACAAAAAAATTTGAACAGTACTGTATGCTCGGAGACCAAACTGCACAGGGACTGAGTGATGCAAAACTCAAACAATCACTATCAGAACAGAAAGGGTTCAGTCTAGAAATCGCGAGTGAAAAGTCCAGATCGAAAGGAAAAAGTAACTTGAACTTTTTACCAAAAGAAAAGCTGAAATCCCCTGTAAAATGGCGTCTGAGCACATTTTACAGTCGCCGGGGAACAAAAGACGAAAATCTGCGCAGGAAACAGAAGTCGCGCATGCGCAGTTAAAATCAGCCGTTTTGTGTTCTGTGCATGCGCAAGCCACGCATGCCCAGTTGAAAGGAAAGATCGTACCATTCGAAGATGGTTCTGCGCATTCGCAGTGGACAAAAAAACGCACAGTAAAGGAAGATCAATTTGCGCATGCGCAATCGATTCCTACGCATGATGTCACAAGCGTCATGATGTCAGAGGACCTGGACCCCGCCCACTTAAAAGGGCAATGCCTGAAAATTGAAAATAAGAAACTTAAAGCTGTAAAACCCAATTTTCTTACCTCAAAAGACAGAAAAACGCCAGAACTTACACCAGCAGTTGAAAATAACTCTCACAACACCCTGGAACAAGCAGTCTGCACCAACCAAAGTGAAGAGAACAAAAACAATTCCAAAACAAAAAAAGAAGAAGAAAACGATACCAAATCTGAAACAAAAAAAGATGATTTGTTTTTCGAACAATACTACTCAGACATGGCTGAGTTATTTGGATATGCTGATCACAGCATCAGCAACACGGTCGCAAAGCTCAACACGACTCTACTCATGATAGCTCAGTTCAATACCATGGTGCCATGGCAGATCGTCGATACATTGGATGACAACAATACCCAAGACGAAGACAACGTCACACAGAGAGCAGAGAAAGACTCCACAGAGAGAGCGATGCAAGCCTCCACTAAGAGAGTGATGTAAGCCTCCACAGACAGCTCATTGAAAGACTCCAAAATGGAAGCAAGCAAACACTCCATAGTGAACACCATGCATGAACAAGACCATGAAGGTCAACTCACCGTATCTGAGCAACCACAAGCAGACTATGAAAGTCTACCAAGCTCACATAATCAAGAAGAAGACAATGTAAATCTACCCACTGCATGCGAAAACAGTGACAATGTGATCACACTCGACATAGGTTCAGGATCACAGCGAGGCTGACAGATCTCAGCTCGTCTGTACAGAAGCACAGAGTAGGGCCACTCATGACTCCAGAGAGACCACGTCAATTGAAATCTTGAAGATTTTGACTCCAGAAGAGGAGCACCAAGAGTCCAGAGAGACCACATCATTAGAAATCGTGAAGATTTTGACTCCAGAAGAGGAGCACCAAGACCAACAAGAAAATGAAATCATGAAGATTTTGACTCCAGAAGAGGAGCACCAAGAAAGCAAAGAAGAGGAATCAAATCCACCACAAATGACTCTAGAAGAGGAGTACACAGGAAGCAAAGAAGAGGAATCAAATCCACCACAAATAACTGATGTCACCAACATCAAACGTTCAATGTAACAGATACCACAAAGGACACTCGCACCAATAACTGTGACAATGACTCAAATTATCCACACGGAACACTCATTGAGCACAACAAGAAAAACAAAAACCAGAAGAAGCACAACAGAAACAAGAACAACAACAGCAAGAACAAAAACTACATGCACAACAACAAAAACTACAAGAAGAACAAAAACAACAAGAAGCATAACAAAGATAACAACAAGCACGACAAGAACAACGACAAAAACAACAAAGACAGAAATGACAAAAACAACAACAAGAACGACAATGAAAACAACAGAGACAGAAACGACAGAAAGAACAACACTGAAACAACGACCTGTACAAAATGGTACAATGCTGCACATTAAGGACAATGCCACAGCACACTGCAAAACAATGACAAGACTACAAACATGCCATGGCATGACAACGAATCTCACAAATTCACATCTGCTCCAGAACAAGCAAGCACACCAGCTTTCAAGGCAGATGACACACTAAATCGATACCACAAGCACAGAAAAAAGTCCATGTCAGACTTATTGGTGACTAAAAAAACAAAACAAGAACACTGACAACATTCACAATGGAGTTGCAATATCAATATCACCATATCAACAACGGAAAAGGAAAAAAACTCAACGAACAAATTCATCAAATTTGGACTCATAAATGTTTTTATTAAGATGGACTCATAAATATATATTAACTGGCTTTGTAAAATATACAATATCATCATCACTTGTATAGATACACATATTATAAGTAATCTAACTGTTTTGTACAATTTTATTTAACAATGTACAGAAAATATGTAAAGAAAAAAGGGGGGATGTGGTGATTTTATACCTGTGTAGATGCAATACAACTGAGCAAGCACTAGAGGGAGCATGGGAGAGATATAAATCCACACGAATAGGAAGTCAGCAGACACTTCACAGGAACGGGAGCTGGTAGCAAGACAGACTAGCAGCATAGATGTAACTTTAAGTTAAGCACTGAAGAGAGAACAAACTCACAATAAAGCATCTACTTCAACTTTAAGACTATGAGCTTTATTAAGACACAAGGAACAACACACTTCCCACAGTTTATCCTCCACTGTCTCCCCCACCTCAATCCCGCACAGCCCAACATGTCCCCACACCACTACCCCTTGCTGGGGCCTGTCAGCCTGGCTCCAGTGAGATCTCTGACAAACCTGAAAGCCCAGGTCTGTTGCTGAACACCACCTCCTTGGCCTACCTGCAGTACCAGCATGGCCATCAATTCTGGAATGGTGCAAAGCTGCTGGCCACCAATTAGCCAACAGCTCCAAGAGGCAGGACTTCCTCCTGGAGATTCATGTCCTACTTAAAGGGCTGTTCCCTGAAAAATTAAGTGCATTGAGCTGGCTAAGCCGAGGGGAGCATCCATTTACACTGTGATGCAGGGAGCTCACCCTGAGCGTATAATCCAGTCCGTTAACCCTGCTTCTCTCTAGAGATGCTGCCTGGCCTCCTGAGTATTTCCAGCATTTTCTGTTTAACTTTCATGTCCCCTGAGTATCCTGGGTGGCTGTGACCTTCTGCACAGTGCCCTTTTCCCTCTCATTCTCCTCATTTTTTCAACAGCTTGCCTTGCTCTGTGATGCCACTTTTTTTTTGAAAATGTTTTTGTGGTGAATGTGATTCACACTATATATAGTTGCCAATATCACTCCATGTATATATGTTCGTTATCTACCCGTTGTAAGATCAATGCTGTACATAGTTGCCAATATAACTCCGTGTATATATGTTCACTATCCACCATTGTAAGTGCATTTGCACTATCCGACCACCAGGGGGAGTCGCTCTGGGAGTACGCGAGAGTTTGTACTGGGCTCCTCCCTTGGCTCCACCCAGGACTCCTCCCCCTGGGACCGATGTATAAAGATCAGTGCCTTAGAGCCAGCCTACCAGTTTATCTGAAGTTCAATGACGAATAGGCTGGCTCTGTTGTAAGTGTGTTAAAGCCTCTGTTCAGATCCAACTACACGTGTTCGCTGAATTGATGGTTCCATCAGTTTTCATTTTATACAATACAAAATAAACAAGTCTGTGTCGACCAGGTACAATTTTCAAAAACCAAATATTGGAAATAACCCCCAAGCCCCTAACCGCCCCACAACCCCCCTATCCTTTTTGCTATTTTATTTTAGAATATTTTAATTGATTTTTTACATCTGTAGACTATACAATAGGTGAGCAAAAACGGTTTGTATGTACATTTCACATGTTCCCCTTTCCTTATTCTGGAGGTCAAGAGAGATGCAAATTACTGCACACCATGTCTCGTGATTTATGCAGAATCCTTGAGGTCAGGACAAAGTCTTTCAGCACGTGTCTTAAACTACCTGCAGGCCTCAGCAACTTTAAACAACTCTGGAAGCCACCAAATGTTTCTACAATGCACAGCGAGAAATCAAGTAGCAATGAACCTGAAAGTAGTTGATGATCCCTTTAAAGAGCACTGTGGAGGGTTTCTCCCTGGCGACTGAACACATCTTTAGTTGTACGAGGTTAAGAGGTGTTGCCTGGACAGTAGAGCTCCAAACTGGCAGGGCTGGTGTCAAATTAGTATTATACGCTGTTTATGTCGCGATCTGCCGACTGTGCATACTTTCAGTCGGATGCGCATGTGGGCAAATGTTGTTTACCTGTGTCCAGAGGCTGTCCCACACGCTTGTCAGTGGTATGGAGTAACAACCCCGAGCTACAAACTTCAATTGAAACAATCACAACACATTATTGCAGCAAAAGCAATTTACTAACAAAAAACTGTAATTACATAGACAAAAACTATTTGCGTGTGTGTGTATGTGATAACACCCGTCAGTCCTCAGGTTGATCAGGCCTTGTGCAAGAGTATCCTTCACAAAGTCTCAACTCTGGCTGTCTTCTGGAGAGTTGGTCTTGATCTCTCTCTCTCTCTCTCTCTCTGGGTTCTCCTGTCTTGAGTGGTCAGAAGCCTTCTTTTATCCTCCTTTCTCCCCAGTCACTGGAATTTGACTTATCTGTTGTATTGTACTGTTAATCAATATATTTCCTGGGCCCATACTGCTGAGTGGCCGATAGTTAGCGCCTCTCGTCTCTTGTCCTGTTCTACACTACAGACACGATGGGTCCATTTCCTGGTGGCTATATCTCCAACTACAAATGTATTAAGTCCTGTTGTGGTGTTGTTACAGTACAATACTGGAGGAAATACCTCATCCTGCAGTTTGTTTCGAGTGAGCTCATTGTCCTTCAGGAATGTGATCAGCAGTCTCTAGTTATGAGTGGCACGATCTAATGGCCGCATTGCATCGGGCCCGAAACTGAGCGAACCAGTTAGATCGCGGGAGAGTCCTACACTGGGAACTACTCCGGCACCGATCGATTTTCGATCTAAATGCCCGCTGCCGTTAACGAGATCCGGATCCCGCTGTGATGTGGCGAGAAACCAATAATCACCAATTAAGGCCAATCTCTATCCCATTTACTGGAAGGGTCACCTTCCGTGATCTAACCGGCTACCCAGCGAGTGATCATGGGGCGATCTTTAGCACACCTACTGAAAATGTGAAGCTGGCAAAATGTAGCTGTGGAGACTGGAGGAGGTGAGTTACCATCTTGAAAATCAGGCAATCAGCCCGGGGGCATCGGTGATCCTGTCCCAGAGCTTGGGAGAGGGTGGGGGAGCCCCTAGGGAGGGACAGACCTGGTCTGGGGGGGGGTTCAGGCTCGGCCGCCATTGTTTGGAGGTCGCCCCTGGACTGGGGACGAAGGGCCCAGCGCCTGTGGATCTGGCATGCCACCCCCGCTGGATCATGTATATCTATAACAGGGGCAAATCCAGCTGCTGCCTGTCCGCCCCACCGCACACCTCCAGGACAGAGCCCCGTTCATGTAAAATGGTGGTCACTTTAACCCCCACTCATTACAGTGGCCTTTGGCAGCACAGCTGAAGGTATCTCTAATAGAGAATTGGCATTGTTAGTAATGTGAGCACTTAACGGCTCCCAAGTGAATTTCCATGGATAGGCGTGCCGTGTTGCATGTGGGTGTTACTGCCTAGCATCCCTATCAGACTGTGAGACCTGGACAAGTTGCCTCAACACTGGAGGCTTCAACATCGCAGGGGCAGCATGCAACAATCAAACACCCAAGGGCTGGGAGTCAACACGAGGGACTGCCCCATGACCAGAAGGAGGGTGTATGGATCGAGGGGGATACCTGAGTCAGGTCAAAGTACTGTTCCCGGTTTGGGGGGGGGGTCCGGTATGGGGCCTGGTGCCCAGGGTCTGCTGCTATGGCTGACGGTGCATGTGCAATGTGGGTTCCCACAGCACAACCGGCTTGTTGGATGGCACCCTGAGGGGACAGAGGGAGCATCGGGTGTCGCTCTATGCTGATGACCTCTTACTGTATGTTTCGGATCCGTTGGAGAGCATGGGAAGGATTATGGGCCTATTGGGGAGATTTTCAGGGTTCTCGGAATAAAGCTGAATGTAGGGAAAAGCGAGGTATTCCCGGTGAATGAGCTGGCACAGCTGGCTAATTTAAGGGGGATGCCATTTACGGTAGCAAGGGATAGGTTTAGGTAATTGGGGATTAGGTAGCGAGGGAATGGACGGAGCTCCATAAGTGGAACTTAACAAAGCTGGTGGAGGAGGCCAGGGAGGATCTTAAAGAGATGGGATAACTGCACTAACGTTGGCGGGGAGGGTCCAAGTGATGAAAATGAATATTCTGCTGAGGTTTTTGTTTATCTTTCAGGCTCTCCCGATCTTTATACCAAAGGCCTTTTTTCGGAAAGTGGATACAATCATCTCTGACTTTATATGGGCGGGGAAGGTGCCGAGGGTGGGGAGGACCCTGCTACAGAGGCAGAGGCAGCAGGGGGGGATTAGCGTTGCCACACTTGCTTTATTATTATTGGGCGGCGAATGTGGCGCTGGTGGGAAGGAGAAGGGGTAGAGTGGGTTAGGGTGGAGGAGGAATCTTTTGAGGGGTCTATGGTGATGGCAGCATTGCCAATGGCTCTGAGTAGGTATTCAGGGAGCCCAGTAGTGCAGTCCACGGTGAAGATGTGGAATCAGCTGAGGAGGCATTTTAGAGTGGAACGGATGTCGGTGCTAACGCCGCTGTGCGAGAATAGTGCGGGGTCGGAGAATCCCGCCCATCGAGTGAGGCACTGTGATGGGTAAACGGGACCTCCTCTTGTGCAATGATGAAACTGATATAGTTTAAGGCGGTGCACATGGTGCATATGACTTGGGCGATAATGAGTGGGTTCTTTCAGCAGATGAGTGTGAGAGGTGCGGGAGGGGGCCAGTGAATCATGCGCACATGTTTTGGAGTTGTGAAAAATTGGGAAGATTCTTGGCAGGAGTGTTCATGGTCTTAGCCAGGATAGTGGAGGAGGGAGTGGACCCGGACCCTTTGATGGCGATATTTGGGGTTTCAGAGAAGCCGGAGCTCATGGAGAGGAGGAAGGCTGATGTCTTGGCCTTCGCCTCTCTGATTGCAAGGCGACAAATTTTGCTGGAGTGGCAGTCGGCATCGCCACCGGGGGTAGCAGCATGGTTGGGTGACCTGGATGACTTCCTGCAGTTAAAGAAGATAAAGTATGAGTTAAGGGGCTTAGCAGGGGAGTTTGAGAAAAGGTGGGGGATGTTTGTGACCGTGTTTGAGGAGCTGTTCATTGCAGGGGGCTGGGGAGGTGGGCGATGGGGAAGGGGGAGTGAAAAAGGAGATAAATCTGTACCAACTGTGTAGTTGATTGTTGGGAAGAATGTTTCCTGGGGTGTTTATTTGCTGTAACCTACTTTGATACAGGTTTGAATAAAATGCGTTTCTAAAAAATACCCATGCTGTCATTTAGCATTGCATCGGACTGCTGAAAATTCGATTCCGATTCCTCGATTGCTCTGGTGGTGCCCTGCAGTAAACCTCCCAGAGGGTCATCCGCTTTGTGGTGGTCTTCTGGGCCTCCACAACCTGGCACAGCAGCGAGGCAACATGCTGGAGGAGGAGGAACATACAACCTCGTCTGAGCAGGAGGACAAGGAGGAGCCAGAACAGGAGGGGCTGGAGGATGAGCCCAGGGAGGACACGTGGGAGCAGCCAGAGGATGGAGGACAGGCGGTGGCGGTGAGGGTCTGGCATGTCCAGAGGGCCAGGCCCTCATCCTCACCTGCTTCTCATAGGACATGGCTTGGTCTGTCATCTCAACCCCCTTTCCCCATCCCATCCACCGTCCCCATCAACCCGTCCACTCCCTCCTCCTATGATCCGCCTCTCCGCTTCCCTCCCAACCCCCCAACAATTCCCCGCCTCCCCAGTTGCCCCATTCCACCCTCCCAGGGTCTGTGTAACATCACTCCAGGGTGGTGGGCCTGTGTCGGTAATGTCAGCGGGTCAATATACAAGGCAGGATAACCCAATGTGAGCTGAGCTCTGGTGCTCCTCAATCTATACCACAGCCTGATTCCTGTCTGTCTGCTGACAGGACACTACACTCACATCCATCACCTGCACGTGGTCCGCCTTGCGGGGCGGGGCGGGGGGGGGGGGGGCGGGCAGCCAGATCTAGGACCACTGTGCCAGGGCTGGGGCCAGGGGACAGCAGAGGGCATCCGGGGGAGGGGGTGCAGGCCAGCCTGCAGAGTGAAAGAACAGGTCAGAGGCCCTATGGCCTTTGATGCCCCTGGCAGTTCTCCTCTGGAGGACCTGGGGCTGGAGGGCTCCGGCCAACTAGCCAGTGGCACATGCCTCACCGTGCCACTCTGTTCCACCCTCTGACCCCGAGACACGCCATTGTCAGGACGGGGGGGGGGGGGGGGGGGGGGGAGAGAACTCAGGAAACTATTGGCCACCGCTGTCTCCTGTAGGAAGGTTCCGGGTTGGCCTCGGAGCGCTCCCTCCTCCCGGTCTGTGCACATAGGGCCCTGGGGGTCACCTTTGGGATGGAGGAGTAGCTGGATTGAACTGCAGAAGCCCCTGCATCAGCCGGTTTTGCCAGCCCTGACCACTCCCAATTGTCCACATCATGGTGTCGCTGACACCCCCCTCTGAATCTCACGACTGCACCCTAGTGTTTGCGTTAACTCAGGGATAACCTGGTCCAGAAGCTCGTCATCTAATTTGGACCCAGCTTGGTTTTGGGATCCAGGAGGTCACAACCGCTTTCCCCCCTGTGCGTTCCTGCCTCCACCAGATGTGCATCAGCAACTGTGTGGTGCTCACCAGATTGTGCCCCAGAAGCTTGGTCACTACTGCTGCCCACCGAGGTGTGCATCTCTGCGCTCATGGAAGGTGGGGGGTGATAGCTGTGATACCGCGACGGTGGCATTCTCAACTGTCCTCCTCTTGGAAAGTGGGAGTGTGAGGGGCTAATCCCGGATGGGCCTGCACCATCAGATAGAGACCCTGCAGAAAATGGACATGTGGTCAGTGAGAGGAAAGGATCATTATGTCTAGCAACCTGCCTGGGAGCCGGTGGATAGTTGCCTCTGCGGCACAGGCCAAGTTCGATATCGGTGACCGATTTGTCCTCGGTCACCCCGGTGATCCCCAGGACCCATTCCTCGTAGGGGATGAGGACTCTGATGTCTGGTACCCTGCCGCTCATCTGGCCCCTTTCCCATCTGTTATGGACCAATCTCTTCTGCGGGGACAAAGAGAGGGTGTTATGTTCTAGTGCTTTGCAATGAATGAGTCAGTGCACCATAGAACAACTAGTTCATGACTAGTTATGATTTATTAAATTACAATACCGTGGGTAGAAAACAATACTAATACCACTAATGAACTGTAAACTGTTAACAACTAGACTAGAAGAGCTAATACTAAACACGACTATGAACAATGACTCCTCACCCAGACTCCACGAGGTTGCAGTGTCACGTGGTGTAAAGTGCAGTGCCAACCACAGGGTCGTTGGGCAATGGGAGTGTGGGCTGGCAGGCAGTACGAGTGCCAGGGGGCCGATGTTAACCTACGCTTGCGTCCCGGTGGAGGTCGTTGAGCATCTTGTAGCACTGGTCCTTGTGACACTCCCCGTGCTGATGGCCGTTGCCACTGGCTCACAGGTGTCACTGGCTGCCCTGTGGCTTACCGTCCGGTCCCTCGGGGAACAGGGTTTCCCATCTGGACTACACCGCATCCAACACCTGGGCCAGGTTGGCATCTCCGAATCATGGAGCAGGTGTCCTTGGTGGCGTGGGGTTTGCACTGCAGGATTGGTTGAAGAGCTGCTCCCCCTCATTAGCAGGGAGCTGCCGGGCATGGTCCAGGCCAACCAGCTGGTAGGGCAGCCATTTCTGATGTGAAGCCCATGGGGCATCATTACCAGCCCTATTGTCGTTAGATACGGGTAGGGGTGTCGCTGAGTCAGCTGTCGGGAAAAACCCAGCAATTCCCGCTCCCTACCACACTTAGAAACATTTCTGTTCGATCGCACCTGAGATTTACACCTTACTGGGTATCAAAATGCCTCCACCAAAATGGTGTACGTTGCACCAACATACAGGTATATGGGTATGCCACAGGTAGCAGTTTGTGAGACAAAACAACTCTCATGGCATTTAAAAAACTGGTGCACAGTGCTGAATTTCATGCTATGTCTATTGTTTGAACTTTTGACATCTTGTTACATATTGCAGTAAACTTGACGTGAAAGTCTCAGTTGCAGGTTGTAAAAAACCTGTGTGAAAGTGTAACAGATTTTATGATCTATTAAACATACATCTGAGGTACCTGCAGAGATTAAAAAAGCAGTAAATTCATCAAAGGATTTAGATGATATGGAACACATGAGTAGAAATCTTGAATTGTTTATAAGTCATCCAAATGCATAATTAGATTATTGCTTTGAAATCACTCCAGGATATGAACCATTTTTTTGAAAATAAAATAAAAGCTGTTCATTTTAGGCATTGGTTTCATTGAGGTTTAAGACTGCTTTATTCTCTTACCAAATGTAGTATAAATAAGTTAAGAAGAATAAATCCAATGTATCTCAGGTATCTATTTCAGGAGAGGCCCAGAGTTTCCTTGTGGGGCCTGGAGGTGCACTCCAAACTGGAATCCCTGTCTGCAAGCCAGCTGCAGAACTGCTTCAGCCTGACTGGAAAGCTTCTCCCTTCAGGCCTCGATTGAAAATTAATATCATCACATTTTGAGGGTCAGGAATGGATACTGGGGGTTGGTTATTGTCACTGGGGATTGGCAATGAACACCAAGGCATCTCAAACCAGTGCTATTAAATTCAAAGTAAACACTGAGAGTTGACCCGTTTTTAGGGCACAGCTGTTGTTTTTCTCTTTTGGTCCATGCATGCAACTTATATCATTCGCAATCTGAGAAGAAAGGTCGGGAACTTACTTCCAAATCTCTGGCAGTGATCTACAGTGATCCATGGTATTTATCTTCCCTGTGGAGAAGTGTACATCATCTGTAAGGCCTCCCTCATTTTTCCAACAGCCCGCAGAAGGCTGGTGACTTGCTGTGTGAGGCATGATGAGCACAAACCCACTTCTTTCTCCCCCTTGCGGTATTATCATAACTGTAAGAACTGCAAGGGTTAATGAAGTGTTGAGAGTAGCCAGTAGAGGGAGCTACAGTTACAACTATGTCAGGCAGTGATGCTAAGCCTTGGGGTAGAGTGTGTGCAGGTGTTAGCTAGAGAGAGTCAGAAGTACAGATAGTGTAAATGCGAGCAGATCATAGTTTATATCAGTAGTGAGATTAGCTGTAGATGAATGTAGTCTAAATATTATGAATTAACTGTGTATTCTTTAAGAGTACGTGTCGAATCCAAGTTAGTAGTGTTAATAAATTTTTAGCTTTGTTTAAGTTCAAGCTATTTTGTGGTCTTTGTGAACACCGCACCAACCACCTTGAATTAAGCAACACAAAGGACACCACACCCCTCACCACAATTTGCTGAAGTATTTCTGTGCTACCTGTCTTGTTAATTATTTATTTTCTTTTAATTTTGGCAGTGGCCATCAAAGGGCTACTTGTACTCAAGTATGTAAAAACTTCTGCAAGGTTAGTTATTTGTGCAGAGTGGACTGCCACCAATTTATTCTTATGAAGTGTTCAAAATTAATTCAAGCCAACTCTAACAAGACTTCTTATTTTGTTAGTTTCAATGGCATAAAATAACTTTTCAATAACATATTTCTTTATTTGCTGATAAATTGCCTGTGGCATTACTTCCAATCAGTTGATGAACTTTTTCAAGTTAGCTCAGTTGGCTGGACTGCTGGTTCATGATGCAGAGTGCGGCAGGCGTCCAATTCCCGTACCGGCTGATGTTATTCATGAAGGCCCCGCCTTCTCAACCGTGCCCCTCGCCTGAGGTGTGGTGATCCTCAGGTTAAATCACCACTAGTCAGCTCTTCCCCCTCAAAGGGAAAAGCAGCCTCTGGTCATCTAGGACTATGGCATCTTTACTTTTATGCCCTTTTGAATATAGAGGTTGCTAACAGAGTTTAGGAACGCATTCCATAGCATCATTTTCTGGTCAGAGCCTGCATGGACATCATTATTGGCACTGAACTGTTAACATAAAAATGTGACCAAAACATTTGACAACTGGAAGTGTGTACACACAGAAAATGCGGACTATCTGTCCTGGGACGCCCAGAATGTGTTTCCCGATGGGATGGAGAATTGGATATCATGAGGAAATCGTGATTGGCGCCCGAACGCGATGTTCCGACCCCTTGCTGGTGGCATGAATGAGGACCACATGAATAATGAGTCTTAATTACTCATTTGCATCTATTTGGCAGGCCCGGAGCACTATGCTCTGGACTCCCATGAGTCAAATGGGGACAGAGCACTTGTGGTTTTTAGCAGCGTGGCTCTGAGGTGGTGGATCTCACGGTGGGCCAAGAGCACAACAGTCCACTATGCCAGGGCCAGGCTGGTAAAGACCATCCAAGCCCATTCGAGGGCCAGCCCCCCAAGCAATGCACTATCTGCCTACAACTCCTTTACCAGACCCCCCATCATGCTGCCCTCCACAGGGACCCATGTAATAGGGGGCCCCAGGAACCCCTGTAATAAGGGGACTGATGTAGAGAACCCTGTAATAGGTGGACCCCCACAGGGACTCCTCTAATAGGGGGACTCATCAAAGGGACCCTTGTAATAGTGACACCCCCCACAGGAACCCCTGTAATAGGGAGACATCCAGAGGGACCGCTGTAATAGGGGGGACCTGCCACAAGAATATGCTGCCTAAAGGAACCCCTGTACAGACCCCCCCCCACAAACACACCCCCCCCACTCAACCACCCCCCCCCCCCCCCCCCCCCTCCCCCCCACCCCCTCAGTCCAGGCAGGGGCAGTGGGAAGCATTATAGCCTTAACACTTACCTTGCAGCTCCACATGTCCATCCCTCAAAAGAGAGCAGCTGTGTCTGAGTCTGGTTCCCACAGATCAATTAGCTGAAGGCCATTCATAGTTAAAGTAGTGGTCTGTGATTGACAGCTTGTAAAAACCATCTGCAGCTTTGATCCATTCATTTCCCTTCAGGTTCAGTTGCCTCAGTGATGAAACTCCAATAATTATAAACATTTACCACATCAAAAGTATGTAAGTGCATTCCAAGCAGCAAGTACATTCCAATCACTCAGGCCTGTGATTTCACTACACTTACCACAGTCTGGACTTCTATCTAGCTTCCAGGCAGAGGCCCTTTTTTGGGATGGGAGGGGGAATTTGTGTAGGGGCTCTCCTTTAGTGTTTCCTTTAGGCAGGGGGTCCCTGTGGAGGATCCTCCTACTACAGGGGTCCCTCTGGGAGGGTCCCTAATTACAGTGGTCCCGGTGGGTCCGCCTACTGCAGGAGTCCCGAGGGGGGGAAGGGTCACCACATATGTGGGGGTGAGGGTGGGCACCCAGGACAATCCAGGGATGGGGGACTGATGTGCCGAGGGGTGGGGGTGGGAGGTTGAGCCAATCTGTGGTGCATAGGGGATGTTGCCGGCCACAGGACCGCACTATCGGGATACTGATAGCGGGATTCTCTGGGAATCCGTCATATTCCACGCCAAACATACATTTGCATGGTGTGGAACACTGATTTGAATCCTGCTTTGCAGCCCCAAGGGGATCATAAAGCTGGGGCAATTCAGCTGTGGCAGGAGGACATAGTCTCCCAAAGAAAGAATCTTCCCCAAGGATCTTTAATAATATGTAACTGGCAATTGACATTTTTTGTCTGATTTATAAAATGTTAGCATTCACCAAATTTACGTTAGAATTGTTAATATTTCAGCATAGTTCATTTAGTAAATGTCATTTGTGGCTCAGTTGGTAGTATTCTTCCTCACTCAAAAGTTAAAGCTGACGCACAGGTTCAGCATTGTGCTGTTGAACGGTGCTGTCTTTTGTATGAAATACCAAACCAAGACCATTTCTGCCCTCTCAGGTGGATGTAAATGATCCCATGATACATTCTCAAGGAAGAGCAGGGGAGTCACTTCAGTGTTCTGGTCCATATTTATCCCTCTATTGAAGTCACAAAAACAGATTGTCTGTCATTATCAAATTGCTACTTCTGAGAGCTTGCTATTGCAAAGTGGCCACGTCATTGCCTACATTACAACAGTGACTGCAATTCATAAGTACTTCACTGGCTGTAAGGTGCTACAGTTGTGAAAGCTGCTAGGTAAATGTTAATCTTTATTTTGTTTCTTAAGGGGGCACGGTAGCACAGTGGTTAACACTGTTGTTTCACACCGCCAGGGTCCCAGGTTCAATTCCTGGCTTGGGTCACTGTCTGTGCGGAGTCTGCATGTTCTCCCCGTGTCTGCGTGGGTTTCCTCCGAGTGCTCCAGTTTCCTCCCACAAGTCCAAAGTTGTGCAGGTTAGGTGGATTGGCCATGCTAAATTGCCCTTAGTGCCCAAAAAGTTTTGGAGGGTTATTGGGTTACGGGGATGGGGTGGAGGAGTGGGCTTAAGTAGGGTGTTCTTTTCAAGGGCCAGTGCAAACTCGATGTGCTGAATGGCTTCCTTCTGCACTGTAAATTCGATCAAAAAAGTGTCAGACTGACTATGTCTGGTTGGCAATCAGTAGTTAGTGGTGTCCCTCAGAGATCCGTGTTGGGCCCACAATTGTTCACAATTTACATAGATGATTTGGAGTTGGGGACCAAGGGCAATGTGTCCAAGTTTGCAGATGACACTAAGATGAGTGGTAAAGCAAAAAGTGCAGAGGATACTGGAAGTCGGCAGAGGGATTTGGATAGGTTAAGTGAATGGGCTAGGGTCTGGCAGATGGAATACAATGTTGACAAATATGAGGTTATCCATTTTGGTAGGAATAACAGCAAACGGGATTATTATTTAAATGATAAAATATTAAAGCATGCCGCTGTGCAGAGAGACTTGGGTGTGCTAGTGCATGAATCACAGAAGGTTGGTTTACAGGTGCAACAGGTGATTAAGAAGACACATGGAATTTTGTCCTTCATTGCTAGAGGGATGGAGTTTAAGACTAGGGAGGTTATGTTGCAATTGTATAAGGTGTTAGTGAGGCCACACCTGGAGTGTTGTGTTCAGTTTTGGTCTCCTTACTTGAGAAAGGATGTACTGGCACTGGAGGGTGTGCAGAGGAGATTCACTAGGTTAATCCCAGAGTTGAAGGGGTTGGATTATGAGGAGAGGTTGAGGAGATTGGGACTGTACTCGTTGGAATTTAGAAGGATAAGGGGGGATCTTATAGAAACATTTAAAATTATGAAGGGAATAGATAGGATAGATGCGGGCAGATTGTTTCCACTGGCGGGTGAAAGCAGAACTAGGGGACATAGCCTCAAAATAAGGGGAAGTAGATTTAGGACTGAGTTTAGGAGGAACTTCTTCACCCAAAGGGTTGTGAATCTATGGAATTCCTTGCCCAGTGAAGCAGTTGAGGCTCCTTCATTACATGTTTTTAAGGTAAAGATAGATAGTTTTTTGAAGAATAAAGGGATTAAGGGTTATGGTGTTCAGGCCGGAAAGTGGAGCTGAGTCCACAAAAGATCAGCCATGAACTGATTGAATAGTGGAGCAGGCTCGAGGGGCCAGATGGCCTACTCCTGCTCCTAGTTCTTATGTTCTTATTATGTTCTTAATTGCTTGGTGTCTTGTTAGCTTCTGCTCTGAAATTTGCCACAAAATTAAATAACTGAACACTGCAAACTCTGGAGTGTAATTTATCGTTCAAAATTCCACACTTGGCACTGCATCTCACTCGATGAGAGTTGAAAATCGTGGATGATGTACCTAGCTCATAGTGCTTCTAATTTTCCAGCCATTGATTTTAATGGGATCACTGTGAATCAAGCCTACTGCTTTTTGTGCCCATTTCTCCAATTAGTTAGGCAGGGGAAAATTCTTGGCCTTTTACCATTTTAATATTCCTAACAAAAAACAACCTTGTGAGTGAACTATATTTCACTATCACTAATGAATCCTTTTTGATTATTCCTTTGATTCATTATTATACAAATAACCCACCTGAAACTGTTGAATCTATTGCTGCCTTGCAATTGCTCAACCTTGATTTGGATTGAATCCATACCTCCTCTATGTAATGAGTTACTGATCAATGTCTTTATATGTACAGTTTAAAAATTAAACTACATTTTGGTGAATAGATGGTTGACAATGGCACCTCTATTGCCTGTCCTAATTGGGGGGGGGGGGGGGGGGGGGGAATCACCCCTCTAATGAAAAACATATATTAGTAAATAATGATGAGTCCCCACATTTTAATTTGACATGTATGCACAGCAATAGCAAAGACATCAAAACAAGTTTGATACAAATGAAACTTAAACTTGTTGAACTATGATGCTTATTGTTGGCAATATTGATTGCTGGTGTGATATTCCTGTTGCAGGATTACAGAAGAGGAAACAGGAAACCAATGTGGATCACAGTCAACTCTATTCTGTTCCTGTATGGTAAAACATGGAATACAGAGGCAAATTCACCAGATTCAGCAAACATCGCAAATCGATAGAAAAGCAAATTATTGCAGATGTTAAAAATCTGAAACAAAACAGAAACTGGTGGGAACATTCAGCAGGTCAGGCAGCATCTGTGGAGAAAAACAAAGTCAACCTTTCAGGTTGATGGACCTTCATCAGAACACCTAATCACTAGAAGGGAAATGTATCATGTGATCCAATCTTAGTTTCACTTTGGCTTTCAGCAGAGCAAAGCACACAGCTTTGGTGTCTTCAAGCTGTATATCTATGTATAACCATATAACTATCACTGTTCTCATATGCCTAGTCTTAATAAATGAACCCACATTGTGTTTATCCAATCTGTTATGAGTGATTGATGTCTTGTGTCTCGTAAAGCAAATAAGTTCAAGGACTTATATCATTGTAATAACATGACAGCTGGGGCAAAATCCCTCTCTTATATCATTGTGGACGCACCTACATCAGATGGACTGTGGCAGTTCAAGAAGGCAACTCACTACCAACTTCTCCAGAGGAATAAGGGATGATCAATATATGCTGACCTTGTCAGTGACATTCACATCCATGAATACATTTTTAAAATCCTGGGAGTGATGCAAGGGGCAGGAGTTAGAAAGGAATTTCTCAGATTTTTCCCTCAAATGGACCTAGGTTTTTATCTCTGAGGAAGCTGTATGGTTTTGGCTGGGTATAGTGTGTATAATTTGATGCACAAAGTATCGCAATTGTGTGGTATAGGCTGGATGGACCCAGGGTCATTTTCTGGTTGTCATTGTTCACATGTTGCCATGTTTGTTAAAAATATCCCAAAGTACTTCATATAAAAGGAATTATTTGAAGTATAATGATTGCTATGCAAATCTGTTGTTTTGCACTCAGCAAAATCTCCCACAACCCAACCTAATTCCAGCATGGTTGTGGTGGGAAAAGTGGGAACAATTTCAAGTACACTTGCGGCCTCGGTCATGGTTTTAATCTCATCTCAGTCAAAGCGAAACTAAATGTTACATGCTGCTGAATTCACCTGAGCAACCAGTCAGAAAGGGTATTGGAATACAGGAATGACGTTTCTGACAGAATGATATTATTACAACTAGTTTAGTGCACGGTCAATTCCAGGCTCACAGACCCTGGAGTCCCAACACAAGTGAATTGACCAATAATTCATATAAAGATTGCAGAATATTTGGGCCTCTTGACTGCTTAATATATTATAACCACCAGGTTTGACAGTTGAAATATGTAATAATTATAACAGAATAACGGCCAGCTAATTTACACCCCAGTCACTGTCCTACCCTTTACACAAACACACACAAAATAGACAGATATAGAGGGAGGGGAAGAGGTAAAATAATACGAATTAAAATGAAATGAATGATGAGTGACATTGCTTCCGATGTTTAGGTTGTTTTTGCAGTCGGCTGTCCTCCCAGCAAGGTAGCATTGTTAGGGCAGCACGGTAGCATTGTAGGGCAGCACGGTAGCATTGTGGATAGCAGAATTGCTTCACAGCTCCAGGGTCCCAGCTTGGGTCACTGCCTGTGCGGAGTCTGCACATCCTCCCCGTGTGTGCGTGGGTTTCCTCCGGGTGCTCCGGTTTCCTCCCACAGTCCAAAGATGTGCAGGTTAGGTGGATTGGCCATGATAAATCGCCCTTAGTGTCCAAAATTGCCCTTAGTGTTGGCTGGGGTTACTGGGTTATGGGGATAGGGTGGACGTGTTGACCTCAGGTAGGGTGCTCTTTCCAAGAGCCGGTGCAGACTCGATGGGCCGAGTGGCCTCCTTCTGCACTGTAAATTCTATGAAATTCTATTAAGGATCAAAGCCACCCAGAGTATGGTTAGAGATGATCTCCTGGCAAGTGCATTCAGCCAGTACTCTCTGGCTGCAGGACACCCACCAGGGAGTCACTTTAACTTGTATTAATCTGGGCCTTCACTTGGAAGATCCATGTCGGGTCTATTTAATTCTTAGTTGTTTCCAACTTCACCAGAATGACCAACAGCCTTTCTGGGATAAGAACAGAATTCCCCACACAAGATTTTAAAAACGGGTTTTAAACAACTGACCCCGCCTTCAACTGCTGCTGGACTGGATTGTCCTGCAGTTCAACCTGGCTGTGCAGAGAGAAAGGTTTTCACTTTGGATCTTTAGACAGAATCTATCAGGTAAGGAAGGGAGATCAAGGCTGTGACCCTCCAGCTTCTGATCAAAAGTAAACTAAAAGGAAAACACAGTTCCACAGAGGATGGATTATTCCAGAGACAACCTCGACCAAGCACTGCCTGTCATCAAGAAAAACCCGGCTTATGGGACAGCTCATTGGCCACCAGCCAAGCCAATCAGCTTGGGTCATCCCTGATATCGACCAAACAGCACATCCGGCTGGAGTTTCCTGTTTTTTTTAAATTATAGGTGAAGTTCATCTGAAAGGCATACATCCATTAATTGTCCAGGTATAGAATTTAAAATAGCCAAAAGAACAGAAATTAAAAGGAAAAACAAGAGGCACACAGGGACAAACAGGAGGATCATTAGAAGGTGGATTTTGGCAGTGCTGAATCAATTTTAGTCTTATGCTTCATAGTTTGTTAAATATAAACTGAAGAAATCATTTGTGCAGCTGGTTGAGCAAAACGTTTCATGTACAAAATTTATTCATAATTGTTGGGGTGGTGGATTGATCTCAAAAGATTAAATTTCAAGAACTTTTGTGGCACAAAGATCAGCAAAAACAGCTGCAAGTTGCAGTTGAGAGTGTAGAATCACTTCTGATGCATTTTCAAGATAGCAGATTTTTAAAGTAAATTGTCAGTTTGTTGCCTGCAGTCAACATTGTTATTGAGAGGATATTTTATATTTTTATTTGGCACACAAGAATACGAATTGTATTAATATTCAACTGTGGATTGGTACTGTTGCATTTGTATTTCAAAGCATTTATTTTGGTGGCTTTATCTTGCTGGAGGTATATGACAACATCCTGACTTTCTGAGGGATTATTGTTGGCTGGAAGCGCCAGGAGCTTTAGTAGATATGAAATTAAAAATACTTGACCAAAAGCCGAATACATTGACTGATAAAGACAACAAAGTCTTGAGTGAATTATCAAACAGAACCACAAGTCAAAAGAATTCAATACTACACTCTTGCCTACACTTTGTGCATCACTCGAGACTGATAACAATTCATACATGTTGCATTGTAAATTCCTTTTTGCACATTAGCTGAATGTCGTAAGATGAATAAATTAATGCACATTGATGTCTGTCATTGCTCAAGAAGCAGTAGGTTCTTTTTAATTCTTTCATGGGATGTGGATGTTGCTGGCTAAGCTACCATTTATTGCCCATCCCTAATTGCCCTTGAGAAGGCGGCTGTAAGCTGCCTTCTTGATTCACTGCAGTCAATGTGGTGTAGGTACACTAACTATTAGAGAGGGTGTTCCAGCATTTTAACCAAGTGGCAGTGATGGAACAGAGATATTTTTCCAAGTCAGGATGGTGAGTGACTTGGATGAAAACGTCCAGGTGCTGATGTTCCCAGGTGTCTGCTGCCGTTGCCCTCCGAGATCAGGGTCTTTCAGAGTATGGGTCGTGAACCGTGGGTGTGCCATGGGCTGTGGAGCGATCGGTCATGCCATTCCTGTGGTGGTTTAGATTGCGGGAGAAGCGCCCAAGAGCCGCTACCAGCTTTTACATCGAGAATGTCAGCCGCTGCCGCCCTACCAATGGAAATAACTGAGGCTGTGTGCAGCTATCACGCCAGAAGTGGCAGAAGAAAGCAGGCCACACGCCCTGCACACACATCTGATGTCAAGCATCCTCCAGGTATGTGTTTTTGGCGCCAAATCACAGAGCAGTATTGCTTTTATTTTTCAGATGCTGGCAAGCAATGTAAATAAACTGTGAATGCTTTTCTTAAAAGTAAGAGACTCAAATATGCAGTTAACCTATTGGACAGGATCTCACAACAGAATGCGCTGGCGAGAGCTGCACAGGAAAGTCCAGGGTGGGATAGAGCAGTGCTGGTGTTAGACCAGTACAGAGCTCCAGGGCCTCTGGGTAACAACTAAAAAGAAGAAAATTAATTTGAAAACAAAGCAGTATAAAAATAATTTCTTGAGGTATTGGTTTGTCAATTGTGCCAAATCAAATAAGGATGCAAAGCCCATGTGTATTATATTCAGGAAAGTACTGGCAAATGAGAGGAGAAGCTTCAGATTTTGAAAGAGAAGTGGTGGGTGAAAAGTTATTTTTGAGGTTGACACCCCGGAGTCAGTTATTAACTTAGGGCTGACTCCAAATGAAAAGACCACACTGTTGTAGCTCACCTGTAATACCACATTAAAAACATGCCAAAAGCCCATGGAGCCATCAGCATTCTGGGAGCTGGAGTATCCTGTGCTGAGTAAAACATGCATTTTGTTGCTGTTGCCCTTCATTATTACCTATATGTGCAAGGTTGGATTTTCCGTTTTCATAAAGGTGAAGACAACACAAAGTAGCTGGCTGAAATCTGCACCTGACATGCGCATTGCCCTCTCCTCCTTTGAACATGATTCAAGTGAGATCGTGAGGACCAAGCAGGCTCCCCTTTCACATTAAAGTTGAGCGAATGTGGCATATGCTGCAAAGGTTGTTGGTGTATATGGGACTGAATCAGCACGGCTTTGTCAAAGGATGTTGTGTCTGCCAAATCTGTTACAGTTCTTTGAGGAGGTAACAAGGAAGTTAAACAAAGGAGACTCAGTGGATGTGATTTATTTAGATTTCTAGAAGGCCTTTAACAAGGTATTGCATTGGAAACTGTTAAATAAGTTAAAGGCCCATGGTGTTAACGATAAGATCCTGGCATCGATAGGGGATTGGCTGACTGGCAGAAGGCAGAGAGTGGGGATAAAGATATCTTTTTCAGGATGGCAGCCGGTGACTAGTGGTGTGCCTCAGGGGTCTGTGCTGGGACCACAACTTTTCACAATATACATGAATGATCTGCAAGAAAGAACTGAAGGTACTGTTGCTAAGTTTGCAGATGATGCCAAGATCTGTAGACATGATGTGGAGATGCCGGCGTTGGACTGGGGTGAGCACAGTAAGAAGTCTTACAACACCAGGTTAAAGTCCAACAGGTTTGTTTCAAACACCTTCTTGAGGTATTGGTTTGTCAATTGTGCCAAATCAAATAAGGATGCAAAGCCCATGTGTATTATATTCAGGAAAGTACTGGCAAATGAGAGGAGAAGCTTCAGATTTTGAAAGAGAAGTGGTGGGTGAAAAGTTATTTTTGAGGTTGACACCCCGGAGTCAGTTATTAACTTAGGGCTGACTCCAAATGAAAAGACCACACTGTTGTAGCTCACCTGTAATACCACATTAAAAACATGCCAAAAGCCCATGGAGCCATCAGCATTCTGGGAGCTGGAGTATCCTGTGCTGAGTAAAACTCAAAGATCTGTAGAGGCACAGGTAGTATTGAGGAAGCAAGGGGGCTGCAGAAAGATTTGGACAAGCTAGGAGACTGGGCAATGAAGTGGCAAATTAAATACAATGTAGAAAAGTGTGAGGTTACGCACTTTGGAAGGAGGAATTTTCTAAATGGGGAAATGCTTAGAAAATCAAAGGTACAAAGGGACTTGGGAGTCCGTGTTCACGATTCTCTTAAGGTTAATGTGTAGGTTTAGTCGGCAGTTAAGACGGCAAATGCAATGTTAGCATTCATGTCAAGAGGCCTAGAATACAAGACCAGGGAGGTACTTTTGAGGCTGAATAATGCTCTGGTCAGAGCCCATTTGGAGTATTGTGAGCAGTTTTGGGCCCTGTATCTAAGGAAGGAAGTGCTGGTCTTGGGACGGGTCCAGAGGAGGTTCACAAGAATGATCCCTGGAATGAAGAACTTGTCTTATGAGGAACGGTTGAGGACTCTGGGGTCTGTACTCATTGGAGTTTGAAAAACCCTGTTCTAGATGCTAATGATCAGCGCCGGCCCTAGGGTTGCTGGCACCCCGGCAAGCTGAACTTTGGCGCCCTTCGGGGGGGGGGGGTGGGCCGGGGCCGGGGGGGGGGCGGGGGGGGGCGGGGGGGGGGCGGGGAGGGGGGGGGGCGGAGGGGGCCCGAGGGGGGGGGGCGGAGTGAGCCCGAGGGGGGGGGGCGGAGTGACCACCGGCGAGTCTGGATCCATCCGCCATGTTTGTGCGGGGCGGCCTGAGGGAGGGCGGCCACCGCGCATGCGCTGGTTGGCACCGGCCCAACTGCGCATGCGCGGGACCCGAGTCTTTTACGCGGCACCCCTAGCTCATGGCGTCCCGGGCGACTGCCCAAGTTGCCGGTACCTTGAGCCGGCCCTGCTAATGATCGTGGGTTTGGAAGGTTTTGTCGAAGGAGTCTTGGTGAGTTCTTGCAGTGCATCTTGTATATGCTACATACAGCTGCCAGTGATCATTGGAGGTGGAAAGAGTGAATGGAGTGCAGATCAAGCAGGCTGCTTTGTTGAAGTTCATTGTCCTGAAAGGAATAGAAACCCTTTTTAGGCACAATTTTCAAGGTGGTTGTTCAAATGGAGGAAATTCTCCATATTGTTAAAATAATATCGGAACCTGTTGGGCTGTGGAAAAGCAGCAAAACTAGATGGTGCTATCAAGAAGAAAACAGTGATCTAAATTTTAAAAAAAGGAAGAAAGGAGGAGCACGGTGGCCTAGTAGTTAGCACAGTTGCCTCACGGCGCAGAGGTCCCAGGTTCGATCCCAGCTCTGGGTCACTGTCTGTGTGGAGTTTGCACATTCTCCCCGTGTCCGTGTGGGTTTCGCCCCCACAACCCAAAAATGTGCAGAGTAGGTGGATTGGCCACGCTAAATTGTCCCTTAATTGGAAAAAATAATTGGGTAATCTAATTTTTTTTTTAAAACAATCAGAAACCAGTGTAGTTAAAATGAACCATTTGTGTAAATGAGGCTTGATGAGATCACACATAACACAATAACATAACACATTGTACACATGTAGGACAGTTGAGTTTGATTGGCGTCTTGTCTCAGTGAGAGTCTTTATTAAATTGCCCTTAAGAAACAGCCTCATGGTCACATGACAATGGAAAGACAGGTGTGTCAATCAGACTGGTTACATTTCAAAACCAAACCATTGTCTTTTTATCTCAAACAAAATATACAAATATTCCCCTATTCCGAGCGAACAAAAGACACATTTGCACGAACAATCCTTTGTGACTGTGAGTTACCCAAGTTATCTACTATACAACCCACTGTTCTCATGATTAACAACTGTTATTCCACTGTCTAGTCTTTGCACATGCATTGCACACATTAGACGGAACCTTGCCAGAATTTGGCAAAATATCAGGCTCACACTCAAAACTGGCATGTAACTCTCCAGTTGCATTTTCTCACCAAATTCAGAGCCTCTTCGATAGAAATAAATGAGTGGGCATGGTTTTTGTCATCACTCTGGCAGGGCAAAGCCTCATAGAGCTGGCAACCAGCTCCAAACAGATCAAGGCACCATCTTTAAAGGGTGTCCTGATCAGCACCACAACCCAAAAGCCACCCGCCCCCATCACAGAGGTATTGAGGGCTCCCCCCACCCCCCGACAATCTTGATGGTGTTCAGTTCACTCCACATCCCCCCCTCCCCAACAATCCTGGTCATCCGCTTCTTCCACCATCCCACTACCACTTCCCTCCCCCTCACATCCACTGCCGGCACTGAATTTCCCCATCAACACTGCGGAAGTATAGCCGGCGCTCCCCCTGCCCCACACATCAATTCACCTCCCCCATGGGACTCCTGCTAGGCCCTGCCATTGGCACTAATTGGCATTCACCCGAGGAAGGAGCAGTGCTCCGAAAGCTTGTGATTTGAAACAAACCTGCTGGACTTTAACCTGGTGTTGTAGGACTTCTTACTGTGCCCACCCCAGTCCAACGCCGGCATCTCCACATCATTGGCACTAATGACATGTAAATCTATTCAAATATATTAAAATGATGTTCATGCCCACGCACGAATCTCATGATCTTGGCAACCAGAGAATCCCGCCCGAGGTCAATGGACTTTTCCATTGCCTGTGTCTCACCCTTGGCGATTTTGCAGTGGGCGGGGCGGAAGAATCCAGCCCACTGAAACATCCTATGCTTGGAATCTTTTCTGGGTGGGGAACTAAAGATGCTGGCATAATCGGCTCCTCAGAGATTGGGGCACTCTTTTTAAAGGGTGCGCAGATCTAAAAGTTAATTTGAAGATCCCCACACTCCTCACCCTTAGACAAAATGACCCCCCGTGCAGACATTGACAACACCCCCAATCCCTCTCCCCACCACTAAATGTTTGTGTGACCTCCTTCCCACACCAGCCAGGAATGAGGGTGACCCTACCCCACCGCAATCCATCCTTTTTGGCATTGGGGCATGCCCCCCTCCCCAAGTGATCATATCCCACTTTGAGTATTGGGAGCCTTTCCACCTTAAAGGCCACCCTTCCTTTTAGTCTCCCCATTTTCAGGCTACCTCTTGATCTCCCCACCCTTCATACCCCCTTTTCAAACCCTCCCTTTACATTCCACCCTTCATACACACTCTTCAACTCCTACTTGAGCCCTTCCCTTTGTGCCTGTCCCCTTCACCCACTTTCATGGGCATGGTTCCTGTCAGCCCCCTCCCTGTGGCATCCTGGCACTTCCTCTGGCACCTGGACACTGCCACGCAGCCAGACACTGCCAACCTGGCACCCCTATAGTGCCAGGTTGGCATGGCCAGGCTGCCCGGTTCGCAGTGCAAAGTGCAAAGTGATTTTGAAGTGCTCAGCTGGAAATTGACACTCTCTTTGAAGTGGTTGATGTTTATAAACATTATGGTCAGAGCACATCAGATTTACTGAACCGTGAAGGAAAATGAATGAAGCAAAGCTCACAGCTGTGTGTGTGGAAGCTGTCAATAACAGCCCACTAAAGGAAGTGAATGAATGGCTTGTAGCTCAAGGATCTGAGGGGTTTAAACACATTTTACTGCTTCTCTTTCCAGAAATTGACACATGTTGCTGCCTCTGTCTGAGCCAGCAGCTGTCACTCACCACGATGTCCAGGTGAGTGTTACAACAATGATGTTTTTCACTGCCTTTTTCTGGACTGCTCTGTACATACCAGACAGCAGTCTCCTTTCTGGGGAGTGGTTCCCTTTATTTAGGGGGTCTCTGGAGGTCCCCCCATTTAGGAGACTCTTTGTAAGGGTCCCTTTCTTAAGAGGGCCTCTGTGAAGGGTCCCCCTAATTAGTGGGTCTCTTTATTTAGGAGTCTCGGGGGGGGGGGGGGGGGGGGAAGGGTTTGGTGGTGGGGGGGGGGGGGGGGTTGGTAGGCCTGGCGATTTCGAGGGAAAGGGTGTCCCTTGCATGAACTTTGGGGGAAACTCCCTTAAGTGGATACTCCCTTGACCCACTGTGAGGTCCATCACATCAGGGCCACGATGGGAAATAACAGTAGTAAATTCCACCCATATTCCGCCCTGGAAAATATGGTGCCCAACCTGCCAATTTGATGTAATTGGATGGGTCATTAAGACCCATTTGCATCCTCCCACTGGCGCGCAGGCATGAACTCTGATCCTGCGGCCAGCCGAAGGCCAAAGCATTGCGGGTGCTGATCCGTTTTTACCAGGACACCCAGTTCTCCGCCACATTGAAACTCTGCTACCAGAAGTTGGTAAGGCACTGGTTCAGCTTCAGCTGGAGAACTTCATCTAGTTCTGAGTGCTGCACTTTAAAGAAGATGCTAATGCATTGCAGAGACCACAGAAAATATTCACAAGAATAGTTTTATGGATGAGGAACTTCTGTTATGAAGGTAGGCTGGAGAAATTGGGATTAGTTCCTATGGAGAAGAGAAGGTTGAGAGGAAATTTGATAGATTTATTCAAAATCTTGAGAGATCTGGACAGATAGAGAGAAACTGTTACCACTTATATAAGCATTGAGAATAAGAGGACATTGACAAAAGGAGCAAAAGCGATTTGAGAAAAATCTTTTTTCACAAAGTGAGTGATTGGGGTTTGGAATGCTCGAGAGTCTGGGTGAGGCAGGTTCAATCAGGACATTCAAAATGGAATTGGACTGTTATCTGACAAGAAAGAACATGCAGGGTAACTGGGTGAAGGCAGGAGAATGACACTAAGTGAATTGCTCATTCAGAGAACTTGGTGTTGACACGATGGGCCGAATGGCCTCCTTGTGTGCTGCAACAATTCTGTGATTCTGTGAATAAATGCTGGTTTCCCATTTGGTGAAGCATAAAAACAAACTGTAAGTCATAACAGATTATGCGATGAGGGTGAAGTGATATGAGAAGGTGGATCAGGCGGAAGACGGGTTCAGTACTGTCACTGACCACTGCTCCTGTGCTGGCTGCTCCAATTATTTCCAGCACTATTTCCTCCAGAGAGCCATGCCTCCACCCACCTCCCCCACACTGCTTCGCTGCTGCTGCACCTATCATATGTGATCTTGTCCTACAAAGGAGAGAGAAGATTGCCAATAAATGTGGTGCAATATGTTTAGATAGTTGAATAGCTAGCAGTGAGGTCAAGCTGTGAGATGTGAGTGTAAAGTTTGCAACAGTGTTTGAGTTTTTGAGGGGAAGGCAGGGATATTAATTGTAGGGCATAAGCTTTGCTTGGTAGAGATTGTTGATAGACAAATGGTGAATGGAGTCGTGGGGTAGTTTGTAGGATGCAGCATGTGAAAATAAATTCACTGACCTTGACCATTTGTGTGAGGTCATTAAATGTCATGCGGCACTGCATCCCGGTCCACAGGGCTAGAATACTGGCAATGACTGCAGTGACTATGTGCTCCCACTGCCTTTTTTGTGGCTGTCTAGAGGGGCTTCTGCACCATGTGGGTAGAATTCCCTTTTCCTCCTTTGCACTTCCTGAAAGGCCTCCAACATGGCTTCCAAGAACCTGGGGGCAGGCTTGTTGGATTGTTACGTCATTTCTGTCGGCTCTTCAATTTTCTTCTAACTAATTGCAATCCCTGTAACAGCCAGAATGCAGCTCTCCTGAAAGGGGTGCCGTCTGGTTTTAAGTGGTGCATGCTAGCTTTGAGTGTTACTAACCTCATACAAACCTGGGTCTCCTGCTGCGAGGTGGAGCCAATCAACAGCCCATTCAGCACTGGGCTTCAGGCTAGAATTATAACTCGCAGACAGCATGAAGTTTACATGTTGCCTGCATGACCTTGAATGTGAGTTGTGTGCCACAATCCCCATGCATGATGTTGAGGGGCATCCAATTTTACCTCCACCATAACCGACTCGGACAGGGTGGCACACTTATTAGTAAATATTTAAATTAATCTGAATTAAAGTGCTATTTGGCATATTCTGTACATTCATTGACTATAAAATAAAATAGGTTAACAATTTGTATCTGCTGTTGTCTCATTTAAAGTGTTAAGCAGTCAGACTTTTAAAAGACTGTGGAAATATGCATGAAGGCACACATGGCGATCACAATAGCCAGTTCACAAGGGGGCTTCATTGATTGTTCGCTGCCCCCTTACTCCCAACCAGTAACAGTTTTGGGAATGATATCTAAAATTTTAATAAATTTATCAGGAAAAATGGGAAGGCTGGCTGAATACTGTAAATTAAATTCTCAAATACTATGACAATCTGATAAATACGGATGCTATTGGAATCTAAATGATGTAATTTAACCATTTCACAAAGCTTTCAAAATTGGCTACAATGACTGGAATGGCAGTGAGTCAGTGCACTCCACTGGTCTGGCAGAAATTGGATTTCGTAGGTGGATATTCTGATAGAGCTGCTGAAGCACTTAGGGATAATTTTGACTTTGTGTGAAAGTCTAAAACAGTTGATAGTGAACTATTGCCATTTTACTGCTCTCCTGATTTATATTTCTATTGAAATCAAATTGAATTAAAAATTATGAGAGATATAGGGGTGGATTATCCTTTTCAGAGACTATGGGCATGGTAAATAGCAAGAGAGGCCAACAATGAGAACAGCACCGGGTGCCAAACCATTCGCCATGCAACCGACCCGCCCCCATAGGCGATTTTCACAGTAACTTCATTGCAGTGTTAATGTAAGCCTACTTGTGACACTAATAAAGATGATTATTATTTACTCGGGATCCTGTCGTCGTATGGCGAGAAACCAATAATCACCACTTAAGACCGATTTACATACAGTTAACGGGAGCTACCCCATATTCAGTGGCCTCACGTGATCAACCCCCATCCCTAGCAAGTGGTCACACGGATGCCGTTTAGTACTCTTTTTTAAAAACATGAATCTGGCGGAAGGGCTGCTGCGGCGACCTGAGGAGGTGAGTAGCCATCTTTGCTCTCAGGCAAAGAGCCTAGGGCCACTGGGCTTGCTGCCCCTGTGCTAGGAGGGGGGGGGGGGGGGGGAGGCAACCAGTAGCCTTGGTTGGGGTGGACCACCAAGGGGGGATCTGGGTATCTGAGCTTGGTGGGGATCTCTGTCCCCATTACAGGGGCAACCCTAGTCCCTGGCTGTCTTCCCTATGGATAACCCATAACTCTCACTGACCGCGGAGGCCACTGGCCATCTAGCGGACGACTATTGCTGATAGGGAATTGGCAATCGTAGTTAAGTGAGCATTTCAACATCCCAAGTGGATTCCCATGGGGAGGCGGGCCATGTAGCATGTGGGGCTTGTTGCCTAACATCCCAATCAGACCCTGGTGCCTGGACACTGTTCCTGAATACTGCGGGAGGCAACACCACAGAAGCAGCTGCCAACATCTGAACACCCAGGCGACACAGGGGACATGTCTGTGGCTGGAGGGTGGATGAATGCAACGGGAGGGGACCTGCGCCGGGTGCGGAGTCCGGTGAACAGGAGCCCCAAATGAGGCCTTGTGTGCATGGGCAGGGCGTGCTGAATTGGGGGTGGGTTAGAGGGGGGAGCAGTGTGGGAATGCAGGTTCCCGGGGTTGAAGACACCACTCTTTGTCTGTCTCACACCCTCTTCCAATTTCTTACAGATATTCAATGGTATGGATGATATTTTAGACCCTGCGGAACTTGCCCTAGTGGTGCTTCCCCCAAGACATGGCAGTCCTCCACCCAAAGATAGCCTGGGTTCCCCCCACCCCCAACTACGGGAGTGCTCCAACCCTCCCAGGGGCCCCATAATAGGGGGACCCCCAAGGATCCCTGTAATAGGGGGAATTTCCTCCCCCCAGGGACCCTGTAATATGGGGACCACACACAGGGCCCCCTGCCTAAAGGAATCCCCTTCACAGACACCCCCCACTCACAGGCGCCCTCTCCCAACACCAACAGAGCACACCCCAGAAAAGGGACTCCTGTCTGGTAGCTAGAGAGCAGTCCAGAGAGGGGCAGTGGGAAGCATTACAGTGGTAATACAGTGGGCTAAACAGCTGGCTTGTAATGCAGAACAAGGCCAGCAGCGCAGGTTCAATTCCCGTACCGGCCTCCCCGAACAGGCACCGGAACGTGGTGACGAGGGGCTTTTCACAGTAACTTCATTGAAGCCTACTTGTGACAATAAGCGATTATTATTATTATTATTATCAATACTTACCTTGCAGCTCCACGTGTCCATTCCTCGAAGGAGAGCAGCTGTGCCTGTGTCTGGTTCCATCACAACCACTGTCTGCAGCCCATTCATAGCTTTCGAGTAGTGGTCTGTGATTGATAGCTTGTAAAAACCATCTGGAGCTTTGATTAAGTCATATCGGTGGCCGAAGTGGTAAAACCCCAATGTTTGTAAACATTCTCCACATCAAAGATGTCCCTGTGGGTGGGGGTCCCCTTATCACAGGGGTCCCTGGGGGGATGGGGTGTCCCCTATTACCGGGGCCCCCGTGAGATCCACCATGCCAGGGCCATGACTGTAGAGACCACAAGTGTTCTGCCCCTACGTGATTCCAGGCCACGGGGACCAGAGATTCTCAGGAGGGCGCAGCATTTGTGCCGGGCCTGCTAAATAGATGCAAATGAGTCATTACGACTTATTTCCATTGATTTAAATGCTGCTTCTGGCGTGCGCCGTGGAGCTTGTTTATGCTGCTGGCGGGGGTTGGAGCATTGCCTTTGGGTCGACCCCCATCCCGATTTTGTCCCGATTCCCGATTCTCCTTCCCATTGAGGAATGCATTCCAGGCATCCCGGGACAAAGAATCCAGCCCTTTGGGTGGGATTTTCCGCTCTCTGCCCTGCGGCATGTTTCGCTACGGCAGAGATGGCCTGCCTTTGGGCGGCAGTGGGAAATCCGCAGCTGGAGGTCACCGTCGGCATGATTGGAAGATCCCGCCGATGGGAACAGTTGGAAAATTTTCGCTATAAATAATAATAACCTTTATTAGTGTCATAAGTGGCTTACATTAACACTGCAATGAAGTTACTGTGAAAAGCCCCGAGTCGCCACATTCCGGCGCCTGTTCGGATACGCAGAGGGAGAGTTCAGAATGTCCAAATTAGCTAACAGCACGTATTTCGGAACTTGTGGGAGGAAACCGGAGCACCCGGAAGAAACCCACGCAGACACAGGAGAAGGTACAGGCTCTGCACAGACAGTGACCCAGGCTGGGAATCGAACCCAGTTCACTGGTGTTGTGAAGCAACAGTGCTAACCACTCTGAGAAAGTGCAAACTCCACACAGCCACCCAAGGCTGGAATTGAACCCGGGATGTTGGAGCTGTGAGGAAGCGGTGCTAACCACTGTGCCACCTTGCCTCCCAGGCCAATGCCGACCTCCACCCTGGCGACTGCCCTTTTTTTGGGCCTGCTAACTATTTCCAGTTGCCTCTGCTCTCCTGCGGTGAGGGGGCCACATGTCCGACGGTCCCCCTCCAGTCTTCCCCGCTGCCGGCGGTTATACACAGTCTTCTCCTCGGGGGTGGGGGCGGTGAACAGAGAATGCACAGTGTTAGACAGTCTGATGCATGCAGCCTGGGGGTGGGTAGCTGTGGCTTCTGTGGCCAGGGTAGAATTTGTCGAGTGACTCACCAGGGAACTGCTGTCTAGTCGTCAATGTTTAAAGATTGCAGGCACATTTGAGGCATGCGGGCTGGTGCGGAGGCAGTCAGGCTTGATTTGATGCGTAGCTCCATTCCAAAATTCTAGCTGATTAAATTGATGTACCATCAATTGGACCCGAGAGACGATGAAGATCCAAACTGTGGCTTTAATCAGCTAGTTGTTAGCCCGGTGGTCGACTACAGAGAAAGGCCGACCGCCAGGAACTCTGGGTACTTATACCCCGCCTCGGAGGCAGGGTCCACTTGCCTCTCGACCAATTGGTGAGCAGTCACATGACTAGTCCCAGCCAATCAGACGAGAGGCACATGACCAGCCAGAGCCAATGGGAAACCCACGCTCTGCACCAATGGCAGTGCTCACATTCATACCACCACATTCACCCCTTGTGGAGAAAGAAGGCCGGGGGGGGGGGGGTGTAAGTGGAAGAGAGAGAGGGGGGAGGGGGGGTCCGAGAACTGGTGGAATGAGCAGCAAAAATCGAGAAAGGTGGACTGCCCACTGGCTCGTGGCAAAAAAACAATACTACCACTACTACTTAAGGTGCAACAAAATAACAACAAAGTCCCAAAAATGTCCCATGGTCGCATCAGATGGACACGATCAGCCTGTTGGGTGGGTGCCCGTGGTGTTCGAGAGGACCGTCGCAGTGGAGCCAGTGACGTCGGGCTCATGGTCGTCCTTGTCTCTGGGAGCGTCGGTCGTAGATGTGTCTCCGTACCCCGGGCCGGTGGTGGAGACGCTGTAATCGGAGGAGAGGGGCATGTGCACTGGGTCGTGGGGGGCGCGGGGGGCACTGGGGGGAATTGGGGTTGGGGGGGGAGGTGTTGATGTAGTGGGAGAAGGCCGCACGCCGGCGAGTGCCAGGTCCTGAAGCGAGACCGTATCCTGCCGACCGTCAGGATACTCCACGTACGCATACTGCGGGTTGGCGTGGAGTAACTGGACTCGCTCAACCAATGGGTTGGACTTGTGCACCCGCACATGCTTCCGGAGCAAGATGGGCCCGGGAGTGGCCAGCCAAGTCGGGAGAGGGGATCCTGAGGACAACTTCCTGGGGAAAACAAGAAGACGTTCATGAGGTGTTTGATTAGTAGTAGTACAGAGGAGAGACCGGATTGAATGCAGGGCGTCGGGGGTGACTTCTTGCCAACGGGGAATAGGGAGATCTCTGGACTGTAGGGCCAGCAGGATGGTCTTCCAAATGGTGCCATTCTCCCGCTCGACCTGACCGTTACCCCGGGGGTTATAACTGGTCGTCCTGCTAGAGGCTATGCCCCTAATGAGCAGGAATTGACGCAGTTCGTCACTCATAAAGGAGGATCCCCAGTCGCTGTGGATGTACGCGGGGTAACCGAACAGGGAGAAGATGGATAGGAGGTCCTTTATGACGGTTGTTCTGGTCATGTTGGGACAGGGAATGGAAAAGGGAAGCGGGAGTATTCGTCGATCACACTCAAGAAATATGTGTTACGGTTGTTGGAGGGGAGGGGACCCTTGAAGTCTATACTGAGACGTTCAAAGGGGTGGGATGCCTTGATCAGATGCGCTTGTTCGGGGCGGTAGAAGTGCGGTTTGCACTCGGCGCAGACGTGGCAGTCCCTGGTGACGGTCCTGACCTCCTCAACGGAGTAGGGCAGGTTGCGGGTCTTAATAAAATGGTAAACACGGGTGACCCCTGGATGGCAGAGGTCCGTGTGGAGGGAGTGGAGGCGGTCGATCTGTGCGCTGGCGCAGGTACCGCGGGATAGGGCATCGGGAGGCTCGTTGAGCTTCCCAGGATGATACAAGATATCGTAGTTGTACGTGGACAACTCGATCCGCCACCGCAAGATCGTGTCGTTCTTGATCTTGCCCCTCTGTACATTATCGAACATGAAAGCCACTGACCATTGGTCTGTGAGGAGGATAAACCTCCTGCCGGTCAGATAGTGCCTCCAATATCGCACAGCTTCGACTATGGCCTGTGCCTCCTTTTCCACCAAGGAATGGCGGATTTCGGAAGCGTGGAGGGTTCGTGAGAAGAAGGCCACAGGTCTGCCCACTTGGTTCAGGGTGGCCGCCAGAGCTACGTCAGACGCGTCGCTCTCGACCTGGAATGGGAGGGACTCGTCGATAGCATGCATCGTGGCCTTTGCGATATCCGCTTTGATGCGGCTAAAGGCCTGGCGGGCCCCCATCGACAGGGGAAAGGAGGTGGACTGGATGAGGGGGCGGGCTTTGTCGGCGTTGTTGGGGACCCAGTGGGTGTAATATGAGAAGAAGCCCAGGCAGCGTTTGAGGGATTTGAGGGAGTTGGGGAGAGGGAGTTCCATCAGGGGGCGCATGCGTTCGGGATCGGGGCCTATCACTCCGTTACGCACTAAGTAGCCAAGGATGGCTAGACGGTCGGTGCTAAACATGCACTTATCCTTATTGTAAGTTAAATTAAGGAGTTTTGCGGTTCGAAGGAATTTTTGGAGGTTGATGTCGTGGTCCTGCTGGTCGTGGCCGCAGATGGTGACGTTATCGAGATACGGGAAGGTGGCCCGTAAACCGTGCCTGTTGACCATTCGGTCCATCTCCCATTGGAAGACCGAGACTCCATTTGTGACACCGAAGGGAACCCTGAGGAATTGGTAGAGGCGCCCATCAGCCTCAAACGCGGTGTACTTTCGGTCACCCGCGCGGATGGGGAGCTGGTGGTAGGCGGACTTAAGGTCCACCGTGGGAAAAACTTTGTATTTCGCGATCCTGTTAACCAGGTCGGAAATACGGGGGAGAGGATACGCGTCCAGCTGCGTAAACCTGTTGATGGTCTGACTGCAATCGATGACCATCCGGTTTCTCTCCCCAGTCTGAACTACCAGCACTTGGGCTCGCCAGGGACTGTTGCTGGCCTCGATAACTCCTTCCTTAATGAGCCTCTTGACCTCGGTCCTGATGAAGGTCCGGTCCTGGGCACTGTATCGTCTGCTCCTAGTGGCGACAGGTTTACAATCTGGGGTGAGATTAGCAAACAAGGAAGGGGGGTCCACTCTGAGGGACGCGAGGCTGCAAACAGTAAGAGGGGAATAGTGCCGCTGAATTGGAAAGTTAAGCTCTGCAGGTTGCACTGGAAATCCAGGCCCAAGAGTGCCGGAGCACATAGACGGGGGAGGATGAGGAGTTTGAAGTTTTTGAAAACCCTCCCCTGGACCGTGAGGTCCGCTATGCAGCACCCGGTGATTTGGACGGAGTGCGAACCTGAGGCCAATTCAATCTTATGCTTAACTGGATGGATGGGGAGCGCGCAGCGTCTTACCGTGTCGGGGTGGACGAAATTTTCCGTGCTCCCGGAGTCCAGCAGGCATCTTGTTTTGTGTCCATTGAGCTGGATCGTTGTCGTAGTCTTGGCGAGCGTGTGTGGTCGCGACTGGTCGAGTATGATGGAAGCAAGTCGTGGCGAGAGTTCCAGATCCTCCTCGGTGGCAGAGTAATCGCTGGCAGGGCCTTCCATGTTGGCCCAAGATGGCGGCGCCCAGGACCCGCACGTGGAATCGGGGTCCCAAGATGGCGGCGCCCAGGACCCGCACGTGGAGCTGGGGCCCCAAGATGGCGGCGCCCATGGCCCGCACATCATGTTCGGGGCCCAAGATGGCGGAGCCCGTGGGAACCTCGTGGCGGCTGGGGGCAGTGTCAGCGGCATCTGCGGGCTGGTCGGGGCAGCTGGGAGCGAGGGTCGGGAGGACCGTGGGGCCGTTGCGGGGGCCGGGAGGTGGGCCGGAGAGGTTGGTGTGCGGCGCTGGGCCCAAGGGGGACCCGGGGGGGGGGGGGGGGGCGATCCGCGGTCGCTGCGCGGAACAGCAGCGACCGACTTGGTCTGGCAGACCACCGCGTAGTGACCCTTCTTCCCGCATCTCTTACACAGAGCGGAGCGGGCCGGGCAGCGCGGGCAGGGGTGCTTGGAGAGGGCACAAAAATAGCAACGGGGCCCCGCTAGTTTGTCGGAGCGTCCCGCAGCACAGGCTTGGGGGGGTTCGGGGTCCACAGAGGACGGGGGTGGCGCGTGCCATGAAGTCCAGGGGTTTGCCGCGCGGCCGTGGGCGTATGTGCGGGCGTTTAGGTCAGCAACCTCCAGGGAGGTTGCAAGGGTCCGTGCCTCAGCTAGGCTGAGGGCGTTCTTCTCCAGCAATCGTTGGCGGATAGAGGAGGATTGCATGCCGGCAACGTAAGCGTCTCTGATTAAAAGTTCCATGTGCTCAGTCGCCGAAACTTGGATGCATGCGCACATTTTTCCTAGAGCTGTGAGGGCCTGGTAAAACTCGTCGAGTGACTCACCAGGGAACTGTTGTCTAGTCGTCAGGATATGCTGTGCGTATACTTCGTTGACCAGCCGGAGAAAGTGTCCTTTGAGAATCTCCATGGCCGCATCATAATCGATTTCGTCCTCAATCATCGAGTATACCGTCGTGCCCACGCATGAGTGGAGGATGGGGAGTTTCTGCTCCTTGGTGGGCTTGCCGGCTGCAGTTGTCAGGTAACTGTTAAAACACGCCTGCCAGTGTTTAAAGATTGCAGATGCATTTGAAGCATGCGGGCAGGCAGGCTTGATGCGTAGCTCCATTCCAAAATTTTAGCTGATTAAATTGATGTACCATCAATTGGACCCGAGAGACGATGAAGATCCAAACTGTGGCTTTAATCAGCTAGTTGTTAGCCCGGTGGTCGACTACAGAGAAAGGCCGACCGCCAGGAACTCTGGGTACTTATACCCCGCCTCGGAGGCAGGGTCCACTTGCCTCTCGACCAATTGGAGAGCAGTCACATGACTAATCCCAGTCATTCGGACGAGAGGCACATGACCAGCCAGAACCAATGGGAAACCCATGCTCTGCACCAATGGCAGTGCTCACGTTCATACCACCACACTGGACTAGCCACATTACCAGGCCTGTCAAAGGCTGCTTTCTCCCTTGCGAGTAACTCACCTCCCGATCCACCAAAGCCTGTCCATCATCTACAAGGTCTAAGCCAGAAGTGTAATGGAATAATCTCCACTTGCCTGGATGAGTGCAGCTCCAACTACACTCAAGAAGCTCAACACCATCCAGGACAAAGCAGCCCATTTGATTGCTCCCCTTTCTAGAAACATTCAAACCCTCCACAACCAACGAACAGTGTCAGCCGTGTGTACTACAGTATCTATAAGATGCACTGCAGTAACTCACCACGGTTCCTTAGACAGCACTTTCCTAACCCACGACCACTAATATCTAGAAGGACAAGAGCAGCAGATACCTGGGAACCCCACCACCTGGACATTCCCCTCCAAGTCACTCACCACCCTGACTTGGAAATATATCGCTGGGGCAAAATCTTGGAGCTCTCCCCTAATAGCACAGAAGGACAGAAGGACTGCAGCGGTTCAAGGAGGCAACTCACTACCACCTTCTGAAGGGCAACTATGGATGGACAATAAATGCTGGCGAAACCAGTGACGCCCACATCCCATAAAAATGAATAAAATAAAACACAGGCTATAAAACTATAAGACATAGGAGCAGAATTAGGCCACTCGGCCCATCAAGTCTGCTCCGCCATTCAATCATGGCTGATATTTTCTCATCCCCATTCTCCTGCCTTCTACCCATAACCCCTAATCCATTTGTGTCCTTTTTATCTCTAACAATCAAACCATGCAAACTTGCTGTCAGGCACGTTAAGACAGGTCACATGACCATTTGTTTTACCCTAAATTTAAAGACACTATCCAAAAACGTAGGAATGGATTTTATGTCCACAAATCAGGCCGGCTGCATTCTGCATGAGCTTAAAATAGGGTGTAATGATGTATCATCAATATGATGCCATCAAGTCAGTCTGCTAAATTACAGAAAGGGAGCAGACATTAAAATCAACAGCCTGCACACTGTTTTGAAAGCATTAATTAACAATATATTACGCATGTTAACAACCCAATCATCTTAATTCGGCAGACTGGAGACCATCCTAAATTTTCATTGCCTGCTGCATTTTTAGGGCAGTGAAGTTTGGGAGTATTTTACACCAGCTATATGGCAGTAGATGAGGTCCAACATTTTCCTTGTATGTTTCATCACAGACTATCAGCTCAGGCTGGTATTGGTGAATGATGGCGCAGAAAATGGGTCCATCCTAGATGCTCAAGTTCATGTTTCTTTAACTCCAGCCCCTGCTGAATAGCAGCCAAATCTGCTGAGGAAGGTGGCAGCCTTTGTATGTTTTTTGATGAATTAAAAAAAATCATCTTTGCAAACCACAACCTTGTTTCCAACCTTGGTTTGACCCTCTTTTACCATGTGGGTTGGCTGAGTGAGAGTCTTTTCATAGTTGGGTGAAAACAGGGAGTTAGGTGAAACGGGGAGAAAAGGCTACAAGAGAGAGCTGATTGGTAAGTAATGGGTAAGGTCAGTAAGTCTTTATACTTTTATGGTTTGAAATTCTATTTTTTGGTTCATAATCTGCAAGTGTTGTAATTGGTAGTTATGAGGACAAGAAAAGAAGGGCCATAAAGAATTGGATATAATCTGAGATGAAAGGTTTAATTCAAAGGGTTATGTCATGGCAGGAGATTGCAAAGCCTTGGGTTGCTCCTCTTGCTCTATGTGGGAGGCTGAGAACATTTCCAGTGCCTGGGACCAGCATATATGCAGGAAGTGTCTCTAGCTGCAGCTCCTGGAAGCCCAGGTTTCAAAGTTGGAGGGGTGGCTGGGAACACTGTGGAGCAACCGTGAAGCGGAGAGTGTGGTGGATAGAATATACAGAGAGGTGGTCACACTGCAGGCTCAGACTCTATAGGCAGGAGGAGAATGGGTGACCACCAGCAGAACAAGAGAGCTAGGCAGGCAATGGAGGAATCTCCTGCAGCCATTCCTCTGCAGAACAGATATACCCCTTTGGATACTGTTGAGGGGAATGACCTCTCAGGGGAAAGCAGCATCAGCCAAATTCATTGCACCATGGTTGGATCTGCTGCAGAGGGGATGAATAAAAAGTGTGAGACTGCAATAGCTATAGGGGATTCAACTGTAAAGGGAATAGATAGGAGTTTCTATGGCCACAAACAAGACTCCAGGATGGTATGTCCCCCCCCCCCCCCCCCGTCCCCCCCCAAGGATGTCTCAGAGTGGGTACAGGGCATTCTGGAGGGGGAGGGTGAACAGTCAGTGGTTGTGGTTGTAGGTAAAAAAAGGTATGAGATCCAAAAAGCAGAGTATAGGGAGTTAGGAAGAAAGTTGAGAAGTCAGACCTCTAAGGTAGTGATCTCAGGATTACTACCAGTGCCACTTGCTAGTCAGAGTCAAAATAGCAGGATATATCAGATAAATATGTGACTGAAGAGGTGGTGAGAGGAAGAGAGTTTCAGATTCCTGGGGCATTGGGACCGGTTCTGGGGGAGGTGGGACTAGTACAAACTTGACAGGTTACACGTGGGCAGGACTGGGACTCATGTCCTAGGGGAGTATTTGCTAGAGTGATTGGGGAGGGTTCAAATCATATGGCAGGGAGATGGGAACCTATGCAAGGAGTCAGAGGAGGAGGAAATAAGGACAAAAACAAACAACAGAAAGGAGAATAAGAAAAGTGACAGGTAGATAAACCAAGAGCCAGATTCAAACAGGGCCACAGTGACAAATTTGAGAGAGGGACTAATAGTGTTAAAAAGACAAGCCTAAAGGCTTTGTGCCTTAACGTGTGGAGCATTCACAATAAAGTGGATGAACTAATCACACAAATAGATGTTAACGGGTATGATATCATCAGGATTTTGGAGACATGGCTGCAGGGTGGCCAGCGATGGGAACTGAATGTCCAAGGGTATTCAGTATTTAGGAAAGACAGACATAAAGGAAAAGGCGATGTGGTTGTATTGCTGGTCAAGGAGGAAATTAACACAATAATGAGGGAGGATATTAGCTCTGACAATGTTGAATCTGTATGGGTAGAGCTGAGAAACAGCAAGGGGAAAAAATGTGAGTGGGCGTCTTATATAGATACCAAACTGCAGTGACATTGTAGGGAATAGCATTAAACAGGAAATTAGAGACACATGTGATAAAGGAACTATGTAATTATGTGTGATTTTAATGTGCATATAGATGGGAAAATCAAATTAGCCACAATACTATAGAGGATGAATTCCTGGAGTGAATGCAGGATGGTTTTCTGGATCAATATATTGAGGAGCCAACTAGAGAATAGGCCATCCTCAACTGGGTACTGTGTAATAAGAACGGAATCATTGGTAATCTAGTTGCATGAGAGCCCTTGGGGATGAGCGACCATAATATGATAGATCTTTTCATCAAGGTGGAGAGTGAAATAGTTGATTCTGAGACTAGGATCTGAATCTTAAAAAAGGAAACTATGATAAAATGAGGCATGAGTTAGCTATGATCGATTTGGGAATGTTACTTAAAGGGATGAAAGTGGATAGGCAATAGCATTTGGAGGAACTGCAACAATTGTTTATTTCTGGCTGACAAAACGTAAAATGGGAAAGGTGACCAATCCATGGCTTGCAAGGGAAATTAGGGATAGTATTCGATCCAAGGAAGTAGCATACAAGTTGGCCAAGAAAAACAACAGGATTTGGATTTTGTTTATTGTCACGTGTACCGAGGTATAGTGAAAAGTATTTTTCTGCAAGCAGCTCAACAGATCATTAAGTACATGAAAAGAAAAGAAAATATATAATCGGGCAATACAAGGTACACAATGTAACTACATAACACCGGCATTGGGTGAAGCATACAGCGGTGTAGTGTTAATCAGGTCAGTCCATAAGAGAGTCGTTTAGGAGTCTGGTAACAAGGGGGAAGAGGCTGTTTTTGAATCTGTGCGTGTTCTCAGACTTTTGTATCTCCTGACCAATGGAAGAAGTTGGAGGAGTGAGTAATCCAGGTGGGAGGGGGCTTTGGTTATGCTGCCCGCTTTCCCCAGGCAGCGGGAGGTGTAGATGGAGTCAATGGATGGGAGGCAGTTTCATGGGCTGTGTTCACGACTCTCTGAAGTTTCTTGTGCTCTTGGGCCGAGCAGTTGCCATACCAGGCTGTGATGAAGCCAGATAGGATGCTTTCTATGGTGCCTCTGTAAAAGTTGGTAAGAGTTAATGTGGACATGCCGAATTTCCTTAGTTTCCTGAGGAAGTATAGGCGCTGTTGTGCTTTCTTGGTGGTAGCGTTGATGTGGGTGGACCAGGACAGATTTTTGGAGATGTGTACCCCTAGGAATTTGAAGCTGCTAACCATCTCCACCTTGGCCCCATTGATGATGACAGGGGTGTGCACAGTACTTTGCTTCCTGAAGGTCTGAAGATTGGGAGCTGTTTAGAATTAAGCAAAGCAGGGCGAAGGGATTGATTAAGAAGGGGAAAATAGAGTATCAAGGTAAGCTTGCAGGGAACATAAAAACTGACTGTAAAGGTTTCTACATAGTAATAATCTTTATTGTCACAAGTAGGCTTATAGTAACACTACAATTAAGTTACTATGAAAAGCCCCCAGTCACCACATTCTGGCATCTGTTCGGGTACACTGAGAGAGAATTCAGAAGGTCCAAATTATCTAACAGCATGTCTTGGGGGACTTGTGGGAGGAAACTGGAGCACCCAGAGGAAACCCCCACAGACACAGGGAGAACGTGCAGACTCCGCACAGACAGTGAACCAAGCCTGGAATTGAACCTGGGACCCTGGCGCTGTGAAGCAACAGTGCTTCCATAAAGGGGTACATAATATTAGACATGATGATTTTTCTGTGTTCATGTTTGTTCCGAGTTGGAACAAGGTCACTTTAAGAGTCTAATCACATTATGTATTTATGATGTCATTGCAGTTTGGGCAGGCTAACAGTTGGTCCACTCTAGCAGCCTCTGAGAAAACAACTTTCCAATAAAGCTCTTGTTTGTTTGTACCTTTGTGCCTATCCATTAAAAATACCATAATGATGTTGGGCAGTGTTTCTGATGTCATCACATTGGAGTTAACTAATATGGTGTGCAGGCAGGATTGAAAGTCAGAAACCTTATTTAAAGTAGTAGTTAAGGTTGTTAAGGACCCAATTGCATGCGATAATATGCTCTGAAGGTCATCACACCATTTGGAGAATCTATTTTTTCAAAGGTCCACTTGTTAGTGCCGAATTAAAAGTTGCAACTGAAACCAGTCTCAACGTAGCAGTTAGCACATCAGTGATTGCGAGGAGAGCTCATTTGAATGAGTGGACTAATTACTCTGAAATCATTTGTAGTAGAGGCCTTTTCTCTGCTGCAGAGTGCTCGACTGAATGCTGGATATTGTTCCTGCCCATCTCCTAGGGTCATAAAGTGTCTGAGACAGATGAGCATTGAGGTCTGTTTGGGAGACACAATCTCCAGTGATGAGAAGACAAGGATGACGAATAGGAGGCAGAGAGTGAAAGGAAGAAGGGCAGAATGGGAGACACAGGATGTGCTGCACAAGTGAACAGAGCAGCACTAGACCCTAAGGGTCAAGTGGCACTCAAAAACGCTCAGTGGAGACGCAGATGATCTTCTGCAGCTCTTATAGTCTGCAGGCAGAGATGGAGCAATTGTCTAAGACTAAATGCAGGAAAAGACAATAAAGAGCCGTGGTCACATCATTATTTTAATCCTTCCTGCCAAAGTGGACAACCTCACATTTTCCCTCATTATACTCCATCTACCAAATTTTTCCCAAATGCTTAACCTTTTGCAGACTCTTTGGGAGGAATTTCCGGTCTTGCCAGCAGCGGGAATCATGGCCATCAGGGATCTTAATTGGGCAGGAGGCATTGGGATGAACTGTCGGAATTTGTGCTCGGGACTTTAAAGGAAGGTTAAAGTCGGGTTGAGCTTCCCGAGGAACAATGTCAGGAAGTCCTTTTGCACAAATTAGTATCTCATGCATATTCATTGAAAAGCCACCTTGATGGAATTATCTCCCCCTCAAAATTAGGTTTCCTGCTAGCAAGAATTGAGAATATTACATTTTACGACTGTATATATGTGGTGTGCACCTGGTAAGCTTCACTTTATCCATGACTGTAAGGTCAGTAGAATCTGCTTTCACCTTGTTGGGGACCGCTGTTACGATTCCAGACCAAACCCCAATATTTGCGAGGATACCGGAAAGGAACCCAATATTTGTGTTAAATTTGTGAAACTGAGGAACAGATACTTCCCTCCAGAAGTGATTCCACACCAAAATAGGGCTATAGAGCCATAGAATCCGTACAGTGCAGAAGGAGACCATTTGGCCCATTGAGTCTGCACTGACCCTCAGAAAGAGCACCCCAACTAAGCCCACTCCCTACCCTGTTACCCCATCTAATCTGCAAATCCCTGGACTCTAAGGGGCAATTTTTATCATGGCCAATCCACCCAACCTGCACACTTTGGACTGTGGGAGGAAATTGGAGCACCTGAAAGAAATCCATGCAGACAAGGGGAGAAAGTGTAAACCCCACACAATACAGTATATTAAAACAAACTAAATTATTGACACAACATTATACAATCTTAACATCACAGAAATATAGCTTACAATTACTAGTTAAGCAATGTTGAACAACAAAAAGAAACTGTTTAACTTCTAACTAATACCCTCTTTTTCTCCAATCAAGCAAAACCCACCTTTAGTCAAAATTACTCTAAATAGAGTTAGCAAACACAGTATTACTTGCCTATCTTTGGATAGAGGGTTGTTTTGAGAGACTGCTTGAAGAGAGGAGAGACCTTTTCAGTAAACGACCTATCTGTCAAATTAATGCTGAATCTCGGACAACCTTCTTCAGACGCTGCTGTTTAGTTCACAGCCAAAACAAAACTAAACTCTGCCCGCTTCTAGTAATTACATCATACTCATTCCACTCAAATACCTTGAGCCACTTGCTTAATTTAAGACACAATGTATAAAATTTACCGGCCTCGTTGTGCCAAACTTGATGATGTGACGAAGCTGTTGATTCTCACGACAGGTGTGGGGTAATGCTCATGTGTGCGAGGGGAGGTGGCATTGCCCCTGGGTGAGGGGATATGGGGGACCCTCAAGCTCACTTAGAGATTGGGGCACCCTTTTAAGAGGGCAGCCAGATCTCTGAGGAACCCGTCTCATCGGCGAATTCAACTCCCCAGTATTGAAATGGTTTCTAAGCGTGGGCTAACTGTGGTTGAATAGCAGTATGGATCTCACGCAAAATGCAGAAACACCATGCCAAACTCGCCCAAAATTACACGTAGAATGTTTTTGGTTGAATTGTGCAGAATTTCTCGATCTACTCGCCGGGAAATCCCCAGAAATCATGCAAAAATCCATTAGGCCTCGCTTTGTAAATATATACAGGATGGAAAGAAGGATCATCTTACTTTTATGCCATCTTAATTGCACCTTTTGCAGCCACAAATTCTGGCTGATTTTCAAACCAGGATCTTTAAAAACTGTAACTGCAGCAGATACATAGGGTGGGATTCTCCAATTGCCAATGCCGAACTCGCATTAGACGATTGGCCGGAAAATCCCTTTTTACAACACAAATCTGGAACGGCGCCGTTTTTCCGCCCCCTCAAAAATGGCATACTCGATGGGCCGTCTTCCGGACAGCATCGGTCGCATATCCTCTCAATTTTTGTAAACCTGGCGAGGGGGGGAGCTATTCCGCTGGCAGGGGGAGCTTTGGCAGGGGCTGGGCGGAATGGTGGGAGGTGGTCCGGGTGTGGTGAGGGGGGTTACAGGTGGGCAGTTTTTGGCAGGCCGGGTCCATGTCTGTCCGGCACCACGTTGAACGGCGCGGCCGCTGCAGGCCACGGCTGTACGCATGCATGGCCACGGACCTGGCCATTCTGCGTCCATATTGGCAGGTAACGTGGCGTGACTGCTAGCCCCCCACCGGATGGAGCAGCAGTGCGGGGGCAGTGCCGACTTTTTGGTCGTAAGACCAGATACATCCTCCGGACATAGCCGCAGAATCAGTGAATCCAGCCCTTAGACTCACTAACCCAAGCTTTTAAAACCATTACTGCGCCAAATACGTACAATACAATATGTATACCAATTTGTACATTCATCACACTGCTCATGACCTCATTCATATCGGGTGCTGGTAGCAAAAGCTGTACCAAGGCTGGAATTGGGTAAGGGTGGAAAGAAGTGGAGCAGAGGCAGGACAGATGAGGGAAGACCAGTGAGGAATAGTGGAAGACTGTCCTTGGAAGGAAGAAAGACTGTCGGGGGCATGTTTTAAAGGTGTCCATGGAAAGGAGTCAGACTGTCCAAGACATGTTTAGAAGAATAAACATGCCAAGCATGTCTCATCATTTGGGCTGAGTGAAGGGGTACACTATTAATTATTAGTTCAGTCCATGGAGAATCAGGCTCAGCTGAGTTTTTATCTCAAGGTTCCAATGCCCAATAAACCAGCATTAGTTCAAGATTAATGGGTTGCATGCCAGAGAGAATTCATCAAAGTATGGAGCTGTCATTTATTGAGTGAGATGCCATCTGCTGCTGCCAAAGGCATGGATGAATGAGAGAGGGAGGTGAATGATGTAAGGAGCAAGGGTTGTGGATGGCAGCAAACACCTGAGTCCAAATGTCCGTTTTCCCTGATCATGATTGATAAGGGTACTTGTCTATCCATTATACCAAAGTAAAAATATCTCTATAAAGACTCAAGGGTAGTGTTGGCAAGCTGAATAATGTCTCAGGGAGGGTTCTTGCACAAGGCTTTCATCACCCTTGTCAATGCACTATATCTCCATGCACAGTCATGTATGAACAGGAGGAACACCCATCTTTGGGCCTCCAGGATGTCCTTCACCTGGAAGGAGTTGACTGGGGATGCCATGTCCAGATGAAGGCCAGGAAATGGTTTAGTCATCACTGGTTGCTGGCTTTTAGATGGATGGAAACCTTGAAAGGATGCACTCACTAAATTTATTATTTCAATTCATTCACAGGTTCATTGATCCACTACCTTCATTAGTTAACCATGGACAGTGCATCCTTCTGGTAATAACTTTCTTTCTTGACGGAATATATCTTTGCTAAGAGCTATAAAATATCTCCTTTGATGTCTGTCACTGTATCTCCATCATTTTAAACAATTAGCCTATTTCCCAGTCTTTATTAGACAACTCTGTCTTCATAACTTTATAATTGCCTTTATTTACTAGTTATGGATCCACATTTCCCACCCTCAAACTGAATGAGAAATTCCATTATGTTATACTCTTGCCAAGAGGATCCTTTACTATGAGGTCTTTAATTAAGCTGGTTTCATCACACATTACTAGGTAAAAAAAATAGCATGGCCCTGGTATGTTCCAGGATGTATTATTCTAAGAAGTTCTCCTAAATACACTCTTTGAACTCATCCTCTAGGCTACTGTTGCCAACTTGATTTGTCCAAACAATATGAAGATTAAAGTCAGCCATGATTTTTTCGGTACCTTTCTTGCAAGCCATGATTATTTCTTGATGTATACTCGATCCTTCTGTGTAGCTGCTCTTTGGGGATCTATCAACCACTTCCTCAAGTAATTTATTTCCTGTGCTATTTCTTATCTCCACCAAACTGATTCTGCATCTTGATCATTAGAACGAAGGTCATCGCTTACTATTTTACTAATGTCCTTTATTACAAGAGCTACCCCATCACATTTTCCGTTCCTGTCCTTCTGAAATGTCAAATAGCATTGAATATGTGGGCCTTGGTCATTAGCAACTTGATCTTTGTAATGTCTATTATATCATACTCATTTATTTCTATTTGTGCTAATAATTCATCCATTCTGTTATGAATAGTGTGAGAAGTCAGACAAAGAGCCTTTAATTGTGCCTTTTTACTTTTCTAACCTACTCTGGCTTGTCCATTTAGAGGGAGAATATTGTCAGTTATGTGTATGCAGAACTTTTGCAATTAGGCAAAAATGCCACCACTGAGTCCCAACTGACACAAAGGATGGTCCTGTATCCCAATTGCTTTCTAAAACACTAAGTAAGAATAATCCATGCTGGTGTTATTTGGTGACCGAAAAGTATATGGCAACTTGGATGCAATATATATTGCATCAATGGTGAGGTCTTGCAAAGAAGCAAACAATTTTATATTTTCAATTGCTTCTCCAACAATGCAAACTAAACTCAGGCTCAGACTCTGCTTGGGAAATAGAAAGTTGCTATGGTTACATTTCTTTTTGTTATTACATTTCTACCTTGAGGCAGACTAGATTTATGATTGCAAGGTGCTTTGCTTTTTATTTCATTCTTTGATAGAAACTGCATTTTTCCTGAAGTTTATTTTCTGCTCGAGCAGACAGTGTTGTAGTTTCCTACTCTATTTCCTCCATGTTGAGAGTCATAAAAAGTAAATTCTAAGCCACATATGTGTTGTTATGGTTTTTATGGTGAGTGGTATGGAAAGAATAACAAAGGAAAACAGCAACTAAAGGACAATGAACCGAGTCAAAACCAATTGGCAAAGGTCAGTCAAGGCCTCCGATAGCTCCTAACAATTCACCTTTTCTAATACTATTAAAATCACTTTAAATTAAACTACACATTGTAAACTTTGATCCCAATGAAAATCTGGTATTAATTTAGGAATATTTTTATAGTTCCAATTTTGTGCGATTTATCATTCAATATGAACCCAGACATCGTTCCATTAATGAAGAACAAAATTGTTAACAGCACAGTTGGTACAATCACTGAACATAAGTCTGGGTCAAGGGAATCCCAAAGTTTCCTCATGGGGCCAAAGGGAGCTCGCCTGCTCTTCTTGGCTCACAAGATAATTGAGTTTTGTTATTGAAAATATATATTACTCGGTCTTCTGGCGCTGGCTTTTATTCCCAGCAAATTTGGCCTGTTTGTGAAGGCATCATTGCCCCCCACTACTCAGACCTCAGGTTAAGATCGGAGATCTGGCCCTAGAGCCACAATCTACAAACTGGCAATTTAAAATCGCCGTTGGTTATTTTGGGGTAAAAAAGGAATGGGTAAATGAAAGTCAAAGGCCAGTATTTTTAGATAAAATATTTCAAACGCAGTTCCAGATGGTGATCTAATTGAATCCAATTTTGCTCAATTCATTGCTCTTTGATTGGCTTTTCTAATTTAAAAGAGACCATTTTATGTGAAATAGGAAAATATATCTTCCTTTGTTGCCATCTCTCTGCAAGCTAACATAACCATCAAGATCAGGCATTGTAGCTAGAGGTGTATGAACTATAGGCAGGGTTTTTCTTTCCAAAGTGTTTCAAAAAGTAACATATTTCTCACACTCCCAGAGCTGACCTTGGCAAGATTATAGATGTTAATTAAGACTGGGATTCAACAGGAGTCTCATATTCAGGGGTCCAATACTTTAGCAGTGTAACTGCTGCACTATTATTTATTGATCCCAGCTACATTGCTCTTTCTTGAATTTTTCAAGTTCAGCTGACGGTTGCCGGCTGCATGATGGAATGCACCTCAATTCAAATACAGTTCCTGCCAGTTTAGTCAAAGAGCAGGATTGACAATAACTGCACAGATATGTAATTCACTTAGAATTACATTGTTTTTTAGCTAAGGGGAATATTGTGAATGCACGAGCTATCTTAAACACAGGGCTTGATTATCTGCTAGGGGCAGACACGCTGCACCCCAATCCATCTCCACCTATCCGACTTGCACTGCTTTACTTTCTTTTTAATAAATTTAGAGTACCTAATTCAGTTTTCCAATGAAGGGGCAATTTGGCGTGGCCAATCCACCTACCCTGCACATCTTTGGGTTATGGGGGCTAAACCCACGCAAACACGGGGAGATTGTGCAAACTCCACACGGACAGTGACCCAGAGTCGGGATTGAACCTGGGACCTCGGCGGCGTGAGGCAGCAATGCTAACCGCTGCATCACCGTGTTGCCCTCTGCTTTATTTTTTCACTTAACCACCCTTTAATTAACATAAGGCAAGACCTCCATCCCTCTCCTCCAGGAATAAGTCTCGTCTGATACAGCTGTTGGCCAATTGGAGGCCGACAGCGCTACATAACACAATGATCGTCGGCCACTGCTGGAAAAGCAAGAGGGAGAAGGAGCCATGGATATGCCCAAAACCAGATAAGGCTGGGATATTGCCAGATCTGTAGCCCATGAAAAGGAAGGGCGGGTGCGTGCGAAACCTATTGGACAACGGAGGCAGGGGGGTGGAGGTGGGCAGTAGGAAATAAAACTATGGGAGGAAGGACCTCCAATCTGCATGAAGGGCTCAGGAAGGAGGCACTCCTTCGTTGACTGACTGAAAACCCACAGGCTTAAACCTTCCCCATACACATTGGCTCAGGCCTCTCCTGCAGCCTATTAAATCACAGTATTGTAGGGATGAGGCCCTTGATTAGACATTAACCAACTTTAAAGTCTTTATTAGGCCACGGGTCCCCCTGACGTCTTTCCGCTGCCTGCAAAATTGCAGCGGGTTGGAGTGGGCAGACCGGCGATGGGATGGTACTAATTTCCCTAATTTATGGGTCCACTATTCTGTTTTCCCACCTGTTGGTAGTCTGTAAAATACAGCCCAGAGGAACATAGGATTAATAGCGATAAAGACGTACATGTTTGAAAGGAATAATTTTGCAAAACAGATAAGTCTGGTCAGAATTTTTACTGCATTTGTATGAGAGCAAAAATTAATGGCGATTGAGAAATACTTTAGATTTCCTGGCTCCTGGGTCACTGCATTGTGTATGTTAGAAGGAAATTATATCAACATATCACTTGAGCCCATATCACGTTTTTGCCATGCGCAACCACGGTAAAAAGAATCATGGTCTGAAGTTTCTGCCCGTCGGACGTGCACACTCGATGGGTCCAGAAGAGGCCATGGAACATGCTTCCTGATGCGATTGGCCCTGGAGCGTAATTTCCTGCTGGTTGGCTAATTAATGGGCAGCCAACATAAAACATGTGCTCTGATTGGCTGAGCGCTGCCAGGGAGGGCACGAAGAGGTCGGGTGCCGAGAGAAACGACGGTGAGGACGGGCAATTCCGCCGAGCTCCCTGAAGGCTGACAGCTGCCTTCGGGGAGCTGCAGTGCCGTTCCAATGAAATTTGCACCACAGAAATGCCGAAAACTCCGGGCGCAATTTTCCACAAAGATTTCTGAGTGTTGTAGCGAGCTTCCCGGTCCTCGGCCCAGCGATGCCAGCAACGCTATTCGACGTTAGTTGGTCCACTTAACAAGGCCCCACTGGATTCTTGCTGCAAATGAAAGCTCGCCAGCTGATTCTCCAGCACCGCGCTCGCCAGTCCCCCACTAACAAGGTCGAGCAGCACTTAAGCAGCATTTGCTCAGCCAACCCCAGCTAGCTCGCAACAATGGCACCGAGGAGACTTGCTCCAAGATGAGAACTGGGGAGGCTGCTGGATGCAGTGGAGCACAGGAGGGATGACCTGTTTCCCGATGGTCCCGGAGGGTGAGCCACAAAGCAGCCAGTGCTGCCTGGAACAAGGTGGTGGCAGCTGTGAGCACCAGGTGTGTGACCAGGAGGACTGGCCTCTAGTGCCAGAAAACATTAACGATCTACACCAGGCACGATGCCCCCCCCACGAAGACCTTTACACCCTCACTCGAGCATCAACTCCCCAACTCTTCATGCGATCCCAACCCAAAGCACTCCCTACTCCCTTAAACCCCCAACCCTTTCTTTACACCCGCTCCCTTCCACCACTGTGAACCACACGTGCGGCTAACAATGCCCTCTCTTTGTCTCCATAGTAAGAAGTCTTACAACACCAGATTAAAGTCCAACAGGTTTGTTTCAAACACTAGCTTTCGGAGTACTTCTCCTTCCTCAAGTTCACCTGAGGAAGGAGCAGTGTTCTGAAAGTTAGTGTTTGAAACAAACCTGTTGGACTTTAAACTGGTGTTGTAAGACTTCTTACTATGCTCACCCCAGTCCAACACCGGCATCTCCACACTTTGTCTCCATAGGAGAAGCTCTCCCACAACCATCAGGAGAGGGCTCAGACCAGCGGTGGTGTGCCAGACATAAGAATCCTCACCACCTTCGACAAACATACCTTGGAGATGACTGGCATGGTTGAGGACAGAGCAGTCACCATCGCGGAGGCTGACGGGTGCAGCAGAGGTGAGGAGCCATGGGGCCCAACCAGGGGGACCTGCCAAACGTGAGTTATTATTGCCATTCTGACAACCCATCCCTCCCCCTGACCACATGTCCATTCTCCCACAGTTCCTCCAGCCAATGTTGCTGGCCCATCTCGGATAGCCCTCTCTCCTGCCTCCCAAGAGAACACCTCGGTGGGAAATTTTAGTGGTCAGGCTTCTGGGGCATAATCTGGTGAGCACCACACTTCTGATGATGCAAATCAGGTGGAGGCGGGAACCCCGAGGCGAGACAGCAGTCGGAGGTCTGCTGGATCCCATGATCGAGCTGGTCCCAGCCTGATGCTGAGCCTATGGCACAGGCTATCTCTGAGCTGATGGAGACGTTCGGGAGCGGTCGGGACATTCAGAGGGAGATGTCAGCGACACTTCAGCAGGTCCATAGCTGCTTGGAGGAGTCCCAGAGGCTAAGGGCGCAGGAGATATTGCTGGCAATATGTAGCACCAAAGGGTGGCGACCGCAGTGGAGAGCCTGGTCATGACATTGGCACCATTAGTGAAGGTATCCAAGGCATCTCACAATTGGTGACGACCATGACTGAGGGCCTCGGAAGACTGTCAAACTCGATGGGGGATGTGATCCAGTACCAGCTTGGCCTTCACAAGGTGCTGCGCGACATGTCCCGCTCTCTGATGTGAATGGCCAAGGTGCTGCGAAGGTTGTCCCAGTCGCAGGTGGGCCTTGCCGGGATGCTGCAGAGCATGGCCCAATCACTGAGGAGCATCGCCGAGGGCGACGACACAATGATGCAGGCATCGGGGAACCGCCAGGGCTGGCAGAGCCAGATGATGCAAGGGCAGCCGGGGTTCGAACCAACTCCCTGTCCATCCCAAGATGACCCCCGAGACCTATGGGCGATGACTGGGCGAAGGGAGCACTGGGTTCCAACCCAGCCCTGTCCCATGGAGTGGCGACAGTGGCCAACAGCTCCCAAGTTCCACCCCTCTGATGAGGCCACGTCTCACAGTCAGCACATGGCACGCTATGCATGTGCTGCAGACAAGTAAGCCGGGCCCTCTGGCCTCAGAGCCCCCAGAGGACGCCCTCCAAGGGCATCGAAGGCCACGGGATGTGGTAAGCAGCTGGCTGCCTCCACCTCAGATGTGCATCCTGGGGACACACATGGCCTAGTAGTAGAGCAAAGAGGGCCAAGCACATTGAGGATTACCGAGGGCACCAGGGGAATAGGGATGGGGTGGGGGTAGGTAGGGGTTTAGGGGGATGTGAGAGGGAGAGAGGGGCAGCACCATTGGGAGAGTGGGGAATTGTTACACACAACAAACACCCTTGTGCACAACTTTTATGATGCCCCTGTCTCTTTCATATGCAATACGAGCTGACCTCCGAACCCTTTGCCTTGTCTTTGGGCATCCTACCTCTCCTAGTGGCACTCACCCACCCTACGGCCGTGGACATGCCCCCGGAGCTGTGTCAAATCCTGGGCGCTCGGATGTTGGTTGCTGCCTGTGTGGTGCTGCCTCTTGCAGTGTTCAAGCACAGTGTCCTTGCATCAAGGTATGATTGAGATGCCAGGCAGTGACTCCCACATGCCCACCCACCTTTGGGAATCCGCTTGGGTTGTGTGAAGTATCATGGGAGTGGCCCTTTAAGTAATGTTTTGTATCAAATGGCTTCTGTGATGTCATTGTGTGGGTGGAGCTGGGCTGTGGCGCTGGGCTTTTAGTTTAGTTTTTAAGCTGGGAGCTGGCTGTGGTTCTGAGTTTTACTTTCGTTTACACATTTTGGAAGCTGGATTCAGACAGAGAGGTCTTGTGTGTGTCTCTCTCTCTGCATGTTAAAAGGTGTCTCCAGATTACTTGACAATTTAACAGTGAACATAGAACATACAGTGCAGAAGGTGGCCATTCGGCCCATTGAGTCTGCACCGACCCACTTAAGCCCTCACTTCCACCCTATCCCCGTGACCCAATAACCCCCCCAACCTTTTTGGTCACCAAGGGCAATTTATCATGGCTAATCCACCTAACCTGCACGTCTTTGGACTGTGGGAGGAAACCGGAGCACCCAGAGGAAACCCACGTTGTTACGGGGAGACCGTGCAGACTCCGCACAGACAGTGACCCAGCGGGGAATTGAACTTGGGACCTTGGAGCTGTGAAGCCACAGTGCTATCCACTTGTGCTACTGTGCTGCCCAAAATGTGATAAGTGTTTTCTGGAAGGAATTCAAACCTACTGTTTTGATAAAAGGGTGTTATGGTTTATGGATGCTGTTACTTGATTGAGACAGTTAAGGGAAGCTATTAAGGGTTATATATAGAGTACTGTAGCTGTGTGGGGTATTTATGTTTGTAGTTGATAAAAATGCTCAGTGTGTGTGTTTATAAAAACGTTAACTGAATTTTCAGAATAAACTTTGTTTTTTATTAAAAGTGCTTAAGGCCTCTGTTGAATAACACCTGAAAGTAGGCCCTTGAGCACCTCATAACCAAAATCTATAAACAGTTGTCGGCCAGGTGAACTCCATGATATACTTTGGAGTTTTCTAAACCCTGGCCCACAATAAAAGTGCTCACTTAATCTTGATTGCAATTCCCTATTTGCCTTCAGCCGCATGGCCGGAACCTCGGCTGTCAGTGGGAGTTATGGGTGGTCGGTGGAGCAGACAGGCATAGACAAGGGCTGGCCTCGGAATGGGTTCACATGATCCATGGCTGGCACTGTGATGCCTCGAGCAGTTGCCCCCCAATTGCCCCCTGCTCCCAGCGCCTCCACCCACCTCTGCAAAGGGTCCCATCCCCAGCAGCGGGTCCCCCATTCCCAGCCGAGGGTCCCCCATCCCCCCCACCGCGCACTGGGATGGCACGCCCAGCATCTCTGGGCTCTTTGCTGTGAGAAAAAATTGCTATGCACTCGGCTCCTACAGAAGCCCTTCCGCCAGGTTCACGTTTTTCATAAGGAGTACTAATTGGAGCCAGCGTGACCACTCGTTGGGGGAGGCAGCTGAATGGCGGGAGGCCGTTGGAGATGGGGTGGCTCTCTCTCGTTAATTATATGAAAATAGGGCTCAAGTGGTGATAATTGGTTTCTTGCCACACTATGGCGAGATCCCATTTTCACCTATGGGGCTGCTTTGCAAACTGTTTGGCGCCTGACGTTGTTCTCGTTTTTGGCCTCTCCCGCTATTCAGTAGCCTCGTTTCGCTTGAGCAAGAGTGTAATGAGGCCAGAGAATCGCACCCTCTCTCTATCATTCTGAATCAAACAACTGACAGCAGAACACAGAATATCCAAATCCTCAAAAGTTTTCTTTTATTTTATCCCAGACATTTTATCATGCCCGGAATGGGGAAATGGTGAAAAAACGTGAATGCTGCCTTGGTCGTTTGACAGGTGCGGAAAGTGTCAAGGTGCATGGGTCACATAAGTTAGGGCCAATTGCATGCTTGACAATCTTTATTCCCCTTTCAATTGTCAGCAGGTTCCCTTCCAACTCTCGCGCGTGCTCACTATGAAAATATTGGACATTTGATGTCCGCTCTTGTGATTTCACGTGAGTTCAGTGATGTGTTGGGCAGGTTGATACGATGTGGTGTGGACTGCACTTGATGCAGTGAAACTAGAAACAGACCTCTAACACTGGAGAAGATCCAACACGGTTTTATTTAATGATAGAACTAATATACATATTCAGCCGTGGGTTGACACTATACTGAACTGACTGGGGACCTTGTACTCGCCTGAACAGACTTACTAGCTACCGCATGGTGTTTGCACTGGCTAGCTCATGGACTCTGACTGTCTCAGTGGCTGGGTCCAGAGAGAGCGGGAAACCTAATGCCCTCTGGCTTTAGAGTGGTAGTGTCCTGTCTGGTGATTGGCTGCACTGTGCTGTGTGCTTACTGGTCATCCTGTGTGTCAATCACTGCCTGTCTGCACTTCATTATGTACATGAGTGAATATTATGACATCTTTTTTAGATAAATAAATACTAAGGTGTGCGTGCGTATATATATATATGTCTGACTATATAAAAAGGTGTCAAAATGAACGTATATACATAGGAAGGTGACGGTAGTGCAGATACATAGCAAACAAAACGATATTTACAGAGGTCAAATTGATGAAGCCACAAAAGGTAGAAAAGTTCAGTTAATAGATTTAGTGTTTGTGGTGGGCGATGAATTCTTGTTGATCGTCGCAGAGGTGGATCAGGAGCCGCCTGCAGTTGGATAGGTGGGATTGCTGCCATCGCGGTGGTCGCGTGGGCCGGCAGGATTGCTGGTAGATCGGTGGTCTTGTGGTAGCGTACGTCTGGAGGAAGCATCGTAGGCGGCGGGGCACTTCGGTCAGGTAGCAGGCGTGGAACACTTCGCAGTGCCCGTCTGTTGCGCCGAAGCAGGGAGCCATCAGCTATGCGGACAAGGAACGATCTTGGGGCCACTTGTTTGATCACAACAGCTGTGGCTGACCAGCCGCCCTCAGGCAATTGGACACGAACATGATCAGTTGGGACCAGCTCGGGTAGATCTGTGGCATGAGCATCATATGTGGCTTTCTGTTGGGCCTGTGACTGCTGCATTTTCTGTAAGACCGTGAGGTGGTCAAGGTCTGGAACATGGATGGCTGGAACTGTGGTCCTCAGAGTGCGATTCATGAGCATCTGCGCTGGAGACAACCCAGTGGACAGTGGGGTTGCCCTGTATGCCAGCATTGCCAGGTTGAAGTCGGAGCCTGTATCTGCAGCTTTGCACAGCAATCGCTTGACAATATGGACCCCTTTCTCGGCCTTCCCATTCAACTGCGGGTAGTGGGGGCTGGAGGTTACGTGACGGAAGTTGTACAGCCGTGCAAAATCAGACCATTCCTGGCCGTAAAAGCAAGGACCGTTGTCGCTCATTACTGTGAGCGGTATCCCATGCCTGGCGAATGTTTCTTTTCAGGCTTTGATTACCGCCTTCGACGTGAGGTCGGACAGTTTCACCACTTCTGGGTAACTGGAGAAGTAGTCGACCAGGAGTACGTAGTCACGCCCCTTGGCGTGGAAAAGGTCTACACCGACATTGGACCACGGAGGGTTCACGATCTCGTGCTGCTGAGCTGGACTGAAACTTCTGACAGGTAGGGCAGTTGAGGACCATGTTGGCAATGCCCGGCCAATGGACCGCCTCCCAAGCTCTGCGTCGGCATTTCTCAACCCCTAGGTGACCCTCATGGAGTTGGCCCTGCACCATAGCCCGCATGCTCTGAGGAATTACGATCCTGTCGAGTTTCAGGAGGATGCCTTCCACCACCGTCAGGTCATCTTTTACGTTATAGAACTGGAACATTGTCCCTTCTGCCAGCCATTGGTAAGGTGCTGCATCACACGCTGCAGCAGAGGATCCTTGGCCGTTTCCTCACGAATTTGGACCACCTGTTCGTCAGAGGCCGGGAGGTTGGTGGCCCACAATTGCACTTGCGCTTCTACGTGGCAGTTGAAGTCACTTTGTTCACACGGTGTGGTAATGGGCCTGGATAGGGCATCTGCAATGATTAGCTCTTTGCCTGGTGTGTAGACAAGTTCGAAGTCGTAGCGGCGTAGCTTAAGAAGAATTTGCTATAATTGAGGTGTAATGTCAATTTAAATCCTTCTGGATTATGTGGACTGGAGACCTGTGGTCCGTTTCTACCGTGAATTTTGGTAGGCCATAAACGTAGTCGTGAAACTTGACTATCCCTGTCAGGAGGCCCAGACATTGCTTCTCAATCTGAGCGTACCATTGCTCAGTGGGCGTCATGGCCCTGGAGGCATACGCCACTGGAACCCAGGATGAGGAGTCAGCCCGCTGAAAGAGCACCGCCCAAATGCCGTCCTGGCTTGCATCAGTTGACATCTTGGTTTCCTTGGTTGGGTCGAAGAACGCTAGAACCGGGGCTGTGGTGAGCTTTGCTTTCAGCTCATGCCATTCCTCTTCATGCGTGGGCAGCCACTGGAATTCCGTCGACTTCTTGACGAGATGGCGGAGGGCCATGGTGTGGGATGCCATATTGGGAATGAATTTTCCAAGGAAGTTGACCATCCCGAGAAAGCGGAGGACCCCCTTCTTGTCCTCCGGGGTCTTCATGGCGTTGATCGCCGAGACCTTGTCGGCATCTGGCCGCACGTCTTGCTGCGAGATGTGGTCACCTAGGAATTTGATATCCGATTGACCAAATGAGCACTTGGCCCTGTTGAGCTGGAGACCATGTTCATGAATTCTCTGGAATACTTACTAGCTACCGCATGGTGTTTGCACTGGCTAGCTCATGGACTCTGACTGTCTCAGTGGCTGGGTCCAGAGAGAGTGGGAAACCTAGTGCCCTCTGCCTTTATAGTGGTAGTGTCCTGTCTGGTGATTGGCTGCACTGTGCTGTGTGCTTACTGGTCATCCTGTGTGTCAATCACTGCCTGTCTGCACCTCATTATATATTAGTGGATAATATGATATTCAGGTCAGGCTCAAGCCCATTAAGCTCCAGAAAATTCTGGCCCAGGGTGTGAACTGTTGAGGTCAGCAAACAGGTCAAACTCTCGATGAAGATCAGGAATTAAAATTGTATAAAATATGGGGGCACAGGGTAAGCTTGAAAATCCCTTGAAAAAAATAGACTTGGTTTTGATAAATGTTTAAACTTAGTAACTAGAACATAGAACATAGAACAGTACAGCACAGAACAGGCCCTTCGGCCCTCGATGTTGTGCCGAGCAATGATCACCCTACTTAAACCCACGTAACCCGTATACCCGTAACCCAACAATCCCCCCATTAACCTTACACTACGGGCAATTTAGCATGGCCAATCCACCTAACCCGCACATCTTTGGACTGTGGGAGGAAACCGGAGCACCCGGAGGAAACCCACGCACACACGGGGAGGACGTGCAGACTCCACACAGACAGTGACCCAGCCGGGAATCGAACCTGGGACCCTGGAGCTGTGAAGCATTGATGCTAACCACCATGCTACCGTGTTGCCCCTTCTACCGTGTTGCCCCAAACTGCCACAATTAATTTGTTGATTCAATATAGGCATTAGGTTGAATGTATTCATTGCTCTCTATCACTTTGTGACATGTTAGGATAATTGTGGTCCGTGGACTAAAGTTAGAACTGCCTAATCAACCTAAAGGGATTGTGCAGGAATTTTCCAGGCTATTTAATTCTCTAATTGGCGTGGGTTCCTATCTGGTTTTTCACATCTCTCGGTGCCTGTATCCTGATGCATTAGACATCACCGACTTTACAGACCAGGCTATTTAAATCATTTGGTCTTTTCCTATTTGTCATTTTCATATGTTCATAAATATTGTATATGTGGCATAACCTGCCAATCTTTGTAATAAATTGAACCATGAAATTCTCCCTGAATCCAAATACAAAACTTGCTGTACTGGGGGGGGGGGGGGGGGGGGGGATTGGGGATTTGTTTGGCATTCTCAGCCTATGGGCTTATTTTAATATAAAGATAATTGTTGTGTAACCTGGAAAACTTCAGAAAAGAGATATGAATCAACCTGAAGCACATCAGGTTCAATGTTTTTCAAGAGTCTGTTTGCTCTGTAGGTTTTACATCTCGCTGTCATAAACCTTTAAAGATGAACATGTATAACAATAATAACAAAACTGCAACCCATTTAAACTTACTAATGGGGGCATATTATATTGCTTTAAATAATAATAATAATAATAATAATCGCTTATTGTCACAAGTAGGCTTCAGTGAAGTTACTGTGAAAAGCCCCTCGTCGCCACATCCCGGCGCCTGTTTGGGAAGGCCAGTAAGGAAATGGTAACACAACAGAGTGATTGTGAGGAATGAGAATGTAAAATAGAACCCTTTTGCAGATTAGTGGATACTGGTCCCTAATGACTTCTATCCACCCACAATTGACCATAGTGAAGACTCTATATGACCCTTCTACAGAAGTTATCCCTGATGTTCTATCAATATTTAACTATTAATGAACATGATAAAAAAGATTATCTGGTCATCATCACACCTTTGTTGGTGGAAGTTTGCTTACCGCAAAACATCTGCCACGTTTCCTACATTACAACAGTCAATACACTTCAAAAATAGGACTTCATTGGTTGTAAAGCACTTTGAGGCATCCAGTGTGAAAAATGCTATACTTATTACAAGTCTTTCTTCTCTTTCTTAGTACCTTTCTACTTTAATTTGCTGAGATTTAATAATATTCATCAGGCACATTGTCCCATATTTATATATAGATATACACATATAAATTCAAAAATACATATATACTATACATATAGAATTGGGAATTTATAATTCCTACTTGAAAACATACAATGGGCATGATTCAACTGCCGCATTGCTCCTGGCGTGGATCTGGGCTTGTCAGGTTAAAAAGCAGAAAAGGCCAAAATCGAGATTCGCACAGGGCGTGAACCAGTTTGTAATTCACCCGGTCCACAGTTAATGGCTAGTTCCGGATCTCGCCCAAAAATGGCAAGCATATCAATAACCCTCATTTCAATCTCATGAGTGAGATTGAAGTTAAATGCAGCGGCCTCTGGGAATTATCTGACTTGCCCGTGAGAAACGTGGGAGTCGTTTAGTACTCCCTTTTAAAAACGTGAGGCTGGCGCAATGGCATCTGAGGGGAACTGAGGAGTTGAGTAGCCATTTCCATTTTCCGACATGCAGGTCAAGGGCACCGGAGCTGCTGTCTAGTGCTCGGGGAAGGGGGGGATGGTGGGAAGGGTGGGATGGTAGGACACCCATCGGGGGGGGGGGGGGGGGGTGGACTTGGTCATGGGCTGAAGCATTCCAGGTCGGGGTTCACCCCTGGGCCAGGGGAGGGGCTTTGCATCTGTGAGGCCGTCAAACTATCATGAACAAACGGTCCCATGGGATGTGAAAACAAAAGTTATTGGGGAGTTTCCAATACCCTCGACACAATGGGAAATAATGAAATTTCTTGGCATGAGTGGTTTTTGACCGTAAATTTATGACGAATTTTAGCAGCGTGGTTGCTCCACTGACTGACTTGCTGATGAAGCGTAGCAATTTTCAGTGGACAGCAGAACATCAACAGGCATGTGAAGGCCTGAAGGCTGTGTTAATCACTACTCCAGTGTTGGAGAATTCCAAGAGGATTTGTGATCGGATTGAACAAAGTAGCTGACCTTAAAGAAAGATGCAGATGCCACAGAGAAATGGATGGATCGTGCAGCAGCGTTCTTGTCCAAGGACACTGTCAATCAAGAAGGATTCCAGTTGCAGGAAGACAAAGAACAGAAATGGACTAACTTATTATCAATCTTTGCCTGTTTTGTTTTTGTTTAAAACATGTATGTTTATTGTCAATTGTTACAAATGGGCAAGTGAAAGGGTAAAAAAATGAAACCATCTTTAAATTTGATGGGTTTTTTTTTCTTGGGGTGAAATGTTAAGGGAGTGTCCCTTTAAGAAATGTTTTTGTCTTATCAAAAGACTTCAGTGATGTCACTGTGTGGGTGGAGCTGGGCTGTGGCGTGGGAGTTTCGTTTTGGTTTCGCTTTCACATTTGGCTGCTGTGGACTCAGAGAACAGAAGTTGTTTTAGCCTGCCTCTCTATCTTCAGTTTAAAAGCTGTTTCCAGACTGCTTGGTAATTTAAAAGAGATAATTGCTTTCTGGAAGGAATTGAAACCTGCTGTTTGAAAAGGGGAACAGTGTATCAATAACAAGTCTTAAAGACAGTGAAAATGTCGTGTGTTGGGCCAAGCCTTTGAAAAGGGGTGTCTAGTTTTACTTGGATTTTATTGAAGGGGAACAGTTGAGGGGAATTTGTAAAGGGTTATACATAGATTACTGTAGCTGTGTGGGGTCTTTATGTTTGTAGTCGATAAAAATCTTCCTGTCTGTGTTTATACAAACGTTAACTAAATTCTTAGAATGAAGCTTGTTTTTTTTTTCTTAAAAGTGCCCAAGAAGTCTGTTGAATAACACCAGAAAGGCAGGCTCTTGTGCTCATCGTAGCCAAAATCAAAAAGCAGTCAGGTGAATTCCATAATATACTTTGGAGTTTTCTAAACCGTGGCCCGTAACATCACTCAAACACAATATACCATCACTCTGACACACTTCTCTCTCCCTTGCAGGGCAAGATAGTCCATAACTAGAAGCAGCAGCACCTAATCAGTAGGTTCAGGCATGACCACAATGGTGGGGATGGTATTCGGCGGTTCTTGGGTATCGGAAAGGAGAAACACATGCCTGGACTTCCAGTGAGAGGAGTGGATGAAAATCAAGAGGTGTCTCCTCAAATCATCTGCAGCTTGTAAATAAGAATGGGAAATGAAAAGGAGGATTAGATTTGAGCATACCGTCATCTTCAATGGTTTCAATCCTATCGCTGGCTATGGTCATAGCAATGGCTGCTCCATTGTTCCTGCATGTCATTTCCATCATTGAAGTTAAGGGAAACGGCCATGCCTGTTCTCTGCAGATTAGGTGATGTTGCTTCTGGTTATCGGCCATAATGTTCTGCAAGACACAGAGGTATGGCATTGAGTGTAGTATAAAATGTTTGGGTGATGTTCCTGTGTGCTTGACTGGCTGATAGTGTGTGTAAACTGGGACAAGTGGATGTGGGGTTTGTCGCAAGATGGAGTCGGGACGGGGGCACACTGACGACTGGGGACTTCTACGTAGGGCACAGACAGGCGACACTGGACGAACTGACAAGGAAGTGGAAACTTCCCAAGGAAGCGAGAGGACAGGAATGAGACACCTTCAAATAAAGCACTTCCTCCGCAAAGAGACAGTAGGGTAACCCGGGGCCCCAGAAAGCACACTACTAGAGGACCTGATAGGCACAAGCAGCGAGAAGTAGGGGGCTATGTGGGAAAATATACGGACAGCTACTGGACAGAGCCCAAACACCACTGAATGGGACCAGACAAAAATGGGAGGATGAACTGGTGACAGAGGTGGGATGGGGACTCTGGAGTGAAGCACTGAGCAGGGTGAGCTCCACCTCCTCCTGCGCAAGGCTAAGCCTAATGCAGCTCAAAGTGGTGTGCAGAGCGCATCTGACCAGAACCCGAATGAGCAGGTTCTTCCCGGAGGCGGAGGACAAATGTGAGCAGTGCCAGAGGGGCACGGCCAACTACACCCACATGTTTTAGGCTTGTTCCAAGCTTGCTGGGTTCTGGACAGCCTTCTCCGAGGCAGTGTCCAAGGTTGTTGGGGTGAGGCTGAAGCCATGCCAATAGAACCATCTTCAGGGTATCGGAGCAACCAGAGCAACACATGGGGAAGGAGGCCAACGTCCTTGCTTTTGCTTCCCTAATCGCACGCTGGAGAATTCTGCTCGGCTGGCGATCGGCAGCACCACCCAAAGCTGCAGACTGGCTCGCTGACCTCTCGGAATTTCTCCACCTAGAGAAGATTAAGTACACCATCCGAGGGTCAGAAGAAGGCTTCTTGGATACTTGGGGGCAGTTCGTCGGCCTGTTCCAAAACCTGTTCGAGGCCAGCAATGAGGAGTAAGCCAGGGGGAAAAAAAGATGAAGAACCAAAGGACTGCGTAACCCGGGGGAGGGGGAGAAAAAGGGGGAAACCACAAGAGAAGAGGAAGGTTGCTGAAACCAATGGGGAGGGATATCATAGACCGATCCAGAGGGCAACAAAATGTATGTACAGTTAGTCAAATGAAGGACAAAACAAACCTCTCTGTAAAATAAAGCAAATTAGCATAGGCAAGAAAAATGTAATGTATATAAGTACCAACTGTTTATAAATATGAGAAAAGCCAATAAAAAGATTTTCAAGAAAAAAGTTCAGTACCCTGATCCTGCTTTCTCCTCATACCTCTTGATCCCTTTAGCCCCAAGAGCTATATCTAAATCCTTCTTGAAATTGCAAAATGTTTTGTCCTCAACTACTTTCTGAGATAGCGGATTCCATAGATTCACCACGCTCTGGGTGAAGAAATTTCTCCTCACCTCAGTCCTAAAAGGTTTACCAGTTATCCTCAAACTATGACCCCTAGTTCTGGATGCCCGCACCATCGGGAACATTCTTTCTGAATCTACCCTGTCTAATCCTTTTAGAATTTTAAGTTTCTATGAGATTCCCTCTCACTCTTCTAAACACCAATTAATATAATCCTAACTTTCCTCATATGACAGTCCTGCCATCCAGGAATCAGCCTGGTAAACCTTTGCTGCACTCCCTCCATAGCAAGAACATACTCTCTCAGATTAGGACACCAAAACTGCACCCAATACTACAGTGTGGCCTCACCAATGCCCAATACAATTGTAATAAAACATCCCTATCCTATTCTCAAATCCTCTTGCTATGAAAGCCAACATACCATTTGCCTTCCTTACTGCCTGCCGTATCTGCGCGTTTACTTTCAGAGACTGATGCACGAGGACACCAAGATCTTGATGAGTATCCACCTCTCTCAATTTACACCCATTCAAATAATAATCTGTCTTCCTATTTTTGCTACCAAAGTGGATAACCTTATATTTATCCACATTATACTGCATCTGCCCACTCGCTCTGCCTGTCCAAATTGCACTGAAGCATCCTCCTCAAAGCTCACCCTCCCGCCCAGCTTTGTATCATCTGCAAATTTGGAGATAATACATTTAGTTCCCTCGTCCAAATCATTAAATATATAACAAGAACAGTTGGGGCCTTTTGTAAATCCATGCTGACTTTGTCTGATTACACCACTGCTTTCCAAATGCTATGCTAAGAAATCCTTGATAACGGACTGCAGCAACTTCCTCACTACTGATATTCGGCTCACTGGTCTTTAGCTCCCTGCTTTCTTTTTTTCTCCCTTTTTGAATACTGGGATGATATTAGGTACCCTCCAATCTGTAAGAACCATACCAGAGCCCAAATAATTTTGGAAAATGACCACAATGGGTCCACTATTTCTAGGGCCACTTCCTTAAGTACTCTGGGATGAAGATTATCAGGCCCTGGATATTTATCTGCCTTTAATCACATTAATTTTCCCCAAACCATTTCTTTACCAATACTAATTTACTTCAGCTCCTCACTAAAACTTATGTTTCTCAGAACATCTTGTACATTATTCATCTCTTCCTTTTTTAAGACAGTTCCTCAGCCATTTCTTTGTTACCTGTTATGAATTCCCGTTCCTGACTGTAAGGGACCTACATTCGTTTTTAATCAATCTTTTTCTCTTTACATACCTATAGAATCTTTTACAGTCAGTTTTTATCTCCCCCGCTAGCTTACTTTCACATTGTATTTTCCTTCTTTATCAATCCCTTGGCTCGGGTTTGCTGAATTTTAAACTGTTTCCAATCCTCTTCTTTGAATCTAATGCTATCTCTAATTTCCCTTGTAAGCCATGGTTTTACCACAATTCCCATTTCTCTCTTGCACCAAATAGGAATAAACAATTTTTGGAGTTCACTTATTTGTTCCTTGAATTCCTGCCATTGCCTGTCCACTTACCTTCATTTCAGTAATGTTTCCCAGTCCGTCATCACCAGCTCATGCCTCATACCATCATAGTTACCTTTATTGAGGTTCAGGGCCCTGGTCTCAGAAGCAACCACCTCACTAGCCACCTTGATAAAGAATTCTACCATATTATGGTCATGCATCCCCATGGGTTCTCTCACAACTAAATTGCCAACTAATCCTTTCACATTGCACAACACCCAGTCCAAAATGGGCTGTTCCCTTGTTGGTTCCTCAACATATTGGTCCAGAAAACCATCCCGTACACTCCAGAAATTGCCCTCTTTTGTACAGTGACTAATTTGACTCACTCAATATGCAGATTCAAGTCACCCATAATAACAGATGTTCCTTTATCACATGCATTTCTGATTTCCTGTCTAATGCTATTCCCAACATTCCCACGGCAGTTTGGTGGTCTAGTGTATACCACCCCTACAAATACCTTTTGACCCTTGATGTTTGTTAACTCGACCCAGTCAGATTCCACAGGGTTTTTCAGGTGGCACAGTGGCTGGCACTGCTGCCTCACAGCTCCAGGGTCGCAGGTTCAATTCTGGCCTTGGGTGACTGTCTGGGTGGAGTTTGAACTTTCTCCCCGTCTCTGCATGGGTTTCCTCTCACAATCCAAAGATGTGCAGGTTAGGTGGATTGGTCGTGCTAAATTGCCCCTTAGTGTCCAAAAGGTTAGGTTAGGTTGACTTACTGGGTTTTGGGGATAGGGTTGAGGCGTGGGCTTAAGTAGAGTGCTCTTTCCAAGAGACAGTGCAGACTTGATGGGCCGAATGGCCTTCTTCTGCATGGTAAATTCTATGAACTCTGCGAACATCATCTGTAGTGATATCTTTCCTCAATATTGTATCAATATCTTCTTTAAACAACAATGCAAACCCACCTCCTTTTTCTTTCTGTCTGTCCTTCCTAAAATCTGAATATCTCTTAATGTTTAGTTCCTATCTTTGGTCACCTTAGAAAATGGAGGCAGGAGGCGGCCATTCAGCCCTTTCAGCCTACTCTGCCATTCATTATAACCATGGCTGAACTCAAATTCAATATCTAGATCAATATCTTGATCCAGCCTTCCCCATATCCCTTTAGCCCCAAGAGCCATATCTAACTTCATCTTGAAATGGCACAACATTTTCGCCTCAATACTTTCTGTGGTCGCAAATTCCGCAGCTTCACTACTCTCTGGGTGAAGGAATCTCTCCTCATCTTAGTCCTAAAAGGTTTACCCCTTATCCTCAAACTATGACCCCTAGTTCTGGAGTCCCCACCATCGTGGACATTCTTTCTGAATCTGCCCCGTCTAATCTGTGTTGTTCTCTGCCTTGCTCTAACCAGATGGCTTTGATGTATAGTGTTGATCAAAGAACAACGAGTCTTGTAAACTAACAAAACTATGTAAGGGGCTTTTCACAGTCACACCATTGAAGCCGACTTGTGACAATAAATGATTATTATTGTTATTATTTAACACTACGATTGGATTCAACATTTATCCCTAAGGACTAACAGTTGATCAGACACACATAAACTATATTCATCTAACATCTAACTCACAAACTCATTAACTACTAGCATACTATCTCCAGTACTCCTAGCTTAGCACCTGCTCCAATCTTCTGTGCCATAAGGATCTGCCCTCTCTCTTATATACCTCTAGGATTAGCTCCCTCTAGTGGCTCTCTGTGTATATATATATTAACCCTTAGTTTACTGGCATATATGATAATACCACATAATCCTGTTACAATTTTCTACGTTTCTGTGAGATCCTCTCTCAATCTTCTAAACTCCAATGAATATAATCCTGAGCGACTTAGTTTCTCCTCATATGACATTTCCACCATCCCAGGAATCAACCTCAACCTGGTAAACCTTCGCTGCACTCCCTCCATAGCAAGAATATCCTTTCTCAGATAAGGACATCAAACCTTGGAGCCATGTTGCTGTAATCCGAATTATATCAGATCCCTTTACATCTATCTGCACATCCATTTTATTTTGAATGCTCCGAGCTTTCATGTAGCTTTCAAGTCTAGTCCTTTTAACATTCCTTGTCCCTTCCCTACTATTTTGTACAGTGCCATTATCAAATACAGGTACTTGATTTCTCTGCCTATCACTTTTCTTATTCTCCCTGCTGTCAAGGACATCAGTCCCGGTCCTGCCCAGATGTAACCCATCCAGTTTGTACAGTTCTCACCTCCCCAGAACCGGTCCCAATTCCCCAGGAAACACCTCCCCCTGACAGCCACGTATTCATCGATTCATCCTACTATTTCTACACTGACTAGGACAAAAACAAAGAGCACCTTTGCTTCAAACCTGCACATCTTTGGACTGTGGGAGGAAACCGGAGCACCCGGAGGAAACCCACGCACACAGGGGGAGGACGTGCAGACTCCACACAGACAGTGACCCAGCCGGGAATCGAACCTGGGACCCTGGAGCTGTGAAGCATTTATGCTAACCACCATGCTACCCTGCTGCCCCAGATTGTCAGTTAACTGCGACTCAGCTATCTGGGTGGAGCAACACATTATTAAACTTCTAACTGGACAACTTAACTTATAAAAAAGGAAAGATGGAAAGACTCACAAATTCAATTCCCACTCTGCTTAAAATTCCCAAGTTTAAAACTCACTCTGTCTGTGTCACTCTCCAGATGTGGCCTCTCCCACTGCCCATGCGCAAAGCTCACTCTTGGAGTCTGCACTCTGTTTCATTCCTGTGTCAGTCTAAAAAAAACTGAATGACTGCCAATACCTGTTCGTCAAAATGCAGCTTCCTCTTTAGAGATGCAAAATATGGTTTTAAGTAGTAGAGGAATGGGGCTTCAGGCATACACTGGAGGCTTCCAGTAGTTAACAAAGGGGTTTATTGATGAAAGACAAAAGCAGTGAAACAACAGGCACAGAACACAACGTAACAGATTTTAATACTTCAGCTCCAGAGTTTATATTGCCCGGGATCCTGCTCCCAGGGCTCTGTGCAAACTCCCTAATGACCAGGGTTCACACGCTCCTGCAGGATTGGCCCCAAGCTGGTCACATGGTCTGTGGAGCCTGCCCCCTTAAAGGGGATGAGCAACCACATCCCTCCCCACCGTAAGTCCCTTATTGCAACTACCTCGAAAAATATTTACTCAGATGTTACAAACATTATAAACAACAACAGGGAAAAGAAAGTCCATCAAAAAGTCTAGTGGTCTGGAGACCTCCAGGTCCTCCCAGAGCTCTGTAGCCGTACTGGGCAATTGAATTCTTAACAGGTGGTGTCACCTCAGGAGGCACTACCTCAACTACAGGCCACTGGCCTCACCGGCCTCGACATGTGCAGCTGGTTGTAAAGATTCAGGAGCCCCAATCTCCCGTTGTCCCTGGTGGGACTTGTTGACTCTAAGTTGGAGATAGAGGACACCTCAGGAGGATGACTGCATTCTGATGGTCTTCCTGTTGACACTGATGACAAATGACACTGGCCCCAATTGGGCCAAAACCTACCCCGCAAACCAAGGTAGACCTGAAGTGAAATTATGGATTGGAACCGGGTCTCCCACAAGGAACAACCTATCCCTCCTCTGCTTTGACCACTGACTTTTGTGCGAGGCCTGACAGGCTCCCCACCAAATTTGAAAACACAAGATCCAACCGAGTTCCCAACCGACGGGCCATGGGCAGCCCAGTGGGTGTGACCGCCGTGGTTGAGTGAGGGTTGTACAACAACAAAAAATTAGCCAACTGCTGGCCAAGTGATTTATCAGATTGCTTTCTTATTGCATTCTTGAAGGCCTAAACGGCTCTCTCAGCCAGTCTGTTAAACAATAGGTGGTATGTGGCCATCCTTGTGTGTCATATGCCGCTCGTTCGTACAAAAACTTGGAAATAATCTCCAGTAATAGGGGTGCATTGTCCAACACAAAGGATTTGGTAAGTCCATGAATGGTAAACACTTGGCACAAGGCATCCACCATGGCCACCGAGGTACTGGTTCCCATCTCTTGAACCGATAGCCACTTAGAATGAGAAATAAAAACATCTTTCCCATGAAAGAACCTGTGTAGCCAATGTGGACCAAGGCACACGGCTGGCTTGGCCATTTCCAAGAGTGAAAATTGGCGGATAGTGGCAAGGACTGCTACATTTGGCAAGGGTGGCACTTTTCCACTAATTCCTCAATGGCTTTATCTGTGCCTGGCCAGCAGACGTAGCTGCGTGCCAGCACCTTCATCTTTGTCTGTGATGGGTCTGTGCTATGTGGGACTTGTTGACTCTAAGTTGGAGATAGAGGACTCCTCAGGAGGATGACTGCATTCTGATGGTCTTCCTGTTGACACTGATGACAAATGACACTGGCCCCAATTGGGCCAAAACCTACCCCGCAAACCAAGGGAGAGCTGAAGTGAAATTATGGATCGGAACCGGGTCTCCCACAAGGAACAACTTGTCCCCCCTCTGCTTTGACCACTGACTTTTGTGCGAGGCCTGACAGGCTCCCCACCAAATTTGAAAACACAAGATCCAACCGAGTTCCCAACCGATGGGCCATGGGCAGCTCAGTGGGTGTGACCGCCGTGGTTGAGTGAGGGTTGTACAACAACAAAAAATTAGCCAACCGCTGGCCAAGTTGGAGGGGGCCCCTGGCTGGAGTGAATATTCGTGATCCCCATAGAATCATGCATTCTCACAAGACAACTCGTCAAGACGGCTAAGTTGGACCTTAGTTTTCCCATTCGAGATTTAGATTTCCCATAGCACTAATCAGTCTGTGTCATTCCATTCACTTTTGAAATTATGGGGTCTCTTTGGGTCGGGTTTCGCATGTGTCCAGTGGACACTGGCAGAGTGCCTTGGAAGTTCAAAGCCAGTATGATCTCCTTGGTTACTGGTAGTGGTGAAATGCTGTTAGGCAGGGACAGGTGACTGAATGCATCACACTGGGAATTTGTGTGCAGAACCAGTGCTGGAAAGCATAATTGTATGCCATCAGCAGCAAGGCCCAACATTACACCCTCGCCAAGGCTATGGGAGGTATAGAATTGTCTTCCCTTAAAGTTTGGCCTTGGGTTACTATCTGTGTGTAGTTTCCACATTCTACCTGCAAGTAGAATTCTATCTGCACGAGTTTCCTCCGGATGTTCCGGTTTCCTCCCACAGTCCAAAGATGTGCAGGTTAGGTGGATTGGCCATGCTAAATTGCCCTTAGTGTCCAAAATTGCCCTTAGTGTTAGGTGGGGTTACTGGGTTATGGGGATAGGAAGGAGTTGTGGACTTGGGTAGGGTGCTTTTTCCAAGGGCTGGTGCAGACTCGATGGGCTGAATGGCCTCCTTCTGCACTGTAAATTCTATGAAATGAGCAGGTTAGGTGGATTGGCCTTGCTAATTGACCCTTTGTGACCAAAGGGCAGCATGGTAGCATAGTGGTGAGCACAGTGCCAGGGTCCCAGGTTCGATTCCCTGCTGGGTCACTGTCTGCGCAGAGTCTACACGTTCTCCCCATGTCTGCGTGGGTTTCCTCCAGGTGCTCCAGTTTCCTCCCACATCCAAAAATTGCAGATTAGGTGGATTGGCCACGCTAAATTGCCCTTAGTGTCAAAAAAGGTTAGGAGGGCTTATTGGGTTAGCGGATAGGGTGGAAGTGAGGTCTTAAGTGATTTGGTGCAGACTGGCTGGGCCGAATGGCCTCCTTCTGCACTGTCTGTTCTATGTTCTAAGATGTGTACCTTAGGTGGGATTGTGGGGGAGTGGGACTATAGCATGCTCTTTTGGAGGGTAGATGCAGACTCGATTGCCAAATGGTCTCCTTTAGCACTGTAGGGATTGTATGACTTCTATGATTTTTGAAAAGCCCAATAATGGCTTATGATCTTAGCAGTGTATAATTGTGAAGCACTCCTTCTTGATCTGGGTATACTTCTGATTTGCTTCTGAAAGAGTCCTCAAGGCAAAAGTGATAGGGTGGTCAAAACTATCTCCCCTTTTGCGGGATAAAATTGCCTCAATACCATAAGGGGACACGTCACATGTAAGCATGATTGGTTTTCCCAGGTCAAAATGCAGCAACAGGTTTGAGGACTGTAATTCTTGCTTCACAACGTGGAAGGCTTCCACCTGGGAATCCCTCCATTGCCACCACTGATTCTTCTTTAGTAGCTGGTGCAATGGTGCCAAATTGTGGGTAAATTCGAGATGAACTTTCCAAAATAATTTACAATGGTGTGGAAGGATTTGAGCTCACTGATATTTTTGGAAGCAGGGACTTTGCATATAGCTTCAACCTTTTCTTCCAAAACCCAGGTAGGTCACTTCTGAGGCCAGGAAAGCACACTTTTCTCATTTGAGGCAGACTTTGTGTCGCAAAACCTCTTTAATACTTCCTCCATGCTAGACATGTGTTCTTCAAAAGTACTGTCGGTGACTAACACGTTATAAACATAGACTGTCACCCTGGGAATTCCCTGAAGGAGATTTTCCATCATACACCGGAAAATAGCACAGGTTGAAGTGATGCTGAATGGCAGTCTTGTATACTAAAAGAGGCCTTTGTGGGAATTTATTGTGGCAAACATCTGATACTCTTCATCCAAATCTTGTTGCAAGTATGTATGACTAAAATCCAAATTTGAGAGTAAGATTCAATTTTGAGCAGGTAAGGTCCCCTGCCAATTTGGCATAGAGATCCTCGATCCAGGGAATCAAGTGTCTATCAACCTAGGTTGATTTATGGTTTGTTTATAGTCCTCACAAATTGTTATCGAATGATCTGGTTTGAGAACAGGGACTCTTGGCTCCACCCACTTGCAAAACTGAAATGACTTGATTATGCCCAACTTTTCCAATCTTTTTAGCTCTGCTCCAACTTTCTGATGCAGTGCATATGGCTTTGGTCTAGCTCTGAAGAATTTAAACGTTGAACCGGACTGACATAGATTTTGGCTTTGATGCCTTTAATCCAGCCTAGTTCCTTGTGAAAATTATCTTCATACCTCCTGAAGGTATGAAGATTTTGGAGGATGTCATTGGCTATTTTGAAACTTTCCAGCTAATTGAGCTTAATCTTCTAGTCTCTACCCATCAGACTGGATCTGTGTATGCCACTAGTGTGTTTATGGTTTCGAGGATCTTCAAAGTTTCTCCGGTGTGTGGTGTTCTTTGTGTTGCTAAATTCAAGATGGTTGGCGTACTGTTCACAAAGACCACAAATAGCTTTTAACTTGAACAAAGCTATAACTTTATTAACACTACTTAATTGGATTCGACACTTACTCCTATATAATATGCAGCTGACAATTAACATACAATCTACACTCATCTACTACTAATCTCTAAACCATTATATTAACTATGATCTGCTCTCACCCACACTATCTTTCCTTCAGTCTGTACTCTAGCTATCTCCTTCATTTCTCTCCCCGCAAGGCTTAGCTTCAATGTCTGATATACTGGTACAACTAGCTCCCTTTAGTAGTTTAATTAACCCCTGCAGGTCTTACATTTATGATAATGTCACCCGGGGTACATGGAAAGCTTGGCTGTGGTACTCTTCAAGCTTATAGGTTGAGTTCTTGCATGAAGATATTGGAAAGTCTGCTCTTCCACTACAGTCACCAAAGTCCCAGTGTCAGCATCCAGTTTGAGGGGTTTAGCATTTAACCTTAAGACAATTTCAATCGAGGCGGTCTTATTCAGTTGATTAAACTGATACATCGCATGCTCTTCTTCAGAGTTCTTTTCCACTATGTTCAGTGACACTGGAGACTCCTGCTGTTGTTTTGTTTTGCATTGGCACTCGCATTAATGTCCCCCCTTTGATTGAATCAGTGTTATAATCCCCATGAGACCCAAGGGGATGACCTAAGCTCCTCCACTGATGAGTGGAGTGCCTTAAAAGCTGGCCCAGGTAGGAGCCAAACTGCAGAGCAGTCTCAGCTGGGACTGAAATAGTTATTTGTAAGTACTTTACTTTTGATAATAAACCATTCTTTTGACTCTCCTTCTGGACTCCTCCTTGTCTGCTAAATTGGCAACGAGGTGAAAGCGGAACTACCGTCAGCGCTGCTAACCACTTGAACCACAGCCACCCCTCTTCAAGAAGGAGTGAGGTTTGCACCATTTTGAAAAGCCGCTCTTTGGCAGACTTGATGCTCTCTGTGCGGATGTAGAGGATTGGACTCAGTACACAGAGGATATACGCTATTTCTTTTCATGCAAACACTATCTTTGGCGATGATCGCCAGACGATAATTCTTCTGTCAGTCTGTGGGGCCCGCACATTCGCATCATAAATGGCCTGACGTACCCCGTGGACGGGATCAGACCTGTTGGCCAAGAGCCGCTACAACCAGATTGGATACCTCCCAAGAATTGATGGACAATGATCCAAAGTGGTACGGCATTTGTAGCCTGTGAAATTGCAGGGATAGGAAATCAGAGGTCAGCCAAAAAGCTAGCTGCCCTACCTGAGGGAGATGCCAGCCCAGAGCCTGGACCCTCCAGTTAGAAGAACCTGATGACGAGGAATGTATGCAATTGCATTGCATTACTGTGCCACGAGTGGCTTCCATCAGGGTTACCGTCCAGGTGAACAGCCACCCATTAGAGATGGAGTTCAACACTGGGGCCGCAGTTTTGGTAATAGGGAGGCAGACCTTCAAGAGAATCAGGACTGGAGTTCAACAGTTGGGTTTGCAGTACACCGAGGCAAGGCTATTAACCTACAGTGGATCCCCTAGCCACAGGGGCCATGATGATGAACCCAGTTATTAACAGGCAGCAGTCTGTTAGGCTGCCGTTAATAATAGTGAAGGGCCCTGGACCAGGTCTACTGGGCTGTGACTGGCTCCAACGCCTCTGGTAGGCTGGCAACAGATCTTCCAGATGGGCACCGGAAGACTTTATGAAGTTTTGGAGATGGACCAAGAAGACTTCCAGGAAGGCCTGGGAAAAATTAGGGGAGCTGTAATCAAAATATATGTGGCCCAACTTCTGTACTTCAGGGTCTGCCCGGTCCCCTATGCGCTGCTGGCGAAAGTCGAATACAAACTCTGCCGACTGGAAGGCCTCGGTATCATCCAGCCGTTACGATTTGCTGATTGGGCAGCACCGGTAGTGCCTGCACAAAAACTTAACAAAACAATATGCCTGTGCATTGATTATAAATTGACCGTCAACAAAGCCTCCCACCTGGACAGATACCCAATGCTGAGGATAGAATATCAAATACGAGTTAGCTGGGGGTCATTCCTTTTCCAAGCTTGTCTATCTGCAGCTGGAGATGGACGCTGAGACCAGGCGTTACGTAACCATTAATACCCATAGGAGTCTTTACAAATATATGGGACTGCCGTTTGGAGTGTCATTGGTTTGCGCAATTTTTTAGCGTGTTGTGGAAAACATCCTGAGAGGACTCCTGCATGTGGCGGCCTACTTGATTGATATCCTTGTTGTGTTGTTACTCGTGTCTTAATAAAGCTCGTAGTCTCAAATGTGGAGAAGATGCTTTATTGTGAGTTCGTTCTCTCTTCAGAGCTGTTTCCTACGGTTACCTTCAGTGCTCCTAGCTGGCATGTGTGTGTGTGTCCTGCTCCAAGTTCTGCCCTCTGTGAAGTGTGTCCTCACTTCCTGTCCCCGTCTATTTATATGGCTCTCCCGTGCCCCCTCTAGTGTTTGCTCAGTTGTATTGCATCTAGTTAACTTGTGATCACCACACTTGTCACCGGAGCCACGGAAAGGGAGCACCTGAGCAACCTGAAGGAAGCCGTCTGCCGGTTTTTGTATTTAAATTGGTATTGATATTTAAATACCCACCGTTTATTCCAGTTAAATGCCAACCATAGATGCTGGTGAGGTGTCAAAGATGAATTATTACAGGTATATCCTGCTTGGCTGATTTTCTTTCATTACTGGAAATTGATTCAAATTATAAGGAAACGTTAGAAGCAGAATTGCGTACAAACATAATTTGCATTTTTGTTCATTATTTTCTCCAACATGAAAGCAATTAAACCTTTAATTATGAAAGCAGAAAACATCTCAGCAAATCATATTTTAATGCTCAATGAACTGAACTATTTTGTATTCAAAAATATTCAAAGATATTGCACATTTGCAATTTTGCATGAGAATAAAACTAATTATTTGAATTTCTGTTCAGTGTTTTTGCAAATTCAATTCAATTCAAGTGAAGAAATTATGTTGTATTGGGGAATATTACGGAATTAAAGAATAGTTACAGTGGTCATTTGGCCCATTGTGTCGACACTATTTCTGAAAGAGCAATTCACTTGGTACCACTTTCACCATAACCTTGCACATTCTTCCTTTTTAGATACCACTCAAAATCCCTTTTGAATGATGTGGTGGTATGAATGGGAGCTCTGCCATTGGTGCAGAGCATTGGTTTCCCATTGGCTCTGGCTGGTCATGTGCCTCTCGTCTGATTCGCTGGGACTAGTCATGCGACTGCTCACCAATTGGTCGAGAGGCAAGTAGACCCCGCCTCCGAGGCGGGGTATAAGTACCCAGAGTTCCCGGCGGTCGGCCTTTCTCTGTAGTCGACCACCGGGCTAACAACTAGCTGATTAAAGCCTAAGTTTGGACCTTCGTCGTGCCTCGCGTCCAATTGATGGTACATCAAATGATTTGATTGAATCTGCCTTGACTACACTCTCAGGCAGAGTAACCATCTACTACATGAAAAAGTTTTCTCTCTCATCACTTCTTTTGCCAATTATTTTAAATCTGTGGCCTCTCATCCTCAACCCTTTCATGAATGGGAACAGTTTCTCCCTATATATACAATCCAGACCTCTCACGGTTTTCAACACCTCAATCAAATTCCCTTCCAGCCTCCATCTTTACTCCCAGGAAAACAGTCCTAACATCTCCAGTCTAAATTTATGGGCAATTTCACGCTCCACAAGTGCCGCACCGCCTTGAATTGTCCTCCCCTGGCTTGAGCGACAACGAGATCCACGCAGGGCGCAAAACAGTTTACGATGCAACCGGCCTGCTCCAGTAGGCGAAATCGGGATCTGACCAGAGCGTGGAAAGAAATCAATTATCACCACTTAAGCCCTATTTCCATACCAGTAACGGGAGCCATCCCTTATCCAATGGCCTCCCATGTTTCAGCGGTCTCGCCAGCAAGTGGTCACGCTGGCACTGATTAATAATCCATTTTAAAAACGTGAACCTGGCAGGAGGCACTGGGGTGGAGGTGGGGGGAGGGAGGGGGTTGTGGAGAGGGAACCGCGTGCAGCACTAGCATGCCAACCTCTGGATCATGTGTATCCATTCCAAGGACAACCCTTGGCCCTGCCCATCTGCCCCACTGACAACTTATAACCCCCACCGACCACATGGGCCTCTGGCTGTCTGGTTGAAGGCTATTGCGATTAGGGAATTGACAATTGTGGTTAAGTGAGCACTTCACACAACCCAACTGTATTCCCGTGGGTTGGCGGGCCATATAGCATGTGGGAGTCATTGCCTAGCATCCCAATTAGATCCTAATGTCTGGACACTGTGGTTGAATATTGCAGGAGTCAACACCACACACACAGCAGCCAACATCCGAACACCCAGTGGATGGGACACAGCTCCAGGATATGTCCATGGCTGGAGGGTGGGAGAGTGCCATGGGGAGGGGACCAGTGACAGATCCAGGTGACGCTATGAGCGGGTGTCTGTCTACAGTGACTGGGGTCCGGTGATAGGGGCTCACTGCGGCTGGGAGTGCATGGGCAGGACATTCCGGGTGGGGGAATCAATGGGGGAATGGAGGGTGTTGCGGTGGTGATGCACCTAGGCCGGGCAGGCCAGATGCCAGAGACGGCGGCAACAACAGCGTCTGAAGATGCTCGAGGAGGCGGCCCCGCCCCATACTCTGATGACCCGGCTGCCCATCAGGCAGTGAGGGACACAGAGGGGGAATACTGCGCCGGCCCAGGGTGTACAAGCATCACTTGTCGTTTGAACAGATGACGGGCAGAGCGTGCCGCAGGAGGTTCTGCCTCAACAAGGAGATGGTGCAACATCAGTGACATGTTCTTGCGGACTTGGAATCACATGTAGGAGGAGGACACCCACTCCCGGTGGCCATCACGGTCACCACAGCCCTGAACTTTTATGCCTCGGGATCATTCCAGAGCTCGAGTGGGGACCTGTGTGGTATCTCGCAGGCCACAGCCCACAGGTGCATCCGTATGCCTTGTATGCCCGGGCGGAAAATTACATAATCTTTGACATGGATCAAGCCCAACAAGATGCCCGGGCAGCAGGTTTTTCCGCCATTGCCGGGATGTCCCAGGTCCAGGGGGTCATAGATGGCACAAATGGTGCCCTGCACTCACCGGGCCATATGGGGGTGCCCATTGTTAACAGAAAGGGATTCCACTCCCTCAACATACAGCTCATGTGCGACCACCACATGAAGATCATGCAGGTGTCCCAGGGAGCGTCCATGACAGCTACATCTTGGGGCAGTCGGTCACCCCCGGCCTCTTCGAGGAGCATTCCAGGATGGGCGGCTGGCTCTTGATGTATAAGGAGTACTGGCCGAGGATCTGGATAATGACGCTAGTATAGAGGCTGGAGACTGAAGCGGAGACCCGCTACAACGAGGCCCGAGGTCTGATTGAGCGGTCCATCGGACTCCTCAAGATGTGGTTCCGATGCTTCGACTGCTCCGGTGGTGCACTGCAGTACCCCCACCCCCTGGAGAGTCACCCGCTTTGTGGTGGTCTGCTGTTTCCTCAACAACTTGGGACAGCAGCGGAGCAATGTGCTGGAGGTGAAGGGGGAAGAGGAACACGTGGCCATCTTAGAGGGGGAGGGGGAGGATGAGGAGGTGCCAGACCGGGAGGGGCTGGAGGATGAGGCTGGGGAGGATTTGCAGGAACAGCCGGTGGGTGGAGGACAGGCTGCAATGGGGATAGTCCGGCAAGCCTGGAGGGCCAGGGCAGCCCTCATTCACGCCCGCTTCACATAGGACGTGGCCTCAAAAGCCATTCCATCCCTACCGCCCACCTGCCCTTCCCACCCCTCCACCATCTCTCAGCCTCTCCCCCTCTCCCACCCTGTTCCCCCCTTCACAGTGTCTGTGTCACTGCATTCCAGGGTGATGACAATGTGTTGGCACTGCCAGCGGGTCACTGTCAATGGCAGGGAGGTGATGATAACCATCCGAGGGCTGAGCCCTGATGCTCCCCAATCCATGCCATAGTCTGACCCCTGCCTGTCTGCTGAGTGCTCGCTCACATCCATCACCTGCACGTGGCTCGAGTCTCGGCTGCCCCATGCATTATCTGGCACTGCCAGCCCTGGTGTCTCCAGTGTCGATGCCCTCGGCGATGCTCCTCAGTGACTGGGCTCTGCAGGGCCCCAGCAATGACCAACTGCAACTGGGACAAACTCCGCAGCACCTCGGCTATGCCCACCTGAGACTGGGACGTGTCCTGTAGTGCCTTGGCTGTGCCCACATGAGACATGGAGGCCTCCCTCAGCGACCAGAATGTGCTCTGGAGGGCCTTGGCAATGCCCGTCTGAGACTGGGACATGCCCCACAGCATGTCATCAAGGTCCATCTAATACTGGGTCACATGCCCGAGTGACTGGTGATGTGTTGGGTATGCTGGGTCTGCGAGGGCTGCGTTTACCATAGCAGTGAGAGAGACAGGCTTCCAACACTTGAATAAATGCAACTCTACTTTATTGAACTCTTAACTATTAAACATACTTTAACTGTGGGTTGAAACTATGCTGAGTTGACTGGAGACCTGAGGCTAACCTGACCAGACTATCTTACTACCACATGGTGGATGTTCTAGTTGTTCCTTACAGGCTCTGACTGTCTCAGAGGCTGCATCCCAAGAGAGCGGGAAAACTAGTGCCCTCTGGCTTCATAGTGGCCGTGTCCTGTCTGGTGATTGGCTGCTGTGTTCTGTGTGCTCACTGGTCATCCTGTGTGTCAATCAATGTCTGTCTGTGCACCATCATATACGTGTGTGTATATTATGACATCTGCCCACTTTTTTAAAATGTGTATATGTCAATAAATAGTGAGTGTGTGAATGAGTCTGACTATGTACACAGTATGTGAGCGTATTTACATGAGTAGGAGCCTGACTATATACAAAATACGTGAAGTATTTACATGGGAAGGTGTCTAGTGCAGATAGAGTGTATACAACAAATTAGGAAGAAACAATATGTACAGATGTGTAAACGAAGCACAAGGCAATGAAACATTCAGTCTATAAATTCAGTCTCTGTAGTTGGCGACGAATTCTGGTTGACCGAACGAGCATTTGGCTCAGTTGAGCAGGAGGCCATGCTCGTGGATCCTCTGGAACACACGCTTGAGGTGATCGATGTATTCCTGTGGAGTCGTGGAGCAGACAATGATGTCATCGACGTACACTCGCACCCCCTCGATGCCCTCCATCATTTGCTCCATTATTCGGTGGAACACCTCCGAGGTGGAGATGATGCCAAAGGGCATCCGGTTGTAACAATAATGACCAAACGGGGTGTTAAAAGTGCAGAGCTTTCGACTGGATGCGTCCAGTTGTATCTGCCAAAACCCCTTGGAGGCATCCAGCTTCGTGAAAAACTTGGCGTGACCCATTTCGCTGGTGAGTGCTTCACGCTTAGGGACAGGGTAGTGTTCCCTCATGATGTTACGGTTCAAATCTTTGGGGTCGATACAAATGCGCAGTTCCCCTGACGGTTTTTTGACACAATCCATGGAGCTAACCCAGTCCGTGGGTTCCGTGACCTTAAAAATGACTCCCTGGTCCTGTAGGTCTAGCAGCTGCTGCTTGAGGCGGTGCTTAAGGGGTGCCGGCACCCGACGCGGTGCATGAATGACAGGTGTGGCATTCGGCTTCAGAAGAATCTTGTATGTGTAGGGGAGTGTGCCCATACCCTCGAAGACGCTGTGGTATCGTGCTATGATGTCATTTAATTGGATTTGGAAGTTTGCATCTGGCGAAGCTGATGCCTCAGTGGGCGACATGGAGTGAACCCACTGCACAAGATTCAGGATTTTGCAGGCCTGAGCACCGAGCAAGGAAGCTTTATTGGACCCTACAATTTTGAAACGCAGGGTGGCTCTTGAAGAACGATGAGATACTACAAGCTGGCATGAGCCACTGGCAGCAATGGCATTGCCATTGTAGTCGAGAAGCTGGCAGGCCGATGGAAGAATGTTCGGCTTAACGTGGATGGTATCCAGGTCAGACTGCGAAATGAGGTTAGCTGAAGTGCCGGTGTCCAGCCTGAAGCGTATGCAAGATTTGTTGGCCGTAAGGGTGGCACACCACTCGTCGTCTGGATCAATGCTCATCACTGGGAGTGGTTTAGATTTTTTTGCAGAAAGCATCGTATGTTTGGTGATGATGCCCACCCGGAATGGGGATGTGAGATCCTCGGTGTCGGGATCTGGAACCATGTCGGAATCGGAGTCTGCAACGGGTTGCTGCACTGACCGGATGTTCCTGCGCTGTGGCTGGGACCACTGTGTGGCTGGGCAGTTGAACAGATCTGCACAAGGCTGCGTAGTGGCTAAGCTTTCCACACTGGAGACAGCGTCGAGATTTTGCGGGACATTGCCGCGCATGCGCGGTGCGGTTGAACAATGTGCGCACCTGCGCAGTTTGGTCCTCAGCCTCGCCGTCCCCTTGGTCGTTGCGCACATGCGCAGCAGCCCGGAAAAAGTGCTCGAAATGGCTTCCCTCACCCAGACTCAGGCCCAGGAGCTGTTTTACGGCCTGCACCCGCTCCACATCGTGGGGGCCTTGCCGCGCCGACTCTGGCGCCTTGATATGGGAGTACCGGTTGTTAGCGTGCTCGTGTAGGATGCAGGTCTCGATGGCGATGGTGAGGGTGAGCTGCTTTACTTTAAGGAGCTGCTGGCAAAGGGGATTGGAGTGGACCCCAAAAACGATGTGGTCACAGATCATGGAGTCGGAAGTGGAGCCGTAGTTGCAGGATTGCGCAAGGATATGGAGATGGGTTAAGGAGGACTGAAAAGGTTCATCCTTACCCTGAAGCCTCTGCTGGAACACATAGCGTTCAAAGCTTTTGTTGACTTCGATGTCACAGTGGCTGTCGAACTTCATCAGGACTGTTTTGAACTTTGTCTTGTCCTCACCGGCAAAGATGAGTGAGTTAAAGATGTGGATAGTGTGGTCCCCGGCTGTAGAGTGGAAGAGAGCAATCTCCCTGGCATCCAATGTGGCCTCGAGGTCAGTGGCTTCAAGATACAGCTGGAACTTCTGCTTAAAAATCTTCCAGTTGGCACCGAGGTTGCCGGCGATGCGGAGCGGCGGGGGAGGGCGGTCCCTGTACATGTTACCGGATGGCTGATCACTGGTCAAAGGCAGACTATCTCAAGGTAGGTCCATCAAACTCTAACATGACTCACTGGTACCATGATGTGTTGGGTATGCTGGGTCTGCGAGGACTGTGTTTACTGTAGCAGTGAGAGAGACAGGCTTCCAACACTTGAATAAATGCAACTCTACTTTATTGAACTCTTAACTATTAAACATACTTTAACTGTGGGTTGACACTATGCTGAGTTGACTGGAGACATGAGGCTAACCTGACCAGACTATCTTACTAACACATGGTGGATGTTCTAGTTGTTCCTCACAGGCTCTGGCTGTCTCAGAGGCTGCATCCCAAGAGAGCGGGAAAACTAGTACCCTCTGGCTTTATAGTGGCCGTGTCCTGTCTGGTGATTGGCTGCTGTGTTCTGTGCGTTCATTGGTCATCCTGTGTGTCAATCAATGTCTGTCTGTGCACCATCATATACTTGTGTGTATATTATGACAACTGGGACATGCTATCGAGGTGCCCAGCCATGGCTGTCACCAACTGAGCCATGTCTTGGACACCTCCACTCAAGCTGATGATGCCGTGCAAGAGGCTCTCCACTGCGGTTGCCACCTTAGCAGTGTTGGTCTCGGTGCCACGTATTGCCGTCACCATCTCCTGTGCATGTACGCCTCTGGGACTCCTTCAATCAGCTATGGCCCTGCTGCAGTGTCGCTGAGATCCCCCTCTGAATCTCACGGTCGCACCCTAGCATCTGCATCAGCTCTGGGTCAACCTGGTCCTGAGGCTCAACATCTGACAGGGACACAGCTCGGTCCTCGCATCCAGCAGACCTCCAACTGCTGCCTCACCTGGGCTTTCCTGCCTCCACCTGATGTGTATGGGGAACCGTGTGGTGCTCACCAGATTGTGCCCCAGAAGCCTGTCCACTACTGTTGCCCACCGAGGTGTGTGTCTCTGCGCTGCTGGAGGATGGGGATAACAGTTGTTCCGCGAATACGGTGGTGTCCTCGGAGCTCCCTCCGAGGTGTTCTCATGGGAGGCAGGCGGGGGGTGGGGGAACACCTCAGAACGGCTGGCACTGTCCATTGAGGATCCTGTGGGAGAATGGATATGTGGTCAGCGGGAGTAATGGGTCAGTATGTATGGCATTAACAACTGACGAGTGACAGGTCACCTGGGTGGGGGGCGGTGGATCCTCACCCCTGCACGTACGCCAGCCTACGTCGGTGACAGATCTGTCCTCGGCCACCCTCGTAACTTCCAGCGCCCATTCCTCGTTCGGGGTCTCTGTTGTCCTGCACCCAGTTGCCCATCTGGGCCCTCTCTTGTCTGTTGTGGGCCAACTTCTCCTGCAGGGTCACAGAGGGAGAATTGTGAGCCACAGGCATTGTTAATCACGCGAGGGTGGGATTTTGGATGGGGGTGGTGATAGGGCATAGGCGGGAGAGGTGGGGAGAAGGGTAGGGTGGGAAGTATGGGGGGGATGGGGAATTATGAGGGGGAGACATTTGCGGGTAGGGTGGCTGCTGGACATGGGTGGGTCGGGGACAGAATTGTGCTGGGGCGGGGATGGTGCCAGGCGCATTTTTGGAGTAGGGAGGTGTCATTGGGTGTCCGAATTGGCACCCAACACACCCGCGCGGTCCGGTGGACGTCGTTAATCTTCTTACATTGCAGGTACCAGTCCTTCTGGTGACGCTCCGCGAACTGACTGCCGCTGCCACTTCCTCCCAGACGGCACCGGCTACCCTGTGGCTAACCCTCTAAGACCCTTGGGGGAACAGGGCATCCCTCTGGCCTCTACCGCATCCATCAAACTGCCCAGGTCAGCATCCCCGAATTGTGGGGCTGGTCTCCTTAGTGGCATAGCTGAGAGATGAGTGGGGTTGGCTGTGCAGGAGCAATTTAAGGGCTTCCCTCCCTTGTTAGGGGGCTGTCATGCGTGTTTAGATGAATTAGCCGGTGGGACCATTATTTGCATCGTGTAACCCATGGGACCTCGTTAAGTGGACCAATTAACATTTTTTAGCAGTGACAGACCCGCCAGTCTGATCATCGGGAAGCTTGCGGAGGTTCCTATTCGCTCCCGCACTTAGAAACATTTTGGTCAAATTGCGGCCTTAGAAATGTTTTCAGCAGTGGAGTACTTAACTCACTGGTGAGACTAGCTCCGCGTAGATCGGTCTGCCATTTTGAAAGAGTGGCCCGATCTCTAAGTGCGATTGAGGGTCTCCCGAACCCCCCACCGGCGGGCAATGTCACCATCCACATACATGGGCATTACCACCCCCCAGTGAGGACACCCCACTATGGGGTCGCTGAGGACCCCTTTCTCAGGCTTCCCTGCTCTCACTTTCAGCCCCCCGCCTTTCAGGACGCCCACCCTTCACCCCCCAACATTTAGTAGGCCCCTTCATACCCGCTCTTCACTCCCCACCCTTCATACCCCTCATCCCCTCATTCACAGGCATGGCTCCCCTCAGGATCTCACCTTTGGCAGTGCCACACTGGCGCCAGGGTACCCTGGCACTGCCATCCTGGCACCCAGTCAGGCACATTAGCAGTGCCAGGGTGGCAGTGTCTGGGTGCCAGAAGGAGAGCCAGGGTGCCACCCTGCCCTGTCTCTGACCACCCAGGGCACTCCAATTCTCTGAATGGAGGCTTAATGGCAGGTTGGTTTTCTCACAATGCTTCTATGAATGTTATTTGCATTCATTTGCATGTCATGAACGCGAATTAAAACAGCTGCTCACAGGAATATCGTCAATCCTATCAATCTTGCGTCACACCAGAGCCAAATCATATTGGCCTCAAGCCATTTGAAAAAGAGTGTCTTCCACAAGACGGACCACAGTTTGCTTGAGACTTCGAGGCGAGTTAACCGTGCATAGCCTACCTGCCAGAGCACTTCTCCGCTCCTGTTGCATTGAATGCCTCTCTGCTGTGACAAGCGGGTTGGTGACCTCCAGCTCCATGCAAAGCTTGTCTTTATCAACAGCACCGTGCTGCGGTACTCAATCAACTATTCACTTGGACAGACTCTGACCAGTCCTGTCCCAGGGTTGTGGACTATGGGGGTCATCTTCTCCTGGTGCCTGCCACCAACGTCTGTATGGACAGCACTGCATCCTCCACTTCAACCGACCAATGTTCAACCCTGATTGGCGTGCAAGGTGAGGGTGGGGTTAAGACCATAAGACCATAAGACACAGGAGCAGAATTAGGCCTCTCGGCCCATCGAGTCTACTCCACCATTCAATCATGGCTGATATTTTTCATCCCCATTCTCCTGCCTCCTCCCCGTAACCCCTAATTCCCTTATTAATCAAGAACCTATCTATCTCTGTCTTAAAGACAGTCAGTGATTTGGCCTCCACAGCCTTCTGCGGCAAAGAGTTCCACAGATTCACCACCCTCTGGCTGAAGAAATTCCTTCTCATCTCTGTTTTAAAGGATCACACCTTTAATTGGAAATGGTGTCCTCTGGTTCTAGTTTTTCCTACAAGTGGAAACGTCCTCTCCATGTCCACTCTATCCAGGCCTCGCAGTATCCTGTAAGTTTCCATACGATCCTCCCTCATCCTTCTGAACTCGAACGAGTACAGACACAGAGTCCTCAACCGTTCCTCATATGACCAGTTCTTTATTCCAGGGATCATTCTTGTGAACCACCTCTGGACCCTTTCCAAGACCAGCACATCCTTCCTTAGATACGGGGCCCAAAACTGCTCACAATACTCCAATGGGGTCTGACCAGAGCCTTATACAGCCTCAGAAGTACCTCCCTGGTTTTGCATTCGAGCTGCCTTGACATGAATGCTAAGATTGCATTTGTCTTCTTAACTGCCGATTGAACCTGCACGTTAACCTTAAGAGAAGCGTGAACAAGAACTCCCAAGTCCCTTTGTGCTTCTGATTTCCAAAACACTTCCCCATTTAGAAAATAGTCTGTGCCTAAATTCCTCCTTTCAAAGTCCATAACCTCACACTTTTCCACATTGTATTCCATCTGCCACTTCTTTGCCCACTCTCCTACCCTGTCCAAGTCCTTCTGAAGCCCGCCTGCTTCCTCAATACTACCTGCCCCTCTACAGATCTTTGTATCATCTGAAAACTTAGCAACAGTGCCTTCAGTTCCTTCTTCCAGATCATTAATGGAAATTGTGAAAAGTTGTGGTCCCAGCACAGGCCCCTGAGGCACACCACTAGTCACTGGCTGCCAGCTTGAAAAAGACCCCTTTATCCCAACTCTCTGCTTTCTGCCAGTCAGCCAGTCCTCTATGCATGCCAAGATCTTACCCTTAACACCATGGACTTTTAACTTATTTAACAATCTCCTATGCGGCATCTTGTCAAAGGTGTACTGGAATTCTAAATAAATCACATCCACTGGTTCTCCTTTGCCTAACTTCCTTGTTACCTCCTCAAAGAACTCTAACAGATTTGTCAGATATGAACTCCCTTTGATAAAGCAGTGCTGACTCAGTCCTATTTTATCATGCACTTCCAAGTACTCTGAGATCTCATCTTTAATAACGGACTCTAAAATCTTACCAATGATGAACTCAAGGGAGCAATGAGGAGGCAGGCCGGTGCAAGGGCGGGGCGGGGAGTAAAGGGAGAATGATGGAAGGTAGAGGGGAAAGTAGGTGGAAGAGGATGATGAATAGTGGAATGCAGCGGGAATTCTGACCAAGGTGACCAAAGCTGACCCCAACAGGGGCACATGCAACTCTGAAAAACAAGCAGGTCACATGAATACCACATGGTTTATAATAATCTTTATTATTATCACAAGTAGGCTTACATTAACATGGCAATGACGTTACAGTGAAAATCCCCTAGTCGCCATACTCCGGCGTCTGCTCGGGTACACAGAGGGAGAATTCAGAATGTCCAATTCACCTAACAAGCATGTCTTTCGGGACTTGTGGGAGGAAACCGGAACACCCGGAGGAAACCCAAGCAGACATGGGGAGAACTTGCAGATTCCACACAGTGATCCAAGCCGGGAATCGAACCTGGGACTCTGGCGCTGTGAAGCAACAGTTATGCCCACGATGCTACCGTACCATTCATGAATGTTCATATCAGAATTGGACACTGTTACATGAGTGAGGGGATAACTAAACCTTAAGACAAGAGGATTCCAAAGTACAAAGTCAAAACACCTTCAGTTGACCAGAACATTCACTTACACATCCAATTAATGTCAATAAGAGCAATTTATTTACAATGATAGCGCATTTGTGAACCAGAAGTGACATCAACATGTTTTAACTTTCTTAACTAGACCACAGTAACTTGGTGCAGTCCCAACATTTGCAGCAGAGGTGGAAGTAGCCTGCTGACTGATACATCCTGATGCCTCTGATGATCTTGGCGAAACCCTCTGGTGGCTCAAGACCTGAAGGGCTCCGGCCTGATTAGGGTCTTTTGCTCAGGAGCAGAAAAGCCTTCAGTGGCCTGCGCTGCTGGAGTGAGTGTGGGCACAGGCAGATGATAGAATGGCTACACATCCTTGGGGTGTTCTGGATGGAGGCCCTCAGGGTGTCCAGCTAATGTTCATCGTCTCTGTACGTGCTGGAATGCCCTGACATGACTCCTGCAGGAGATTTACCACCTATCCCTCTGTTGCCCACATCTTGATGGTGCCCACTACAGAGTGTGACATAGCTAAACTAAAGACTCCATGATGGTTCCTAACCTTCCCATGGTGGCCTTGAGGCACTGCCATGTTGGAGCCATGACATCAGATGAAATGCAAACGGACCCCTCCATCGTTCGCTCTATTCTGCTAAGTGACTCTCGAATCTCTGCCTGCTGTTCTGCTGCCTGTCATTGAGTCTGCACCAGTGAGCTGGCAGCCACTTCCAGAGGCTCATAATCAGACTGAGACTGAGGGGGTGGCTGGTCTCCAGCAGCCCTCCGACTGTTGTGAGGATGTGCCAGTGATGTGTTCTCCAGAAACTGAGTGTAATATAGAGCTATGCCTCACCGAGGTGTGTGTCTCTGTGATGGTGGAAGGTGTGGGTGAGTGCTTTGACAGTTCTTCCTCCAGGCCGGAGCAGTGATGTTTAAGTGCTTCCAGGAGCCATCCCCCAGTTAGAGGACATGTCTCTGCGCCTAGGTTCCTCCAATCAAGGTGTCGAGGGCCTGGTGGCTGAAGTGGGGTGCTGTCTTCTTTTAGAGCGCAGTGTCCTTTGCCTCTGGCTGGATGCCATGTAGATCAGTCTCCTGTCAAACAGTGTCAACAGGTGGGCTGGAGAAAATGATGTGAGTTTGTTGACTGGCAGGGATATTTAAACTCAACAGCTGACGGCGGGCAGGCGAACCAGTTCCCGACCTTCCAGGTGAATCGTAGAGATACGCATGATGTGTTATGTACTCTGGGATAACACAGGCTGCAACTGGATGCAACTTTAATCAAAAGATACTCCAGACCTTGAAGTTAGTTCAATCTGATTTATTGAACCAGTAGCACAGTTAGCACAGTTCTCTATGAGTTTGACTCTCTGCTAACCTAAGTGTGGTTACTCTGTCTGACTGAACTAGACTAGCTCTTAGCCACGTGCTGGAGGTGTGATACTGTACATACACCCTAACCCACTCTATCGATGATCATCAGTGGAAAGAGGCGGAGTGTGAGTGCCTTGTGCCTTTTATCGTGAGATACCACCCCTGCTCATTGGTCATGTCCTGTTCTCTGTGTTCATTAGCTACTTGTCTGTGCCTGTCTGTATATCATTATCTGCATGTCGGCATATCATGACAACTCACTGGTGCATTAATGAGGTTCCAAGTGCAGAATCTGGCATAAATTCACAAAGTTCCAGCCAGCAGAAACAATGTCACCAGAACAACCCATCACTGTGTTTCGGCAAGAAATGGAGAATTCGGCCCTTAACCTTTTAGGCTGTGATGTGGAGATGCCGGCGTTGGACTGGGGTGAGCACAGTAAGAAGTCTTACAACACCAGGTTAAAGTCCAACAGGTTTGTTTCAAACACGAGCTTTCGGAGCACGGCTCCTTCTTCAGGTGAATGGAAAGGCTTGTTCCAGAAATGTTTATATAGACACAGTCAGAGATGCCCCGGAATGCGAGCACCTGCAGGCAATCAAATCATCAAAGATGCAGAGAGAGAGGTAACTCCAGGTTAAAGAGGTGTGAATTGTCCCAAGCCAGTTCAGTCGGTAGGCCTCTGCAAGTCCAGGCTTGTTGGTGGGGGCCGAATGTAATGCGACATGAATCCCAGATCCCGGTTGAGTCCGCATTCATGCGTGCGGAACTTAGCTATAAGTTTTTGCTCTCCGACTGAACTGGCTTGGGACAATTCACACCTCTTTAACCTGGAGTTACCTCTCTCTCTGCATCTTTGATGATTTGATTGCCTGCAGGTGCTCGCATTCCGGGGCATCTCTGACTGTGTCTATATAAACATTTCTGGAACAAGCCTTTCCATTCACCTGAAGAAGGAGCCGTGCTCCGAAAGCTCGTGTTTGAAACAAACCTGTTGGACTTTAACCTGGTGTTGTAAGACTTCTTACTTTTAGGCTGTGTGAGAGGATGTTAGTGTTGGCATTTACTACCCTGTAATGCTACATTCTGCTGAACGTTTTGCCGCACTACTTGAGCTACATGAGAATTATCTGCCCTGAAGCTGACCTCACACAGATTTGTTTCAGCAAATAAGTTGCCTGGGCACTCTAAATTTCTGCCTTGCCCTTTAATCTGCTTCAGGCTACAGCAGCACATTATTCTCTCCCCGCAGTCGGAGAGTTCTTTAGAAGTCTTGTGCATATCTATTCAACTCAAATTGATTCTGACTAGGTGAATAAAATTAAATATGTTATTTCATAATTCTGAAAGCTAATTTTAGCAACCCTAGAACTTGTTACCAGCTCTATTATAAAACTTGTCTGAATATTTGATGCAAATTTAATAAGTGCTTAGTGTAACTTCTTAATTTAAAAAAAATGATTGTGTAGTACCTCTGCAGCTGTAGTTTCTGCTTAATTTGTTTTTGGAATGATGTACTGTTGATTAGGGACAATTATGTTTCCTGTGCTTATTTGATGAATAATAAAAAAGACATTTATTTCTCAAATGTTTGACACACAAATGCAGTGTAAGGGTTGTGTATAGCTGCCTCAAAAATCACAGTGGAGATCTACTACCTGCTCCTGTGGGCTCAATATGTGGCCAGCATCTCTTATGTGGCCTGTGTAATGTTGTAACAGAAGAAGGGTATAAGTAGGTGTATCTCCTGGATGTCATGGGAGGTTTTGAATCATCACCATCCTGACATCATGTAGCCAACTGTTGATATGACACTAGAGGAAGAATTTTGTTTTCGGGTTGGGATCATGAAGCCGGCATCGATTCCGGGTTCCTTTGTCATGAAGCATGCTGAAGTTACCTGCCAGTATATCCCGATTTGGAACGCCAGTTCGTGGACGTGTATAATTTTGCTTTTGTAATGGTGAAAGGAGACAAATGAAACCCCAGTGAGAATAAGTAGTCCAATAACAGTAATGAAAGACTATTTATTAAAGTCAAGACAGACACAGACACGCGTACAAGACTACTCTACTCTCAGAAAATTTAGGTATATGAATTACACAGGGGCTGGTTTAGCACAGGGCTAAATCGCTGGCTTTGAAAGCAGACCAAGGCAGGCTAGCAGCGCGGTTCAATTCCCATACCAGCCTCCCCAAACAGGCGCCGGAATGTGGTGACTAGGGGCTTTTCACAGTAACTTCATTTGAAGCCTACTTGTGACAATAAGCAAATTTCATTTCAGTTTACGTAGAACTTACCTCCAGATATTCCAAAATGTATCTACGATTCCTGAACTCCTTGAGACTTCCCTGTTTCCCGAAACAATTTCCAAATTAAATAAATCTATAAGTTAAAACCAGTTTATAGGTACTGCACAATGCGGGGATGATTCTCATGTCGAAGATATTTAAACTCCCTTAACAAAGGTTTTCTTCACTGCCGTGACTCTAAGACTTTGAGGCTATTGGATGTAAACTTAAGACCTGCTGTTTGGAAACTGGCTTGTCTGCTTCTGAGCCTGCTAGGTGCCAACTGGCCAACTTTTTGTCTGTGGGTCCAGCCAAGTATATCTTTGTTCCACTTTGATTCTGTCTTCTGTGTATTTGGTTGTCTGCCCCAGCCAAATTCTTTGTCTCTGGACATTATTATATGTATACCTCATTGGTCTTCCCAATTGTGTTGGTAAACTATTTCTCCCCATAAACTATTCACATCTGATTTTTATCCATAATGCCTTCTAACCGTGTTATTGGAAGAGACGCCTCTCATTGCATCTTTTGAATACTGGCATCTGCTGTTTCTAGACATATTTCTACCTGTTGCTGGGCAGGTCGCATCCCATTATGTTTTGTTAAATTTATTTTATTGCTGCTGCTAGGAAAACGCATGACTCCATGCATCATGCCAGAAATGGTCACCCAATACAATTTCCAAATGAACAAATGAATGTACAAAGAGGTTATGTTAAAACTGTATAAAACACTAATTAGGCCACAGCGACCATACTGCATAGAGTTATAGTCACTGTGTTATAGGGAGGAGTGATCTCAGAAGACAGATACGGAGGAGATTTACAAGAATGTTGCCAGGTATGGAGAATTCTACCTGTGAGGACAGATTGGATGGGCTGGGGTTGTTTTCTTTGAAATGCAGCAAGCTGAAGGAATCTTGTATATAATTATGAGGGGTCTAGATAGGGTAGATAGAGATGACCTGTTTCCCTTGGCCGGTGTCCATGGCCAGTTGGCAGAGGTTTAAACTAATTGATAGAAATATTTGAGGGAAGTGAAGAAAAGGTGTCTCACTTAGAGGGTGAGTGGAGACCTGGAACTCACTCCTTGAAAGATTGGCAGAAGCGGAAACCTTCATGACATTAAAAAAAATACTTGCATTTGTACTTGAAGTGCAACCTGCAGGGCAGTTGACCAAAAGCTGGAAACTGTGATTAAGCTCAATAGCTCTTTAGTCAGCACAGACACAAGACTATAGAATCATAGAATTTACAGTACAGGGTCACCACCCTGACCTTTACTTATAGAACCATAGAATGTTTACAGCACAGAAGGTGACTATTCAGCCCGCCATGTCTCTGCTGGCTGTCTGCAACAACAACTCAGCTAGTTACCTCCCTGAACTTTTTCACCTAACCCTGCAAAGTTCTTTCTCAACAGGTGCTTATCTAATTTTCTTTTGAAAGTCCCAATTGTGTCTACCTCCTCCACACTCTCAGGTAATGCATTCCCAATTCTAGCCATTCACTTACCCTGAAATACTGCTGGCAGCTGCCCCATCTCAGTTCCCTTTTGCCAACAGCCTGCCCGCTGGAGGGTGAACTTCTGCTGAGGTTATTAACTGTATGGAGAATATTTGGGATAGACTTACCTCTTGGATAAATCAGGAATGGCCTAATAAAAAGGTGCAATTCCATAACCAATGGCTTTTGGTATAGTATATGCTGCGTGTGGAACTTTTTTAAATATATAACTTTAGTGTACCCAATTCATTTTTTCCAATTAAGGGGCAATTTAGCGTGGCCAATCCACCTACCCGGCACATCTTTGGGTTGTGGGGGCGAAACCCACGCAAACACGGGGAGAATGTGCAAACTCCACACGGACAGTGACCCAGAGCCGGGATCGAACCTGGCCCTCGGCGCCGTGAGGCCGCAGGGCTAACCCACTGCACCACCGTGCTGCCCGCATGTGGAACTTTTAATTAAAATCTTTAGAATTATTTTAAAATATTGGAGATATATGTGTCACAACTGTAACATCACTTTGAATTAACTGAAAATGATTCAGCCTCTTTTTATAACTTAATTATATTGCATATTACTTTGGTGCTGAGGTCAGTGATTCAATTTGAGCCTCTGGGATGCTTCTTTAAATAAGCAACAGCAAGGTTGGGCACTGTTCTAACTGCGACCTGAATATGGAAGTCACTGGGACTTTCCCACTGGGTGAAGACAAGTCAGAAAATGATCGAAAGCATTCCAAGAGAATAGTAATGTTTTAAGGAAACATTACAACAAAGTTCTTTCCACATTGGTATTGTCAGAAATCCTGGAATGTGACATTGATCAACAGGGGTTGGGATTTTCTGGCCGCGCCATTGCAGGATGCGTTGCAAGGGATGAGGTAGGCCAGCCAAACCTCCATTGGCTTTCAGTTGGACCAGACAATCCTGATGGTCCCACTCAGGACCTTTAATCCAAATAAACAAAAAGTAGTGTATATTTTTAAAATCTGAATTTGAACAAAAATACAAGTCATGTATCTAAGGAAGGATGTGCTAGCCTTGGAAAGGGTCCAGAGGAGGTTCACAAGAATGATCCCTGAAATGAAGAACTTGTCATATGAGCAATGTTTGAAGACTCTGGATCTGTACTCGTTGGAGTTTAGAAGGATGAGGGGGGATCTTATTGAAACTTACAGGATACTGCGAAGCCTAGATAGAGTGGTCGTGGAGAGGATGTTTCCACATGTAGGAAAAACTGGAACCAGAGGATACCATCTCAGACTGAAGGGACAATCCTTTAAAACAGAGATGAGGAGGAGTTTCTTCAGCCAGCGTTGAATCTGTGGAACTCTTTGCCGCAGAAGGCTGTGGAGGCCAATTCACTGAGTCTCCTTAAGACAGAGATGGATAGGTTCTTGATTAATAAGGGGATCAGGGGTTATGGGGAGAAGGCAGGAGAATGGGGATGAGAAAATATCAGCTATGATTGAATGGCGGAGCAGACTCGATGGGCCGAGTGGCCTAATTCTGCTCCTATGTCTTATGGTCTTATGGTCTTATGAATTGGTGCAAATGACAAATGCTTGACTTAAGTCTAGATCAAGTGAATTGGTTGACAATTAAAAAGTGTGCCAACAAACTACTGCTCTGTTTTCTTTCACATTTATGTATTATTAAACTTCAATTTCAAAAGGGCAATCAAATGCTTGGGCTGATCCATGTTTGATCTGAGTAAATCGTGTAAAAGAAGAATTAGTAAAAGTGAGCAATGTCAATAATGCAGAGACCAAAACAGTCACTTTCTGGAAAAAGTTACTTAATTGGAATGCAAATTCATAGAAATAAGAACAAGCTGGATTATTACATGCCTCATTTCTCAAGGGTACAACAGTTCCTGGCATGCTTCTCCTGAGTATTGTCATTTCTTTCACAGCTTTACAAATACTCAATCATTTTCTGCATAACATATTTCCTACATTAATGTTCCTTGACACATTTTCTCACTGTAATAAAACAATTGTGGAGAATTATGTTAAAACACAGAGTGGCTTCTTATTAGCATTAACAACCTTATAAAAAGGTGCAGTAGTTAGCACTGCCGCCTACGACATTGAGGACCTGGGCTCGATCCCGGCCCCGGGTCACTGTGTGGAGTTTGCACATTCTCCCTGTGTCTGCATGGTTTTCACCCCCATAACCCAAAGATGTGCAGGTTGGGTGGATGGGCCACACTAAATTGCCCTTTAATTGGAAAAAAATAATTGGGTACACTAAATTTATATTAAACAAAAATAATCTTATAAAATGCTAATCTTGTTGATTTAGCATACAGTTCTAAAATATCACAAATTTAGTTTGTTTTACTTGTTGCTGAAGAATATAGCACTGTTTTTTCTGATAAAACAATCATCTCAATTTTTAACTGCCATACCTTTTAAGATTTAGAATTAGTCACAAAAGTGTCAACTAACAAGGGACAAATTTTTTAGAGATGGATTACTCAAATCAGTTGGAATGGAATTACAAGAATAATATTTTACACATGCTAAATCTCTTAAATGAAATGAATATCTGCGTTGATTGGTTTCCCATTGAAAATGCCCTTTTGTTAAATCACTAGATATTGCTTCACTTTTCCAAGCTGATCTGTTGGATGTAAGTTGACTCAGACTTTTGAAACACTATTTTGTGCTGCTGTGAAAATATAGAGCACTCTGTCACAGGAAGAAAACGCAGAGAGAGAGGGAGAGAGAGTGGGAAAAGACAAATTCTTCTCTTTGGGCAAGACCTCTACATATTCGACTATCTGCCCCAACCTTGACTCATTTTCCTGGGCCAGGGCGTAGCAAGTCCAATTAATTGAAAAGCTCATTCAAGAGAGACAAAATCTAATTTGGTGCACTGACAGAGAAAAAGCCTCAGGCCATCAAAAAGGTTCATGAGCACTTGTTTTTTTTTATTTGTTCATGGGATCTGGACGTCTTTGGCAGGGCCAGCATTTATTTCCCACCCCTGAAGGTTTTTAAGAGTCAACTACTGTGGATCTGAAGTCGAGGCGGCACGGTAGCACAGAGGTTTGCACTGTTGCTTCACAGCGCCAGGGTCCCAGGTTCGATTCCCGGCTTGGGTCACTGTCTGTGCAGAGTCTGCACATTCTCCTCGTGTCTATGTGGGTTTCCTCGGGTGCTCCGGTTTCCTCCCACAAGTCCCGAAAGATGTGTTTGTTCTGTAATTTGGACAGTCTGAATTCTCCCTCAGTGTCCCCGAACAGGCGCCGGAATGTGGCGATGAGGGACGTTTTACAATAACTTGTAAGGCTACTTGTGACAATAAAGATTATTATTATTAAAGTCACATATAGGCCAGATGAGATAAGGATGACAGATTTCTTTCCCTAAAGGACATTAGTGAACCAGATGGGTTTTTACGACAATCCACAATGGGTTTCATGGTTGTCAGACTTTGAATTCCAGATTTTTCTCAAATTCAAATTTTACCATCTGCCGTGGTGGGATTTGAATCATGGCTCCCAGAGCATTATTACCCTGATTCTCTGGGTTAATGGTCCAGCAACAATACACTACGCCACTGCCACCCCTAGATTATATTATTAATATACACCCTGAGTGAAATTATATTTACTTTCATTCCAAGTTCACTGGGGCTAGCTTTGATCTTGTGAGGTGCATTAAATGGGTTATAATGGATCAGCAGATATTTTAAAGTCGCTACCAATTTTCATTTGGGCTGCTATCAACTATATACAAAAAGCCCAAATTTGCCCCATTGACTCTACAGCTATCTTTGCCTGCATTAAATCAGCTGGATGCCGACTTGCCCTGTGCAAGCCTGCCGTGCAGCAATAATACATACTGGATGGGCTAAATTGGCCTACAGTGGCACCTGCGCCTCTTAAAGGGGAGGCAGTCCCACCGTTGGGCGCTGTCAGCCAATCTGAATGGCAGAAGCTACAACATTCCTGGTAGCGCCAAGAGCTCAAGTCTCAAGAAAAAATATCAATGGATCTCAGAGAGAGGTGAGCCTGAGATATTGTGTAGAGAGGGTTTACCCATGTTAGGGAAGAGGTGGGAATGTGGGCATTGGCGGGGTGTGGGGGGGGGGTCGGTCGGTGCTGGATTTTGGAGAGTAGGTGGATAAGAAGGAAGGGGGAGATACAATCTTAGGGAGTCTGGCTTCAATGCACAAAGGCATTCCCTGAAAATTATACCCACTTCCTTCCCACTCTTTTAGAACATTTCTTAAAAATGTGGCTACCCACTCCCGCCTCCCTGCCCATGCCAATTGTATTATGGCGTGAGCAGCGTATTCTTGGAGTCAATCAGCTTGTTAACAAGCTCATTGACCCGTAATTATTTATTTATATATAGTGGTTGCATTGCCGATTTTGCCGCCCACCCATCTCCCATATAATGGGAGTGAGTTTGGGGAGTGGGTGGGATGTTGCAGAATGGGTGTCTGCCCATTTAACATGCCAACCCCAGCCAAAAACATGCCTGGCAGGGACATGTAAAATCCAGCCCTCAATTTCACAATAACTTATTTTTTTTCTTGTGGCACCTCAGAATAGCAGCTAGGAATATCATTCTGTCCACTCAAATGTCACCAGTCATCAAAATTACATTGGTTGCTGGAATAAAAGTGGAAAGGATCAGTGAATAATTCTGTGGACTGCAGTACTCCATTAACTTCAAAATGAAGAATGACTTGGTGGTACTGAAGTAATATTGTAAGGAGCTTTGAAAATGACACTAGAAATGAACCTGTTCCATTCTGTCATGTCTTCCATGGTCATAAAGGTTCTTGTCAATGTTTGACACTAAAACCTTGTTATATACTATCAAATTAAGTTGTGGAGATCCTTTTTCTCAGTTGGGTCCTGATAATGTAACTTCCTGATATAGGGGGAGATGCCGACTTATATTTCATCCTTTGTGACTTTTTTTCTCATCTCGAGGCTATATGAGAAACATCTATGAAGTCAACACCATTGCAATGCTGTCATTTTTTATTTTATATCCAATTTAAGATTTTCTGACATATTGGATTATTTTTTTGATTTTTCCTGACATCTAATTTTGGCTTCAACTATGCTTTTAAAATTGTTATTCACTCTATTCCACAATATTCCATACAGAATTGCTCAATAATAATGTCTCAGGTTTAATAGACCAACAAAACTTTTATCTTTTGATCTGAAATTATTGCCTCTATAGGCATCAGAGGGGTGAATCATGCAGTGACTTGCTTGGGAAATGCTGTGCTTAGCTGGAAACTAGGAGGGGTGGGGAGAATGCATAAGGTGGACAGAAGGCAACATTTATGGCTGCATAGGAAACGTGGAAGAATGTATTAAGCAATACCTGAACAGATATATTAGTAACTGTCATAGAAACATAAATTCATAGAATGGTTACAACACAGACTGAGGCCATACGGAGAGTTGTGTTCTTGCCAGCTCTCTGCAAATGCAACCAGCTAGTCCCACTCCCCTGGCCCTGCATTTTTTTAACTTCAAGCATTTATTTTACTCTCTTCAGTAAGCCACTCTCAAACAGTGCATTCCTGATCATAACCACGCACTACACAAAAAAGGTTTTTCCTCTTGTTGCCTTTGCCCTTCTGCCAATCGCCTTTAATCTACATCCTCTGTTTCTCCACCCTGCAACAATCAAGCAACCGGTACAGCCACAGACTGATTGGCACCACTCCCCTTACTCAGAAAGCCCAACTGCCAAGGTCAATGACCGCTAAGGACCCACCCAGCCACCAAGGCACCCGCCCCTTTATTGGCCGAAATTGAAGACAGTGATCAGAGCCCTGTCAAACTATTGGGCCCAGGGTTAAGGAGCGCCCCAAAGAGCGTGAAATCCCAGAGGGATAAAAGAAAGCACAGCCATGTGTTCTGTCTCTTTTGGATCCGGCCTGTGCCAACCCAATCGTAGCAGGAACAGCCGGCCAAGTTCAAGACCAATGATCACTACCTGATGGATGAGCCCAGCAGAGACAGAACCACTTTCTTTGAAACAGCCAAGTGAAATCCAGATAAAGGCCTTATCCATTTGCACGGTGCCGGATGCCCTGAAGTTAAGTGTAGGCTATTGTAGCTGATAGGTTTTACTCGTAGTAGATATTGTGTTTGCATGTCTGGATAACTCTTGTGTATGTAAATAAACCATCTTTGGAACTAAATAACTAGTTGTGTGGTCATTTGATCGATATGAGGGAAGGCTTGTGGTTCACCAATATTATTATTGGCAACAGCGAGTAACTCTTTCCATTTACTGGCATGCAGCTCAAGGGCACTGGAGCTGGTGATGGGCCTTCAGGGGCTTGGGGCTGTTCGGGGAACTGGAGGGGTGCAGGTCAGGGTTTGTCCCTGGGCAGGGAGGGGTCTACGAGGGTTTGCATCTGTGAGGCCTTCAAGCCAACCTTAGATTTTGTGGCGACCACAGTTACAGCCTGTCTGTCCTATCAAACTCTACCAGGACAAGTCTTGCTGCAGTGTCTTTCAGTAAAGTCAATTTCATCCCCTTTTACTGTGAGCAGCCTCTAGCTTTACAGGTGAGTCTATTTAAAGGCAGAATTAGCCTTGTTAGTTGTGATGGCACTTAATGATCCTGAACTCTTAAGTACCTCTTCAAAGAAACATGTGCCATGTCTTAGAGAATGATTAGTAGTAGCTGCCAACATTCAAACCCTAAAGAGCAGGGCTTCAGCAGTGAGGACCCTCTCGCGGTGAAAGGGTAAATGCCTGGATGAGCAGAGGACGGATGAGCATAGCCTTCCGAATATTGCTGGCAGAGGTCAGGCTCTAGGGGCTCCTGATCTGGTTGGTGGTGAGTGTGCAGAGTAAGATTTGCCAGCACAACTGGCTCACTGGATGCCACATGAGAGAAGGTGGGGCAGTCATGGTAAGGGTAGAGGAGGCCTGGGAGATTTGAGGGTCCCTGTTGGAAGCCCTAACTGATTTCCGGTCTCCCTCATTCACCAATTCCTTCCAGAAACAAAGATGTTTGCTGATGTCGATCCTGCAAAGACTGCCCTTGCTGTGCTTAAAGCAGCCGAGGTGGGCTGATGTCAAAGACAACAGCAAGGCTAACTCAGGCTGCGGGCAGCTCCACATTTGCAGGGGGCCACTGCACATCCTGAAGACCCGGCCGCCCATCAGGCTGAGGAGGGGGCAAGAAGGGGAGGCCAACGACATGCCAGGGTGTACAGGAATTGCTAATTTTTCCATGAGCTGACGGACAACATATGCTGCACAAGATTGCGTCTTAACAGGGAGACATGGCACCACATGGAGGAGGAGGACATCCTCTTCCTGCGGCTGTGAAAGTCACTGCAACAGTAAACCCCTCTTCCACCGGGTTATTCCAGAACTCGAGTGGGGACAATCTTCAGCCCACAGGAAATTGAAGTCAGGAGGTGATAGATGCTTTGTGTTACTGAGCATCTTACAATATCACCTCTGACCTGGACCACGCCCACCAAGGTGCCTGGGTGTAGGTTTCACCAATATAGCCAGGATGCCCAGGGCCAGGGATCATGCCGCTCTGCGAGCACTGGGGCATCAGAGAGTGCCCTATGTTATCAGAACGGGGTTCTACTCCCTGAATGTTCAGATCAGGTGCGACCATGGCCTCAGGTCCATGCACGTGAATGCCCGTTACCCTGAGATCATGCATGACAGCTACATCCTCGGGCACTCAGAAATCCCCAATGTCTTCGATGACCACTCCAGTATGACAGGCTGGCTGGTGGGGGATAAGGGATACTCACTGAGCTCGTGGCTGATAATGCCAGTATGGAGACCTGAGACCGAGGGAGACACGATATAATAAGGCCCACTCTGCCTTCTCTGCTGTCATTGAGTTGGGCATTGGGCTGCTCAAGATGCAGTCTCAATGCCGAGACCAGTCTGGCGAGGCTCTACAGTACACTCCACAGAGTGTCTCTCGCTTTGTGGTGGTCTGTTGTGTCCTCCACAACCCGGCACAGGGTCGGAAATCCCGGGAGGGAGGCACGAATCCTGTCCCGCCGCCCCAATGCCTGCTTCCGTGTTCTCTGGCGCTGTTTTTCGGGCGCCGGTGGGTTTCCACCACGCTGGTCGGGGGCAGTTGACAGCAGCCCGGCCCGCGATTCTCCGGGCCCCGATGGGCCGAGTGGCCGGCAAGTTTTGCCCAATCCCGCCGGCTTGAATTACTCACATCACACACGGCAGGACCTGGCAGGTAATTGTGGGGACTGTCCTGAGGGGGGGGGGGGGGATCCGACCCCGGGGGGGTCCCCACGGCGACTTGGCCCGCGATCGGAGCCTACCGATCGGCGGGCGGGCTGGTTCCATGGGGGGCCTTCTTTCCTCCATGCTGGGCCCCTGTAGGGCTCCGCCATATTGCCTAGGCACCAGCGCGGAGAAGGGAACCTCCGCACTTGCGCGGAAACACGCAGCCCGTTCCTCGCATGTGCGGAAAAACGCCGTCTGTTCCGCGCATGCGCAAACTCGCGCCAGTCCTTTGGCGCCAACTGGAGCTGCGGGAACCATTCCAGCGTCAACCTAGCCCCCTAGAAAGTGGAGAATTCCTCACTTCCGGGGGCTGTTGATGGCGGCATGGTTGGCATCGGTTTTCACGCAGGTGTGGGAACATAGCCCCATTATTGGCGAATCCGGCCTATGGTCTCTTTTGAGGAAGAGGAGGAGGCGGAGGTGGATCAGGAGGGATTGGAGCATAAGCCCGAGGAGGAGCTAGAGGATGGAGGACAAGCGGCGGCAACCATCCGACATGCCAGCAGACACAGGGAGGCCTTAATCACCTCCAAATTCTCCGAGGACGAGGCTGTGTCCATCAGCTCAACGCCCCCTGCCCATCCCTGCACCCACCCCATCACTCCGTTCCCCCCCCCCCCGCCTCACCGACCACCTGCTCCCCCCTCCAAGGGTTTGTGTAACATCACTCCAGGGGATGGGCCTGTGTTGTCACTGCCTACAGGTCACGATACAAGGCAGGAGAGTGATGATCACATGAAAGAGAAAATGCTGGAAAGTTTCAGCAGGTCTGGCAGCATCTTTAGAAAAGAGGTAGGGACTTTCTCTCCCTACAGATGCTGCCAGATTGGCTGAGATTTTCCAGCATTTTCCCTATCGTTGTAGAAAAGAGCTAACGCTTCGAGTCCGATGAACCTTTGTCAAAGCTAATAGAGAAAGTGGGAAATATTTATACTGTGGAGTGAGAACGAAAGATGAGTCATAGCCACAGAAGCCCAGGGAAACCGGATGCTAATGGCCACAGAAATCAAGCGGAAAGAGTGCTAATGGCAGTCCCCAGAGAGAACAAAAGGTGTGAAAAGTCAAACAGCAGAGAAACTAACTGTGGTGATATAACCACTGTAGTTATGCGTACTTGCAGTAGGGGAATGTAAGCCTGTACCTGTAATACAGGTTCCTCCGGTAAGCCCCTGCCGGCTAGCTCCACCCACAGGGAGCTTGTGTATAAATATGCGTGTGAGTCACTCAGACCTTAGTCTACAGTTGCAGATGGAAGAATAGCATCGCACAGCAATAAAGCCTCGATTGTACTAGTCTTTCGTCTTTGAGTATAATTGTTAGCGCTACAATTTATTGGTGTGCGATTTTCCGTTCACCATGGACATCAGAATCAAGCCTGACCGTCTGCAGCTGGATCCGCAGTCGCCTCACGCCAGAAAAGACTTTGTTCACTGGCTTGCAGTCTTTGAGGCCTACATCTCTTCAGCGGACCCTCCCCCGACAGAGGCTCAGAAAAAGCAACTCCTGTACTCCAGACTTAGCCCCAGTGCCTTTCCGCTAATTCGCGATGCGTCTGACTACAAGACAGCTATGGAACTGCTCAAGGAGAACTATGCACAGTCGGCGAACACCCTGTTTGCGAGGCATCACATCGGTGCTGGTCAATGGCCACGTGACCTTCTGCCTCATCGACTCCGGGAGCACCGAGAGCTTCGTCCACCCGGACACGGTAAGGCACTATTCTCTTGCGGTCCATCCCGCCAACCGGCGGATCTCTCTTGCCTCCGGCTCCCACTCTGTCCCGATCCGGGGTTTCTGCCTGGTTAAACTTACTGTACAGGGCGTGGAATTCGACCGCTTCCGTCTGTACATTCAACCCAACCTCTGCGCATCACTCTTACTAGGTCTGGATTTCCAGTGCAATCTCCAGAGCCTCACTCTCAAATTCGGCGGACCCTTACCTCCCCTCACCGTTTGCGGCCTCGCGACCCTGTGAATAGCTGGAGCCCATGCACTGATCCCTGCAGAACCCCTCTAGTCACTGCCTGCCACTGACGGGAACAAACTAGAATGCGACATTTCAAATGATCACAATGATTCATACTACAGGAGAAAACAATGCTGATCAGTTGGCAAGATAACTCTGATTGGCTGAGGCTTTGCCATGGAGAAAGCAAAAGGAAACAATGGGATTCTACCAATGGAGAATCCAGCCCATGTCTCTGTGTGTATGAATGGATCTCACTTCCAGCAACTTTAACGAGCCAGTCAGAAATGGACTGATTATCTTCAATTAGTTACGACAATTAGTTATCGTTAATGTAGCTATTCATGCACCGGAGGTACGCCTAGCAGTGGACATTTTGTTTTAGGTTTTGCAAGTGCAGGGTGCATGACTATGGTCTGTACTCTGCCCATTATAAACAACTAGAACATAGAACATTACAGCGCAATACAGGCCCTTTGGCCCTCGATGTTGCGTCGTCCTGTGAAACCCCTCTAAAGTCCCTCTTCACTATTCCCTTATCGTCCATATGCCTATCCAATGACCATTTGAATGCGTTTAGTGTTGGCGAGTCCACTACTGTTGCAGGCAGGGCATGCCACACCTTTACTACTCTCTGAGTAAAGAACCTACCTCTAACATCTGTCCTATATCTATCTCCCCTCAATTTAAAACTATGTCCCCTTGTGCTGGACACCATCCGAGGAAAAAGGCTCTCAATGTCCACCCTATCTAATCCTCTGATCACCTTGTATTCCTCAATTAAGTCACCTCTTAACCTTCTTTTCTCTAACGAAAACAGCCTCAAGTCCTTCAGCCTTTCCTCATATGATCTTCCTTCCATACCAGGCAACATCCTTGTAAATCTCCTCTGTACCCTTTCCAATGCTTCCACATCCTTCCTATAATGTGGCGACCAGAACTGCATGCAATACTTCAAATGCGGCCGCACCAAAGTTTTGTACAACTGCAACATGACCTCATGGCTCCAAAACTCAATTCCTCTACCAATAAAAGCTAACACACCGTACGCCTTCTTAACAACCCTCTCAACCTGGGTGGCAACTTTCAGGGATCTATGGACATGGACACCGAGATCTCTCTGCTCGTCCACACTACCAAGAATCTTACCATTAGCCCAGTACTCTGTCTTCCTGTTATTCCTTCCAAAATGAATCACCTCACACTTTTCTGCATTAAACTCCATTTGCCACCTGTCAGCCCAGCTCTGCAGCTTATCTATGTCCCTCTGTAACTTGTAACATCCTTCTGCACTGTCCACAACTCCACCGACTTTAGTGCCATCTGCAAATTTACTCACCCATCCTTCTACGCCCTCCTCCAGGTCATTGATAAAAATTACAAACAGCAGCGGCCCCAAAACAGATCCTTGTGGTACACCACTAGTAACTGGACACCAGTCAGAACATTTCCCATCAACCACCACCCTTTGTCTTCTATCAGCTAGCCAATTTCTGATCCAAACTGCTAAATCACCCTGAATACCATGTCTTTGTATTTTCTGCAATAGCCTACCGTGGGGAACCTTATCAAACGTTTTACTAAAATGCATATACACCACATCAACTGCTTTACCCTCATCCACCTGTTTGGTCACCTTCTCGAAGAACTCAATGAGGTTTGTGAGGCACGACCTACCCTTCGCAAAACCATGTTGACTATCTCTAATCAAATTATTCCTTTCCAGATGATTATACATACTATCTCTTATAAACCTTTCTAAGACTTTTCCCACAACAGAAGTAAGGCTCACTGGTCTATAGTTACCGGGGTTATCTCTACTCCCCTTCTTGAACAAGGGGACAACCTTTGCTATCCTCCAGTCTTCTGGCACTATTCCTGTAGACAAAGATGACTTAAAGATCAAAGCCAAAGGCTCAGCAATCTCCTCCCTCACTTCCCAGAGAATCCTAGGATAAATCCCATCCGGCCCAGGGGACTTATCTATTTTCACACTTTCCAGAATTGCTAATACCTCCTCCTTATGAACCTCAAGCCCTTCTAGTCTAGTAGCCTGTATCTCAGTATTCTCCTCGACAACTTTGCCTTTTTACTGTGTGAATACAGCTGAAAAATACTCATTTAGCACCTCTCCTATCTCCTCGGACTCCATGCACAACTTCCCACTACTGTCCTTGACTGGCCCTACTCTTACCTTAGTCATTCTTTTATTCCTGACATATCTATAGAAAGCTTTAGGGTTATCCTTGATCCTACCTGCCAAAGACTTCTTGTGTCCTCGCTTGGCTCTTCTTAGCTCTCTCTTTAGAGCCTTCCTAGCTAACTTGTAACTCTCAAGCGCCCTAACTGAACCATCACGTCTCATCTTTACATAAGCCGCCTTCTTCCTCTTGACAAGTGTTTCAACTGCTTTAGTAACCCATGGTTCCCTCGCTCGACCACTTCCTCCCTGCCTAACAGGTACATACTTATCAAGGACACGCAGTAGCAGTTCCTTGAACATGCTCCACATTTCCATTGTGTCCATCCTCTGCAGTTTTCCTCTCCAGCCGATGCATCCTAAGTCTTGCCTCATCGCATCATAATTGCCTTTCCCCCAGCTATAACTCTTGCCCTGCGGTGTATACTTATCTCTTTCCATCGCTAAAGTAAATGTAATCGAATTGTGGTCACTATCACCAAAGTGCTCACCTACCTCCAAATCTAACACCTGTCCTGGTTCATTACCCAGTACCAAATCCAATATGGCCTCGCCTCTTGTTGGCCTATCTACATACTGCATCAAGAAACCCTCCTGCACACATTGGACAAAAACGGACCCATCTAATGTACTCGAACTATAGTGTTTCCAGTCAATATTTGGAAAGTTAAAGTCCCCCATAGCAACTACCCTGTTACTTTCGCTCCTATCCAGAATCATCTTTGCAATCCTTTCCTCTACATCTCTGGAACTTTTCGGAGGCCTATAGAAAAGCCCTAACAGGGTGACCTCTCCTTTCCTGTTTCTTAACTCAGCCCATACTACCTCAGTATTCAAGTCCTCATCAAATGTCCTCTCAGCCACCGTAATACTGTCCTTGACTAACAATGCCACCCCCCCTCTCTTACCACCTTCCCTGAAGCTCTGAAATTCCATCTGCCAATCGCTAGGGTGTATGACCTATGTACCTGACTTTGCCACTGGAACTGAAATTCATGCACAATATTGCTCAAATATATGGTAGGTGGAACACCATTTTGGAATGATGGAAACAGTGTGTTAAATGGAGAATGGGTTCAAAGGTTATGGGGAGAAAGCAGGATTAGACTATTGAGTTGGATGATCAGCCATGATCGTGATAAATGGCGGAGCAGGCACGAAGAGCCAAAAGGCCTCCTCCTGCTCCTATTTTCTATGTATGTATGTAAAGCCAGTAGCACTGTGGAACAGCTGCATATGCCATTGGTCAACCCTTTTCTTTCTATTACTATCCATTAGCTGCATGAATGGAACTTTTGGTATGGTTGATCTCACCAGTGGAAGAGAAGGTTCAGGTAAACACCCTGCAAAATCCATGTTGATGGACTGAACATTGTGCCCATATGGCTGAAACTGTGTCCCTGCCAGATTTGGTTCTCTCAGTGGTTAGCACTGCTGCCTCACAGCACTAGGGACCAGGATTCAATTCCAGCCTTAGGTGACTGTGTGGAGTTTACACATTCTCACCGTGTTTGTGTTGGTGTCCAGTTTCCTCCCACAGTCTAAATATGTGCAAGTTAGGTGTATTGACCATGCTCATATTACCTCTTAGTGTCAAAGATGTGCAGGTTAGATTGGGTTATGGGAAAGGGCTGGGGGGTGGGCCTAGGTAGGGTGCACTTTTGGAGGATCAGTGCAGACATGATGGGCCGAATGGCCTTCTTCTGCATCGCAGAGATTCTACGGATTCTATTCTGTGCACTCTCAAACCGTCAGGAAAGGGACTGGTACGGTGGCACGTCGGTTAGCACTGCTACCTCACAACACCAGAGACCCGGGTTTGATTCCGTCTATGGGGATAGGGTGGAGGTGTTAACCTTGGGTAGGGTGCTCTTTCCAGGAGCCGGTGCAGACTCGATGGGCCTCCTTCTGCTCTGTAAATTCTATGATCTAAATTGAGGGGCAGCCACTGCCACCGCCGACATTTGGTGGCTCATGGATGAAGCAACGCTTGATGGTGTTGGCCCCAATTTTCATTGATTTTTCATTGTTGACTGATGCAACAGTTGTCATTAATGGCAGGTTGGAAGGATCTAATTGCACAAACAAATTAAAGTTTTGTTCAGCTTTACAGCCACAGACACATCTGTCCCTTTGGCAGAACTTGTGATTATTTTATTGTGTTGTTGGGTTGGAGCAGCTTCAATACATTCTCAAAGACTGCTGGCTGCAAATCACTGCAACATTTTCCAGTTCTAAGAACAACCTACACCAGCTTCTGATCATGCTTACTCTACTCAAGTCCCAGATACGAGTGTGACACTTCCTTCCATGGCTTTACAGACTGTTAAAGATAACCCCGAATGGGACTCAGTCTATCAGACCCCTCTGTGCTGCAATGGTGAAGTACCACCTCATGCACTTTCTCCTTTCTCCCTCATGCACTTACCTAGATTTCCCTATCTAGGTTATTCACCTCACATACTTCAAATGATAGCAAATTGCACATTCTAACCAATCTGTGAGTAAATAAGTGTCTCCTGAATTATGCATTAGATTTAAAAAATACTGGATAGGCCATTTGTAGACCTGCTTTTCCTGAACAAATCTGGCGTGATGCTGGCTGTCCTTAGCGCAGGCCAATTTTTCACAGGAAGCCTCAAACAGCAATTTATTTCAAAATGAGAAAGACCCTGGGCGGGATTCTCTGTCCCCGCGCCGGGTCGGAGAATCGGGGGGGGGGGGGGGGGGGGGGGGGGTGGGCGAATCCCGCGATGCCGCTCCGACGCCGGTCCGCCGTTCAACACAATTCTCCGCGCTCGACAGGCCAAGTGCCCGCCGAGTTCCGCCAGCGTTGTTCGCATGTGGTCCTATCCGGCGGGACCTCGGCGTTCATGCTGCAGCGGCCGTCCTGGTGTGGGGGAGGGGGGGATCCGACCCCGGTGGGGGGGTGCCTCCATGGTGGCCAGACCCATGATCGAGGCCTACGGATCGGCGGGTGGGCTAATCCCGGGGGTGGCCTATGGTCCTGGTGTGAAGTGTTCCAGTGCCTGCTGGCCCCCTGTGAGGCGCAGGATTACTGCCCCTCAGGGCCAGATGATGCCATCATAAAACGCTCTGGCGTTTACAATGGCGTCAACACTTAGCCTCATTATCGGAGAATCCCCCCCTAATGCCTATTATTTTGTCTTTACCAATACACCAACTTCTAACGTGTAATTAACTCTCCATATTTATGGCTTATATTCCTGTTTATTGCCTGATAACTGATCGTGGTGACATCAAATCTGTAGACCGTGATGTGTATTGCCAGTTTTAATGGCTTTGGGCAAACTAATTAGTTCCATTTTATACAACTGAGGGAGAGGACTTCGATCAGCTTTCCAATAGCAACAGGAAATCCATAATAGTTTGATTTTCACCTAATCACTGTTTCCACTTCGCAGTTCCCCAAGGCCAGTTACTGCAACCCCTTTTCAACTTTGCTTCAATTTAATAAAAGAAACAAATCTATATCAATGACTTGGGTGAAGAAACCAAATGCATGGTAGCGGGATTTGCTGATGACACCAAGATAGGTTGCAAAGTACATTGTCAAGAGGAGGTAAAGAGTCTAAAAAGGGATTTGGCCAACCCATGCCATGGCCCGCAATGCTCTAATTCAACCTGTGCCCATTTGCCCACCTCCATTAACCATAAGCCACCTTAGTGCCAACCCATGTTCCCCACCCACCCCCTTTGCCATTGTCCCTTCCATGTCAGCTCATCTACCATCCTTTGATAGTTCCTTGAGAACCTTGACATTTCCTCGATAGCTTTGACAGCTGGACAACTCTTTTACAGTTCCTTTATAGTTGTGGCAGTTCCTTGAAGTTGGACATCTTTTTTATAATTCATTGCAAGTTGGGCAACTCTTTTACAGATCCTAAACAGTTGGACAGTTCAATGACAATTGGACATTTCCTTGACAACTGGACAGTGCCTTGACAGTTGGACATGTTCTGGACAGCTGGATAGCTCTTTTAAAACTGAACCTTTCCAATGAGTTTGTGTGTAAAAATTGCATAACTGTATTGGCTTTAACAATCCCAAAGGGTGCTTTACCTTTCCCAAAGGGTGCCTTACCTCTCCCAAAAGTTGTCTCAACTCTCCCAAAGGACTACCCTGGCTATCAAAGATATTCACCAAGTTCAGATGTCCTCTTACCTGTTCTAATCTACACACTCTGGATTCCACACTCCTGTCCTTCCAAACACCCACTTTAATGGAGGCAGCTGCTGCTTTAAATACATGCTTGAAACTTGGCCCGGCTCCAGTCCCATTATGGAAGGATGGGACATGCGAGGTTCAGGGACAGGACTTTGACATTTAAACAATTTCTGGGAACTTCACAATGAAGAAACTCCCCGTTTTGATGAAAATCTAAGCTCTCAACTTGACCAGACGAATAGCAAAGCAATATGCTACTTAAATGGAGAGATATTGCAGAATTTGGTGCTACAGAGGGATCTGGGTATCCTCACACATGAATCATAAAAGGTTACTGTACAGGTGTAGCAAATACTTAGGGTGGCAAATGGAATATTGGTGTTTGTTGCAAGAGGAATTAAATAGAAATGTAGGGAGATTATAATGTAGCTGTACAGGGTATTGGTGAGATAACATTTGGAGTATAGTGCAGTGTTGGTCTCCTTATTTGAATAAGGATATCCTTGTATTAGAAGCCTTTTAGAGAAGGTTCATTCAACTGATTTGGGCCTATACCCAGCGGAGTTCAGAAAAACGAGAGGTGATCTTATTGAAATTGATATGATCCTGAGGAGATTTGACAGGTTGGATACCAGGAGGATTCTTCCTCTTGTGGGGTTGCCTAAAACAAGCTGACAAAGTTTAAATATAATGGGCTGGATTCCTCATTTGGGAGACTATGGGCTGGATTCACCGTTTTTGAGCCTAAGTGCGGAGGACCTGTGGCGTTTTATGTCAAAACAAACGGCGCCGACCCCTCACCGATCCTGTGACTGGAGAGGGGCTGGCAACCACGCCGCAAAACCCCCCCGGCTCTCACGATAAAAATGGCTGGAGAATGGCTGGAGAACGCCATGCCAATGGCGACGACCTGCAGTGGATGCGCCATAAAATATGGCGTCGGCGTACATGGACTCGACCTGCCAGATAATGCCCCCCTGGCCACCTCCTACCAGTCCCTCCAGCCCAGCCGCATTGCTCCAGCCCGACTGTGGTGGCGTTGTACACAGTTCGCAGCCGCCAGGCCGTGTTCCCGATCACTGAGACCACACGTCAACTGCGTGGTCAGGAACCAGGCCCATTGGGGGTGGGGCATCGGGGGAGGGCCTTCAGGTGACGCGCAAACGGCGTCCCATTGGCATGCTGTTCGCAATGCAATGGCGCCATTTTGGAGGGGGCGGAGGATACAAAACCTGCGTCAAACAGGCACCACCCCAATTTCGGCATCAGAAGGTATGGAAGGCAGGCTGGTAAGTGGCATTTCCACCACTATCAGATCAGCCATGATCTTATCAAATGCTGGAGCAGCCTTGAAGGTCAAAATAACCCATTCCAGTCCCTGAGTCCTATGTTCCTATGAAATGCTGTGAACTATAGAAATATGAAATAACAAATAAAATTGAAAATGCTGTCATTACACAGCAGGTTAGTTAGCATCTGTTAAAGGAAAACCATTTCTGTTGTTCAGATGTAAGATACATATCTAAAACCCTTGCCTTTGGTGTAATTCCATGTTGTCCAGTCATTTCAAGCACTCAGGATCTGTTTCCAAACTATCATCTCTGTATCTTACTCAAGAGTAGAAGATAAAGTGCAAAACAATGAGATGTTGATCCACAGCAACAAGGAAGGTATTACAAACCATTAAATGTAATTGGCGATAGATTTTGAATCCCAATTAATCACCCAAACCACAGAACAAAGTAAACTTGTAATTGTATTTAATTTGGCCTCGTACAACTGTGTTACTGTTTGATATTACTTTTTGATGAAACATTCAACACTGCACCCATCATTCTTTCTCTTCATAACTCACCCTCCAATATTTCCACTCCACTATTTTATTGTCCTGCTAATCTGATTTAAATCGACGGAAATTTTAAGTAAGGCTTCATAATAGGCATATAATTGTCCCTGCCTGATTTCCTTCAATGGGATCTGCCAGATAATCTTTTAAACACAAGGGTCAGAATTTGTCAGATGGTGGGGTTTCCAACCCGGCCACCCAAAGAGTCAGTGGAGAACACATCCCTGCCAATATCGGCTGCTACGCAGCCAATTAACACTCCAAGGATTTTCACCCCTCATTTGGGAGGAGGGTCTGTCTCAGAGAGATGCCAGCCAATCTTAATGGCTGACAGCTCTATAGCCCCAGTAGAGCCAGTAGCAGCAGTGGTCCCTGCATTCAAAGGACCCAGAAGTCCAGGACCAAGTAAGTGTGAATGGTCTCATGCTGGGGTGAAGAGGTGAGTGCTGGGGAGGTAGAGGGAGAGGGGTGGGAGTCTTGATGGAGAGACCAGAAATGGTGGGCAGCACCTGCAGGGGGCAGAATTGAATTTAGGTGGGAAATAGCCCTTAAATGGTCATTAATTGCCAACCTAAGGGCCTCAATTGGGGTAAGGGCCAGCGAGACAGCCCAGGCCTCGCCTGCCCCCTATATAATTACAGTGAAGTTGGGGGACATTGGGAAGGCCATCTGAGAAATTTTACAGACTCTCCGTCCCATCAGCGGGGGTCTGTATTTTACGGCTCCAGGCAAATTTTTGCCCTTGGCAAATCTACATCAATAATGTCGGGATGAGTAAATATTCTCAAGGTTTGCTTCATTACTGTTGCAAACTATCTCGGGACTTTCCTTGGGTTGTTAAATGGTTGGGTAGAGTTTATGATATGGCAAAATGTACATATTTAGTTGAGTTGATGTACCAATCATTTTTCCTCATTCCATGCTTTCTTACGTTTGTATAATGTAACTCAGGTACAGCCAATCTGCCCTTATATAAATAGGTTCAGCAATCTATTACAAGTTTCAAAGAATGAAACTGTATTAAAATGCAAATATATTTGAGTTTTACTTTCACCTGTTGTACCCTTTGCCTGATCTTCCTTTCCATTCACAAAAATAGAATAAAATATGGCCAGATCGTATAATGCTTTGAAATTGAGTACAGGAAAGGTATAGGTAAAGTAACAGCAGAACACCTAAAACCTTTGAAGAAGCAGAATTATAATGATAAGAGAATGTGTGATCAAAAATACACCAAAGGAGATATTACTAGTGACTTGAGACATCCATTATTCATAAAGTTATCTAAGAAACATAAAGCAATGGAGTGCAATCAATTTAGAACTATAAACCTAACCAGACGTATCATTAAAGTGGTCTTGAAAATCATTATTGAACGAAATAATAACCCATTTGAAGTGAAATTTGGTCTAGACCTTTTGAGGGACGAAGACCTCACACAGTATATTTTTATAAAATACGTATAGATAACCTCATGACTATTTTTTTAATGGTAAAAACTGAACAAAGATCCTTAAAGTAGCTGAAACTGTGTCTGTCTGTGAATCCAGTCAAAAAGAAGCCATTTTGCAGTTTTGGATACGTCACGACTCTGTATCCATAACGACCCCCTGTGGACTGAACAGCCGAACTTCAAAAGGACATTTGCTTCTCATAATCTAGGCTGGCCAGAAGAAGATGGATTGTCTGCTAACACAAAGGTCCCACAACATTCCTTTCAATTCTGAATGGCTGAGACATTGAACATTCATTGGAATTCAGAGGATGGATACACATCCTTGTCAAAGATGGTGGAGAGATGGGTGTAATGTGACATGGGCCTCTGCCTTGTGGAACAAGTAATATGGCCTTGCGAAACTAAAAAGCTCAGTCTGCTTATTAACATCTGGCTAGCCGGCCATACAAAAGAAGCTCTGGCTCAAGTTGAATACCTGGCCCCATCTATCTTATTTCTTCCATAATTTCTGTACCATTACCCACAGGATAGATTCATCTCTACATGCTTATCTCATTGTGTGAAGTTAACACCGCTAGAGAAGTGAATTATCCAGCATCAGTTTTCTACCCATTGACATCTGTGATGGAATACCTCATTGGACTTTGATTCTGGACTCTGAACCCATAGCTTGGATAGAAGAATGGCTAATGGACAAGAGGCAGAGAGTCAGGATAAATGGGTCTTTTGCTGGATGGCAAAATGTAACTAGTGGGGTGCCACAGGGTTAGGTCCTTGAGTCCTAGCTATTTACAATCTATATTAACGATTTTGATACAGGAATAGAAGGATCTATAGCCAAATCTGCAGGTGACATGAAAATAAGTGGGACAGTAGGTTGCAATCAGGAAATAATGACATTTAAATGGATATAGATAGGTTAAGAGAGGGGGCCAAAATGTGGCAGATGGAGTTTAACATGGATGGGTGTGAGGTCATGCATTTTGGTCAAAAAAATGGGAAGGTAACTCATTATTCAAATCATCCAAAGATGTGCAAGTTAGGTGGATTGGCCATGCAAAATTGCCCTTTGTGTCCAAAAGGGTTGGGTGGGGTTGCTGGGTACAGCTATTGGCGGAGGTGTGGGCTTAAGTGGGGCACTCTTTCCAAGGGCTGGTGCAGACCCGATGGGCCGATGGCCTCCTTCTGCACTGTAAATTCTATGTCTATGTCTATATCTATTATCTAAATGGGGAGAGACTTCGGGTGCTCCGATGCAGAGGGATCTGGGTGTCCTCGTGCAGGAATCACAGAAAACGAGCATGCAGGTGCAGCAGATAATAAGGAAAGAAAATGGAATGTTGAAATTGAAAGCAAAAGGAATTGAGTATAAAGGTAAGGAAGTGTTGTTGCAACTATACAAGGCATTGGTAAGACCACACCTGGAATATTGTGCACAGTTTTGGCCACCTTATTTGAGGAAAGATGTACTGGCATTGGAAGGAGTTCAGAGGAGGGTCACTAGATTGATTCCAGAGATAAGGGGCAGGATTCTCCGACCCCCCTGCCGTGTCGGAGAATCGGTGGGTGGGGGGGGGGGTGGGAATCCTACTCCGCTGCTCCGATGTCGGCTGCCGAATTCTCCGGCGCCAGATTTTTGGTGGGGGCAGGGATCGCGGCACGCTGGTCGTGGCCCCCGACCCCCGGCGATTCTCCAGGCCCCGATGGGCCGAGCGGCTGCCCGTTTTCGTCCAGTCTCGTCGACGTGAATTAGACAAAGTCCATAGCGGCGGGACCTGACTTGGGGGGCGGCCTTTGGAGTCCTCAGGGGGGGGTGGGAGGATCCGGCCCCGGGGGGGCCACGGTGGCCTTGCCCGCGATCAGGGCCCACTGATCTGTGTGGGGGCCTGTGCCGTGGGGGCACTCTTTCCCTCCGCGCCGGCCTGTGTAAGGCTCTGCGATGGCTGGTGCGGAGAATAAACCCCCTGTCCATGCGCAGGAATCATGCCAGCGGTTCTGCGCATGCGCCAGAACTCGCTGGCACTCCTTTGCATGCGCCAACTCATGCCGGCTGGCGGAGACCCTTCGGCGCCGGTTGGCACGGTGCCAACCACTCCAGCGCCGGCCTAGCCCCCGGAAGTGCGGAGGATTCCGCACCTTCCGGGCGGCCCGATGCCCGAGTGGTTCACGCCAATCTTCGGCGCTGGTACGGCCCGCCCCACCGGTTGCGGGAGAATCCCGCCCCCGGAGTTTGTGGTATGGGGAGAGCTTAGGCCGATATTCTCTGGAGTTTAGAAGAATGAGGGGAGATCAAATTGAAGTACACAGATACTAAAAGATATGGATAAAGTAGACGTGGACGAGATGCTTCCTCATGTGGGGCATTCCCGTAACAGCCTTCCTGGACAGGCGCCGGAATGTGGCGACTAGGGGCTTTTCACAGTAACTTAATTGAAGTCTACTCGTGACAATAAGTGATTTTCATTTTCATTTCATTTCTAAAATGAGAGGTCATAATCTTAGAATAAGAGGTAGCAAATTTAAAACAAATTTGAGGAGAAATTACTTCTCCCAAAGGGTTGTGAATCTGTGGAATTCGCTACCCCAGAGTGTGGTGGATGCAGGGACAGTGAGTACATTTAAGCAGAAGTTAGACAGATATTTAATTGGTAATGGGTTGACGATTATGGAGAACGGGCAGGACAGTGGAGTTGAAGCCAGGATGGGATCAGCCATTATCACATTGAAGGAGTTTAGGCTTGGGAGGCTAAATTGCTTGGTCCTGATCCGAGGTCATGTGTTCCAGGGAGGCTATGCTCTGGCTGATTTTGCAATCCTGCTCTTGGTCTGTAGCATTGTTGGTAACAGATGAAGAACATATCAGCCATGATAGAATGGCGGAGCAGACTCGATGGGCCAAATGACCTAATTCTGCTCCTATATCTTATGAATTTATGAACTTATGAAACAAGGATGGTCTCTCAGTCTGGGTCAAAGAGACATTCTCATGGCATGGCATCCCGAACTCCGTCATGAGCGACAATGGTCCGTGCTTCCACAGTAAATACAACTGGGTACTGGGTTAGGATGTCGTCGATGCTGGCCTGAAGATCCGAATGGGACGGCGTTGTGGTGTCGACCCTTTGAATGAGGTTCAGTTGCTTGCAGGCGTGCGCGCCTAGCAGGGATGCCCTGTCTGGTTTAACAATCTCGAAGCGTAAGCTTGCTTGTGTGTGTCGGCTGGACACTTGCAGATGGCAGGACCCCACTCACGTGTCAAGACACCGTCATCCCCTCCACCACCTCTCCGGCGGTCGACGAGGATCAGACGCAAGCCTTAGAGACTGGACTTATGAGCATTTGTTTTGTTTGTTCTGTTCTGTATTCCTCAGTCAGTCACATTGGACAGACACATTCACATGCATACACATCTAAAAAAAAACAACAAAAAAAAGGGGGAGATGTCATGATATGCAAACATGCAACCAATGAACACTCAGAATAGGACACAACCAATGGGCAGTCAGGACACTCAGAGGTGGCATCACCTCAAGGGGGCATGACATAAACACTATAAAAGGGATGAGGCACTCACACCCTGCCTCTTTCCACAGACAGATATCTAGAGAGTTAGTCATGGTTGATCAGCAGCATCACACCCAGCACGTGGCTTAGAGCAAGCTGGTACAGTTAGATTGAGTTACTACAGTTAGATTAGTTGAGAGTTAAACTCATTTGAGAACTGTGTTAATAGTTCAATAAACACGTTGAACTCATTTCAGAGTCTGGAGCATCCTTTAGTTAAGACTGCAACAAGTAGCAGCCTGTGTTATCCGAAGCAGCATAACACAACAAGGGGCGTTGCCCATTAGAGGGGGGATGAGGGGCAATTCCAGGGGCTACGAGGTGAGGAGGGGGGGGGGGGTCCTGAATGCAGGAGAGGTGTTCTTGATAGGAAGGGAGCAGAGATCGGAGCTGCCATTCAAAATGGCGCCCCGATCTGCGAGAAGCTGGTTCTTCTGCTTGCCTGTGCAGGATATCAAACAAAGTGGCCCCGACAAGGAGAAACTCCACCAGGCCCAAAAAATCGATAAATGCCGGTGAATACTGGGGTGAATCTTGGCACTGCAGCCGCCAAGAAACAGCCTGTGGGGAAGACGGAATTAGACTATTGATTTGGATGATTAGCCATGATCATAATAAATGGCCGACCTGGCTCAAAGGGATGAATGGCCTCCTCCTGCTCCTATTTTCTATAGTTCTATGTTTCTCTGATGCTGACCTTGTGCTGCAGGCTTTCCACTGCGGTCGCCACCCTAGCAATGTTGGCCTCAGTGCTAAGCATCGCCGGTTCCATCACCTGTGCCATAGTCTTTGGGACTCCTTCAATTGGCTATGAACTCGTCAAAGTGTCACTGACATACCCTCCTGAATGTCCTAGCACCCGCACCAGCTCTGGGTTTAACTTTTCCAGAGGCTCGGCATCTGACTGTGACTCAGCTGAGTCCTGGAATCCAGCAGCTCTCTGACTTCTGTCTCTCTTAGGTGTTCCTGCCTCCACTTGATCTGCATTAACATCTGTGTGGTGCTTACCATATAGTGCCCCAAAGCCTGTCCACTAATGTCGCCCACCGAGGTGTGTGTCTTTGCATTGGTGGAAGGTGGGGAAGAAAGCTATGACTCCTCGATGGTGGTCTCCTTGGAGCTCCTCTCTGAGCTGTCCTCTTGGGTGGCAGTGGTGGTGGTGGCAGGGGGGGGGGGGTCCAGATGCACTGGCCCCGATCAGCTGGAGATCCTGCGAGAGAATGGACATGTGATCAGTGGGAGGGAAGGGTCGTTTTGTCTGACATAAACAACTTACTTGAGGCAAGTCACCTGGGTGAAGGGCCAATGGATCCACATCTTTACGACACAAGCCAACCTTTCTGTTGGTGACCGCTCTCTCCTCGGTCAACACCGTGATCATCAGAACCCGTCCCTCATAGGGGTTGAGGACTCTAATGTCCAGTACCCCACTGCCCGTCTGGGCCCTTTCTCGCCAGTTATTGGTCAACTTCTTCTGCAGGGCAAAGAGTGGCTTTGTGAGCCACACGTTTGATGCATCAGGGGAGATCTATGGCAGGTGGCATGTGTGGGCACGTACCTGGGCATGGAAGGTTGTGCTGGTGTGTGCCGGGTTGATGAGGAACAAGCACAGTGATATGCTGTGGGGGAGGTTGCAAGGTTTCAGCCACTGACTAGCTGGGGGGAGGGCAGAGGTCAGGGGGTTGCCAGGTGGGATGGATGCCAGGGGCGCAGTGTTAACTTACCCTTGCGGCCCGGTGGAGGCTGTTGGTCTTCTTCCGACATTGTATGGTGTGCTCCAGGTCACGCTGCCAGAACTGACGGCCGCTGCCACTGCCTCCTAGGCAGTGTTGGCGGGCTTGCTGCTGATCCTCTGACTCCCTCTGGGTAACAGGGTGTCCAGTCTCGCATCCATGGCCAGGTTGGCATGCTCAAAATGTGGAGCAGGTCTGCTTGATGCCATGCTTGTGTGCTGCCTGGCAGTGAGTTTGGAGGGAGTGTTTATGAGCAGCTCCCTCTTGTTGGTGGCGAGTTGCAGAGCGCGAGCCTGGCGAATCAGCTGGTGGGACAGTCAGTTCCGCCGTGAAGCTCATGGGTATCATTTTTGATACTCAGTGCAGTTAGATATGGGCTGCGATCTCACCGGCTTAGCCCTCAGGAAGCACTCAGGAAGTCGCACCCGATATGACACTTAAAACTTTTTCAGTAAAATTGCGCCATTAATATCGGTAATATTGAGCATTCTCACCTTGGCTGATATCGTAAAGATTTTGAATTTTGTCCTCACTGACCTCTTGGTGCTTGGGACAATGATGTTATATAGCTCTATATTCTTCCAATGCACTCTGTACAGAACACCCATGTGGGTGGTACCCACGATTAGTAACAGTACCATCTTTCAATGCTACAGTTTTTGAAGCAACCCTCTAGAGATCCATCTGCACAGAAATCTCTTCCATAAATGTTACCCCTTTAAATTATGATGGCATTGTTGGAGAGACCCAAACAGTAATCTCCCAATGACAGGGGTTAATCATGGAAGAAGGGCAGCACGGTAGCATGTTGGTTAGCATAAATGCTTCACAGCTCCAGGGTCCCAGGTTCGATTCCGGCTTGGGTCACTCTCTGTGCGGAGTCTGCACGTCCTCCCCGTGTGTGCGTGGGTTTCCTCCGGGTGCTCCGGTTTCCTCCCACAGTCCAAAGATGTGCAGGTTAGGTGGATTGGCCATGATAAATTGCCCGTAGTCTCCTAAAAAAAAAGTAAGGTTAAGGGGGGGAGGGGGGTGTTGGGTTACGGGTATAGGGTGGATATGTGGGTTTGAGTAGGGTGATCATTGTTCGGCACAACATCGAGGGCCGAAGGGCCTGTTCTGTGCTGTACTGTTCTATGTTCTATGTTCTAAGCATAGGTTGGGCCTACAAGAATTAGCAAGTTCAGACATTTTACATTTTACATTCATGTGGGCACCAATTGCTCTCTGCTTAATTCCTGCTCATTCCACAAATATCATAGGGGAAGCATGAGGGCTGGTTTAGCATACTGGGCTAAATTGCTGGCTACCAAGGCATGCCAGCAGCACAGTTCCATTCCCGTACCAGCCTCCCCGAACATGCGCTGGAATGTGTTGACTTGGGGCTTTTCACAGTAACTTCATTTGAAGCCGACTTATGACAATAAACGATTTTCATTTCATTCATGAATTGTTTTGTTGTAAAGGTACAGGGACTTAGATTATGAGATACACCAGATAGATGTGGTAGACATGAATTATTTTCCTTTCATCTATCTCATTCAACTAGATAAGTGGATAATGGATTGTGCTTGAAAACAATGCCTGGAACTGGGAAAATTAGAAGTGCAAGTGAAAGTAATGATAAATAATATAACAGAGCCCAATTCTATCATCACATACTGTCCTCAGATGCAAAGAATACAGTTTCAATTCTTAAAAACAACAAGCAGCACTCATTCCAACATTCAACCCACAGTCCCTCTCGATTTAACCCCCCCAAAAAAGCAAGATCCATTTTAGTGCAATACGTTTCTTAGGGAATAATATGTAGACAAAATATTTCTTAAAACTTTTAGCACATAATAAAAAGTTGAATTTGCCTTTGCCACATAAAAGGCTATTCAGGAGCTCAGGAAACAGCTCAGTGCTTATATTATCTTGAGGGGCAAGAACATCTACACCAGAACCAAACAGAAAATGCTGGAAAATCTCAGCAGGTCTGGCAGCATCTGTAGGGAGAGAAAAGAGCTAACGTTTCAAATCCAGATGACCCTTTGTCAAATCTTTGCCCACCTGTTTATGCAACTTTGGGTCTTACCATCACAGATTTAAGTACAAATGGGAGGATTGTGCAATGCATGCTCACCATTAATATGCATGACGTGGTGAGCAACCAAGGCATTGACAGTCGCTTCCCAAGAGGATAAACAAGTTTTATTTTAATTTTAATTTTTGCCAGAAAAAGGAGAAGTTCTCCTTTTGGCTTCAGAAAAATACTATGGCCCAAGGCCAAGTTGAAACAGGTCTAAAGAAATTTCAATCGTCGTGCGCAGTGATTGCCCAAATTTTGATAAGCTGGAAATTCTACTTCATTTCCAAGTCAGAACCAATAAGAAAATATTTGGTTGTTTATAATGAATCGATCGGGCATACTGTTTTTTCTGGATACCAAATCAAAACTTCATAATTCACATAGTTTAGGGCAGCATGGTGGCACAGTGGTTAGCATTGCTGCCTACGGCGCTCAGGACCCGGGTTCGAATCCCAACACTGGGTCACTGTCCGTGTGGAGTTTGCACATTGTCTGCGTGGGTTTCACCCCCACAACCCAAAGATGTGCCGGGTAGGTGGATTGGCCACGCTAAATTGCCCCTTAATTGAAAAAAATAATTGGGTACTCTAAATTTATAAAAAAATAAAAAAATAATTCACATAGTTTATATGATATAAAAGAAACATAAAACTTCCAGAAACAATAATTCAGGTCCAAAATTTGAAGGCACGTGGACAAATGAGGTTAATTAAGGAAATAATTCTTAAGGCTGAATCATGCTTGGCTAAGTGCTTGAAGGTGGCAGGCCAGATTGAGAGAACGCTTAATAAAGCATGCCCAGTATTCGAGGCTTTATTAATAGGGACATAGAGTACAAGAGCAACAAAGACACAGGTTTGGCCTTAGCTGGAGTACTGCATCCAAATCTGGATGGCCCACGTTTGGAAGGATGTGAAGGCATTGAAGAGAATGCAGAAAAGATTCACAAGAATGATTTCAGGGATGAGGAACTTCGGTCATAAGACAGATTGGAGACGTCAGGACTCTTTTCCATGGGGAAAAGAAAGCTGAGAGGAGATTCGATAAAGATATTCAAAACCCGATGCCTGTGTCTATGTATTTACATTGCGTATTTATGTTTGCCGTATGTTTTTTTTTTCAGGTATGGAATGATCTATCTGAACAGTATGCCGATCAATACTTTTCACTGTATCTCGGTCCATGTGACAATAAAAAAATCCAATCCGATTGAGGGGGCTGAACAGAATAAATACAACCTAGAATGAGAGGGCACAGTTTTAAATCATTGGCAAAAGAGAGAAAATGTTTTCACTCAGCAAGTGATTGGGTCTGGAATCTGCCTGCCAGTGTGGTGGAGGCAGGTTAAATTGATGTATTCAAAAGGGAATTAATTATCCGAAAAGGAAGGATGTGCAGGGTTATGGGGAGAAAGTGGGAGTATGGCACTAAATGGATTGCACATTCAGAGAGCTGGTGCAGACACAATGGGCTGAATGGCCTCCTTCTTAACTGTAACAATTCTCAGATTCTGTGATTAAGAATTGATAAATTCTTAAGGTAATTTTTGGTTATTTGAATCTTGGCAAAGGACAGGGATTAGAAAAGGCAAATCCTTTGTGAATGTCAGGCTTATTAACAAGCTCAAAAATATTAAAATTCACCCCAAAATTATAATGTATTTCAGACAGAAGTACAACGGTTTATGATTTATGTTGTTTTCAGATTTGTAATCACCAAAATTTCAATTAACACTCCAAATACTGGACTTTTCCACAGACGGCGAATAATTTTCATCAGTTATATTTTTCAGAAGTTACAACAGAGTGAAAATGTTGTACTGCTATAGACTAGGACTGAAATACTAAACTCAATTACCTGAAGAGCTGTTCCAGGTTTCACCATTGTGCCTTCGTGTAATAACCTTCAGATCTAGTCAAAGTAACAGCCTTCAGACATTACAGAGCACAAGATATATCTCAGAGAAAGTTGGATTTCTTGTTTTTAAAGTAATCTTACACTAATGGAACAAATGCTGATTTTGGATTGCAAGCTAGTGCCTCTGTGTACCCAAAGAACTGCATCACCTCTGTGCTCCTCAGGTCAGTAATTTATTGCTATAGCAGTTCCTTCCAAACACTATTTCTAAAATAAATTATGCTCACATCATATTAGGGGCTGGTTTAGCTCACTGGGCTAAATCGCTGGCTTTTAAAGCAGACTAAGCAGGCCAGCAGCATGGTTCATTTCCCGTACCAGCCTCCCCGGACAGGTGCATGTGGTGACTGGGGGCTTTTCACAGTAACTTCATTGAAGCCTATTCGTGACAATAAGCAATTTTCATTTCATTTCATTTTTTTAGTTAACAATGAGGATTTTTCCTCTTGCCTGCTATGGAGGATAGACAGATATGAAATGAAATTTCACTCACAATTGCAGAGAAGAGAATATCAGAATACAATCTGATAGCTTTAATATATATAAGTACCAATCAATGCCGATTTCTGAGGATTTACCGTGGACTTGCATTTCAATTAATTGAATGATTTTTAATGTGCCAGAAGTAAAATGGAGATTTTAGAATGTTTTCACCTTTTTAAAAATAAATTTAGAGTACACAATTCTTTTTTGCCAAATTAAGGGCCAATTTAGCATGGCCAATCCACCTACCCTGCTCGTCTTTGGGTTGTGGGGGTGAGATCTACGGAGACATGGGGAGAATATGCAAACTCCACACGGACAGTGGCCCAGGGCCAGGATCGAATCCGGGTCGTTGGCGCCATGAGGTAGCAGTGCTAACCACTGCGCCACAGTGCCACCTAGAATGCCTTCACCTTTAAATATTATCTACACCATACATCATTCATAATAGATTCTATTACATGTTGTTAAATTCTACAGAAGTCATGATGCCCTTGTGTTGTTATGGCTGAAGTGCCAATGTCATAACTTAGAGCTCAAACAAGGTCTTGTTATCTCATTGTACTGTTATATTCCAGGTTTGCCTCTAGCACAGTGAGGTGAATGTATTCACCATAATGCATGCATGATATTGTAACCTATGACCTGGAAGTGGTGATATGAACTACTTCCAGATACTGTACTGTAACCCCGGTATGGCTCCTCCTCTGGCTCCGCCCTCACCGGGGCCATATATAGACCGACCGCCTGTGGGCGTCATTCATCTGTACAATTGACTCTGGCGAGGCAACTTCATAACTAATAAAGCCTACTGTTCACTCGCTCTCTCTGCCTCTCAGTGAATTGAAGGTATATCACACAGATGCAGATTTTCCGGCAGATGGAACCAGATGTTAAGGTGCTCATCCCATGCAGAGCATGCAAGTATGAACGTCAGTGATGAGAGATGTTTTCACCTCACTCACTTCAGTCAAAACAGACCTGGTATGATTTAACTCTCGAGTCTCCTTATGATCTCACTGAATTAGCTGACCCGTGGAGACACTCAACCACTTCCAGAGAACCGTTTCAGGGGTGGATTACTGGACGCTTGTTTGATGAGGTGTTGCATTTCCTTGTGCAGTTTATTTTGTACTTATGAGCCCAGACACTTCCTTCAAATATTCAGTATCCTCCATGGAGGTGTTTTTGAAAGCGGGAAGAATGATGAGGGTGCTCCTGTTTCCCAGCAGTGCTGGGAGCGTTGCCAAACAATTTGATCACCAGGTACAGAGAGTGATTATAGAGATCATCCCCATCAGGTGGGTGATGCTGTGGATTAGTGGACAGGACAGGGATTGTTCAATTACCTCAATTGAGTAGAAATTATGAATACAGCTTTTCATTTATTCCTCCCTCCCTACAACACACAGCAGTGGTCCTTCACCCTCATCTCCCAGTGCTCTCAACAATTCCATATTTCCATAATTTCCTTCACCAGCCAGCTCAAGGTAAACCCACCTCCTTGTTTCCTTAACAACATACACTCACCTCTTGCTTTTTCTCTTTGCACTATTCAATTGCACTTGCTAAGCTTTGCACAACCACCAAACTCTCTCATGATTCCTTCCTAATGCTGCACTCCATGCATTTATTTCCTGTTTAATACCTTGACGTCTTGCATATGCACCACTAGAAAATAAAACATTACACTCTCCCTTCAGCAGCCATTCATGAACTCTCACCTCCCAGAAGTAAAAAAAGTAAAATGGGGAAATAAGAATACTGGTCTGAAATGTTCTTTTCCTTCTGGGACCAGCTGAAGGACAAAACAGTTCAATCTAATTTCAGTGTGGAATTCAGATGATTTTTCCGAGTAACAGTTCATTGAAGCAATTTCACCCAAATGAGTGAAATTTTTAACACATTAAACACTATATAAGCAGTGTGGCTGTGTCGATTACAACGTACATGTCAATTTCCTTTGTGCCGGTCCTCCTCCCCTCCACCCACTTCGTGCTCCTCACCCCTCCCAACCCCAACCCCAAACCCGCCAGCCCTCCTCTTGTTTCAGGTACCTTCCCTGGGCCCTTCACTGCACAATGGATAGTTATCCGTTATTTACAAGTTGGTGGTGTCCTTCCTTTCACCCCCCGCATTTGTAGTTGGGCCTCCTCTCTTCCCCGCCCCTCCTCCCTGTCCTGTTTTCGGCATTCCCTTGGGGGTTTCTTTTCTTGTGTTTATGTTCTCGGCTCTCTGACCTCTGTGTTGATTGTTTTCTGGTCTCCCCCTCCTTTTCCCGGTAGCCTCCCCCCCCCCCCCTCCCCCCCATCCCTTTCCTGTATGCTCCCTGTGGTCCCGTTGTCTCTCGTGTGAGCCCCCTCCCCCTGACTGTTGGCATCACACATACCTAGAACAAGTTGGTGAATGGCTGCCACGCTTTGTGGAAGCCATCCTTTGACCCTCGGATGGTGAACTCGATCTTTTCCAGGTAGAGAAATTCCGATAGGTCTGCCGGCCAGTCTGCAGCTGTGGGTGGTGCTGCTGATCGCCAGCCGAAACAGGATTCTTCGGTGGACGATTAGAGAAGCAAAGGTTAGGGCGATGTCACTCTTCCTCATGAATAATTCTGGCTGGTCTGATACCGCAAAGACTGCCACTTTTGGGCATGGCTCCATCCTCAGCCCCACAGCTTTGGACATTGCCTTGGAGAAGGCTGTCCATAACTAACAAGTCTGGGGCATGCCCAGAACATGTGGGCGTGGTTGGCTGGGCCTCCCTGGCACTGTTCACATCTATCCTCCACCTCCGGGAAGAACCTACTCATTCTGGTTTGTGTCAGATGTGCTCTATGCACCACTTTCAACTGTATAAGGCAGTCTGGAGCATGGGGAGGTGGAGTTGGCCCCGCACTGTGCCTCACTCCAGAGTCGCCCCCCTATTTCCATCCCCAGCTCTTCCTCCCATTTTTCCTGAGTTTTGTCCAATGGGAAGTGCATCCTTTCTAAATGTCGTCCGTACAGGTCCCCACTGTTTCCCTCCCCAGAGTGTCTGCATCCAGTAAATCCTCTTGCACTGTGCTTACCAGGGTTCGTGGCTATGTACTCGGCTCTTTGGGAAAAAGTTTTTGACCTGTTGATGTCGGAGTTTGGTCCCATTTGCAGGTCCAGTCTCTGCGTCAGCTCTTCTAATGTCAAGGTCCCTAACCGTCAGTGTCCCCCCCCCCCCCCCCCCCCAACCCCAATCCTGTATCCACTTCTTGAAGGTGCCGTTGAGCTTGGCTGGTGCAAACCTATGGTTGCCCCAGATGGGGGCCATGATGGCCACATTGGTCAGACTGAAATGTTGCTTCATCTGGTTCCAAGTTCTCAGAGTCACTACCATCAATGGACTTGTTGAGTGTTTTAATGTCCAGACCCAACAGGAGCTGGACAGCGAACGTCCCTGCCTTGTGCTTCTGTGCAGATGGAAGTATTCAGAGCTGGTGGTGCTGGTCCGAAAGCTCGCCTTGGTTATGTTGTGCAGGAGTTTCACCCATGAGGTGAACCCTGCCCGGGCCTAAATCACTATTACCACAATGAGGTATTTCCACTCGACTCTGTTGAAGGCCTAGTCTGCATCCAGGGAGACGATCACCTCAGGTGTTCTCTCCCTGGATTGGGTCATTATCACATTCAGCAGGTGCCTGATGTTCGCAGTTAGCTGTCTACCCTTAACAAAGTCTGCCTAGTCTTCTACTGCCACCTCTGGTTCGTAATTCTCCAGCTACTTGGCCAGGACTTTTTCAAGTATTTTTGCGTCCACATTGAACAGTGAAATGGGTCTGTATGATTTTTTTGGATCTTTTTCCTTTGGGTATCAGAAATATGGTGGCATGTTAGCATTGGAGGCAGGGTGCCCCTCGCTAGTGAGTCTGTGAACATTTGCTGCAGGTGTGGAGCCAGTGCCGTCGCACATGTTTTGTAGAAGTCTGCCTGGCATGCTCAGTCCATTGAGGAACCGTTTCATCCCTGAGTCCCTGTTGGGGGGCTCGGAGACGTATAGCCCCGATAGAAGGCCTCGAATGCTTTGTTGACCTTTTTTGGTTCGGCTACCAGACTGCCTCTGTTATCCTTTACCTGCGCTATTTCCATTGTGGCTGCCTGCTTTCTCGGCTGGTGAGCCAGCAGGTGGCTAGCCTCGCCTCCATGCTCCATGCCTCCTTGTCTGGTGGAGTTGGTGCACTACCTTCCAGGATGTGCCTGTGCACTGCAGGGTTTCCTTTTGTTGGGGGCCATCAAAATGGCGACGGTCACCGTACTCACCATGAGGCTGGGCCCCTGTTTTCCGGGGTTTCCTTTTATCCAGAGGCCACCCAACATGGCTGCCAACTGTGTGGTCACCATTTGGGTGAGCCCCTGCACTCCGGGGTTTCCTTTTGTTTAGGGACCCTCCAAAGTGGCTATTTGCGGTGCCATCTTGATATAAGTTTCCGATATCGACCTGCTGAAGCCAGTCTGGAGCCCTTCCCTCCCTTATTGTTTTGTTCATCCCGTGGTTTTGGTTGCCCCTTCTTCCCTCCACAGTGGCCCTCCCCGCACCCCCATCTTCTGTCTACCCCCCCCCCTGCCTTTCTTCCCCCCGTCGCTCTGTCTCCTCCTCCTCCAGGTTCTGACTCCCTGGTGGGAGACACACCTCACTCATACCTCCTGGTTCTAGCTTTCCCGCTAGTGTGGTGGATCTCCTCCCAGGATTGTTCTGATCCCCTCCTATGCTTGCTCCAATACAGTCCCTATTATCTCCTCCTCACCCCCATCCTGCGCTCTGCTGCCCTTGCTCCCTCCTTCCTATGAGCTGGTTCTACTCATAGTGAGGCAATGCAGTCCCGAGACAATTTCTCAATTTCTTCTTGCCTTTCTTGCTACCTGTCCAGACCATTTTTACAGCCAAGGATCCTGTCTCCAATCAGATGGTCTTCAGTTCTTCACTCCCAGCAGTGCCACCAGGAACAGTAGTCACTGCTGGGACTACAGGCAGCCCAAGACCATGAGCAACATCACAGGCCTGGAGGAGAGGTTAGTGAGGTGGGCTCACCGGGGGCTAGTTAACCAGGCACTGGCAAGGCAGGGTGGTTGATGTGGAAGGCAGTGAGGTCTTTCAGCAAGGACCTTGTTGCCACAGGGCACTCCATAGGGCACAGGACGGTCACGAGGAAATGCCTGAGCTTACAGTCAGTCCAAAAAGGCAAAGCTGGTAGCCTCATCAGGTGGAATGCCCTCTCCTTTTCTTAAAATAAATTTAGAGTACCCAATTCATTTTATCCAATTAAAAGGCAATTTAGCATGGCCAATCCACCTAGGGTGCACATCTTTGGATTGTGGGGGCGAAACCCACGCAGACATTGGGAGAATGTGCAAACTCCACACAGACAGTGACCCAGAGCCAGGGTCAAACCTGGGACCTCGGCACTGTGAGGCATCAGGGCTAACCCACTGCACCACCGTGCTGCCGTGAATACCCTTTCCTGCTGCTGGTACAATAACTGTGGTTGGTCCCTTCATTGATCTGTCATTGACCATTTATGGGCTCGCTTTTCTAAGTGGCGGGACGTCAATCTCGACCTTCCCATCACTTAACTTCAATTGGGAGGATTGCGGGAAGGTGACGGGCGGTCATCCTCGACAGGGCACCTGTGACCTATGTGAAGAGGCAACAAACAGATTGAAGAGTTGTTCATGAACAGTACCAGAGAGGTTGGGCGGAATTCTCCGCTCCCGCACGGAATCGGGAAGGCTGTCGTGAACTCGGCCGAGTTTCACGACGGCTTCGGAGGCCGCTCCTCGCACCCTATTCACCCCCCCCCGGGGGATAGGAGCGGTGTCCGTAAATGACACGACGACGGCGCCTAAGTGAAGTCAGCCGCGCACGCGCAGGTTGGCCAGCTCCAACCCGTGCATGCGCGGCTGACGTCACGACGGCTGACGGCTCCAACATGCGTATGCGCGGTTGCCGTCTTCCCCTCCGCTGCCCCGCAAGACGTGGCGGCTTGATCTTGCGGGGCGGCGGAGGGGAAAGAGTGCATCTCTTGGAGGCGCCGGCCCCTCCCGAGCACGACCGTAGTGCTCACTCCCCTCTCCGCCCCCCACAAGCCACAAACGGAACTTTGGCGCCTATAGTCACGACAGCAGCGACCAGGTGTGGTTGCCGCTGTCGTGAACCGGTCGGTAATGTCAGGCCGCTCGGCCCGTCCGGGCCGGAGAATCGCCGGTCGCCATGAAAAACGGTGAGCGGCGATTCATCCGAGCGGGGTGTGGGCAGGGCGGCGTGTCGTGAGTCGCCCGGCCCTCCCATGATTCTCCCACCCGGCGTGGGGAGCGGAGAATCGCGCCCGTTGTTTGTCAGATTAAAACTAATCAATGGGGAGATCATATAGCTCAGTGGGTAGTATCCCTGTGCTGAGTCAAAAGCTCCTGCTTCAAGTCCCACTCTGAGACTTGTTGGCAACTGATAAAGAAGGTTAATTAATTTGAGAATGCTTTCCTAATGTCTGTGACAGATGGTAAAAGTAGGAGAGATTCCTGGTCAGCGATTACTGACACTACACCTTCGCAGTGCTTTAGTATACAGCAAAAATACCACAGGTAAAGCCATGAGCAGGGATATATCCTACACTGGATGAACTCAGCTAAAGAAAGACTTACCACCCGGATGAAAGGTGTAATTAAAGTGAAACAGCAACCCCTAACTTACTATGACCTTTTGTCATAATTTCTTCAGAGTTCTGGTGAAAGATCACCAAATTGAAATAATGCCTGGCATTCTATGAGTAGGGGGTAAGTCCTGATGATGGGACCAAATGTGAGTCATGAGCACACTCGGGCAGGTAGTGGAACCACAGTGGTCATCTTCGCAGTGGAAGCTTGTTAGTTGGTTGGCGCTGGGCCTGACATCCAATTAACGATGGTGTACTGGCAACCTCCAGGCTTCCAACCCAACCAGTGGACTGGCAGCTCTGCAGCCTCATCAGCGTCACCACAAGAGATGGTCATGCTGAAGTAGCAAGGAGAATGAGAAGGTGTCTCCATTTTGAGGAACCTTTGCAGGGGTGATAGAATTTTGTTTTCTCTGCTGGGACCTTACAGACAGGAAATGGCAATTGGAAGGGTATCCCCTCTAGTGGTGGTGTCAAGTCCAGAAGACATGAACGAGCGTTTTAGCAGGAGAAGAGCTGGGACAGCAAAAGTGGACATATGGTGGGGTGACAGTCTTGGTGACAGCATGAATATGAGTTTAGACCAAGGGAAAGCACAAGACATTGGCGTCTTGTAAACAGAACAGCAGATAAAGGATGTTTTATTTCATTTCAAAACCCAGTGAACAGTTGATGGAGTTTCTGGAAGAATAGTAGCTGATTCAGGACACTACTGAACGTCGCCTGTTACATTCAGAAATATGTCAGCAGTAATTGATGATGGTTTTAAAATATTTAAGTCATGTTGACAAATGATATCAGGAGGTCTTGCCCCTATCAATCAAAAAGTTAAAGAAAGGACAAGACAAGAATTACAAACAGGAAAGAATGCAATAATCAAGGCAGTGAGCACAGGGGTTTCTATGAAAGCCAGCAGAGGAAGGCAGTTTCTCATCAGCTGACAGCTTTTCCTCTTTACTTTTTTCTTTTTCTGCCACATTTGCCTGATGAATGTGACTCAGTTGGGAGGTCAGCAGAGTTCAGCCTGTGCATATCTCTTCCTGGATGTTGTCAATGCTGTTTTATGACTGTTCAAAATAAAGTGAAATACAACCATGATACCACAGCATATAAGCTCCTGAGGGAAGAAAGATCATTCCGAGAGTGGAATTTGAAGGATTATTTAATTGGACGTTTGGCCATTATGATATAAAGACATCACAAAAAAGCTCTGATTCATGAAGCATTTGTTTTTATTGAAAGGAGCAAAATCCTGAAGTGGTCAAGAGGGTTCTTGTGGGACTATTAATGCATATCTATGATATAATAGGTTTCCCCATTCTTTTAATTCCCAACATGTTCATAAAGAACTTGATGAATGGGTGTTTTTGATACAACCATTGGAGCTTTTATGACATTGTGGACAGGTGGACTATACTTAGTGCAGAATTTGGGATAAGTGAGGAGAGATATTGTGGGAACGCTAGAGCAGGCCAGTCAGAGGCCATCGATATGAAGTAGCAAAGAGGAGGAAGGGATTTGGAAAAGGAGGATAAAAGGCAGAAGTGAAAGTGTGGCGAACGGAAATAGAAAATTTAGGGAGATGGGAATAGAGGAAAATTATGTGCAAAGTGAGAGAGGAAAGTGTCCCTCTATTCCCATCCTATTCATGTATTTGTCAAGATGCCCCTTAAACGTCACTATTGTCCCTGCTTCCACCACCTCCTCCGGCAGCGAGTTCTAGGCACCCACTACCCTCTGTGTAAAAAACTTACCTCGTACATCTCCTGTAAAACTTGCCCATCGCACCTTTAACCTATGCCCCTTAGTAATTGACCCCTCTACCCTGGGAAAAAGTCTCTGACTATCCACTCTATCTATGCCCCTAAAAATTTTGTAGACCACTATCAGGTTGCCCCTCAACCTCCTCTGTTCCAGTGAGAACCTCTCCTCACAGCTAATGCCCTCCATACCAGGCAGCATCCTGGTAAATCTCTTCTGCACCCTCTCTAAAGCCTCCACATCCTTCTGGTAGTGTGGCGACCAACATTGAACACTATACTCCAAGTGTGGCCTAACTAAGGTTCTATACAGCTGCAACATGACTTGCCAACTTTTATACTCAATGACCCGGCCAATGAAGGCAAACATGCCGTCTTCTCTCTTGACTACCTTCTCCACCTGTGTTGCCCCTTTCAGTGACCTGTGGACCTGTCAACCAAGATCTCTCTGACTGTCAAAACTCTTGAGAGTTCTACCATTCACTGTATATTCCCTACATGTATTAGGCCTTCCAAAATGCATTACCTCACATTTGTCCGGATTAAGCTCCATCTGCCATATAGCCGCCCAAGTCTCCAAATGATCTAAGTCCTGCTGTATCCTCTGACAGTCCTCGTCACTATCCGCAATTCCACCAACCTTTGTGTCATCCGCAAACTTACTAATCAGACCAGTTACATTTTCCTCCAAATCATTTATATATACTACGAACAGCAAAGGACCCGGCACTGATCCCTGCGGAAGGAGGCAAATGTTGAATGGAAAATGGAAGAAGCAGATGGGAAGGAAAGAAAGAGGCTGAGAGGAGAGAGATATAAAGGATGAGGGGAGTTAAGTTGAGGAGAAAAAGAAACTGTCAGGAAGGAGTAAAAATAGGAAGAGGGGAGGGGAGAGAGAGAGAAGATGAAATGGAGGGCATATGCAAAAAGAAGAAGAGAGAATGGAATGAGAGATAGGACTCAGGAGGAAGGGCAATGGGAAGATGGAATTGAACGATCACTGAGTGAATTGGAGAATTGACAATTTTATCTGGAGTCGAATATTACTTTCAAAGACAGCATCATAAGAACATAAGAACATAAGAACTAGGAGCAGGAGTAGGCCATCTGGCCCCTCGAGCCTGCTCCGCCATTCAATTAGATCATGGCTGATCTTTTGTGGACTCAGCTCCACTCTCCGGCCCGAACACCATAACCCTTAATCCCTTTATTCTTCAAAAAACTATCTATCTTTACCTTAAAAACATGTAATGAAGGAGCCTCAACTGCTTCACTGGGCAAGGAATTCCATAGATTCACAACCCTTTGGGTGAAGAAGTTCCTCCTAAACTCAGTCCTAAATCTACTTCCCCTTATTTTGAGGCTATGCCCCCTAGTTCTGCTGTCACCCGCCAGTGGAAACAACCTGCCCGCATCTATCCTATCTATTCCCTTCATAATTTTAAATGTTTCTATAAGATCCCCCCTCATCCTTCTAAATTCCAACGAGTACAGTCCCAGTCTACTCAACCTCTCCTCATAATCCAACCCCTTCAGCTCTGGGATTAACCTAGTGAATCTCCTCTGCACACCCTCCAGCGCCAGTACGTCCTTTCTCAAGTAAGGAGACCAAAACTGAACACAATACTCCAGGTGTGGCCGCACTAACACCTTATACAATTGCAACATAACCTCCCTAGTCTTAAACTCCATCCCTCTAGCAATGAAGGACAAAATTCCATTTGCCTTCTTAATCACCTGTTGCACTTGTAAACCAACCTTCTGTGACTCATGCACTAGCACACCCAAGTCTCTCTGAACAGCGGCATGCTTTAATATTTTATCGTTTAAATAATAATCCCGTTTGCTGTTATTCCTACCAAAATGGATAACCTCACATTTGTCAACATTGTATTCCATCTGCCAGACCCGAGCCCATTCACTTAACCTATCCAAATCCCTCTGCAGACTTCCCGTATCCTCTGCACTTTTCGCTTTACCACTCATCTTAGTGTCATCTGCAAACTTGGACACATTGCCCTTGGTCCCCAACTCCAAATCATCAATGTAAATTGTGAACAATTGTGGGCCCAAGACGGATCCCTGAGGGACACCACTAGCTACTGATTTCCAACCAGAGAAACACCCATTTATCCCAACTCTTTGCTTTCTATTAATTAACCATCCTCTATCCATGCTACTACTTTACCCTTAATGCCATGCATCTTTATCTTATGCAGCAACCTTTTGTGTGGCACCTTGTCAAAGGCTTTCTGGAAATCCAGATATACCACATCCATCGGCTCCCCGTTATCTACTGCACTGGTAATGTCCTCAAAAAATTCCACTAAATTAGTTAGGCATGACCTGCCTTTTACGAACCCATGCTGCGTCTGCCCAATGGGACAATTTCTATCCAGATGCCTCGCAATTTCTTCCTTGATGATAGATTCCAGCATCTTCCCTATTACCAAAGTTAAACTCACTGGCCTATAATTTCCTGCTTTCTGCCTACCTCCTTTTTTAAACAGTGGCGTCACGTTTGCTAATTTCCAATCCACCGGGACCACCCCAGAGTCTAGTGAATTTCGGTAAATTATCACTAGTGCATCTGCAATTTCCCTAGCCATCTCTTTTAGCACTCTGGGATGCATTCCATCAGGGCCAGGAGACTTGTCTACCTTTAGCCCCATTAGCTTGCCCATCACTCCCTCCTTAGTGATAACAATCCTCTCAAGGTCCTCACCTGTCATAGCCTCATTTCTATCAGTCGCTGGCATGTTATTTGTGTCTTCCACTGTGAAGACCGACCCAAAAAACCTGTTCAGTTCCTCAGCCATTTCCTCATTTCCCATTATTAAAACTCCCTTCTCATCCTCTAAAGGACCAATATTTACCTTAGCCACTCTTTTTTGTCTTATATATTTGTAAAAACTTTTACTGTCTGTTTTTATATTCTGAGCAAGTTTACTCTCATACTCTATCTTACTCTTCTTTATAGCTTTTTTAGTAGCTTTCTGTTGCCCCCTAAAGATTTCCCAGTCCTCTAATCTCCCAGCAATCTTTGCCACTTTATATGCTTTTTCCTTCAATTTGATACTCTCCCTTATTTCCTTAGATATCCACGGTCGATTTTCCCTCTTTCTTCCGTCCTTCCTTTTTGTTGGTATAAACCTTTGCTGAGCACTGTGAAAAATCGCTTGGAAGGTTCTCCACTGTTCCTCAACTGTTCCACCATAAAGTCTTAGCTCCCAGTCTACCTTAGCTAGTTCTTCTCTCATCCCCTTGTAATCTCCTTTGTTTAAACACAAAACACTAGTATTTGATTTTACTTTCTCATCCTCCATCTGTATTTTAAATTCCACCATATTGTGATCGCTCCTTCCGAGAGGATCCCTAACTATGAGATCATGAATCAATCCTGTCTCATTACACAGGACAAGATCTAGGACCGCTTGTTCCCTCGTAGGTTCCATTACATACTGTTCTAGGAAACTATCGCGGATATATTCTATAAACTCCTCCTCACGGTTGCCTTGACCGACCTGGTTAAACCAATCGACATGTAGATTAAAATCCCCCATGATAACTGCTGTACCATTTCTACATGCATCAGTTATTTCTTTGTTTATTGCCTGCCTCACCATCTCGTTACTATTTGGTGGCCGATAGACTACTCCCATCAGTGACTTTTTCGCCTTACTATTCCTGATTTCCACCCAAATAGATTCAACCTTATCCTCCATAGCACCGATGTCATCCCTTACTATTGCCCGGATGTCATCCTTAAATAACAGAGCAACACCACCTCCCTTACCATCCACTCTGTCCTTCCGAATGGTTTGATACCCTCGGATATTTAACTCCCAGTCGTGACCATCCTTTAACCATGTTTCAGTAATGGCCACTAAATCATAGTCATTTACGATGATTTGTGCCACCAACTCATTTACTTTATTCCGAATACTACGAGCATTCAGGTAAAGTACACTTATGTTGGTTTTTTAACCTCTGTTTTGAATCTTAACATCTCCAGTTTTATTCCTTTTGTTATTACTGGGCCTATTCACTGTGCTCCCCTCAGTCACTGTACCTTGTACTGTCGCCCTTATGGATTTCTGACTATGTCTTCTCTGCCTTGCACTTTTCCCCTTACTTCCTTTTGTTTCTGTCCCTGTTTTACTACCTTCCAACTTCCAGCCTCGGTTCCCATCCCCCTGCCACATTAGTTTAAACCCTCCCCAACAGCTCTAGAAAACACCCCCCCTAGGACATCGGTTCCAGTCCTGCCCAAGTGCAGACCGTCCGGTTTGTACTGGTCCCACCTCCCCCAGAACCGGTCCCAATGCCCCAGGAATTTGAATCCCTCCCTCTTGCACCATCTCTCAAGCCACGCATTCATCCTATCTATCCTGACATTCCTACTCTGACTAGCTCGTGGCACTGGTAGCAATCCTGAGATTACTACCTTTGAGGTCCTACTTTTTAGTTTAACTCCTAACTCCCTGAATTCCGCTTGTAGGACCTCATCCCGTTTTTTACCTATATCGTTGGTGCCTATGTGCACCACGACAGCTGGCTGTTCACCCTCCCCCCCCAGAATGTCCTGCAGCCACTCCGAGACATCCTTGACCCTTGCACCAGGGAGGCAACATACCATCCTGGAGTCTCGATTACGTCCACAGAACCGCCTGTCTATTCCCCTTACGATCGAGTCCCCTATCACTATAGCCCTGCCATTTTTCTTCCTGCCCTGCTGTGCAGCAGAGCCAGCCACGGTGCCATGAACCTGGCTGCTGCTGCCTTCCCCTGGTGAGCCATCTTCCTCAACAGTATCCAAAGCGGTATATCTGTTTTGCAGGGAGATGACCGCAGGGGACACCTGCACTGCCTTCCTACTCTTGCTCTTTCTTTTGGTCACCCATTTTCTATCTCCCTCAGTAACCTTCACCTGCGGTGTGACCAACTCGCTAAACGTGCTATCCACGACCTCCTCAGCATCGCGGATGCTCCAAAGTGAGTCCATCCGCAGCTCCAGAGCCATCAAGCGGTCTAACAAGAGCTGCAACTGAACACACTTCTTGCACGTGAAGGAGCCAGGGACAGTGGACGTGTCCCTGAGCTCCCACATCGCACATGAGGAGCATGACACGGGTCTGGGACCTCCTGCCATGCCTTAAACCCTTGGTAAACTTAAACAACTACAATTTCAAAATAAAATAAATAAATTAGACAATGAAAAGAAAAAGAGAGACTACTTACCAGTCACTTACCAGGGTTAAAGAGCACCTCCTCACACTCTGCACCGAATTACCTCACTGCACCAAATTACCAAGTTTCAATCCTCCCTCTGTATGAGTCTCACTCCGGATGAGTCTCCTGGAAAGTGCTATCATAATTCCTTTTTCACCACTTATTAGTCCTTCTCTTTAACTTTTGTTTTTTCCATATCAATAAAATATGTTACCATTTTCCTTTGCATTCTCTCTGAGTATTTATTCTTGAACAGTAGTAGGAGACAAAAAAACATTATGGGTGCGGTCTAACGGCCAGGCACGTGAATCTGAGCGAGCCGGTTAAATCGTCCGAGTGTCAGAAATTTGGAACTGCGTCGGGCGCCAATTGGTTTCTGACCGAACTGGCCCTCTCCCAATGGAGAGATCAGAATCCAGCCGTGGTGTGGCAAGAAACTAATAATCACCAATTAAGGTCAATATGCCCCTCCCTAGGGGGTTCCTACCTCCATCTGATGTACTGGAGCAGCTGTGCGGTGCGCACCAGAGGCTGTCCAAGGGCCTTCTTCTCTAAAGTGCCCAACCAAGGTGAGTGTCTCTGGTTTGTGGAGGATGTTGGAGACAGCTGTGATTGGAAATCTGTGTCATCCCTGGACATGAGTTCCAGGGTGTCTAGGGTCTCGCGTCAAGGGCTGCTGTGCATGGTGCTCTCTTCATCGCTGCTTGGCACACAGAGGAGCTCAGGCTATGGCACAGGGAATTGGAACTAAGTGGGATCTCACTTCCTAGCCTGCGGCCAACCTCCAGCCCAGCAACTTCCCTTTCCTCTGGGCTGCCGACCATGTCCAGGGCCCTCTGCTCCGCCACGGTGAGGGGCCGCAGGTCTGACGGTCCTCCTCCCGTTTTCTCCCGCTCCCGGCGGTTATGGGCGGCCTTCTCCTGGGCAGCGGGGAAGGGTGGGGAAGTTGAAATTACAGCATTTGACAGTCTGACTCATGCAGCCAGGTGGTGGGCAGCTGGTGGCCTCAGTGGCCAGGGTGGCCGGTATGGGTGCCAGGGTGTGGGTTTGGTCGGCCTCTGGGTTGGGGCAGGGTTCGGGTTACCAGTGTTTGGGATGGGGGTTCCTGCTGCACGGGGCACAGAGCTGTCTATTAACCCTAGCAGCCCTGAGGAGGTTGTACAGTTTCTTTCTGCATTGCAGGCCTGTCTGGATGGTATTGCTGACAACACTGGCCGCCTCTGCCACCTGCACCCAGGCATGGCGAACATCAGCTGGCAGACTCTTTCCCGGGCTGAGGTACAGGGTGACCTGCTTCTCCTCCACTGTGTCCAGGAGGGTCTTCAGATTGGCATCAGTGAAGCGTGGTGTTGCTCTCCTCGCTACCATCTTGATGACTGGGATGGTGTGTGTGGGGAGCGAAGTGCGCATATGCGGTTGCAACTTGTCAGCCTTTCTGAGTGTCAATTGTGAAACTGGCGAATACCGTACCGTTTCTCATTAGAATCGATTGTGTTCCACGTGGTGCCGGTGCTAGCCCCTTAACAGTCGCTGAATCGGTCCAGGTGCGGCGCCAGTTGTGTTGTCATGGAATTCCACGAATACTGCAGCGACGTCAATACTTAGTCTCAGGAGCAGTGAATCCCGCCGCATTTTTCTCAGATAGAAACCTAAAGGTTTATGGCTCACGTACATTGTTTTCAGATTTGTAATCCCCAAATTTCAATTACCACACTAGGTTCAATTTTCATGGAGTATATTTTTCAGAAGTTACAACAGAGTGAACATTTTGTCTTGTGATAGCCTTGGACTAAAATGCCAAATACAATTCCCTAAGAAGCCATTCCAGGTTTCACAATTGTGCCTTCAAGTAACGACCTTCAGGTCTAGTCAATAACAGCCTTCGGACATTATCGGGCGCGAGTTATATCTCAGAGAAAGTTGGATTTATTTTTTTAAAATAAGCTTACACTTATGGAATAAATGCTGATTTTAGATTGCAAGCTCGTGCCTCTGTGCACCCAAAGAACTGTGTGTTAAAGAACACAACATCAGCTCTCTGCCCTTCAGGTCAGTAGTTTATTACTGTAACAGTCACTTGCTGTTACTGTTTGTGACATAGATAATGCTCACATCACATTAGTTAACAAGGATGATTTTTCCCACTTGCCTGCTATGGAACATAAACAGATATGATATAAAATGGAATTTCATTCACAGTTGCAGGGAAGAGAATATCAGATAGCTTCAATATAGAGAACCACCAAACAATACCGAGGATTATCGATAAATCTGCGTGGATTTGATGTTCAATTGAATGATTTTAATATGCCAGAAGCAGGAGATTTGAGAAAGGCTTGGCTTTTAAGTATTGTCTGCAACATTCATTATGCATAATAGATTCTACTAAATGTTGACAAGTTCTACAGTAGTCATGATGCTGGTGCTGCAGTGGCTAAAGTGCCAATGTCATAACTTAGAGCTCAAACAAGGCCTTGTGATCTCATTATGTTGTTATTATATTCCAGATTTGCCACTAGCACAGAGGCATAATTCATGCCAATGAAAGTAAGGACAGGAGTTTGAAGGGCGATACAAATGGGAACAGAGGCAAATGGGCACCCAGTTCAATTATTCAAATTGAGTAGCAATTGTAAATACAGCGTTTAATTTATCCCTTACTACCTCCAGCACATGTTTTCAGGCAGTGCTCTCATCTCCCAGTGTTCTCAATATCCTCCCATCACCTCCTCCACCAGCTAATGCAAGACCCCACAACACCACCTCTACTTTCAATAATAACATATCCTAAACCTTGCCTCTTAGCTTTCTCAACAGCCAAGTTCACATTCTGGCTTTTGCAAAATCACCAACTTCGCTCATGAATCCTTCCTGAGCTGACAATCAATGCAAATATTTTGATGGAAATATTGGGTTAGAATTTACTGCAGGCGATGAACAAAAAGTACCATTATATTTGCCGTTGTCCATGAAATTTAGCATGGCAAATTGCTGTCCTTGGGCAATAAGTAATGCATGTCACCTGCTACATGACATCTGGGACCCTTGTGCACAGGCAATCAATCAGATTGAGGAGTTTGTAATGAACAGTGAACAATCTGATCCAGGAATCAATATGAACAAGTGTTCAGAGACTGAGAGAAAGTTTGGATCAGTGAGAGAAAAAAAGAGAGGGAAAGAAAATATTTTTGTTTTAAATCTCCAACAATAATTCAAATCTTAAGGAATGAGACTATACGTGTAAAGGGTCATTTTAGTGCAGGAGAGGTTATTTAGCAATAATGAAGGCACGCCATTCCATTAAAAAGTGTAATTTGCCTGAAATGGACAAGCCCTCGCTTCCTGTGATGTGTTTTGTTCATATATATGATGAATGACAGGACCCAGACAGTAAGGTGCTAATCCTCACAGCTCACTGAGAAGTGGGACATCTTTGACAGCAATATTCAGAATGTTATATTGAATGATACATTCCCCACCTGCCTGAAGGTTGCTGTCCGACTATCACATTATCACATTAATAATTGTAGGTGTATTTTCTGAATGGCAATGCTGGCCTGTAAATTCATTTAAACTAAACTGACAAAAAATGCTAATAAAAAGATTTTTTAAAAAGCTAAACAGTTTAATGCCTCATCAGTACAAATAGACATCTATTGTTATTTGTCTACTGTCTGGGCCAGCATTTGTTGCTCATCCTTAATTGTGCTCGAGAAGGTGTCTGTACAGTTCCCTTTACCCTGTGTACTTTCCTTCCATTGATTGAAAACTTGCCTTAGTGCAGAGGCTTGAGCGTTCCATTGATCCCGAGAATGATGTTGTCGGGAGTCCTAAATGCTTGGCAGATCACCCATGACGGTAAGGTCAGAGAGGGGGAACCAGACAAAGCACAAATCAAAGCAAGTCCTTAGCGGTGGATCAGACAGAAGATACTCGTGTGATATCAACGGCTGTGATGCAGATGAATGCTGCAACAGTAGGGAGATTCCCAATCATTAGGTTCCTTTGTCACTGGAAATGGTCCTATGTTCTGTCAAGGATTGTGTGTCTGCTGATGTGTAATGGTATACCCACATTACAAAATGTCCCACACCAGGCATTTATCAAGGGGAAAACCAACACACATCCCAAAAAGCAAACCCTGAGGCGATTGACGAGAGCTGATGGGGACAGGACCGTGAGATCTGTAAGTTTGTAGCTTTGGATCGGGACTAGGAGGTGGAGTTTGTCTCAGTTGTCTCATTCTTGGAATAGCAACAGAACATTTTGGCAGTTTTCTTCATGACGGAGCAACCTTCTTTAGGATCCACTCTGCTCACCCTGCAGGGTTAATGAGCTCAAAGTGGTGCCCTAAAAATAGTCTGTTCCATCTCCAAACCGCAGCCAGCAGAGTGATTTACCTTCAGTCAGAAAATCAAAGTTAAACCCAATTTTGGAACCTCGAACATGCAAACCCTTATGGATAATGAGCTAAACAATCGACCAGAATGGAGAACTGTCCTTGTTGCTCGTGAACTCAGGCATTTCAACATTGACGTCGCTGCCCTGCAAGAAACCTGCAGAACAGGCGAAAGGCAGCTGAGGGAAGAAGGCAGTGTTTACACCTTCTTCTGGCGAAGAAAGGCTGAGGATCAGCCCAGGACGCATGAAATTGGTTTCACCATCAAGAACAAACTCGTCGGCTGTCTTTCCGAGCTCCCTGTCGGCATCAACAAGTGCCTTATGATTCATGAATGCCCACATCCCAACCCTTGAAGCCAATGATGAATCCAAAGAAGGCTTTTACTCCACCCTGGAGACCATACTCTCCAACATTCCTAAGGAAGATAAGATCATCCTTCTTGGGGGCTTCGACGCCAGGGTTGAAAAGGAATCCATACTCTGGAAATGAACCATCGAAAGGAAAGAGTTGAGAATTGCAACTCCGTTAGTGTTCTGCTAACTCCGTTAGTGTTCACCAAATGCATGGAATATCAGCTTGTCATCACGAACACACTTTTCAAGCTAAAAGGCAAGTTTCAAAAGTTCTTGGAGACATCCACAATCAAAGCACTGGCACATGATTGACTATGTCATTGCCGATCCCGAGACCAAAGTGATGACCAGTGCAGATGATTGCTGGACAGACCATTGGCTCATCCACTCCTCTATGCCCGTCAAATTCCACCAGAAGCAGTGGAAGATGAAGAAACAGCTCAGAAAAAAGTTCAACGTTGAGCGGCTTCAAGAGCCAAGCATTCTAGGGAACTTGCAACAATGTTTTCTCCAAAGTCTTCAAACCGTTCATTCTAATGGAGTAGAGAGAAACTGCAAAGAGCTGAAGACAGCCATCACCTCAAGCTGTGAATAAACCATCGACTACAAGACCAGAAAGTACCATAATTGGTTTGACGACACCATCCAAGACCTCATTGACAAGAAGAGGGAAGCTCTCCACCCCTGGTGAAACAACATAAGCAGTAAGGCAAAGAGGAGAGCTCATCAATTCACCAAGTCAGAGGTACAAAGAAGATCTAGGGAAGTAAAGAACCAATGGTGGACTGAGAAATCTAAGGAACTGCAACTTCTCGCTAACTGGCATGACACTTAGGGCTTCTTTAATGCCTTAAAGGCAATATATGGATCCAACACCCGAGGCCTTAAACCAGTGCAGAGTAACATCAGCCTTCAATGGAGAGAACACTTCAACGAACTCCTAAACCGTGATACAACCTGAGATGAGGACGTGTTTGAGGAAATCTCCCAACTCCTCATCAAAGATCATCTTGAACTCCCACCATGTGTGATTGAAGGTAAACCCACCATTAAACTCACAAAGAATGGAAAAGCCACTGAAAATCTGGGACACAGACAAAATCCTTGTCGACATCAGGGATGCCGCTATTGCCACCATTTTCAAGAAAGGAGACAAAGTGGGCTGAGAGAACTACCATAGAATCTCCCTACACTCCATCACCAGGAAGATCATTACCTGAATCTGCATCACCTGTCTTTTCCAAGTTTCTGAAGAAATCCTTCTGGAAACGCAGTGTGACCTCTGACGAAACCTTCGAACAATGGACATGATTTTCACTGCTCGACAACTTGAAGAGAAAAGCAAGGAGCAACATCAACTACTTTACATGTCCTTCATTGATCTGAGCAAGGCTTTTGACTCAGTCAATCAGGAAGTGCTACGGAAGACCCTGTCACTGGCTGGCTGATCAGAGAAATTCGTCAACATCCTTTGACTCTTCCGTGACAAAATGTCAAATGACAGTCTTCACTGATGGAAATCAGACAGAAATCTTTGAGGTCAAGACTGGAGTCAAATAGGATTCTGTCATCACCCCCCTTTCTCCATCTTCATGATCACCATCCTTTACTTTGTCAAGAACAAGCTTCCCAGTGGAGTGATCATTGTCTACAGGATGGATGGAAAACCTTTTAACGTCAACCGGCTGAAATCCAAGAATTGAAACATGAATGAGCAAGACATCACTCATGGAACTTCAGTATGCGGATAGCAACACTATCTCCACTCTCTCAGAAGAGAATCTCCAAGCCATGCTTGATGTCTTTGCGGAAGTATACTGAAGAATCGGTCTCAGCCTCATCCTCAAGAAGACTCAAGTCCTTTACCAACCTGCCCCAGTGCAAGATCTGGTATTTCCCTCCATCAAGATCAATGGAGAAACCTTTGTAAATGTGGAATATTTTCAGTATCTGGGGAGCCACATCTTATCTAAGACTGACATTGATGCAGATTTTCCAACATTTTATGCAAACTATGAGCACTGCCTTCGGACACCTAAGGATGAGAGTCTTCGATGACCATGAAATCCATGCTGACGATCCTCATGTACAAGGCAGTAATCCACCTACCTCTTCTATACGGTTCAGAAACATAGACTATGTACAGACGTGCAACAAGACCGTGGAGAAGTACCATTAATACTGCCTGAGATGGATTCTCTGCATCAGCTGGGCGGTCACGTGTACAAACATCAGCGTCCTTGAAGGAGCCAAGAGAACCAATACCGAAGTCATGATCATCTGAAACCAACTCCATTAGGCCACATGCGTAGGATGCCAGAGTCCTGATTAGCAAAGCAAATCTTCTTCAGCCAGTTCAAGGAAGGCTCCCAAAGAAGAGGAGGACAAAGGAAGTGCTTCAAAGTCAACCTGAAACCTTGCCTCAAGAAACGCATCATAGACGTCAACACCTGGGAGACCCTTGCTCAGAAGAGGCTTAATTGGAGAAACCTCCTGATTGAAGGAACACATCCCCTCAGACCCTGCTTCCTGTCTCATTCTCCCTGTTTCTCCATTTCAGATCTGATGATGCTATCTTCAACAACAGCATTTTTGACATTTCTTCCTCAACCAAGGATTGTCCTGCACTATGGTTGACAGGGTCTTCAACCTTGTCCATTTCATTTCCTGCACCTCTGCTCTCACTTTTCCCCTCTGTTCCAGAGCCGCAATTGGGTTCCCCTTATCCTTATTTTCAACTCACCAGCCTGCACATTCAAAGGATTATCCTCCGCCCCTGCCACCTCCAGAAAGATGTCACCAACTAAAATATCATCCTCTCCCTTATCAGTATTCCGAAGGGACCTTTCCCTCTGAAATACCCTGGTTCACTCATCTGTCATCCCTCAACACCTTGTGCCCTTCCCATGGCCCCTCCGCAAGCAGTAACCTCCTTTCTCCCTGCTGTCCAAGGCCAGAGAAGCAGTGATTCACTTTTACTTCTTTCAATTTAGTATACAGTATTAACAGAAGGGGCTGGTTTAGCACAGGGCTAAATCGCTGGCTGTTAAAGCAGAACAAGGCAGACCAGCAGCTCGGTTCAATTCCCGCACCAACCTCCCCGAACAGGCGCCGGAGTGGTGAATCGGGGCTTTTCATAGTGACTTCATTTGAAGCCGACTTGTGACAATAAGCAATTTTAATTTTCATTTTTTTATTTCACAATGTGATCCACTCTATATTGGGGAGACTAAACACAGATTGGGTGACCACTTTGCAGAACACCTCTATTCAGTCTCTCACACCGTCCTTGGCTTGCTGCAACACATCAGTGGAGTTCATTGTAAATTTGAGGAGCAGCAGCTCACCTTCAGGTTTGGCACCTTACAAACTTCTGGACAGGACATTGAATTCAAAAATTTCACAACATGAAATCTGTCCCCTTCTTTAATTTCTGATTTTTTGCCATATGCTGGTTTGAATCTGGTTTTTAATTTTTTTTGTTTTTGCCCATTATTTTGTAAATCACATTCCTGCTGTACAAATGCTTTGTTTCTTCCTCCCCTTCAAAATATAATTCTCCTTCAGTTTTGAAGAAATCATAGAATCAAATAGAATCCCTACAGTACAGAAGGAGGCCATTTGGCCCATCGAGTCTGGACTGACCTTCCAAAAGAGCACCCGATCCAGACCAACTTCGCTACCCTATCCTCGTAAACCCCACATCTTTGGACACTCAGGGACAATTTAGCATGGCCAATCCACCTAACCTGCACATCTTTGGACTAAGGGAGGAAACTGGAGCACCCGGAGGAAACCCACGCAGACACGGGGAGAAAGTGCAAGTTCCACACAGTCATCCAAGCGCAGAATTGAACCCGGGTCCCTGGCACTGTGAGGCAGCAGTGCTAACCACTGTGCCATTGTGCCACCCTTGAATCATATTAATTCAAAACATAAATTTTGATTCTCTCTCCGCAGATGCTGCCAGAAATGACTTTTTCCAGCATGTTGTTTTTATTTCAGATTTTCAACATCAGCAATACTTTGTTTATATTTTAACGAAGCTAGGTCTTTTTTTGTTATTCATCAAACTTTTTTCCTGTCGATTCATACAAAACACATATGAATAGTCTATTTCCCAGGGGTTCTTCTCAATGGAACCTCGCTGGAAGACTTGCAGAAATGGTGTGAATAGCTGTTTACACCATTTCTCCAAGATTTCTCTCCATCTTCTGCCAATGATTTCCCGATTCCAAGGAAATTCTACACTCTGTTTTGTAGACTAATTTTGCTGCTGCTATGTTCTCCTGTGATCAAATCATGAATTTCTACATCTGCGTTAAATTCACTTCTAATATCTGCCACCAGTCACGCTGAGCTATTTCCTCTCCTGGCTGATATTTAAGTTTAAGCGTTAGGTTATTGTTGCTTCATCTGTTTATGGCATTATTCGCTTTAGAATGCACAGACAGCTTGCCATCATAAAGTATCAAATTTGCACAGCTTTAAGTGTATACATACAAGTGTATATATATCCACACATACCAATAATCCTGCAAAATTTGTTTTAAAAAGTATTCCAATTAAGGGACAATTTAGCATGGGCAATTGACTTACCCTGCACATCTTTGGGTTGTGCGGGTGAGATCCACGCAGACACAGGGAGAATGTGCAAACTTCACATGGATAGTGACCTGGGGCTGGGATTCAACCTGGGATCTCGGCGCCATGAAATTATCCTGCACAATTTACCTGGACCAAGGAAATTTTATCTGTGTCCTGTGAATCGAACTAGAAATCTAGGCAATTATTATTACATTGCAAAAACTACTGAACAGTTGAAAGAGATTCCTCAAGAATAGGAACAGCCAGAATTATACCTGATTCAAAACACTGAGTACCAATTGTTACATTCAGAAACATGTCAGCAATAATTGTTAATGGTTTAAATGTTTTTAAGTCATGTTGACAAATGATATCAGGAGGTCGTGCCCCAATCAATCAAAAAGTTAAAAAATGGACAAGACAAGAATTACAAACAGGAAAGAATGCAATAATCAAGGCAGTAAGCACAGGGGTTTCTATGAAAGCCAGCAGAGGAAGGCAGTTTCTCATCAGCTGACAGCTTTTCCCCTTTACTTTTTTCTCTTTCTGCCACATTTGCCTGATGAATGCGACTCAGTTGGGAGGTCAGCAGAGTTCAGCCTGTGCATATCTTTTCCTGGATGTTGTCAATGCTGTTTTATGACTGTTCAAAATAAAGTGAAATACAACCATAATATCACAGCATGTAAGCTCCTGAGGGAAGAAAGATCATTCCTAGGGTGGAATTTGAAGGATTATTTAATTGGAAGTTTAGCCATAATAATATAAAGACATCACGAAAAAGCTCTGATTTATGAAGCATTTGTTTTTAGTGAAAGGAGCAAAATCCTGAAATGGTCAGACTGGATCTTGTCCAATTAATGCATATCAATTATAGAAAATATTGGGCAGCATAGTGGTGCAGTGGGTCAGCCCTGCTGCCTCACGGCGCCGATGTACCAGGTTCGATCCCTGCTCAGGGTCACTGTCCGTGTGGAGTTTGTACATTCTCCCCGTGTTTGCATGGATTTCGCCCCCACAACCCAAAAGATGTGCAGACCAGGTGGATTGGCCATGCTAAATTTCCCCTTAATTGGAAAAAAATTAATTGGGTTTTCTAAATTTATATAAAATATATTAGACAAAATATTAAACATTCTATTATTGTTATGTATCTGCGAATACATTCCTGTTGGCTATGCGTTATGCATCCCGTGATGTATAGTGACGTCAACAGAGTGTTTGCATGGGCTTTGATTAAATCACCACTTTGATTGTATTGAGAAATACCCTTAATAAATCTTGCATCATATTTCACAAAAATTCCAGAGTGTGGGCACCTGCATACCTATTCTCTTTGTAACAGTAAAGAAATATAACAGGAGAGAAAACGGGTGATGAGGATTGAGGCAGGAAAATCACTGGAAAGAACACTGTCAGCAAATAATTGTGGGACGGCACAGGGAGCAACAGAAGATTCTTGGGATTGGACTCGCGCGCGCGTGCATGCGCACACACGCACACAGGCATTGGATGAAGCACTCTCGCCGGTTTAATAAAAGTTTTCGACTGCAACTTTGAGTAAGAAGACTGACAGTTGGTTATGACTTGGTTGCGATGAAGTGAGTGGGTTCTGGGCTGCAGGGATCACTCATGTGCCGAAGTCTGTGGGTTACGCAGTGAAGCTATTCAGAGGAAGCTGCTAACTGTAAGTCATTTAACTCTGAAAGCTGTTATGGATGGTTCCACATCTATAGAGACGGCTACGAAAGAAGCTTCGCAGATATGTTCTGGAGCAAAGATCCACAAAATGGATATATTAAGGAACAAGGCTGCAAATGTGCAACCATGTCACCGTTGCACACAGGTTGGATATTTAGCAGAAGAATGTGAGTAAATCGAATACATGCAATAACGATGGCAAGAAGGGCACATTGCCATAATGTGTTGGGTTCAGCAGACTTCTTCACCAAGAAAGTGCAAGAAGAATACAAGTAAACAATCTAGCCATGTCTACAAATTGGTCGATGAAGTTCGAGATCACTCAAGAAACAGCAAAACCGAGCTACTGCAAGAACTAAGATTTTGGGCATATCCAAAACTTGAAGGTCATGAACGGAAAATGAAAGTGGATACGGGAGCAGCGTATCACTAACACCTGAGACAATGTATCATCAAAAACCGAGGCATCTGCCTTTAAAACCATCAAATGTGGCCCTAAGGATGAACACTGAAGAGGTCAGGCCATTAAAAGGATGCATCATGGTGAAATTAGAAGCAAATGGGCCTTCATGTTGTCTGTTCTGGGCGCCTAATTTTTGGAAGGATGTGGATGCTTTGGATATGGTACAGAGGAGATTTACCAGAATGCTGCCTGGACTGGAGGGCATGTCTTATGAAGAAAGGTTGAGGGAGCTAGGGCTTTTCTCACTGGAGCGAAGAAGGAAGAGAGGTGACGTGATAAAGTACAAGTTGATGATAGGTATGGATAGAGTGGATGGCCAGAGACTTTTCCCCAGGGCAGAAATGGCTGTCACGAGGGGACATAATTTTAAGGTGATTGGAAGAAGGTATAAGGGAGATGTCAGAAGTCGGTTCTTTACATATAGAGTGGTGGGTGGAATGTACTGCCAGCAGAGGTGGTGGAGTCAGAGTCATTAGGGACATTTAAGCGACTCTTGGACAGGCACATGGGCAGCAGTAAATTGAAGGGGTGTAGGTTAGGTTGATCTTAGATTAGGGTAAATGGTCAGCGCAACATCGTGAGCCAAAGGGCCTGCACTGTGCTCTACTGTTCAATGTTCTATGTTCTATTTGGCAGAACATGGTTGGCTAAGATTAGGCTTAACTGGGAAACAGTCCACCAATTAGTGGATTCAAAGAACAACGTGCAACAACTTCTGAAGAAGTATGAGAAGCTGTTTGAAGATTCACTGGGCTCTGTGGCTGGAGCTGAAGGACACCTAAAAATCAGGTCAAACAGCACACCAAAATGTCTCAAAGCTAGAACCATATCATGCGCTATCAAGCAAGTCGTGAAAGGTGACTATCCAGCCCTAATGGGGAGAACCTGGCTGGAGAGAATCAAGCTAAACTGGGCCGAGCTAGTTCTCATGTTGGAGTCTGAAGCAGGTTTACAGAATATTTAAAAGAAACGACATATTGTGGTCTACCTGGATGACATTCTAGCGACAGGATTATCACATGAAGAGCACCTAGCAAGCCTGGTAGCGGTCCTGAGAAGATTTAGAGGTGCTAGAATCTGACTGAAAGGTGGGAAGTGCACTTTCCAAGCTGGTGAGGTCACTTGCTTAGGGTTCAAAGTGGACTCAAAAGGTCTGCACGCACTCGAGGACAAGGTGAGTGCCAAAAAGAAGTCCTGACATCTAAGAACATGACAGAATTAAAGTCCTTCCTGGGGATGGTTAACTACTATGGTCAGTTTATCTCCAGCCTAGCAATGACGTTGGCGCCAATAAACTTGCTCTTAAAAAAACACCAGCCTTGACATTGGATGGAACCATAAGAAAAGGCCTCTATCATGTCAAGTGGGTTGCTCTTTCTCAGGGCCAGTTCAGATTTGATAGGCCACTGGCCTCCTTCTACACTCTAAATTCTATGATGATTCTATGACTTAGTTTTCCTGAATTTAGTAGGGAGGGTGGAGGCACAGCAGGCCTCCCAGAGGGAACAGCTTGTTTCAAACAAAGGATACAGGTCATTTCAAATGGATGACCTGGTCTTTGTCAGGAACTTCGTCTCAGGCCCACTTTGGCTACCCGACAGAATTGTATTGAAGTCAGGTCCAGTCTCGTACATGGTGGATTTGAAAGGCAGGACAGTGCGGAAGCACGTTGACTATATAAGAAACTGGGATCCACAGCCCCAATTTTGGAACAGTTGGATCCAGCAGGCAGCACTAGTGGTCCCGTGTCAGTGCCAGAACAGGGGGCATCTAGGAGTTCTGTGGAGGCCCTGACGATGACTCAGGAGAGAGCTGGAGAAGGGAATGCCCCAGTAATAGTATTTGAATCTCAGAGACAATCTTCCACGTAAAACAACATTGCTACCTCAGAGGTGGAAATGCCGGTTGGGAGACCAGAGCGGTCTATGAGGCGTAGAAAATTGCCTGACAGATTGACATTATGATGAACTGCTACGGGGTCTCTCCCATTGTATTTGCCAATCTTTGTATTGTGCCAAGTGACTGTATATAACCTATTCTGGAAATATATTATTGAGGGACTTAAGTAGGGAGAATGTGGTACTATAGCCCCTTTAAGGGGCAAGCCCTCTCGGTCCATGTGATTATCTCGGGGCCTATTGCATGGGAGCATATCGACCCTGACCAATGGGGAAAAAGTGCGAGCCCTTGGAGCAGGGACCGGGGCACTGTGGACTTGTGAGCCAGAGAGTGAAGGCCTGTTTAATGACTCTGTACCTGTTATAGTTTACATTTACTGGTTATCAATAAACCCTTATTCAGTTATCCTGGAAGTCTCCACAGTATTGCATCAAGCCACCGCAATGAGGTTTTTCAGCAATCTCATTAAAAAACAAATTGGGAACTCATGCTGTATGTGTGAGCCTGAAGCCATTTTAATCCACCCGAAAGGATCACCATCGAGAAACCATCAAAACCCGGTCTGGAAAAGTTCAATTTTGGGAAGTCAAACGTTAAAAGTGTGGTTGTCTGGGCCCATGAAGAATAACTGGAAGTTTGTTGCTCCAGATTCTTCCCTATAGCAGTATCCTCAATATGGCCCCTCTTTAACTTGGTACTGGTGGATGATTTTTGTCTACCCAATCTCTGCTTCTTCTGCTTTACAAGTCAGCTGCCATTTTCCATCCAAAGCGGCCATTTTGCACCATTAACATGGACACTCCCAAGGCATTGCCGCCTACATTCAGTGGGAGTTCAAGCCACCTGTAACAGTAATGTCTTCACTCAACAACCTCAGGAGGTTCATTCCCATTTTGTATCTGTGACCTAGACCATACCTGATGTTTCAGCAGATCTGGAGTGTGATCAGGATGGGCATGGACAGAAATGATACTGAAGATACCATTGTGCCATTTTGTGCCATCAGAATATTTTGAAGCTTTCATCAGGTTCAGGGGAATCCCTGTACCTGCTCTTTAACTCACTTGAATTACACAGGAGATTGAGGCCTTACAGGATGTACAAGACACTATCCTTTTACATTTTGTGAATTGGTGGATGTGGTGGATAAATGTTGCAAATACCTACCCCGGTGTCGCAGGACTGAATTTGGGTACTTAATCATTGCTGTAACCTAATTGAACACTAGAGGCTCCAACTCAAGTCCCAAGTGTGTGTCTGTCTGCATATGATATCATTATCATTAAACAAATCATCATTTGAGGTTATCATGCAAAGCTAGAGAAAGAAAATGTAGAAAATGCAGGCTTTTCCAACATCTGTAACAGAATGATAGGTCACATCGTCAGAATCCACATGGAAGAAGCAGTTGCTTTTGCCTGTGCCACCTAGAAACCATTCTAAACCCCAAATAATGAGTTAACTTGAACAGTTCTGCCTCAGATTCTTAGAGACATTAGTATGCAACAGAAAAAACCCACCATATTCTGCAATAATTCAACAATTTTATTCAAAGAAGCATGAGAAATGGAATTAATCATAATATGATTGGAAATGGAAAGAAATAAACGGTTGAAGATCATTCTCTCATATTTAGCATTGGACAGTTTGACAGGGTGATTTACAGCGAGTGCAGCATTGCGAGTGACCTGTGCCATCAGGTGCAAACTGCAAAAAAAGTTCAATTACTTGGCATTGTCACCTCCCCATTAGTCACGTTGCTCAACATGCACAGACCAAAATAATCCAAGTCTGGATAGGTTTTGGACTTTGTATGTGGGAAAACAAGCATGTTTAGCTACCAGCTTGCACTCTATATTGTGAAGAATGTTTTCCCCCTCTGGTGTATGTGCAGCCTGGAACTTTATAGTTTTACAGCAGCTTGTGAATGAGATTAAGCAGTTTGTGGAAACAATCCCAATATTTAATGATGTGGAGATGCCGGTGTCGTGGTTCCCCAGGACGACAATTTGTTTGTACCTATTCAAATATTAAAACACAGAGAGTCTGAGGAGCGATCTTCCAAGCAGTGAACTTTATTTTCCTTAGCATGAGAAAAACAAAGCTGAGATTGTCCGGAGCAATCTAAAAAAGCTTCAGGGCTTACCGCCTTTTATGTACATTTTAACTCCATGATTCAAACTCTTATCTTAATTTACAGCCCTCTTATCTTGCTTTCCTTACTTTGGCCACCACTGTTTATAGTGAGCCTCTATCTGTCTCAGTCAAGACTGGTCGTTTCTCTCTCTGCTTCGTCAACCATGGTAGCCATAAGTCAGTCCTTATCTCGTCTCTGTAAACTTTCCTGCTTGTTGAAACAAGCGTGGTTTTTGCTGACCAAGGCCGAATGTATACAAAAACAGGCTTCCTTCATTCCTGTCTTTTTATGGCCCTTATTTATGGCCAACCATTTTAGTTAAGCCCTGAGCCGTGTTCATTGTTTTCCCAAGTGACTGTTGTATTTTAAATGTTAGGTAAAGCTATACTCTTTTTCTGGGTCTTCTGCTTTAATCATATTAACTATACTTGATTACATTAGCTATACTTGATTACATTAGGTCACACAAAGTTACCCTGGGTTACACACTCATCTCAATACTCACCTAAATCTACTTTATCATTTCACTAAAACCTATGATTCTAAACTTGGTACCTAACTCATACAATATCCAGTACAAATTCCCTTACATGTCCCCCCTTTGAGGCTATTCCCTAGCCTCACACAAATTACCAAGCTCAAATAATCCCCTTACTGGATCCCATTTACAATTTATTTTAAACACTTTTTGCAGGCAATGTGGAGGAGCCGAATACTTTGGTCAGGGAACAATGTCCCTAATTCTTCTTTATCATAATTCATCTATCCAGGTTCTAATTCTCGGGTCGCTCCCCCAGATTGCTTGCTCCTGACAGTCATCAGCCAAAAACCTTCCCACCCTTGTCAAGGGAAGGAAAAAAGACTGATTCCTGTGTACAGACTAAGTTCTCCAAGTCTCTTGCGAATTTCAGTCAGGTGCTGTTGTTGGTACAAAGCAATCGTCCATTATTATAGTCCTTTCACAGAGTGACGAGTTTCCATCTCGACCAGGGTCATGGTGAATCCGCTCATCGGAGGCAGCTCAAGGTTTTCCCGTTCCTCTGTTTTTCCTCGCGAGCGTGAGCTGCTTGTAACCATCATCTGCCGTGTTGCAACTCTGGTAAGGAAGGATCTCAGGGCGGGTAGAAAACAACAAAATATGAGTCCTAGAACGGTTATGATTGTGATTGCTACAGCTCCAGCTTTGGCGAACCATGCCCCCCATCTTCCGAACATCCTATCCAACCAATTCCAGGCTTCATGCCCAAACCCAGCATTTTCTTTCACTTCTGCCCTAAGATTCTTCAACTTATTCATGGCCCGTGTAAATGACCCCTCTGGATCAGTGTTGTTAGGGATAAATGTGCAACACTGATCTCCAAACATAACACAGACCCCTCCTTTCTCCGCCAGGATCCAATCTAATGCCTGTCGATTTTGCCATGCCATCTTACTGGTCGCATCCAACCGCTCTCCCAATGCTTCCAGGGCATCATCTGTATAATTAATAAACCTCTGCTGATTATAATAGATGTAATTGATCCACTCAGTGTTTTTGCTGGGTGTGATCCAAACAAAGATGGATTCAAACCCCGCAGCTATCTCGTTCCTAGCTTTGAACTCATTCGGGATGCCTCGGGGCTGTCCGATTGCGTCCAGTTGTACCCTAGGGTCAGGGGTATATGCCCTCTTAACTTTTCGGGTTTTAATTTCTTCTTCCACCGGCAGTATTACAGTGCTCTGGGCCAACATAACTCGGGCACACAGTCCCCTCCAATCCAGTGGTAAGTGTGCCAGTAGCCCTTTTTCCGGGCCACAAAGCCACCAGAGGTCTGCCAGTTGGTTTACTTGATATTCTAATACATAAGGAGGGGGTGGCGATCCCCCATTAACAGGAATGATCAGACTAAGGGCGTTAGTTATATTCCAAATCCGTATACACTCTCCTGTGTAGTGTCCCACACTACTCCCCGTGCTGCTTACCCTCAAATAACAATCTTGGATTCGTAAGTTAGGCTGTACCCTCCATTCCTTCGGGACCGCGTCCATCGCCGTTCTTGGCCAATTTGGACAATTGTGGGCGGGATTGTACATGCCCTTTTTTACCCCAGCAAACAGGACACAGTGGTACTGACACCTCGGCAGCCTCCCTTTACAAAGGTCAATACATGCGGATCCTGTACAGTCTACCGTTTCATACGTGAATGTCCGATTCCCTACCTTATATGTCTGTGTATATGTGGTGTGTGCACGGCAATTTTCCTTTTTCCAGTTTTGCCGCATGGTTCTACAGTCTTCTGATCCCCACGGTACATCAATTACTTGGGTATAAGGGTTCTCTGATGCACATACCACACAATCTTTCCCCTCACTGTTTTTCTGACCTGTATACTCAGCCCATTTCCACCATCTGTTCCTTGTTGCTTTCTCCCAAATAGTATCCGTACTCACTGATCGCCTACGTCTTGTTTGTCTTAATACTCTACCTTCCTGATTCCGCACCCCTATATCATCTGCATCCCGCTTTCCCTTGTTACGGGTCAAGGAAGTCCCCCAGGGAAACAGTTTCCAAGTCCCATGTGGGGAACGAGGCCCTTTCCCCATCCTCACCTCCCTCGGCACCGTGACTAACAGGCTCAGGCTGGGCATTTGTATCATCAGCCAGCTCATGCACAGAACCACTCTCATCATCATTTATTATTTCTGCTGTACTTTGGCTCTGCTCCTCCTCCTCACGATTCTCCTCGTGTAGTTCTATCTCTTCCTCGCTGCTACTTCTATCCGCCCTACCTCTAACTTCAGTCTCCCTTCTCTCCCCTACCCCGGGTACCGTTCTGGTACAATGGTTCAAGTGATACCACAGTGTACTGCCTTCTACTTGCAACGCCGTGGGAGATACTCTGGTGACTTCAAACGGCCCTTCTCGTCTGGGTTCATGCCAACGTCTCCGGAACTTTCTGATGTATACTTGATCTCCCGGTGTGATCTGGTGTTCCGTGGCAGGGCTCTCCTCCTCCTTGGCCTTTTCCTGTTCAAAAATAGTTCTATGTATAAAAGTTAATTGTCGTACATACTCTCTTGCATCCTGATCTAAACACTCCAATGTGGGGCCCCCTGTTCCCCCGATCTTTGGCACCGGCATTACTCTTCCTGTCATCATCTCATGCGGGCTTAAATGTGTGATTCTGTTTTCCTGACTCCTGTACTGCATTAAAGCCAATGGCAGAGCATCTATCCAGTTTTTTCCTGTCTCACTACAAATTTTGCTTATTTTAGCCTTGAGGGTTCCGTTTGCTCTCTCCACCATTCCTTGGGATTGAGGATGATACACACATCCAAACCTCTGCTTTATACGGAGTGCTGAGAGTGTCTCTCTCAGTGCCCTCCCTATAAAAGCAGATCCATTGTCTGAACTTAATTGCATGGGTATGCCAAATCTTGGGATAATTTCTTTTGACAGGAAGTTAATAACCGTTCCAGATCCTTGATCTTTGGATGGCGTTGCTTCTATCCATCTGCTGAATCTATCAATAATCACTAGCATGTATCTTTTTCCTCTTACCACCTTTCCCATATCCACATAGTCCATGCATAGATGTTTAAATGGCCCTTCTGGAATGGGTATGTGCCCTATTGGGGCAGTAATGCCTTTCCTGATATTATTCTGAGCACACACCTCACACAGACCCAGTATGTAGTCAATTGAGTTCTGCAGGTATGGTGACCAGAATCCTTCTTTCTTAATCTTCCTAGCCACTTCTCCTCTCGCACAGTGATCCACCCCGTGTGCTTCACTAATTAGTACGGTTAGTAACGATGTGGGTGCTATGATCAACCCTTCCCCATTTCTCCATATTTTGTCATGTTGTCCCTGTAATGCTCCTCTCTCTCTCCACATTGTTTTTTCTGCTACAGGGGCTTCTTCCTGTAATTGTGCCACATCTTCTAATGTGATTTGAGGTTCGATATTCCCCACACCTGGCCCTGGGTGCGGCCTTGCTATTTCTACTGGGGCTATCGTAGCCTCAATGTATCCTGATGCTTCTTTAGCCGCCTTGTCAGCTTTGGTATTTCCCTGTGTGATGTTATCTGTTCCCTTTTTATGCGCCTGACACTTAATTATGGCTAATTCCCTTGGGCCCATCATAGCCCTTATTAAAGCCCTGATTTGAACTTCGTGTTGAATTGGTCCTCCTCCGCTTTTCATAAATCCCCTTTGCTTCCATATTGCCCCAAACAGGTGACAAACCCCGTGGGCATAGGCCGAATCAGTATAAATTTCCACTGCTTCCCCGTTTGCTAATTCACATGCTCTGGTCAGTGCTTCAAGCTCCGCTAACTGGGCTGAGCATGGCTGCTCACATTCTTTTGCCTCCACTACCTCAAATGTTTTCCCTTTCTGTTCAACTACTGCATAGCCAGCATGATTTCCCCTATGATCCCTATGGCACGAGCCGTCAACATACAACGTTCTCTTTTCTTCTGTGTTTAACCTATCTGCCTTCAGATCTTTCCTCAGTTTCATAAACGCTCTTGTCTCTCTCACACACTCATGCTCCTCTCCCTCATGTGGCAATGGCATATAGTCAGCTGGGTTGGCCCTATTGCACTTTACTATCGTAATGTCCGGGAATGTGGTCAGCATTTGAAAATGGTGAATTCTAGCCGGCGTCAGAACAAACTTCCCTTTTTCAATCAATTCAGCTATTTTATGGTATACATGTATGTTTATCGGATATCCCATTGTGACCGTAGCTGCCTTTTCGTACGCCCACCAAGCTGCTGCCAGGCCTTGATAACATGGCGGGTATCCCATTGCTACGTCATCTAGCTTGGTACTATAATATGCTACAGTCTGCCTTCGCCTTCCCTTGCAACTTTCCTGTGTTAACACTGCTGTAGCAAATCCGGCTTCTCTGTTACTCACAAATAAATCAAAGGGCTTGTCATAGGTCGGTAAAGCCAATGCTGGTGCCTGTGCCATTTCACTCTTTATATTCTCAAATGCTTCTAGCGCATCTTTGTCCCATTTTAGTTTGGCTTTTAATTCGTCACACCCTGCTTCCTTCATTATCTTTCGTAGTGCCTGCGTTTTTTCTGCATAGTTTTCCACCCATTCTGAACTGAAGCCTGTCATTCCCAAAAATGTCATAATTTGTCCCACCGTCTGTGGTTTCGGAATTTTCAGTACTGCTTCTATTTGCTGTGAAGCTATCCCCTTCTGCCCTGCGGATATTTCTCTCCCCAAGTATTCTACCTTTCTCTGGCACAGCTGCAGCTTCTTCCAGGATACTTTATGACCCCCCTCTGCTAGTCTTTTCAAAAGTTTTAAACTATCCTTCCTGCATTGTTCTTGTGTCTCTGTGCATAATAGTAAATCATCCACATACTGTAGCAGTGTTCCTTCCAACTGTATTCCTTCTAAATCTGCTTTCAACACCTGATTGAATACATGTGGGGAATGTTTAAATCCTTGGGGCATTCTATTGTATGTGTATTGTTTCCCCTCGTACGTAAATGCAAAGAGATACTGACTTTCTGGAGCTAGTGGCACACTAAAAAATGCTGAACATAGGTCGATTACAGTAAACCATCTACTTTCAGGTGGTATATTTGTCAGCAAGGTGTAAGGGTTTGGAACTTCTACGGGCATATCTTCCACTACCTCATTAATTGCCCTTAGGTCATGCACCAATCTCCATTTTTCTCCGTCCGCCTTCTTTACTGGTAGGAGCGGGGTATTACACCTACTCCGGGTTTCCTTTAATACCCCTGCTTCTATCAATCCCTTAATCGTTTCTCTAATTCCTTCAATTGCTTCTGTCTTGATTGGGTATTGTGGTCTATAGGGCCCCTGGCGTCCTGTCTTTAATCTGACTTCAACTGGATTAGCGTTTTTAACCCTCCCTACATCCGTGTCCTGTCTGGACCACAACTCCTGTGGGAGGGAGTTCAAATCCTGCTCTAAGCTCTCTCTCCATTCCCGCTCCTGTTTCTCACTTTGCACTCCTATTGTTATCTGCTTTGGTGTCCCAAGCATCCTAACATCCAAAATTATTTTCGTCATTTGTCCATCGCTGGACGTCCAAATATCCGCACTGTCTGTCTGTACAAATTCTAAGTCTTGCGCTCTTAACACCATGGGTCCTAGGTCCTTTGATCTATATCCCGGATTAACTTTCAATGTGACATGTGGCTCCGCCCCAGGTACAGAGAACCATTTGTCAATCCATTCATTCCTAACGATTGCGAGGGCCACTCCCTCTAGTCCAATTAAAATACTTCCTGACTTTATTTCCTGTTCTCGTCCTGCCTCCTTTTCCCATTTCTCTTGTATTTCAGGTGCCTGTCCTTCATCAAATATCATTGTACTATGTAATTCTGTTCTCGGCCACTTGGCTTGTGGAACCCAAGTGTCTATAAGTTTTCCCCAGACTGTCCAGATCTGTTTTTTAATTTGTTCCTCTATATCTCCCAGCCAATATACATTAACCCCTTCCTTTCCTGGTACCTCAAGTGAATACATTCCCATCAAATCAATTCCTTGTTCGGTACATTCTAATTTCAGTCCCAGACCTAGGATTGCGTCCCTTCCCAATAGATTTAAAGGAGTTTTATCATATACTAAAATAGGTACATGGGTAGTTTTATTTCCAATGGTAATAGGCACCGGCATCGTCATTTGAGCTAGTGTTATTTTCCCCGAGAACCCCACAGTTTTTACAAACCGGTTTGACAATGGTAGGTGATCCGCATATTTCGTTTGTATGCACGTACAGGTGGCACCGGTGTCTATCATCATGGGGACCTCGATCCCGCCTACTCTAGCATTAACTATAGGTTCCTGCTCTGCGGTTTCTGTTATTTGTACGTACTGTCCTACCATTTCGGGGTTCTCTGGGCCTCTCTATGCGAAACTCTGATGGTTCCCCGGCCCTTGAAACATCGGGACGCTGTTCGGCGACCCTTGGATCAGCTGTTGGCCTGCCTGTTGCTGGTTTTCTTCCTGTCTGGTGGAATTCCGCGGGCAATTCCTTTTTATGTGACCTGTCTCCCCGCACCCCCAGCACACACCTGGAGGGCCAGGCAGTGGTCCCTGTCTCGGAGTTTGATAATTAACCTGTCCCTGTCCTCTCTGATTCTGAAAGGGTGGCCTACCACCTCCCTGTCCCTTCCCATTTTTATTCCAGTCAGTTTGATTTTGTAGGGCGTATCGGTTTTGATAATTTAGGCTGTGGGCTTCTGGGTTTATGGGCAGTGGGAAGGCAGAAATGTTATAGGTTACGATGGGCTGGCCTCCATCTCCGCTTCCCCCTATTGTTAGTGCAGGTATTTCCCCTGGCTTCTGTTCCACCATCATCGGTGCTATTTTTCTGGGTGTGAGATCTTCTTTTGCCTTTAGCTTATCTTTGTTTTTGATCTCCTCCAATTGTGCCTGAAGGAGTTTACGTTGTATCTCCTTCAGCTGTTTGTCTGCATTCTTTTCATCTTTGCGATGTCTTTCTACTGCATGGGCAACATAATCCACAAACTCCCGGTAACTTTTTGAGTCCAAGCCCACTACATCCTCCAGTTTTGTTTTAGCTGAGACTGGCAGGCCCTCTAGAATTGCAGCCTGGAACATGGAGTTGGTCAGCGGGTCTGTTAGAATGTCCCTCTCCGTGTCCCTTTTCCACCTTTTTAATTGATTTTCCACATACACAGCTGCATTCTCCTCCTCTCCCAGTGGCTCTCCCCTTAGGGTTTTTACATCCATTCGATTGGGGTACATATTCCTTAGTGCCTGCCATATGTCTTGTCGGTACGGGTCCATTAGTGTCCCGTCTACGTTTGGGTCATGAGCTGCGGTCTGGATGCCGGCACGTCTCATTACTTCTGCCATTTGGTCCATTCCTAGCACTTTTGTCAGGAGAGCTTTGATGTCACCCAGTGCCATCCTTTTTCCCACCATTCCTGCTTCCAACTGTCCAATCCACCTTCCAGCCCCATCCAAAATATTGGGTAATTCATTAATTAGATTAGGCAAATCCTGACCTGACCAAGGGATATACTGTGCTCTGCCACCTTTCAGAATCACCGGGAACACCTTTTTCTTTCTTTTTTTCCACCTCTGGAAACTTTACAGTTTGGTGTCTTACCCGCGTCGATTTTCTTTGTTCTCCTAACACTGATTGTCCCCCTTCGCTGTCACTACTTTCTCCTGTCTCTCCTTCCGTCTCTTCCTCGACTCTTACTGGGTGCTTCCACGTCCATACATCCCCCTTTTCTCGTCTTTCTGCCTCTTTGCGCCTTTTCCCACATGTTTCCTCTATGCTTCTTCTTCTTTCTCTTTCCTTTCTGCTGGCTTTGACCCTCTTTCCTTCTATTTTTCCCTGTGACGCCTCACTTTCACCCTCGCAAGGATCAGGACTTGTTTTTCCCTCATCTTTTCTTCTATCATTCTTTCCCTCCTCTTCTCGTTCCTTTTCCTTTTCCATTCCCTTTTTTGCCCATTCCAAAAGGTCTATTACATTTACTTCGTCCTGCAACTGCTTTCTCCTTCGGCTTAACTCATCCAACTCCTCTTCTGTTTTCCTCGTCTCTTCCTCTACACCTTGTTTCTTTTCTAGCTCCCTTTGTTCCCAATCCTCCGTCGTCATCTGTTTTGTATCAAATGCTCCCTCAAAATTCATCGTGCCTGATATAACTGGGTACAGTCCCGTGGAACCCTGTTCCTCTGAGTATGGGGGCGGGGCTACATTTGGATCTTCTAATTTTGCTTTTTCCTGAAGTTGCACTGGCATTTGCATCCATATTTCCCTCCATGCCCTTCTCCTTTCTTTCCCTTCCTTTTCAAACAATGCCAGTATCTCTAGTTCCTTTTCTCGCTTCTCCTTTCTTTTCTTAGATTTATCTTTTATTTTGTAGTTCTTTATCATTCCCTTCTGGTCCTCACATCTCTCTACGCACCATGTGCCTTCCTCCGGCCACGGTGTATTAGTTTTACTTGTTCTTTTGGCCCATTTTTTAGAAACGTGTTCTATGTCTCCCCTGAGGGCTGGGAATTTATCCCCTAATGTTTCCACTGGTGTTTTAATTTGGTGTGCCATTACTTGTCTTTTCGGATTACTGTCACAATTTTTATCACTTAATCCGTCAGAGTTAGGTGTCACAGTGATTATTACTTGCTGTGTCGTTTTTCCGTGTTCAGTCCCCTGTTTACCTTTCTCTTGGGTGTCCCTTGACAATATCTGTAATTCTAACCGGGGTCTCGATATCCACTTCCCCGTAGTCCCCTGTCCCGACTCTATCTTCCTTTCCCGGGCTAGAGGGTAGTAGGTTTTTACGTGCTCGTCTATGTCTATAGAAACCCTATATCGATCAGATTCCTTTATTAATTTCCCTAGAGTTTCCAAGTTTATTTCGTCTATCCAATTCCTATCGGCTATTCTTTCCCACTTTACATACGGCCACTCGTTCTCTACCTCTTTTAAGTTAGTTATATGTGTAATTTCTCCCCAATCCAGTGTTGCTTCCGTTTTTGTTATTTTCCTTTCTTAATTCCCTGACTAATCTTCCTTCCCAATCGATTATACCACTCTTTCCGCTAGGCGGTTTTGTCAGTGTGACCTTTCCACGTTGTTAGTTATTACCCTACCTGTGTTCCGACTCTCCTTCTTATTTCTGTCCTCCACGCTGCTGTCTCAGACCAGTTTGTTCAAATTGGTCTTTTACTTTCTCTATTCTAGCTGTTAATCCCCCCCTCCGGGGTTAGGTTCCCCTCCTATGCTTTTGACTACCATATTAGGTCAGAGAGTGATCTCTCACTGATCTCTCTCCCTCTCGGCTGACGTCCGTTACCCGAGGTCCTGGGTAGGTTTGGACTGGCAGATTTTTCCCACACTTACTCTCTTCTGGGCAAGTCGTATCCTGGAAAAACCCGCTCCAAACCGGTTGACTTAACCTAATTGCATTACCTTAGCGTTCGGCCTTTTTCTCGTCTCCCTTTTTACCCACTCACAGACAATACAGTATTCACAGTGCGCTTTGCATGCAAAACTCTACTCTTCAGATCAGACTCAGTCTCTCAAAACTATTTTACCCAATTTGGTTTTAGTCACGCAGGATATCTTTGTGGTTGGGGAGATTCAAGACCAGCAAAGAGCTGAGTGCGCCGGGCCTCGAGATCCCTTTTCTGACAACAAGGATTTACGTGCAATACAAATCTGCTTACCTTGCTGTCAGAATGCCGGCTTTGGGATGTCCAGCCCCGGTCGGACCTTCGCCTCCGCCACTCCTTCCAGATGCTTTTCTGGGCGATCTCTCACCAACCCTGCTCTCGCAGCGCCAATTTTGTCGTGGTTCCCCAGGACGACAATTTGTTTGTACCTATTCAAATATTAAAACACAGAGAGTCTGAGGAGCGATCTTCCAAGCAGTGAACTTTATTTTCCTTAGCATGAGAAAAACAAAGCTGAGATTGTCCGGAGCAATCTAAAAAAGCTTCAGGGCTTACCGCCTTTTATGTACATTTTAACTCCATGATTCAAACTCTTATCTTAATTTACAGCCCTCTTATCTTGCTTTCCTTACTTTGGCCACCACTGTTTATAGTGAGCCTCTATCTGTCTCAGTCAAGACTGGTCGTTTCTCTCTCTGCTTCGTCAACCATGGTAGCCATAAGTCAGTCCTTATCTCGTCTCTGTAAACTTTCCTGCTTGTTGAAACAAGCGTGGTTTTTGCTGACCAAGGCCGAATGTATACAAAAACAGGCTTCCTTCATTCCTGTCTTTTTATGGCCCTTATTTATGGCCAACCATTTTAGTTAAGCCCTGAGCCGTGTTCATTGTTTTCCCAAGTGACTGTTGTATTTTAAATGTTAGGTAAAGCTATACTCTTTTTCTGGGTCTTCTGCTTTAATCATATTAACTATACTTGATTACATTAGCTATACTTGATTACATTAGGTCACACAAAGTTACCCTGGGTTACACACTCATCTCAATACTCACCTAAATCTACTTTATCATTTCACTAAAACCTATGATTCTAAACTTGGTACCTAACTCATACAATATCCAGTACAAATTCCCTTACACCGGCTTTGGACTGGGGTGAGCACAGTAAGAAGTCTTACAACACCAGGTTAAAGTCCAACATGTTCGTTTCAAACACTAGCATTCGGAGCAGTGCTCCGAAAGCTAGTGTTGGACTTTAACCTGGTGCTGTAAGACTTCTTACAATGTTTAATGAGACACCTACCAGTAAGTGGACTTTGGGAGAGAAAATTACTTTGTGAAAGTAAGTGACATCAGGAGAAAAGCTAGCATTATTGGGGGCTGTTCTACATGAAGAGGGGAATTGACATCAGGTGAGATCATTGGTTGGACAGTGATAGGTGGCCAGATATCAGGAAACATAGAAAATAGAGCAGGTATAGGCTATTTGAACCTTTGAACCTGCTCTACCATTTACTATGATCATGGCTGATCATTCAGCTCAATAGCATATTCCTATCTTTCCCCCATATCCTTTGATCCCTTTTGCCCCAAGAGCTATATCTAACTCCATCTTGATGTGGAGATGCCAGTGCTCGACTGGGGTGAGCACAGTAAGAAGTCTTACAACACAAGGTTAAAGTCCAACAGGTTTGTTTCAAATCACTAGCTTTTGGTCCAATCCACGCCGGCGGGACTGGCCAGAAACCGACGGCCGCTCGGCCCATCGGGGCCCAGAGAATTGCCGGGGGTGTCGCTGCCAACAGCTTCAGACCGGCACGGCATGATCCCGCCCGAAAACTGCCACCGGCGAATATGGCAGACAGCGTCGGAGCGGCATTCACGCCGCCCCCTGGGGATTCCCTGACCCGGCCGGGGGGGGGGGGGGGGGTCAGAGAATTCCGCCCCTGGAGTCCGCAAGAATCTGTGCTTGGGCTCTACTTTTCATGGGCAGCACAGTAGCACAGTGGTTCGCAGTGTTGCTTCACAGCGCCAGAGACCCGGGTTTGATTCCCAGCTTCACTGTCTGTGGAGTTTATACGTTTTCCCCATGTATGGGTGGGTTTCCTCTGGGTGCTCTGTTCTTCTCCCACAAGTCCCGAAAGACGTGCTTCTTAGCTGAATTGGACATTCTGAATTCTCACTTAAGTGTACCCGGACAGGCGCCGCAGTGTGGCGACTAGGGTGTTTCACAGTAACTTCATTGCAGTGTTAATGTAAGCCTACTTGTGACACTAATAAAGATTATTATTATTTTACAATTTATATTAATGACTTAGATGAGGAGAACGAAGACATGATAGCTAACTTTGCAGATGACACAAAGATAGGTCGGTAAGTATGTTGTTAAGAGGTCATAAGGAGCTTGCAGATCAATATAGATAGATTGAGGGAGTGGGAAGAATTCTGGCAGATGGATTATAATGTGGGAAAAGGTGAAGTTGTTCACTCTGGCAGGAAGAATAAAAAAGTAGAGTATTACGTAAATGGAGAATAACTGAAGAATTCCAAGATACAGAAGGATCGAGGTGTCCTGGTGCATGAGTGACAAAATGTTAATATTCAGATACAGCAAGTAATTAAGAATACTAATGGATTGCTATATATTATGATGAGAGGAATTGAACATGAAAGTGAGAAATTATGGGCACGATTTTCCTGAAAAATTTACAAGTGTTGTCGAGAACAGGAATTGCCGCGAGTTTCCTGCGCTCGGCCCAGTGAAACCAGCAACGCAATGCAACGTTAATTGGTCTACTTAAGTAGGCCTTATGGGCTTCTCGCCGCAAATAATGTCTCTCCAACCGATTCGCCGGATTGCGCTCACTAGCCCCCCTGCTAACAAGTGAGAGCAGCACCTAAATTGCACTTGCTCGGCCAACCTCAGTCAGTTCGCAATAATGGCATCAAGGAGGCTGGCGCAAGATTCAGGGACGCTGACCTGCGGAGGCTCCTGGATGTGGTGGAGACCAGGAGGTCTCCCGGGGGTCTGAGGTTCCGGGGGGTCCCAGAAGGTGAGCCACAAGGCAGCCAGTGCTGTCTGGGATGAGGTGGCGGCAGCCGTCAGTTCCAACAGTATGACCTGTTGGCGCTTTCCTGCCATTAGTGCAGGAAGAAGATCAACAACCTACACTGGGCAGCACGAGTGATTAGAAACCGATACCCCCCACCACCTGCTGCCCCCCTCCCTGCCTCAAGGGAGCATCCACCCCCAACTCTCCAAGTGACCCCCAGCCCTCCGTCCCCCTTCACTCCAACCCCGCCTTCATGCCCCTCTCCCACTACTGAATCATGCATATGGCTGACGATGCTCTCTCTCTGTCTCCTCAGCAAAAGCTCTCCAACAGTCGGCAGGAGAGGGCCCAGACTGACGGAGGGGTGCCGAACTTGATAATCCTCATCTCCATCAAGGAGCAGGCCCTGAAGGTGACTGGTGTGGACAGGGCGGTCACCAAAGCAGAGGCTGGCAGATACCGAAGAGATGAGGAACCACTGTGATCCACCTGAAGGACCTGTCAAACATGAGTAGTGATTGCCTTACTGATTGACCCATCCCCCCCATGGACCACATGTCCATTCTCCTGCAGGTCTAGTCGCTGATGGTGCCGACCCATCCCAGGTGGTCCCCTCTCATGACTCTGGGGAGAATACCATGGAGGAGAGCTCCGAGGATGCCACCATAATAGTCGCAGCACAGCTGTCATCCCCACCCTCCATCAGCGCTGATGCACGCATCTCGGTGGGCCATTGTAGTGGTCAGGCTTCTGAGACACAATCTGGTGCGGACCACACTGCTGCTGGAGGCAGGAACCATCAGGCAAGACAGCAGTTGGAGGTCTGCTGGATCCCAGGACCCAGCTGGATCCCTGCCTGATGTTGAGCCTCTGGAAGGGGGTGGCCAGGAGCTGATGGAGGCGATAAGGAGCGGCCGGGACATTCAGAAGGAGATGTCAGCATCACTCCAGCAGATCCATAGCGGCTTGGAGGAGTCCCAGAAGCTACGAGCGCAGGAGAATGCGCGGCACTGAGTGGCACCGAGGCCAACACTGCTAGGGTGACGACCGTAGAGGAGAGTCTGGTGCACGACATCGGCACCATGAGTGAAGGTAACCAAGACATCGGACAGTCGCTGCCAGCCATGGCTCAGGGTCTCGGCAGAATGTCTGACTTGCTGGGGGATGTCACCCAGTATCAGACTAACCTTGATGAGGTTCTGCGGGACATGTCTCGCTCTCAGATGGACAGGGCTGAGGCACTACAGAGCATGTCCCTGTCGCTGAGGAGCATCATATGTGTCTCGCATACAGCACACGGGACAGTGCGGCATGCTTGCGTTTATGCCGCTGACAAGTGAGCTGTGGTCCTCGAGCCCCTGAGCCACCTTAGGATGCCTGCCAGGGGTATCGAGGGTCATGGGATGAGGAAAGCAGTTGACTGCCTCCACCTCCGATGCGCATCCTGGGGAAACACCAAGATGTAGTGGTAGAGCTCGGTGGGCCAGGCACATTGAGGATCAATGAGCGCACCAGGGTAGGGGGGAAGGTGTGACGGGTTAGGTAGGGGGTGGGGAGGGGTGGTGGCTGGGGAGATTGGGGGAGTGGCACCATCGGGAATGGGTATTGTACAGCACATTAAAAAACTTTTTGCAAACAGTCATGATGCCTCTGTCACTTTCTTCTGCAATGCCGTCTGACCCCCAGACCCTTTGCCCATCTCTCCAGCCGGGGGGGGGGGGGGGGGGGGGGGCTCACCCAGCCTCCGGCCGTGGACATGTCCACAGAGCTGTGTCCCATCCCCTGGGTGTTTGAATGTTGCGCGCATGGTGTTGCCTCCTGCAGTGTCCAGGCATCAATGTGTTATTGGGATGCTGGGAAATGACTCCCACATGCTGCATGGAAACCCACAGGAATCCACTTGGATTACATAGAACATAGAACAGTACAGCACAGAACAGGCCCTTCGGCCCTCGATGTTGTGCCGAGCAATGATCACCCTACTCAAACCCACGTATCCACCCTATACCCGTAACCCAACAACCCCCCCCCCCCTAACCTTACTTTTTAGGACACTACGGGCAATTTAGCATGGCCAATCCACCTAACACCGCACATCTTTGGACTGTGGGAGGAAACCGGAGCACCCGGACACACGGGGAGGACATGCAGACTCCGCACAGACAGTGACCCAGCCGGGAACCGAACCTGGGACCCTGGAGCTGTGAAGCATTTATGCTAACCACCATGCTACCGTGCTGCCTAGTGTCAAGTGCTCACTTAACCACGATTGCCAGTTCCCTATTTGCGATAACCTTTAGTTGCACAGCCAGAGGCCTCGACAGTCAATGGGGGTTATGGGTGGTCGGTGGTACAGATGTCAGGGACAAGAGTTGCCCCCGGAATGGGATTGGAATCCAGGGGTTGGCCGAGCACTGGGGCGGCAAGCCCAGTACACCCGGTCTCTTTACCTGTGAGCAAAGATTGCTACTCACCTCCTCAGCTCCCCACAGAAGCCCATCCGGCAGGTTGAAGTTTTTCAAAAGGAGTATTAATCGGCGCCAGCATGAACACTTGCTAGAGAGGCCGATGAATGACAGGAGGCCAATGGATATGGGGCTGCTCTCATTGATTGTATGAAAATGGGGCTTAAGTGGTGATAATTGGTTTCTCGCCACGCTACAGCAAGATCTTGATTTTGCCTATGGGAGCGGGCCAGTTGCAGCGCAAACTGTTTGGCGCCTGATGTGGTTCTTGTTTTTGGTCCCTCCCGCTGTACACTGGGCTCGTTACGCTTGAGTGCGAGTGTAACGAGGCTGGAAGTTCACGCCCTATGTTTCAGTTATACAGGGCATTGGTGAGACCACATCTCAAATACTGTGTGCAGTTCTGGTCTTATTATTTTAGGAAGGATGTAAATGCCTTGGAGGCGGCTGCGAGGTGGTTTACGAGATTGATACCTGGCATGAGTGGGTTGACTTATGATAAAAGATTGGGCACGCTGGGCTTGTTTTCTTTGGGGTTGATAGAAGTATATAAGGACCTGAATGGTCTCAACATGGTGTACATGGAAAGGGTGTTTCCTTATGAGGGTGGGTCCAGAATTAGGGGGCATGGTTTTAAAATGAAGGGTCACCCTTTTAGGAGAGAGAGATGTGGAGAAGTATTTTCTCTCAGAGGGTTATGCGACTTTGGGACTCTGTGCCTCAGAAGGTGATGGAGATGGAGGTCATTGAATATTTTTAAGGCAGAGGTAGATGGATTTTGTTAGGTAAGGGAATCTAAGGTTATTGCGGGTAGATGGGAATGTGGAATTTGAAACACAAATAGATCAGCCATGATCTTATTGAATGGCAGAGCAGGCTCGAGAGGCTGGATGACGTACTTTTGCTCCGATTTTACGTGTTCATCTGTATGTATGTTGAGGTCCAGTATCTGATATTTTTACTTTTTAACATCCTCCCCAAGGTTCCCTCTATTCCAGAAATGTGGCATTTCAAGATGGGAGATGGACAGGGAATTCTGTAATTTGTATAATATGTGCAGCAAAGGGATGTAGGCAATATAACCACTGTGCAAAAAGCAGCAACTCTTGAGGAAACAAACCAATTAAATTTAAACTTGGGGATAGCTGTACAAATGGTGCAGTCAGGTGGGAGGTTTTTTTCCACTCCATATATTTTCAACTCAGGGACTTAAATGATTTCTTTCCAGATGGAATAATTATTCTTCCTCAGTAATTTCTTCGGGTCCCTAGGCAAAGATTTTTTCATGTATTAATTTTAATCTTTTGTACATGCAGACTGCTCATTTTTCCTCATTATGATTTTTCAACGCACTGGTAATATTAATGTTTAAGTGTAGTTATCAAGGTTAATCTTTCTCTCACATTATAAGGGGAATACTTTGGAGTCCATACCATTATTGGTAACTTATTAAGGTATAGTATCCAACATTTTGTCTTGAATGTTCCTTGCTAGTGCATTTCGTACCAGAACTTCACCCACTCTGTGATGTGTTATCTGTGTTGGTCTAACATCGACTGCAACTGGATGCAGTAAAACAAGAAAAAGGCTTCCGACACAGGAGATGGTCTAACACTGTTTTATTGAACCTGTTTATTGCTGTACATAATCTGCTGTGGGTTGACACTCTATTAACCTAACTGATAACCTTCTACTGGCTTGACCAGACTAGCTCTCTATCACATGGTGATGATGTTCATTGGCCTGTGCACTGCGACTATCTCCCTGGCCGTGTCCTGTGAGAGAGGGAGAGCCTTAATGCCCTGTGGGCTTTATGGTGGTGGTGTCCTGTCTAGTGATTGGTTGTTCTGTGTCGTGTGTGTTCATTGGTTATCCTGTGTGTCCCATGCTCAATTTTTATCATTGCACCTTCATGGCATATTCATAATAGAGAAAGGATTCTGAATCATTCGATTGCCTCTGAGTTAGACAGTTTTGTGTTCGTGGACTTGAACACAATCTTGGCTCACATTTTGGTGCAGCACTGAGACAAGGCTGCACTGTCAGATGTGCCCCTTTTGAGGGATTGCCTTGAGGTATGATTAAAAGAAGAACAGGAACGGGATTCTCCGAGCCTCTGGGCCGAAATCGCGCTTGGCGCAGAGGCGGAGAACAAGGCGTTCGGCCCGATCATGGGGCTGACGCCTTCCCGCGATTCTCCACGGACCCGAGAATCGCTGCCAGTTGCGTGCGTGGTCGACGTGGCGCCAGTCGGGGGCCATTCAAAGAGGCCCTCGCGGCGAATCTCCGCCGACAACTGACCGAGTTTCCACCGGCGTGGTTCACTCATGGTTCTACCCAGCGGGCACTCGGAGTGGCGGCTGCGGACCCAGTCCGTGGCCGCCCTGGTGCGGGGGGGGGGGAATCAGTCATCGGGGGGGCCACGAGGAAGGCCAGGCTCGCGATCGGGGGCTACTGATCGGCGGGTGCGCGCGATCTGGGGGGGCCTATATTTACGGGGCCGGCCCACAGTGTGGGTCCGCCATAGTGCACGGGGCCGCCGCCGCAGGCCTTGTGGCCTGAAGTGCAGGGCCCCATTTCAGCAGCTGGAGCTGCGATGAGCCTTCCGGGGCCCTGCTTTCCTCCTTCTCCACGAAAGTCCAGAGTGATTTGCACCCGTTTACTCGCGGGCATGGGGGCATAGCCCCATTATCAGATAATTCCACCCCTGGTCTAAGATACAATCTAAGGAAGAGCAGGGGAATTCAGCACACTGTCCTGGGCAATATTAACCGCTCAACAAACATCACTAAAAGTTTTACCTTGTTATGAACTAACTGCTGGGACTTTGCTGTGCAGCGATTGGCTGCCATGATTCCTTACATTAAACAAAGAACGAAGAACAAAGAAAAGTACAGCACAGGAACAGGCCCTTCGGCCCTCGAAGCCTGCGCGGATCATGCTGCCCGTCTAAACTAAAATCTTCTACACTTTCAGCGTCCGTATCCCTCTATTCCCGTCCTATTCATGTATTTGTCAAGATGCCCTTAAACGTCACTATCGTCCCTGCTTCCATCCTCTCCTCTGGCAGCGAGTTCCAGGCAGCCGCTACCCGCTGTGTAAAAAACCTACCTCGTACATCTCCTTTAAACCTTGCGCCTCGCACCTTAAACCTATGCCCCCTAGTAATTGACCCCTCTATCCTGGGAAAAAGGCTCTGACTATCCACTCTGTCTATGCCCCTCATAATTTTGTCGACCTCTATCAGGTTGCCCCTCAACCTCCTTCGTTCCAGTGAGATCAAACCAAGTTTATTCAACCTCTCCTCATAGCTAATGCCCTCCATTCCAGGCAACATCCTGGTAAATCTCTTCTGCACCCTCTCTAAAGCCTCCACATCCTTCTGGTAGTGTGGCGACCAGAATTGAACACTATACTCCAAGTGTGGCCTAACTAAGGTTCTATACAGCTGCAACATGACTTGCCAATTTTTATACTCAATGCCCCGGCCAATGAAGGCAAACATCCCGTATGCCTTCTTGATTACCTTCTCCACCTGTGTTGCCCCTTTCAGTGACCTGTGGACTTGTACACCAAGATCTCTCTGACTGTCGATACACGTGAGGGTTCTACCATTCACTGTATATTCCCTGCCTGCATCAGACCTTCCAAAATGCCTTACCTCACAATTGTCCGGATTAAACTTCATCTGCCATCTCGCCGCCCAAGTCTCCAAATTATCTAAGTCCTGCTGTATCCTCTGACAGTCCTCATCACTCTCCGCAATTCTTACTGATCAGACCAGTTACATTTTGCTCCAAATCATTTATATATACTACGAACAGTAAAGGTCCCAGCACTGATCCCTGCGGAACACCACTAGTCACAGCTCTCCAATCAGAAAAGCACCCTTCCATTGCTACTCTCTGCCTTCTATGACCTAGCTAGTTCTGTATCCATCTTGCTAGCTCACCTCTGATCCCGTGTGACATCACCTTTTGTACCAGTCTGCCATGAAGGACCTTGTCAAAGGCCTTACTGAAGTCCACACTGCCCTACAGTGGGATTGTCCAGCCAGGATGCGATTTATCCGGAAAAATTATCTATGTCCAGTTTTGGGTGTGTTTAGCAGGGTGTTCTCGGAGGGCTGCAGCTCTAAGAAACATCCCATTTTCAGTCAATATAGCCTGAAAGTAGCATATTATGGCTGAGGAGTTGGGTGACTTTCAGTTGACTTTCCTTTGGGCTGGGAGCATAGCTGATGGGTAGGATAACAGTGGGTAGGGAGGCACATGGGCAGATTGTTAGTGTGACATGTGGGGAGAGTGGTTAGGAGTAGCATTGTGACTGGGTGAGGTGGGTCAGAGAATAGTCGAGTCGTAAGGAGTTGTCAGGTTGGGGGCCCGGCAGGTCACGTTGGGGGATACGTTGGGTGGTGACAGGCTAGTAGGCTCACAATGGGGAGGTAGTTGGGTGATGGGAGGTAGTCAGGTCTGGTCGGCTGGGTAGTCAGGTCAGGTTTTTAGTAGTCAAGTCAGTTTGGGAGGTAGTCGGGGGAGTCTAAGGGATCGATGTGAATGATGGAGGGGGCCAATTGTTTAGTTATCCAGGAGTTAGACTAGGATTTTTCCCTCTTACATATTTTGAGTAACATACCCAGATAAGTACATTGGAACTGTCCAATGTCTCCAACTCGAAACTCCACAGGGTTCCGAAGCATATTTTGGGTTGTATGTCCAGTCTTCGATGATCCAGACACTGTAAGATCTGGGCCACTGAGTGAATATCAATCTGGAAAGATCCTTTTGTTCCCTCTTGAGACTTTTTCAATCCACAAGAGAAGTCAGGTGATTCTTGGGTAGCCATCTTTCTGTAGCTTACTGTGGTTTTTAAAAGTGTAAAATATTGACTGAAATTTCATAATATATTGGAACTTAGTAATGCTGCTAGCCTCACGCACACACGTCTCAGAGATTCCACATACTTCCAGCTATTCTTTCATGACAGACTAATCACCCAAACAAGTTGCAACACAGCGATTGACAATCATCTCTCTCATTTCCAGGACAATGTGACAATATAACGGGTGGGAGCAACAGTGAACCAGTGGGGGACAGATATGCCCACATCTCCTGCAACAGACTATGCTGCAAATTACTGCAATTCAGTAACTGAAACCATCACCGAGAATGGTCTGGATGATGTTACATTTCTGCCTTATGAACCTTTCAAATTCCGCATCACCCTCATCCTAGAATCTGACTTTTATGCTTTCAGATACCCAAAAGCTGCCCAGGAATTTTAAAACAAATTATTCACTGTCTGTGAATTATGTACTCAGCAATTTTTTCTACTCAGCTTTTACCAGGGTAATTGAAAACTCACCCCTTGCTGTATTTAAAGAAAGCCCTTCATGGTGTTCAATATTCTGAGTTGAGCAACAAGAAGCTTTTTCCTTTCATATATTCATGGTCCCTAATGCCCACTGAGCTGGGACATGCGGAGAGAAAATTTAATTATAAAATAGCCACCAGCACATTTAAAATTGCAATATCAAACAATTCAGGATCTAATAAAAAGATAAGAATGTTATTATTATCCTATTTATAAGTTTATTTTTGCTTCTGGAAACAGTGGCAGGCAGAGAAAATGGTGTTTCCAAAATAAACTGAACGAGGTGGAGAAGTAAATCTGAGTGTGGCTCACCCTAACAGCTAGGTAACTTTATTTTGTGGAGAAGGAAGGAAAATGGGAACTCCCCAGTAGTTTTTGAAAGTTTTTTCAAAATGCAAGTTCCCAACCACTCAAGTTACATAATGTGCCTCTAAAGTACTGAGGTAAATTTACAGCCCCCCCCCCCCCCACCCCCCACCCATCATAGTAAAGTGAGTGGCCTTCCCACCTGAAGTGAAATTAAACCTTGACCCTTTATTGGACTATTCAAGACAGGGAACACTTCCATGAAAATCACTCTCACCTGAGTTTAACGCAGTCAGCTCTCATAACCATTTGTTTAGGACTGAAGAGATGACCCATTTATCCCTTAAGGTGAGCAAGATAGCAGAAAATGCCACCTTTTTCCAGATAGCTTTCTTTAATAAGCATCAGCTCGGTTATAATTACCTGGATATTATAAAGGTCTGGTGGTTTCTCTTCAATAACGTATCTCCCCATGTATAAGTATACAAAGAAAGGTTCTGTGGAGTTATACAGAAAATACTGTATGAGATGTTTTATTGTACTAACTTATTTAAACATTTGTCAAAGAATCAAACATGCAACTCATTTTAAGTGGCTAAGTAATGAGGGTGGCACAGTGGCACAGTAGTTAGCACTACTGCTTCTCAACACCAGGGACCCAGATTCAATTCTGGCCTTGGGTAACTGCGTGGAGTTTGGCACATTCTGCGTGGGTTTCCTCCGGGTGCTCCGGTTTTCTCCCACAGTCCAAAGCTGGGCAGGTTAGGTGGATTGGCCATGCTAAATTGCCCCTTAGTGTCCAGGGTTATGCAGGCTAGGTTACGGAGATAGGGCACGGTAGACATAGGTTGGGTGCTCTTTTGGAAGCTACATATTCTATGGGCCAAATGGCCTCCTTCTGAACTGTAGATTTTATGATTAAGGATTATAAAAGGATAGAAAATATAATCTTAGTTCTAATGTAAGATCCAAAAGTTAAACCTCTATAACTCTAGTGTCAAAAATATCTTAGAATATCCATCAAAATCTAGAGCAAACTCTTACCTTCCATTCTTCCGAGTAGCAAGAAGCCTGCTGAGAAGGATACCTCTCAACAGTTTAGACTAGAATTACCCAAACTCTAGTGAGACGCATTGATTGAGGATTTCAACACATCTGAGTTTTCAATGGTGAAGTTCCTATCTTCATATGTTTTTTAATTTATTAGATCATCTTTTACAAATATTGGTGTTGCCTCTCTGTGTAGGTTCATTCTCTGCTCATTATGCTGTACTACCCCTGCCAAGGCCAGGCTTCATACAAAACTCTTGTTTATTCGAAAAACAGAAAGAACCGCTCTGGCAGTGTACAGAGCTTGCACCCCAACCCGGGGACCATCAGGAACGCCTGTCCAGACCTGAGCTGCGGGTTTTAAACTGCCGTCAAATGGTTCCTTTGGGCAGGTCCTCGCCCGTTCAATAGGGGAATTTGTATTCCACGAACCCCACAGGGAGATCATTCGATGATCCCTCATGTCCTTCATGGTTGTCATAACATCCCTCCCCCTTCAAGTCATTTTTACCACCGGTGCTTCCACAACTACAAGGTCTCTTCTGCCTCGTCGCACTCGGCCTTGAGCCTGTAGTAGGTGGAGCTGGATTGGGAAGCACCTGTAATGGTCACCACTGGAGCTGGAGATGAGGCTTCAACGGGGGGAAGGTTCCCTATTTCTGAGGTGTTCCAAGTGCTGCCTCAGAACTTTGTCTTGGACTTTGACCTTATAAGATGCAGGCACCGTTTTCTTTTTTCCAAATATTTTTATTCAATTATCAAATATAAATAGTATATTAACAAATAGATACATAATTTATATTATACAAAAACAGAATCAGGAATAAAAAAGTAATGAATACAATGGAACAAGAAGCCCTGATATCTAAACTAACCTCCCCTGTAAAATTCATCCTATTGTGTTCATGGGGCTAACAGGAAGGAGGTGATACTAAGGAAATATAGTCAGATCTTATCCTCCTAATGTAATTCTCCAAAGTGATTGAAATTACTTTTCTGTTTAAATCATCTTGCATATTCTAATTTGCACACATCCAAACTAATAAATAGAAACAAAACCAAGTGAATGATCGAAATTGGAAATAAATCCGTAAGTGCTGTAAAAACTCAACAGGTCTAGCAGCATCTGCGGCAAGAGAAAGGAATGTTTCAGGTCAAATATGACTCTTTGGAACTGAAGGAAGCTAGAAATGTAATGGGTTTTATATTGTGGAAAAGGGGAAAGCGGGGATAGCATAAAAGAGAAGTTCTGTGATAGGTTAAAGGGTGGGAGAGATTAAATAACAGAGCTGTTATGGACCAAAGGCAAAGGGATTGGTAATGATTCTAGTAAAGAAACAAAGCATATGTCTATGGGAGGTGTGTATCGCAGAATAATGAACAGCTCTGTCCGAAAGCAAAAATAGATTGGCCCCTCAGCAAACCAAAATCTCAAGAGGACAGAGTTCACGATCTGAATTTGTTGAACTTCTCTCTCCCTCTAAAACTGAGACACAGGGTGGGATTCTCCGCTTGCCGACGGTGAAATCGTATTCGTCGATCGGGCGGAGAATCTCTTGTGACGCTGAAATTGCGGGGGGGGGGGGGGGGGGGGGGGGGGGGGAGGCGTCTGTTTTCGGATGCCCCTCCAAACCGGTGTCATCGGTGATTATGCCGCACGCCGTTAGGATGGCTTCAGGACGCCACCTGAAGGCCCTCCCCATGATGGGCCCACTTCCTGCCGGCATGGGAAACGTTTCCGACAACCTCCCATCGCAGCTGCCAACTGTGTCCAGCACCGCCACAGTCGGGGGGGGGGGGGGAATGGCCCGGGGCTGGCGAGAGGGGTTACACCATCTGGCAGGTTGGATCCACGTCCGGCTGGCACCATTTTGTACTGCACGACCGCTGTAGGTCGTCGCTGTGTGCATGCGTGGTCACGGACGCTTCAATTCTATGGCCATTTTTGTTGGGAAATCGTGATTTTACGTCGCACGGCTGCTAGCCCCCCACTGGGCAGAGCATCGGTGCAGGGGTGGTGCCGACATTTTCATCATAAAACTAGACACGTCCTCAGGACATAGTCTCAAGACCATAGTTTCCCTTGTCCTCATTGTCCACCTCACCAGCCTCCACATACAAAGGATCATCCTTCTCCATTTCCGCCAACTCCAGCATGGTGCCACCACCCAGCACATCTTCCCCTTCCCTTTCCTGTCAGCATTCAGAAGGGACCATTCTGTCAATGACACCATGTTGCACCCCTCTATCATCTCAAATATCTTGTCTCCTACTCATGGCACCTTCCCATGCAATCACAGATGGCATAACACCTACCCTTCTACCTCCTCTATCTTCACTGTTTAAGGCTTCAAATATTACTTCCAGGTGAAGAAGCAGTCTATGTGTACTTCTTTCAATATAGTATGCAGTATTTGCTGCTCACAATGCAGTCTCCTCTATTTTGACCAGACCAAAGGCAGACTGGATGACTGCTTTGTGGAATAACTCCATTCAGACTGCAAACATGATTTTGACCTTCTGGTTGCTTTTCATTTTAATTCACCCATTTGCTCTCACACTCACATTTCTGTCCTTGCCCTGTTCAAATGTTTCAGTGAAGCTCAATGCACGCTTGATAAACATTCTTCCAATTAAAGACTTTAGAGCCTTCTGGACTCAATATTCAGTTAAACTATTAAATGTTCTACTGTCTTTACCTCTGGCAAAGTAAATCTATTCCCTTAAACGTATTGTTAGCCTGGGATCTCAACTAAAATAAATTTCAAACCATTAAAATAGCTGAGTCTGTTTTATCAGCTATAGACTGCGTCCTGAAATAAAACGGCCTCTCTCCAGGGAGTTTCCAAACAAGCAAAATTACCTTGGGATCAAATATACTTCCAAGTATATTGTAGCAGATAAAATCTTGTGCAGTTTCCAACTGCTTCTCGAATCCTAATTTAGAATTCTAGGATGTTGATGTTATATTGCGCTCATGAGGATGCAAGTGTAAGACTACAACTCTTTTATATTTGTTAAATGAATATTTATTGTAAAAACAAATGATAGATTACATTTTATAGAAGAGAATTATATCATAGCATAAACAGTAACTAAAGCTAATAATTACATGCCGATTCTACTTAAAATGGCAAACAATTTTTAGATAAAAATAGAAAATGCAAGAGAAACTCAGCAGGTCTGGCAGCATCTATGGAGGCAAAAGCAGATTTAACATTTCAGGTCCATATGAAGAGCCCTGAAGAAAAGTCACGTAAACTGAAAGCATTAACTCTATTTCTTTCTCTGCAGAAGCCGCCAGACCGGCTTAGTTTTTCCAGCATTATCTGTTGTTATTTCAGACTTCCAGCATACGCAATATTTTGCTTTCAAGTTGCAATTTTTAAATCCACCTTAAAAACAGTTTGGATATACAAACAAATATTGATTAAGCAATAAAATACTTACAATGCAGTACCATTTCTTAGTGATATTAAGGGTTTCTGTCTTAACCTAGGGCACCTAGGGGAATTCTAAAAGTCAGAACTTGACCCTTGTGTCTAAGATGGCTGGTTATCTTATTTAGTTATAGTGTACTTTCAAAACAAGTTCTAGCTGAAATCAAACAACCTTCTATTGTCTGATGCCTACTTACAAAAACAAGTAATTAATAAATCTTATCAAATTGACGAATCCTTGGGGAGCATGTTTACCATCTTAAACACAGACGTGTGGCTGTTTCGCTGCCTGCCAAAAGTAAAAGCAATCCAACGACTTCTTATAATTTCCCATGTTAACTTCCGATGGTGGCATGTAGAGGGAAGTTGCACACAAGGTAGCTCCCACCAGAGTCCTAGTTTTTTGGCACTTTTCGCCCAGTTCCTGAGGGAACTTTGTGGACATGCCCAACCCATCAAATAGTTCTTTATGAGAGGGTGTCAAAGGCCGCAAAAATGAACGTTGGAAAGAAGAGTACAAGTGGTAGCCCTTCAGGAGAGACAGAGAAATTGCGAAGCCCATTGGGAGCTGATGGAGGCCCTCAAGAGGTCGGTGAAAGATGCACTGGGCCTGATGAGGGAGGCATTGGGAAAGACCTTGGAGATGGTTGGGAGCATGGAGAAGTGCTGAAGGGGAGTGGGGGGAGGCTTTGTTGTGACACTGATCAGATAGCCTCACTGGAAGCTGAGCTGCTAGTGGTGGAGGAAAGAAATGTGGGCCTGAGGGTTAAGGTTGAAGATCTGGAGAATAGGTCGAGGAGGCAGAAACTCAGGATTACGGGGTTGCCGGATGAGGGTGTGGAGGGCCCGAGGCTGACCGCGTACTTTGCTGACATGTTTGTAAAGTTGATGGGGTGGGGGAGGACAGATTTCTCCTCCTGAGCTGGACAGGGTCCACCAAATGCTCCAGTTGAGGCCACGGGAAAATGAGTCCCCACGAGCGGTGATAGCTTGCTTTCACAGCTACCAGACAAAGAGGAGGATCTTGAAATGGGCCTACGGAAATCTTGAGGTGTGGTGGGAAGGCAGCAGTATTTAGATCCACCAGGATGTCAGCGCTGTATAAGAGTGGTGTGCGTTTTGGTATGGTGTACCTGGCGAGGCTGAGGGCAATGCACAACTCCAATGATCACTTTTTGAGATGGCGGAGGAAGCAAAGGCCTTCGTTAAAGCACAGCGACCTGGACTGAACTGAGTGGATTGGAATGGAACGCTTTTGGATGAAGATGGGGACATCATAATGTTTTTGTATATGTTTGGTGCTTTTCTAGTTCATTGGTTGTTGCGCCCTTGTCGGGAGGGCTACCTTACTAGCAGGCAAATTTCAGTCAGTGAATGGGAGTGCAGTGGACGGAAGGGCTGTGGCTTGGTCAGACAGGTTTTGATGAGTCTAGAAGATGTGATTGTTGGGGCATGGGGATGGTGAGGAGTGACTATGGTTGGAGGGGAAGTAGCTGGGGGGGGGAGGGGGTGGAGGGTAGATTGGGATAGGGTAAGGGGGTGGAGGGTAGATTATTGACAGTGACCAAGATTTTTCTTTGTCTCCTCTTCTTTGGGCCCTGGTATTAGGGATTTGGAAGATGGAGGGGCTAATTGCTAATGGTGGAAATGGCTGATTTTAGAGGGAGGAGAGGTGAGAGACCCCCGATCAGACTTGTCATGTGGAACGTTAAGGGATTGGGGGACCCAGTGAAACGAGCAAGAGTTTTCTCTCATTTGAAAAATTTAAAGGCCAATATGGTGCTTTTGCAGGAGACCCACATGCGGGTGAGGGATCGACTAGACTTTGGAAGGACTGGGTGAGCCCAATGTTCCACTTGGGCTTAGACAGTAGGATCCGGGGTCAGTGGCAATTTTAATTAATAAAAGGGTCTGGTTCCAGGCAGATAGGTTTATGGCAGATCAGGGAGGTAGATTCGTAACAGGCCTTTCAAAAAAAAAATTATTGAAGGTTTCATATTTAACGCGATTTAAACTACAACATAACTACAGAAAATGTTCAAACATCGTACAATTGTCGCATTAGCAACACAAGTCAGATAAATAGAAAAATAGGCAGCAAAAGCTACATTAACCCCCCCCCCCCCCACCCCCGTAACCCCCCCAACCCAACAATAAACCTTACTACCCCCACCCTGGCAGCTGATGGTAATTAACTCTTTAAAGTGAGAAATAAATGGCTGATACCTCAGGTAGGATCCCTCTACTGATCCCCTTTTTAAAAAAAATGTATTTTATTACAAACATGTATAGCGATGAGGACAGTCAGAGGATACAGCAGGATTTAGATCGTTTGGAGGCTTGGGCGGAGAGATGGCACATGGAGTTTAATCTGGACAAATGTGAGGTGATGCATTTTGGAAGGTCTAATACAGGTAGGGAATATACAGTGAATGGTAGAACCCTCAAGAGTATTGACAGTCAGAGAGATCTAGGTGTGCAGGTCCACAGGTCACTGAAAGGGGCAACACAGGTGGAGAAGGTAGTCAAGAAGGCATACGACATGCTTGCCTTCATTGGCCGGGGCATTGAGTATAAAAGTTGGCAAGTCATGTTGCAGCTGTATAGAACCTTACTTAGGCCACACTTGGAGTATAGTGTTCAATTCTGGTCGCCACACTACCAGAAGGATGTGGAGGCTTTAGAGAGAGTGCAGAAGAGATTTACCAGGATGTTGCCTGGTATGGAGGGCATTAGCGATGATGAGAGGTTGAATAAACTTGGTTTGTTCTCAGTGGAACGACGGAGGTTGAGGGGTGACCAGATAAAGGTTTACAAAATTATGAAGGGCATAGACAGAGTGGATAGTCAGAAACTTTTTCCCAGGGTAGCGGGGTCAATTACTCGGGTGCATAGGTTTACGGTGCGATGGGCAAGGTTTAGAGTAGATGTACAAGGTAAGTTTATTACACAGAGGGTAGTGGGTGCCTGGAATTCGCTGCCGGAGGAGGTGATGGAAACACGGACGATAGTGACGTTTAAGGGGCATCTTGACAAATACATGAATAGGATGGGAATAGATGGATACGGACCCCGGAAGTGTAGAAGATTTTAGTTTTGATGGGCAGCATGGTCGGCGCAGTCTTGGAGGGCCGAAGGCCCTGTTCCTGTGCTGTACTTTTCTTTGTTCTTTGTAAAACAGGTTACAGCAAATAAATACCCATGGAAACATAGAACATAGAACATAGAACAGTACAGCACAGAACAGGCCCTTCGGCCCTCGATGTTGTGCCGAGCAATGATCACCCTACTCAAACCCACGTATCCACCCTATACCCGGAACCCAACAACCCCCCCCCCCCCCCCCCCCTTAACCTTACTTTTTAGGACACTACGGGCAATTTAGCATGGCCAATCCACCTAACCCGCACATCTTTGGACTGTGGGAGGAAACCGGAGCACCCGGAGGAAACCCACGCACACACGGGGAGGACGTGCAGACTCCGCACAGACAGTGACCCAGCCGGGAATCGAACCTGGGATCCTGGAGCTGTGAAGCATTTATGCTAACCACCATGCTACCGTGCTGCCCAACATATTTCCCAACAATCAACTTTGCAGTCTGTACAGATTTGTCCCCTTTTTAACCCTCCCCCACCTCTACCAATCCCCTGACGGTGTACATGAACTTTTCCAGGTGTAAAAAATCCATAAGGCCACTCCACCTAAGGCACTAGGCAGAGCAGACGCCCTCCAACCCAGCAGAAACTGCCTTTGGTCTGCAAGTGAGACAAAGGCAAGAGCATCCGCCCTCACCCCGGTCCACAGCCCTGGCGAGTCCGACACGCCGAAAATGGCCACCAATGGACAAGGCTCCAGATCAATGTTAAGAACTGCTGACGTGGTGTTAAAGAAAGAGACCCAAAAGCTCACCATCTTTGGACAAGACCAGACATGTGTGTATGGCAATAGTCACCGGGGCGCTGGAAGGTAAATCAGTGGTATTGGTGAATATGCACACTCCAAATTGGGACGATGTAGCATTTATGAAGAGGTTGTTGGTACAATACCAGATTTGGATACGCACCAGTTGATCTTAGGGTGGGTTGGTGGGGGGGGGGGGGGGGGGGGGGGGGGATTTGAACTATGTTTGAATCCAAAATTAGATTGGTCTAAGCCAAAGTCGTTGCCCCCTTTTGGTGTAGCATGCTGGCATTTATGAAGGAGATAGGAGGGGCAGATCAGTGGCGGTTTATGCATCCTGGGGGTAGGGAATTTTCCTTTTTCTCCCCAGTATATAAGTTATATTCGCAGATTTACTTTTTCATGATGGGAAGGTCTCTTTTGCCGGGAGTGAGGAAAGTGGAATACTCCACGGTAGTTACTTTGGACCACGCTCCGCATCTGGTATGTTTTGTATTAGAGATGAGTCTGGTTCAACATTTGGTGTGGAGGCTAGATGTGGGGTTGTTGACAGATTTGGGGTTCTGTGCAAGGATATTAAGGGTGATAGATGAGTATATGGGGTTTAATATGATTGGGGAGGTTTCACCCTCAGTTCTGTGAGAGGTCCTGGAAGCAGTGGTGAGAGGGGAGGTAATCCTGCAAAAAACACATTTAGATAGAGAGACAAGGGAGAAACGCCAAAGGTTGGTAGATGGAATCCTGGAGGTTGATGGTAGATACTCAAGCAATCCAACCCCAGAGCTCTTAGCTAGTAGGGAGAAGCTGAAGATGCAGTTTGACCTATTATCCACATCTAAAACAGTGTGTCAGTTGCAACACTTGAGGGGGGGTTATGTACGAGTGTGAGGAGAAGGCCAGTCTTGGCTTACCAGCTGAGGGGGCAGGTGGCATCCCGAGAGATTATTCCGGTTCGGAACACAGGTGCCGGGCTGGTGTGCTGCCAGACAACGCCAATCGAGTGTTTCAAGCGTTCTATGAGAACCTCTATAGGTCAAAGCCGCCTGTGGAGGGTCAGATATGTTGGCATTCCTAGAGGGCATGGAGTGTCCCAAGGTGGAGGAGGAAGAGCGGGAAGGGTTGGAAGAGCCATTGGGGGCAGAGTAGGCCTTTTTAAAAAATAATAATTTTTATTGGAATTTTTTACAGAAAATATAGCACCAAACAATGAAAAGCAACAATAAAACACCATAATAACTGTAACACCCGCAAGACCGTATCAACGCTTGTATCACCCCCCCCCCCCCACCCCCCCAAACCCAGTAAACAACAAGAGAACTTAAAAATAAATTTAATTTAAATAAGCAAACATAGTCAACGTCCCTCACCCCCCTTTTCCCCCCCCCCCCCCCCCCCCCGGGTTGCTGCTGCTGCTGACCCAGTACCCTATTGTTGAGCCAGAAAGTCGAGGAAAGGTTGCCACCGCCTAAAGAACCCTTGTACCGATCCTCTCAGGGTGAATTTGACCTTCTCTAGCTTAATAAAACCCGCCATGTCATTGATCCAGGTCTCCACGCTTGGGGGCCTCGCATCCTTCCACTGTAGCAAGATCCTCCGTCGGGCTACTAGGGACGCAAAGGCCAGCACACCGGCCTCTTTCGCCTCCTGCACTCCTGGCTCCACCCCAACCCCAAAAATCGCGAGTCCCCAGCCTGGCTTGATCCTGGATCCTACCACCCTCGACACTGTCCTCGCCAACCCCTTCCAGAACTCCTCCAGTGCCGGGCATGCCCAGAACATATGGGCATGGTTCGCTGGACTCCCCGAACACCTGACACACCTGTCTTCGCCCCCAAAGAACTTACTCATCCTAGACCCGGACATGTGGGCCCGGTGCAGCACCTTGAATTGGATGAGACTAAGCCACGCACATGAGGAGGAAGAGTTAACCCTCTCCAGGGCATCAGCCCATGTCCCATCTTCGATCTGTTCACCCAGTTCTGCCTCCCACTTAGCCTTTAGCTCCTCTACTGACGCCTCCTCCACCTCCTGCATCACCTTGTAGATATCAGATATCTTCCCCTCCCCGACCCAGACCCCCGAAAGCACCCTGTCACTCACCCCCCTCGCAGGAAGCGAAGGGAATCCCTCCACCTGCCGCCTAGCAAACGCCTTTACCTGCAGATACCTGAACATGTTCCCCGGGGGAGCCCAAATTTCTCCTCCAACTCCCCCAGGCTCGCAAACCTCCCATCAATGAACAGGTCCCTCAGCTGTCTGATGCCCGATCTGTGCCAACCCTGGAACCCCCCATCAATGTTCCCCGGGACGAACCGATGGTTCCCCCTTAACGGAGCCTCCATCGAGCCCCCCACTTCCCCCCTATGTCGCCTCCACTGCCCCCAAATCTTGAGGGTAGCCGCCACCACCGGACTCGTGGTATACCTCGTAGGAGGGTGCGGCCACGGCGCCGTTACCAGTGCCCCCAGGCTTGTATCTCCACAGGACGCCCTCTCCATCTGTTTCCATGCTGCCCCCTCCCCCTCCATCACCCACTTGCGCACCATCGACACATTGGCCGCCCAATAATACCCCGAGAAATTGGGTAACGCCAGCCCCCCACCATTTCTACCCCGCTCCAAAAAGACCCTCTTCACCTCGGGGTCCCATGCGCCCAAACAAAGCTCATGATGCTGCTAGTCACCCTCCTAAAAAAGGCCCTAGGGATAAAGATGGGCAAACACTGAAAGAGGAACAAGAACCTCGGGAGAACTGTCATTTTGACGGACTGCACTCTACCCGCCAGCGATAGCGGCACCATGTCCCACCTTTTGAATTCCTTCTCCATTGGCTCCACCAGCCTGGTAAAATTAAGCTTATGGAGAGTCCCCCAACTCCTGGCCACCTGCACCCCCAGGTATCTGAAACTCTTCACAGCCTTCTTAAACGGGAGACTCCCAATTCCCTCCTCCTGATCCCCCGGGTGTACTACAAATACCTCACTCTTGCCTAGATTTAACTTATAGCCCGAGAAGCTCCCAAACTCAGCCAACAGCTCCATCACCCCCGGCATTCCCCCCTCTGGGTCCGCCACATACAACAGCAGGTCGTCCGCATACAGCGATACCCTATGTTCTTCCCCAACCCGAACCAGGCCCCTCCACCTCCCCGACTCCCTCAGCGCCAAAGCCAGAGGTTCTATCGCCAGTGCAAAAAGCAAGGGGGACAGGGGGCACCCCTGCCTGGTCCCACGGTAGAGCCTGAAGTACTCTGATCTCCTTCCATTGGTAACTACACTCGCCATCGGGGCCTCATAGAGCAACCTCACCCATTTGATGAACCCCTCCCCGAATCCGAACTGCTCCAGCACCTCCCGCAGGTACCCCCACTCAACTCTATCAAACGCCTTTTCTGCATCCAGCGCCACCACTATCTCTGCCTCCCCCTCCACCTCCGGCATCATAATAACATGTAACAATCTCCGCACATTCGTGTTGAGCTGCCGTCCCTTGACAAATCCTGTCTGATCCTCATGTATCACCCCTGTGGCACACAGTCCTCTATCCTGGTGGCCAGGATCTTTGCCAGCAACTTAGCGTCAACATTGAGGAGCGAGATTGGCCTGTATGATCCACACTGCAAGGGGTCCTTATCCCGCTTTAGGATCAGAGAGATCAGCGCCCGTGACATTGTCGGGGGCAAAGCCCCCCCCTCCCATGCCTCATTGAAGGCTCGCACCAACAGGGGGCCCACCAGATCCGCATGCTTTTTATAAAATTCCACCGGGAACCCATCCGGCCCCGGCGCCTTACCTGACTGCATTTGACCAATCCCCCTGACTAGCTCCTCCAACTCTATCGGCGCCCCCAGCACCTCCACCAGCTCCTCTTGCACCTTTGGGAAACGTAGCTTATTCATGAAGCTCTCCATCCCTACCCCCCCATCGGGGGCTCCGACCGGTACAGTTCCTCGTAGAAGTCCCTAAAGACCCCGTTCACCTCTGCCCCCTTCTGCACCACATTCCCACCCCTATCCATCACTCCACCAATTTCCCTAGCCGCATCTCGCCTATGGAGCTGATGCGCCAACATCCTGCTCGCCTTCTCCCCATACTCATAAACCGTGCCTTGCGCCTTCCTCCACTGTGTCTCCGCCTTTCTGGTGGTCAACAAGTCGAACTTGGCCTGCAAACTACGCCGTTCCCCCAGCAACCCCTCCTCCGTACCTCCTATCCACATCCAGGAGCTCCCCCACCAGTCTCTCCCTCTCCCTCCGCTCCCTCCTTTCCCTATGGGCCCGGATGGAGATCAGCTCCCCCCGGATCACTGCTTTCAGAGCCTCCCAGACCATCCCCACCCGGACCTCCCCCGTGTCGTTGGTCTCAAGATACCCCTCAATACTTCCCTGGACCCTCCTACACACCTCCTCATCAGCCAGCATCCCCACATCCAGGCGCCAGAGCGGGCGCTGGTCCCGCGCCTCCCCCATCTCCAGATCGACCCAGTGCGGAGCATGGTCTGAAATCGCTATGGCCGAATACTCGGCATCCTGCACCTTCGGGATCAATCCCCTGCTCAGGATGAAAAAATCTATTCGGGAATAAACCCTATGGACATGTGAGAAAAAGGAATACTCCCGCGATCTCGGCCTCCCAAACCTCCAGGGATCCACCCCTCCCATCTGGTCCATAAACCCCCTCAGCACCTTGGCTGCCGCCGGTCTCCTACCCGTCCTTGAACTGGACCGGTCCAGTGGGGGATCTAGCACTGTGTTAAAGTCTCCCCCCATGATCAGGCCCCCTGCCTCCAGGTCCGGAATGTGGCCCAACAAGCGCCTCATGAAGGCAGCATCATCCCAATTCGGGGCATATACATTAACCAGCACCACCTTCTCTCCCTGCAGCCTACCCTTCACCATAATATATCTGCCCTCCTTGTCCGACACCACCTCAGCCGCCTCGAACGCCACCCTCTTCCTCACCAGAATCACCACCTCCCGGTTCTTCGCGTCTAATCCTGAGTGGAAAGCCTGCCCCACCCACCCCTTCCTCAGACGAACCTGGTCCGCCACCTTCAAGTGGGTCTCCTGGAGCATAGCCACGTCCGCCTTCAGCCCCTTCAGATGAGAAAATACCCTAGTTCTCTTAACCGGCCCATTCAGCCCCCTCACGTTCCAGGTGATCAGCCGGATCAGAGGGCACCCCGCCCCCTCCCCCGCCGACTAGCCATAGCTCATCGACTTCTCGCCCCAGGCCAGCACACCCCGCCCGACCCGTTCTCCATGACGATAACGCCTCTCCTCTACCCCCCCCGGCCCACACCAGCTCCTTCCTGGCCATTCCAGCAGCAACCCGGTATCCCCCCCCCCCACCCCCCCACCCCCCCCCCCCCCAGGCTAGGACCCCTCCTAGCCGCGACGCACCTTCCATGGTACTTCCGTGAGTCAGCTGACTTCTGCTGACCCCGGCAACCCCCGCCAAAACCCAGCCCCTCCCGACATGGGATCATCCTCCCTCCTGCCACACTGCTTCAGCGCGGGAAAAAAACCAGTAGAGGCCACGCCCCCACCGCCAGCTCCACCCCCCCCGCCCCGCAGCGCGGGAAACCAGAGGAAAGCCCGCGCTTCCACGCTGCCCCACCCCACCCTACTGACGCAGCTCCCAAATTCCAGCTCCACCCCATCCCCCAGCCCCGTACAGAAGAGAAAATAATAAAAAACCCAAACCCCCAACATTCCCCACATAACCCAAAACCATACCCAACAGACCCACCCGGAAACAGAGCAAAAAACCAGCATAAAAAACACATGTCAAAGTTACAAAAACAGCAACAGCAAAAACAGCAACGACCATAGTGCACCAGACCCCGCAGCCCCCAGACCCTAATTCGAGTCCAGCTTCTCCGCCTGTACAAAGGCCCACGCCTCCTCCGGGGACTCGAAGTAGTGGTGCCGGTCCTTATATGTCACCCACAGACGCGCAGGCTGCAGCATTCCAAATTTGACCTGCTTGGCATGCAGCACTGCCTTCGTCCGGTTGAACCCGGCCCGCCGCTTAGCCACCTCCGCACTCCAGTCCTGGTAGATTCGCACTACCGAATTCTCCCACTTGCTGCTCCTTTCTTTCTTGGCCCAGCGCAGCACACACTCCCGGTCGCTGAATCGATGGAACCGCACCAGCACCACCCGCGGGGGTTCATTTGTCTTGGGCTTCCTGGCCAGCACTCTGTGGGCTCCCTCAAGCTCCAGGGGCAAATGGAAGGACCCCGCTCCCATCACCGAGCTCAGCATCGTGGTCACATAAGACGGGAGATCCGACCCCTCCAGCCCCTTCCGCCAGGCCCAGGATCCTCAAATTCTTTCGCCTCGTGCGAACGTCCAGCTCCTCCAAGCGGTCTTGCCACTTTTTGTGAAGTGCCTCCTGCAACTCCACTTTCCCCACGAGGACCACGGCCTCCTCCTCCCGCTCAGCGGCCTGCTGCTGCAACTCCCGAATGGGCGCCTCCTGGGCCGCCTGGGTCCCAAGCAGCTTGTTGGTAGTCACATTCAGGGAGTCCAGCAACTCAGCCTTCAGCTCCGCAAAACAGCGCAGAAGAGCAGCTTGCTGCTCCTGCGCCCACTTCCACCAGTCCTCGGGTGCTCCGCCGGCCGCCATTTTGTCCTCCTTCCCCCGCTTTTCCTGGGGAGCTGCTGCAGCCTTTTCCTTTGCCCCACTCCGGGTAAGCACCATAAATTTCGGGGAATGTTCCTCCAAACACCTACCCCCACCGGGAATTGTCGAAACAGCGCCGTTTGGGGCCCTAAAATAGGCCTGAAAGTCCTTTAATAGCGGGAGCTGCCGAACGTGCGGCTTAGCTCCGCATCGCCGCAACCGGAAGTCCGGGGCAGATTAGGCCTTGACATACAGGGTGAATGCAGACGGGCAAGGCCCCGGGGCTGGACGGGTTCCTGGTGAAATTTTATAAGACGTTTGCAGGACTGTTGGTACCGTTATGTTCTTATGTCATTAGCGGAAGTGTTTGAGGATTCGATACAAGGAGTTCCCTACCTGAAATGCGCTGTAGGCATCCATTTCACTTCTGTTAAAGAAGGATAAGGACACGGTGGAATGCGGATCATATCGCTCTATTTATTTATTGAACGTAGATACTAAGATATTGGCCAAGGGTTTGGCACTGAGGCTGGAGCAGTGTCTCCCTCAAGTTATTGGAGAGGATCTGATGGGTTTTGTGAAAGGCTAGAAATTGTCGTCTAATGTGTGGTGGTTGTTAAATGTGGCACCATCCCGATCAGAGGGTCCGAAGCCAGAGGTAATTGTTGCAATGAATGCTGAGAAGGCCTTCAATAGGGTAAAATGGGGGTATCTGTTTGCGGTATTGGAAACAGATTAGGGCCTAAGTTTGTGTCTTGGGTGCGATTGTTCTACAAAGCTCCTAAAGGCAGTGTATACACAAATGACATGAGCTTGGAGTATTTCCAATTAAACAGGGGAATGAGGCAGTGGTGCCCCATGTTCCCTCTTTGGTTTACGTTGGTGACAGTCTTTGGCCATTGCCTTGAGGTTGTCAGGAGGGGGAGATTGAGGGAAGAAGTGGAGCACAGGTCATCCCTGTACACTGATGCTCTCTTCCTGTATATAACAGACCCGATTCCCACCATGGGCAACTTAATGGGGCTGCTGGACATTGGTTCTTTTTCAGGGGATAGGTCAAACCTGGAAAAAAGTGAGTGCTTCCTGTTTGATCCCCCGGGGAGGGGAGTTAATCACTGCCATTCCGTTTGGCTGGTACTATATTTAGGTATCTGTAGGTTCAGGTGGCCCGGGGCAGGGCTCGGCTCTGTGAGCTGAACTCGATGAGCTTGGTGGCTGGGGTCAGGACTGATTTGCAGAGGTGGAACAATCTGTCCTTGGTCGGCAGGATTCAATCAGTCAAAATGAACATTTTCCCGAGATTTTTGTTTCTGTTCCTGTGTCTGCCAGTTTTTCTTTCTAAATCCTTTTTCGAGGGAGTCAAAAAAATGATCATGTTCTTTATATGAACGGGCAGGACCATGAGGATTTGGAGGACAGTCCTTTGGAGGGACAGACTGTCAGGGGCCTTGGCGCTGCTGAGCCTGATGTGCTGTTATTGGGCGATGAACACGGAGAAGGTTTTGGGTTGGTTTAATGATCCGGGAATATGTGGGTGCAGATGGAATTGAAGTCGGGTAGAGGGTCTGGACTGAGGGCATTAGTGACAGTTTCTCTCCAGTTCTCACCGATGAAATATTCGGCAAATGCGATGGTTGTCTCCACATCGGGCTGGTTTAGCTCACTCGGCTAAATCGCTGGCTTTTAAAGCAGACCAAGCATGCCAGCAGCACGGTTCGATTCCCGTACCAGCCTCCCCGGACAGGCGCCGGAATGTGGCGACTAGGGGCTTTTCACAGTAACTTCTTTGAAGCCTACTCGTGACAATAAGTGATTTTCTTTTCATTTCATTGAAGATAGGGAGACAATTTCAGCAGCATTTTAAATTGGCGTTGGTATTGAAGTTGGCTCCGATTTGTGTGAAGCATGATTGAGCCTGCGTGGTTGACTGCCTCATTCGGGGGTTAGGCGGGGAAGAGGTTGGAAAGAATGGAGGACCTGTTCCTGGAGGGGCAGTTTGCCAGTTTCAAGCAAATGTCGGGGAAGTTTTGGCTCTCGTGATCTGACTCGTTCAGATATTTGCAAGTTTGCAATTTTGCGAAACAGAATTCCCAATATTCCCTGCGGCGCCGCCAGCCTCGCCAAGGAAAAGTGTTCTCTCGCTTGCAGGGTCAGAGGAAGGGGATATTTCTGGTATCCATAGACAGATTCTGTCGGAGGATTCAGTATCACTGGAGGAGGTTAGCCAGGTGGAAGGAGGAATTGGAGCGCTGTTGGATGATGAGGTTTGGTGTGAGGCCCTGTGGAGGATGAACTCCACGTTATCGTGTGCAAAACATGGCTTAAAACAACTTAGAGTGGTGGAGAAGCCTTGCCTGACTAGGTCCAGGATGAGTCGGTTCTTTGCAGGGGTGGAGGATAAGTGCAAGCACAGTGCAGTGGGTCCGGTCAATCATGCGCACATGTTCTAGTCATGTCCCAAGTTTGTGCTTTCTGAGTCTCCTTATTATGCACCACATCGGCAATTCTGAAATTTAAGCTGGAGCCCTCTCCCTTTGCGGCTAGATTTGCAGTGTCAGACTTGCCGGGGCTGCAGTAGGGCCCAGAGGCTGATGTCCTGGCCTTTGCCTTGCTGATTGCCCAGAGGCGAATGCTCATGGGGTGGAGGTCAGCTTCTCCACCCTGTGCCTCAGTTTGGCTTTGGCATCCGATGGAGTTCCTGCACCACGAGAAAGTCAAGCACATTGAGGCACTCTCAATTACGAAGCGAAAGCGAGGTCAGTAATCAAAGGCTTTAATAAACAGAGAACAGGGCAGCACCCAAGAGAAGTGTGCTCGCAAAATGGAGTCTCATCTTAAATACTGTTTCCTGGGGGCGTAGCCAGAGGCGGAGTCCCCCAGTGTTCCAAGCCTCTTAAAGGACCAAGGTATTAAAGGTAAATACCGATCATCACACACACCGTGCGGGGAGCAATTGAAGGGTTTTACCAATGATGGATGCAGTTTATTTTGTATTTCAAAGAGCTGGTCACCGTCAGTTGCTGAAGAGGGGGGCGGGGGGTTTCTGAAAGTGCATGAGGGGTTAGATGTTTTTTGGAGGGATGGGGCTAGGGTTTGGTGTGATAGGTGTGATTGGGGAGGTGGTTATTCTGATTGGTTTTGTTGTTTTGTCTTAGTATTTTGTACAATATGAAAATTGTTGAGTAAAAATATTAAAAAAAAATAATTCCCAATCTTTCTATGATGACTGATATGATGGCAATAATTCAAATGGTGCAGCAGTTTAAAAAAAATGTTTGCTTATTAATACAATTAACACTTCAGTTGCTTCATTAAATGTGTTATTTCCTCCGGACAACAATTTTAGACCATGAACTCAGTCCTCCATTTTTGATACTTTTTATTTTGCTGAGGGGAAGTCTGTAGCTTGTGTTTATGGGCGTGATTCTCTGTTTTGCCGAAACCCGCCGGCGGTTCGGGGCAGAAATGTGGCGCGGCGGGGCGGAGAATCCAGCCCCATGTCTTTGCTTTCAGTCAATGCTGTTCATTATTATGCGATTTACACATACTCTAGACCAATGTTTTGTTTCTTTACTGTAACCATTACCACTCCCTTTGCCTTTTATTCCAATACTATCACTGTTTTTAATCTCTCCAACTCTCTAACCTATAAAAGACCCTGAGCGGGATTCTCCGACCTCCCGCCAGGCCAGAAAATCGGCGGGAGGCGGTGTGAATCCCACCCCGCCGCCCTGACGCCGGCTGCCGGATTCTCCAGCGGCATCTTTTCGGCGGGGGCGGGAATCACATCACGCCGGTCAGGGGCCGTTGGCAGTGGCCCATCCGCCGATTCTGCGCTCCGCGATGGGCTGAGTTGCCGTCCGTTTTCAGCCGTCCTGCCGGTGTAAATCAAACAAGGTCCTTACCGGTGGGACCTGGCTCTGTGGGGGACCTGAGGATTCCCCGGGGGGTTGGGGGGGGGGGGTGTGCGCGCGGGGGGATCTGGCCCCGGGGGGGGGGGGGGGGCACTGATCTGAGGGCGGGCCTGTGCCGTGGGATGGGGGCACTCTTTCCTCCGTGCCGGCCGCTGTAACGGTCTGGCAGGGTCGGCGTGGAGAAGGACCCCCCCCTGCACATGCACTGGGATCACGCCAGAACACTCTGGCGCTCCCGCGCATGTGCAGACTCGTGCCAGCTGGCAGAGGCCCTTCAGCGCCAGTTGGTACGGTGCCAACCCCACTGGCATCAGCCTAGCCCCTGAAGGTGAGGAGGTTTCTGCACCTTCCGGGCGGCCCGACGCCGGAATGGTTCATGACACTCCTCGGAGCCGGTTTGGCCCGCCCCACCGGATAGAGGAGAATCCCGGCCCTTTGCTTTTGTTTGACCTCACCCTCCCCACTTTCAACAGTTTCTAATCTATTACATTTCCAGCTCCCTTCAGTTCTGAAGAAGTCATATTTGACCTGAAACCATGGGCCGGATTCTCGGACCCTCCGCGCCGGAATCGCACCCGAATCGCGCCCGGCGTGGGGGCAGAGAATAGCCGTTCACGCCGGACATACAGTGCGATGATGTCTCTGCAATTCTCCGTGCACGTCCTGCGCGTGCGGTTGACGCGGCGCCGGCCGGAACAGACCCCTGCAGCGATTCTCCGTTGCGACCGGCCGAACACCCGCTGGCGTGGTTTACATGTGGTACCACCTGGTGGGAGCTGGGACCTGCACCCATGGTGGCGGTCCTGGTGGGGGTTATCTGATTCCGGGGGGGCCTCAGCGGTGGCCAGATCCGCGATCGGGGGCCACCCATCGGCGGGCCATCGCGATCTGGGAGGGATCTACCTTCCTCTGCACGGGCCCGCTGTGTGGCTCCGCCATGTTGGCGGCACCCGCGCTGAGGTGGGCCGTCGCACATATGCATGGACCCACTTGCGGCCACCGTGCGCATGCGCAGCCGCTAGCAGGGTCTGGCTAGCAGGGCACCGCCAGCAGCCAGAGCTGTGGGACGCATACCTGGGCTCAGCTAGCCCCCTGGAAAATGGAGAATCACCACAGACCTTCGAGGAAAAAGTCTGGAGTGATTCTCGTCCGTTTTCCGGCTGGCTTGGGGACATAGTTCCCAGAAGGGAGCATCCCGCGCATTAACTCTGTTTCTCTCTTCTCAGATTCTGCCAAACCTGTTGAGCTTTTTCAGCCTTTTGTTTTTATTTCAAATAAAATACAGCTTGGGCTAGAACAAGACAGCAAGAATAATATGAAAGAGATACCTTGAAAATTCCCTCCAATCAATATTTTCACACTTCTTAACTTGGTTCTTAACTGTTCCTGAAAAGTCTAAACTTGCTTTTTTGTTCCAAAATCTAACTATATTTGTTGCATCAAACATTGTGGGCTGTTCATTATACAGACACATGGCAACAGTCCTAGCACATGTATAATGTTATGAAGAAAGATGTACGCCCAAGAAGACAGCTAACAGCAATGAAGGACATTCCGAGGACTCACACTGCAATGCTGATAGTCAACAAATTGGAGAGGGAGCCAAGACTGTCTGCAAAATGTATCAGCATTGAAGCTGGAATAGGAAACTCATATATTTCCAATCATTAAATCACATTTGAGTAATTTTAGAATTTGTGGTTATGCATTCACCATCTTGTACATAATATTGATATCTTCATTTCAGATTCAGCTCAGCACACTTTAGAGGATGTGAATTTTAATATGATTTGGCACCGAGTTAAATAATGGATTTGATGGGTTACTTTTCAAAGCCCCACTATTATGTTGCACTGGATTATGTACAGAAATGTGTAATAGAACTAGATCCATCTGATCTTTTATGCAAGTCTGAAGTCCTGAAATTCCATAGGGATTTGCCCATACAACCCTGATGTTCCACAGCAGTTTCAATGAGAGAAAAGGGCAGAATTTCAGGTCATAAATGGTTTGTTAATGGATTCTCACTTCTGTAAGTGGAAGTGATAAAATGCTGGCGAAAAACAAAACAAAATTGGAAACCCCATGTCCCTATAAAAAAATGATGGTAGATCAATGTATTTTCCTGTGCCAGTCACAGCTCCTTTTAAAGCATTCTTGGTGGTCTAGTAGAAAAATACACTGTAGATTTTGTCTTCACCACCAGGGTGTTAGCTGAACAGATTACTCAGGCGGGATTCTCCGTGAACCGGCGGGTGGGCTACTCTGGCACCGAGGAGTGGCATGAATCACTCCAGAGTTGGGTCGCCCCGAGGGTGCGGAATCCTCCGCACCTTCAGAGGCTAGGCCGGCGCCAGAGTGTTTGGCACCGCGTCAGCTGGCGCGGAAAGGCTTGGCAACACGCCAAACGGTGCCGAAGGGCTTCCGCCGGCCAGTGCGAGTTGGTGCATGCGCGGGAGCGCCAGCGTGTGCTGGCGTCATACCAGCGCATGCGCAGAGGGGCTAATCTCCGCACCGGCCATGGCGGAGGTTGACAGCGATGGGGGGAAAGAGTGCCCCATGGCACAGGCTCACCCGCGGATCGGTGAGCCCCGATCGTGGGCCAGGCCACCGTTGGGGGCCCCCCCTGGGGCCAGATTCCCCCGCGGCCCCCCGAAGACTCTGCAGGCCGCCCGTGAAGCGGGACCCGCCGAAAACGGGCTGCCACTCGGCCCATCGTGGGCCGGAGAATCGCCGGGGGTGCCGCTGCCAGCAGCCGCCGACCATTGCTCCGCGATTCCCGCCCCTGTCAAAACCCCGGCGCCGGAGAATTCGGCAGCCGGCCGGGGAGGGATTCACGCCGCCACCCGCCGATTCATCGACCAGTGGGGGGTCGGAGAATCCCGCCCCTCAGCTTTTGTCTGATTGATTTTAACCCTTGACTTACAGGGTGTCTGCAAATAATGTTTGCACTCAAACTGGCAGAAAATGAATGCACCATATTAGGAAAACAAAGGTAGTTTTAAGGGATTTATATTTATATTGGTAAACATTATGTTGAATCCGCGGTAAGTAGAACATATAGATGATAGTAGAAATTAATGAACAAGGTTTGTTACAATACAATTCCAAAACTCTTCCACTCCTCTAAGGGTCTCCTCCCCCAACCTGCACCCAGGCTGGGTTTTTATACAGCTGGGGCTCTCATGTTAAGGGGAAGTGCCGCCCCCCTCAAAGTGGAAGTTTATTTCAGAGGAGATCATGGGAAACCGTAATGTCCTGACCCCTGGAGCTCCATTGGGACCAAGACACATTAGAAATAAGTGTAGTTTTAAGTGTGTTTAATTTACTGTTTCTGTGCTTGGAAGGGTAAAGCCTATAGTTAGATTCAAGCTGGGCAAAGGTGTTTGTGCGTATATGATTGATCAAACTCCAAATGTGCTGCTGTTGTGCTTACAGACAGCTACGGCATGAAGAATAAATAAACCAGCAGTCGTTGTTTAGCAATCGAGTCCCTGTAAGATAGAAAAGCTTTTAAGTTTTAGTTTAGCTAATTTGATTGCAGTTGGAGATCGGTCATGAGAGAGAGGGCAGCTCTGAAAGCTTTGCTACATGCAATTTGTTTTAGAAGGCTAAAGAGGGAAATCTCTCTCAGCCTTGCTAGAACTATGTAGTAATGTTTAAGAAAACCGATGCAGGGAATCTAAAGTACAGCTAGTTAAGCAAACTAGAGAAATTAAGAGAAGTATCCAAAAGTTGGGAGTTAACTGAACAGAGACCAAGGTATGGTGTAGAGGAATTCAAGGAAGAGTATCAAAGTGTTCTGCGTTCAAGAAACAATTGCAGTAACCAGATTTAAAGTGTGACAGCAACCTTCAAAATATGCTATTATAATACAGTCTGAAAATCCAGAGTTAAAGCAACATGAATCATTTACACAGCAATCAAGACAAATAAAAGCTAAAGGTGTTGGTGTAAAATATTGGACTGGATTTGCTGTTAAAAGTGGAGTGGATGCTTTGTTTAAAAGTGTCATTTTGAAAACTTGGTCTATATTTTGGAGTGCAAACCGTTAAGGGAGGGATACTTATGAAGGTTTTAAAATTTGTTTTGGGGAGTGCAGTTTTTAAAATCTCGGATGACAATCCACTAGAGGAATTCTGAGAAGAAATGTACAGACATTCATTTAAGATTAAGAGTGGAGAGTCTATTTGACATGACCTTCTTCTGTGTTTAAAGGGATGCTGTGTTAATTAGACGATTGTAATTTAAGATATACTTTGTATTCCGTGCTATTCGTAAAACTTCTGTAAAAGTTTTAAGCTAAGGGAAAGTATTGTATTATAATCCATTTTTTTCATGTTTAATAAATGTCTTTTCCTGGTTGTTAAAACTATTTAGTGGTTCTGTGACTCTGTTCCTCCACATTGTATTAAAAAATATGTAAGTTACAGGGCGAGATTCTCCATGTCTGAGACTAAGTGTTGACGCCAATGCAGAATCCATGGACTTCTACTACAGAAAAACCGATGCCACACCTGGACCAATTCCACTACCATTGAGGGGCTAGCACCGGTACCACATGGAACACAATCGATTCCAATGAAAACCAGGGATTTGCTGGGTCCATGATTGACACTCAGGAGGCTGATAAGCTGCAGCCGCACCTACACATTATCCCCACACACACTTATCCCAGCTAAAAAGATGCACTGGTTCTGCTGGAGCACGCCCATACAGCTGATGGGTCACTTCTAAGGTGTTGATGCCGATGCAGAATCCATGGACTTTTAAGACAGAAAAACTGGCGCCGCATCTGGGCCAATTCTGCTACTGTTGAGTGGCTAGCACTGGTGCTACGTGGAACACAAGCGATTCCAATGAATTATCCCACGCACACTTATTCCAGCCAAAAGGATGGCACTATTTGTGCTGGAGCGCACCCATACAGCTGATGGCGACTTCGGCTGGGACCAGAGGGCACCCAGGGGGCTGTTAGCGGTATGTGCAGCTGCTTGGCTGCAGTGCAGACTGCAGCAATGGTGCATCATGCCCGCACACCCTGACTCCACAGCCCACCTTGTGGCCACCCTCCACTACTTCACCCGGCCCTGGCAGAGGACCCCCAGCCAGCGGCACAACTGTCAGAAACTATGGTGATGGTGGACACTTTCCGTACCCCTGCTCTCTCAGCAGTTGCCACGTCGGTTTCATGATTTTTGAAAGCACAAGTGAACCACGCCGTCAGGAACTCGGCCCATCTGAGGCGGAGAATCGTGGAAGCCACGGAGAATACTGGGTCGGGCCCATTAATGATATGCAAATGGTGTCTACCATTCTGGAGTGCATTGACACCACTGGTGAGGTGCTGGAGCATTGCGATTTGGTGTAAAATCGCGCCTGCTGTGATTTCGGCATCTGAACCGATTCTCCGCCCAATCGCTTTTCTGGATTTCGGGGTCTGCTAATGGAGAATCCCGCCCATGGTCATTTGAGCCATGGTTCCATTCTGGAATCTTCCCGTCCAGTTATAACATCAACTGGGATCATAACAACCATTACTGCTGCTCGGGAATCTGGCTTTTGCCTTCAATATCTCGGGTAGTATGTCAAACACACGCTGAACACTGATGGAATATATGCCACTGTAATTCTTGCATGGACCATTCCTTGTCCAGAAGCATAGAGGACTATTTAGTAATCATATGGATTATAAAACAGATTGGATTTGAATTAGGTGGAAAAGGAAGGCCACAGGCTGCAAACCTTTGCGAAATTTGTATTGAAATTGGAGGTCATACACACACTCGACCTGACTGAACATAAAATAACGTCAAATAATGTGTGGTATGCTTCCTGATATCATTGTGCATGACTCAGTTTTGAGGTGGGTGGGTATGCGACTGAATCAAATGTGCACCCACCGACCATTAAATGACCAATTAAGGCCAGTCATAAGGCAATGGACAGCGATTTCATACTGCCCACGCAATTTTCAGCTCGTCTCCCAGGCAAAACGAGTGGGTGGAAAACACGTTATTGACATTTCCTCATCCAAGGGCTGGAGAAAAGGCCCCCGGAGCACAAACATTTTCTTTGTCATTGACAGTTCATCGCTGTGTTGACTCAGAGTTTCTTTTGGTTCAGGTGGCATTTCAAGTCTGCTTTTCAGCATTTCAGGACCTCGGATTACCTGGAAAGTTACCCTAAAGTTTGCGACGCAATGATCCCTTATTTGCAAGGCACTGCCGTTCTTCATCTCATCTAATAGGCATAGTATACCCAGCCAGTGGGACCTCATCTGAAGAGGAAGGAAGGGGAAGGAGGGGGAGGAGGCCAGGTGAGCAGGAAAGACCCTTGGGAGGAGGGACACAGGCTTAGTTGGTGCAGGGCCATCAGAGAGATCAAAATGATAGGATCCGCCAAAGATGCCATTATCCAGTGGCTCGATAAAAGTATACTGACAATGCTGCAACTACCTCCAAATGCCCAAGGTCCAGTGTCGCAGGAAGCTTCACCTCTTTCATAATAATAATCTTTATTGTCACAAGTAGGCTTACATTAACACTGCAATGAGGTTATGGTGAAAAGCCCCTAGTCGCCACATTCCGGCGCCTGTTCGGGTACACAGAGGGAGAATTCAGAATGTCTAAATTACCTAACAGCACCTCTTTCGGGACTTGTGGGAGGAAACTGGAGCACCCGGAGGAAACCCACGCAGACACAGGGAGAACGTGCGGACTCCGCACAGACAGTGACCCAAGCCGGGAATCAAACCTGGCATCCTGGCGCTGTGATGCAACAGTGGTAACCACTGTGCTACCGTGCCGCCAAGTGGCAGAAATATGCCACATGATTGGTTCTGAAATCATCTCCAACTGTGTAGGCAGATACTCCATGCCACTGAATCTGAAGGTCACAGTCTTGAACTTCTACTCTAATAGTTTTTTAAGGGCTCCATGGGGGATCCTCAGATACCTCTGCACATTCATCCTCTACCGTATAGAAGCGGCCAGTCATGCGGCGAGAACTAGAGGCTTCACAGCAATGCTGGGTTCTCCTGCATGTGACCATCAGGGTGCCAGCAGGTCAGCTGGGAGCTTTAGTTAACCGAACAGGGTTCCACTCAACTGAATATGCAGGTCCTCTGTGAGCACAGGATAGAGATTATCCAAGTTTGTGCCCATTACATGGGCAACTCACACGATTATTGGATCTTGCGGCACACACAAGTACCAAGGCTGTTCATGGTTCCTACATGATTTGATAGATGGCTCTTGGGTGACAAAGGGTTTTCCTTGAAAAGGTGGCTGTTGATCCCAATCTGTCACCCAAGAACAGAGGCGGAGGAGATGCCTCCACACGGGTGGTGATGGAGACAACCATTGGGCTGCTCAAGATGCGCTTCAGATACCTGGACCGATGAGGGGGACTATTGCAGTGTCCTCCACAGTGTACCTCCCTCATAGTTATGGCATAGTGTGCACTGCACACTCTGGCTCTGGCAAGTGGGGACTCAGTGGAGGCTGACAAGGTGAGGCAGCTTCACAGGCCAGGGAGGATGACTCCAGTGATGGTTCTGAGGAAAAAACTGGGGAGGCTCAGGGTGAAGATGTCGGAGCAGAGGAACCTTCAAGGAGGCAGGGTCATCAAGGATATTTTGATCCTATGAACCGTCAGCGAAGCATCCAAAGCATTGATGCTTCCTCATGCCAATGGTAGTGTCTCCTTTACAAACAATCGTCTTTTGATAACCCAGCTCCAAACTCCAGCACCACACAACACCATACTGTCACATGCCTGTGCTGCATCTGGCACCTATTGCAACTGTCTAGCCAACTCAGCCAATTGAAGTAAAATAAATGTTTATGCTCTAATACAGGAACAGACAGAAAACATACAAAGTAGCTATCCCCAATACAAACTTCAAAATAGTGAATGCAAATAATGTCACAAACCTCTGTCGTGCTCAAGATGCCATCAGCTTATGTTTGCGGATGCTGCATCTTGGTGCCCACTCATTAGCAGTGGCATTGGAGACAGCCTGCTGACATTGCTGTCCTGGTGGCCATGATGATCTTGGTGGTCATCCTCTGGCCAACAGAGCTTGAGAAGGCTCCACAAGGAAGGGTGTATCCAGCCCCCATGGCTGAGCCCACCTCAGTTGTTGTGACATTATTAGTTGCAGAGGCCACTGGAAGAAGGGTGAGGGAGCTGGTGCTCTCATATAGAGTGCTCTGAGAGGAGGCCATAGAGAGCAGGTAGCTCGTCCACCAGCGTCAGGTACTTTTGGATCTTCCTGTTCACCACTGATAGACGGGCACTCAGCAAAGAGACGAGCTGCTTCATCCATCTCATACTGGCAGTGATTTCCTGAGGTCACAGCCAGTATGCTAGATTGCAGATCCAAGCATGACCCTGGAACCCCGATTCTGTTCCTGGCGATGCCTCTCCATCAGAGTCTCAAATTTCTCAATGGAGGAGGCTGTGCGCTTGGTGCTCAGGGTCAACGTGATACTCATGCTCCGCATGGACTCATCCATGACAGAGACCATGACACACAAACCCTCAAGGGTCTCCGCTAGATCTCCCCCATGCATCCCGTTGGACATCTAGCATCTGCCGCCTAATGGAAGAGTCCAGAGCTCATCATCTGCCTCAGACTCAGCATTATCCTGATCTCCAACAGTACTCCCACTGTCAGATCTTGCTGCCTCTGTCAGCAAATTAGGAAATGTGATGTGCCCTCACCACAGTGCACTCTCCGCGGAGACAATGACCTAATGTCCACCAACATGAGAGTATCTGCACTGGTGCACGTGTGATACTGGTGTTGGTGTAATGTCTTCCTTCCAGCTCAATAGAGAATCCTAGGTGTCACTAGTGCTTCCTAGGCACATCTACAGGAGGAAGAAAAGATATCAGCAAATTCAATCATTCAATCAGTGCCAGTATGCATGCTGGACGGGCTAAGGAGACAATGAAAACCTAAAGCCTGGCACCATCTGCTTGGGGCTTCAATGAGCATTTTGGCTGCGACAGTTACATTTCAGATTAGAGGACGCCCATAATGTTTCTATTGCCTGCCGCACACAAATCTGTAAACTGCACTTTTACCTTTATTCCAGACCCCCAACTCATCACAGCCGGAAGAGCAAGCAGGCTGGTGGTACTGCAATGCATCGCTTTCATGTTTGGTGTGGACATAGAGGTATGTAACTCCACCACCTGTCCTTTGGTGCTCCACAGAATTATGCTTTCTCGTCTTCTGACAGGGAAAAATAGAAAGCCGCATTAACTCTCTGTCTTCCTAAAGGTCCATTCTAGCTTACCCGATGGTCAGTTAGTGGGCAGTGCCACAGTGGCACACCTCACCCTCCACTCCATTGAGGTCAAACGTGCCGATACCCCACTCTTGGTTTCAGTGTTAGTTGACACACAAATTCTTACACCACTGAGCGCACCAAGAAACAGCCACCCAACTTCACACAGGTCCATGCCATCTTTTCACTTAACCATACTGATTGCAGGAACGTCTGGTGGTGGCCATGGAGTGAGTGGTCACATATTTGGTGGCTCCTGCTCAAGGTGGATATATTTGGTCCTTCCCCACCAAATTGTGTGGTGTTTGAGGGCAAAAGATGCATGAGTGCCCAGGGAATGTAATACTCCTCTGGTGGGGCTGGTGTATGGCTCATCGGATGAGGAGTGCCACAAGGAAGAGAGAGCTGTTGGAACAAGAAGATTTTTGTGGTGCGACACAGGAGAAGATGGTGTAGAGCAAGAGGGCAGCGCTGCCCTCCCAGTGATCGACGGAGCAGCTGGTGGAACGTGGAAAGAGGCCCTGTGGAAGGTGAACGCGTCCTCATCATGTGCGAGGTTAAGCCTCATCCAGTTTAAGGTGGTGCATAGGGCCCACATGACGGTTGCAAGAATGAGTCAGTTCTTTGTGGTAGTGGAGGATAGGTGTGGGTGGTGATGCGTTATCTGTGTTGATCTAACATCGACTGCAACTGGATGCAGTAAAACGAGAAACAGGCTTCCGACACAGGAGATGGCCCAACACTGTTTTATTGAACCTGTTGATTGCTGTACATAATCTGCTGTGGGTTGACACTCTATTAACCTAACGGATAACCTCCTACTGGCTTGACCAGACTAGCTCTCCATCACATGGTGACGATGTTCATTGGCCTGTGCACCGCGACTATCTTCCTGGCCGTGTTCTGTGAGAGAGGGAGAGCCTTAATGCCCTTCTTTTGCCATTCCTGGGCATTAGGATTTGGCACCTGGTACTGACTTCCTCAACCAGGAGTCCCAAGCATTCAACTGAGAAATGATGGTGGGGGAGGGGCGCAGAGTGCTCACTCGATTTTCCCTCCCATCTTCCATCGCCGCTCGGTGCTGAGGCCATTTTCAGACAGCAGGAACATTATTTTAATGGGTGCAGACAGCTTCCTCAGCCACCCTCACAACTCCTGGCAGACTTCAGGAAGATGTCTCTTCTGTTTATAAACACTCTGGCGGTCCCCATTCGATCTGGCACCCAAAGCGTTTTCACTCCCGCAAATTAGAAAACCAACTGGCAATTGTGTTTCATCTTAGGCAGACCTTAATTCGCCAGCCAGCATAATATCATGTGCACATCATAATTTTGGCTGTGGGCACACCCCAAAGGTAGAATTGACACCACTCTTACCCACTGACCATAACAAACAGTAAGGAAGTTATTATCATTTTACATCCTCATGTGAAGTTAGTACTTAGTACAAAAATGAAAACAAAAAGTGCTCGGAACACATCATTTTTCACAGCAGATGCTGCCTGGCCCAGAGAGTTAATGTTCAGGTTGTTACGCTATCATTTTTTCAAATTCATTTTTTAATGGGATGTGGGCTTCAGTGGTTCGGCCAGCATTTATAGCCCATCCCTAATTTCCCCTGACAAGGTGGTGATAAACTGCCTTCTTGAACTGTTGCATTTCATGTGGAATAGGTATACCCATAGTGATGTTAGGGAGGGAGTTCCAGAATTGTGACCCAGTGACAGTGAAGGAACTGTGATATGTTTCCAAGTAAGGATTATGAGTGACTTGGAGGGAAACTTCCAGTTGGTGATTTTGCTATGTGTCTGCTGCCTTCTCCTTCTAGATGGTAATGGTCATGGGTTTGAAAGACGCTGTTGTAGGATCCTTGGTAAGTTCCTGCAGTGCATCTTGTAGTTATACACACTGCTGCCACTGTGCGTCGGTGGTGGAGGGATTGGGTGTTTGTGGAAGGGGTACCAGTCAAGGGGGCTTGCTTTTTCCTGGATGGTGGCAGACTTCTTGAGTGCTGTTGGAGCTGCACTAATCTAGGCAAATGGATAGTATTCAATTACATTCCTGACTTGTGCCTGGTGGACAGGCTTTGGGGAGTCAGGAGGTGAGTTACTTGCTGACTTCAAAATATATCGCCGTTCCTTCACTGTAACTGTGTCAAAATCCTGGAATTTCCTCCCTAACAGCATTGTTGGGGAGGGAATTCATACATGACTGCAGCAGTTCAAGAAGGAAACTCATCATCATCTTCTAAAGGACAATTAGGAATGGTCAATAAATGCTCGTCTCACCAGCGATGCCACATCCCATGAATTAATAAAAATAAATAGAAAAAAATATGCATGTCCCAAATTTCTTTTATATCAACCCATACCTGGTCAGCTAAATATATATATTTAAGGAGAGAATCTGGAATATATTGACAACTTCCCAGATCTTGGGAGCCGCCGCTCTCAAAACGCCATAGTTGTCGAGGAGATCCAACACTAGGCATAGGGTAGGTGTCCTCACCATATTCCTCTACTGCAATGAGACCTAGGCTGTGTGTCAGCAATACAAAAACGCCCGACTGAAATTCCACCATCAATGCCTCTGCCACATCCTCTGGATTCAATGGGAGGAACATCAAACAAACATTAGTATCCTTCCTGAAGCCAGCTCCACAACAATTCAGACAAAACTTTGCAAAATCAACTTTGATGGACTGGAGACTTTGTTAATGTCCCACCAGAGGCAGTGAATATCATCACTGCCCTTAAAATAGAATCCTTTCAGGCATCCACACATACTGTCACAAGATTATGGAAGAGCTCCTACGTGACTGCTTGGAGACAGTGGACTGGTCCATATTTAAGAACTCAGTGACCAACTTAAATGAGTATGCCACTACCGTCACAGACTTCATCAGCAAATGTGTAGATGACTGCGTGCCAAAGAAAGCAGTACGTACATTCCCCAACCGGTAACCATAGCTCAATCGCGAGATTGACTCCCTACTGAAGGACAGGTCTGAGGCGTTTAAGTCAGGTGACCCTGATCGATACAAGAAATCCAGGTACGACCTCCGCAAAGCCATCCGTGATGCCAAGAGAGAATATCAGACCAAGCTAGAGTCACAGACTAGCATTACAGACTCTCGACGGTTGTGGTAAGGCCTAAACAACATAACGGGCTACAAAGCAAAGCCGAGCAGTATCTCCAGCAGCAGTGCTACCCTCCCCGATGAACTCAATGCATTCTATGCTCGGTTCGAGCAAGAAACCAGCAATCCGCTGTCGAGTGCCCCAGTGGCCCATAACATATCCATACCTATCACAGCTTCCGAAGTCAGATCGAACTTCCTGAAAGTGAACCCTCAGAAGGCGACGGGCCAGGATGGGGTCTCTGGTCGTGCACTAAGAGCCTGCGTGGGCCAGCTGGCAGATGTGTTCGCGGATATCTTTAACCTGTTCCTACTGCGCTCTGAGGTCCACTCCTGCTTCAAGAAGACCACCATCATACCAATGCCAAAGAAGAACCAGGCAACGTGCCTCAATGACTACTGTCCGGTGGCCCTGACTTTAGTCGTAATGTAGTGCTTCGAGAGATTGGTCATGAAGCGCATCACCTCTGTACTCGCAGAACACCTTGATCCACTGCAATTCGCATACCGCCACAACTGGTCCACAGCAGACACCATCTCCCTAGCCCTACACTCATCCCAAGAGCATCTCGACAAGAAGGACTCCTACATCAGACTCCTATTTATTGACTACAGTTCCACCTTCAACACCATAATCCCAGCCAAGCTCATATCAAAGCTCCAAAACCTAGGACTTGGCTCCTCACTCTGCAATTGGATCCTCGACTTTCTAACCCACAGACCACAATCAGTAAGAATAAACAACAACACCTCCTCCACAATAGTCCTCAATACCAGGGCCATGCAAGGCTGCGTACTTAGCCCCCTATTATACTCCCTGTTCACACACGACTGCGTGGCAAAATTTGGTTCCAACTCCATCCACACGTTTGCTGACGATACGACCATAGTGGGCCGGATCTCGAAAAACGACGACGCAAAATACAGGCGGGAGATAGAGAACCTAGTGAAGTGGTGCAGTGACAACAATTTTTCCCTCAATCCCAGCAAAACTAAAGGGCTGGTTATTGACTTCATAAAGCAAAGTACTGTACACACCCCTGTCAGCATCAACGGGCTGAGGTGGAGATGGTTAGCAATTTCAAATTCCTAAAATCTGTCCTGGTCCACCCACGTCGACGCTACCACCAAGAAAGTACAACAGCACCTAAATGTCCTCAGGAAACTAAGGAAATTCGGCATGTCCACATTAACTCTCACCAACTTTTACAAATGCACTACAGAAAGCATCCTATCTGGCTGCATCAGAGCCTGGTATGGCAACTGCTCGTCCCAAGACCGCAAGAAATTTCAGAGAGTCGTGAACACAGCCCAGTCCATCACACAAACCTGCCTCCCATCCATTGACTCCATCTACACCTCCCGCTGCCTGGGGAAAGTGGGCAGCATAATCAAAGACCCCTCCCACCCGGCTTACTCACTCTTCTAACTTCTCCCATCGGGCAGGAGATACAAAAGTCTGAGAACACACACGAACGGACTCAAAAACAGCTTCTTCCCCACTGTTACCAGACTCCTAAATGACCCTCTTATGGACTGACATAATTAACACGACACCCCTGTATGCTTCACTCGTTGCTGGTGTTATCTGGTTACATCGTGTACCTTGTGTTGCCCTATTATGTATTTTCTTTTATTTCCTTTTCTTTTCATGTACTTAATGATCTGTTGAGCTGCTTGCAGAAAAATACTTTTCACTGTACCTTGTTACACCTGACAATAAACAAAATCCAATCCAACATGGGCTGGTTCTGACTAGATGGGCCGAATGGCCTCCTTCTGCTTGATAAATTCTATGATTCTATGTTTACAAGAATTTACTGTTTTTCTCTGCATTGGATGCACTACATCATGATTTACAATAATGCTATCAGGGGTAAATGTTTGAATTATGACAACTGGGTGCAAAAACATGATTTGTATTCAATTATGTTTAGAAGGTTGAATTTTGATCTAATCATGTATTTGAAATGATTAAAGGCTTCAACAGGGTAGATAAAGTGCAGCTATTTCCTCTCGAGAAAGAATCCAGAACAATCTTACATTATCTTATATTTAGAGCTAGGCAAAAGGTAGTGGAAATCTAGAAGCCTTGCAGAAGTCCAAGTAGACTATATCAAATGCATTTCCCTCATCTACACATGGTAGCATGGTGGTTAGCATCAATGCTTCACAGCTCCAGGGTCCCAGGTTCGATTCCCGGCTGGGTCACTGTCTGTGTGGAGTCTGCACGTCCTCCCCGTGTGTGCGTGGGTTTCCTCCGGGTGCTCCGGTTTCCTCCCACAGTCCAAAGATGTGCGGGTTAGGTGGATTGGCCATGCTAAATTGCCCGTAGTGTAAGGTTAATGGGGGGATTGTTGGGTTACGGGTATACGGGTTACGTGGGTTTAAGTAGGGTGATCATTGCTCGGCACAACATCGAGGGCCGAAGGGCCTGTTCTGTGCTGTACTGTTCTATGTTCTATGTTCTATGTACACACATGGTCACCTCTTCGAAAAATTCCATCAGGTTGGTCAGACATTGAGGTACAGATTAACCATGATGCAATTGAATGACAGAACAGGCTTGAGGAGCTGAATGGCCGACTAGTAATCATCCATGTTCCAGTAAGATGGTCCTGTTTTTCCATATATGCACTCCAGAAGTGAAACTGTTTCCATATTTTCCCTCCCCAAGGTACATGGCTTCATTAACTGTCGACATATAGCTCATCATCTGTTCATCATCAGCACTACAGCACACACAAATTGAAAGGACTACTCTCTCTCAATGTGAAAATATGCACGGCATTTAAAAGTAACTTTTAAGCTCAACTGTGTAAAAAGTCACAGTACAAATGCAAGCATTTCTATTTTTATTCAAAGTGGTTCCCGATATAATACATATCAATGGATGGTTCCCTGGAGGTTCACAACGCGCATTCATTCTAAGGCAATCAATCATGACACACTCTTTGAAGTCGAACGAAATTGCAAGTAACCTCTTGGTAATACTTGGTGATGCTACTGTAGACAAAGATAACTTTTCATAGCCCATATTCCTTCAAAGTAAAGTAAAGAACTTGAGTTTACTTGGCATCTTCTCAAGTCCTTAGGATATTGCAGTGTTTTTCATAACTCTTAGAATAGATTTTGCTTTTGGGAAATGAATGGATGCCCCTCCCGAACAAGCATCATCATGCCAGATTCGAACATTACGGAAGGCAGGCTGTCCCAAATTGGAGCTCACGTGCCTTCTGTATCAGGTAAATTCCCACCAAAGGGACACAAAGTGTATAATCTTCATACAAATTAACAGATCAAATTGGCTAAAGTAGCCAAGACAAGTAGCCACACATAGTGTTTTTGGGACAGTTTCTTAGAATATCACATTCAGGAAGCAAACAGAGAACAGGGTAATTTAGACCTGGTAATGTCTAATACGATCAATTAATGTCCTCAGAGTAAAAGATCATCTAAGCAAGAGTGATCATAACATGCTGGAATTCCACATTCACTTTGAGAGTGAGAAATTTGGATCTGAAACTAAATTTAAATAAAGGCAATAACTAGGGTGTTAAGACAGAGTTGGCGAAAGTAGAATTTGAAAATTGGTTGAAAGGTAAGATGACAGTGAAGCATTGGCAGATATTTCAGGAAATGTTTCAGAAATCTCAACAAAGATTTCTTTAATTCAGACAGAAAAATGCTATGGGAAGGATACACCATCCATCAATAACTAAGGGAGTTAAGGATTGAATGAAAAGTTGTACAATATTGTTGTACAAAGGTTTGGGAATATTTTTGAAGTGAGCACAGGGTGACTCCAAATGACAAAATGAGAGAAATCATAGAAAACTAGTTAGAAATACACAAACAGATGGTAAAAGTGTCTGCAAGTATATCAAAAAGGAGGAGAGTAGCTAAAGTAAACATTGGTTCCTTTGATAATGAGACTGGGGAATTAATAATCAAAAACAACAAAATAGTTGAGACTTTGTGTATGTATTTTCTGCTTGGACACATGGGCTGGGATTTTGCATCCTCATTTACCGTGGACATAAATGACAACATGGGTGCAAAATCTCACAAAGGGCTGAGAATTAGATTTGTGCAAAATGGTTATCCCCGCCCCTGCCAGTGACATAACCCCATTTAAATGCATTTAAATATTATTCAAAGTCATGTGTCAGCCATGCAAACCCCTAGTTAGACTACACCTGGAGCACTGTGAGCAAGTCTGGACTACACACCTGAGGAAGGATATATTGAACTTGGATGAAGTGCAACATAGGTTTATTAAAATTACAAGAGAGATTACACACATAGAGTGATACTCTCTGGAATTTAGAAGGTTAGCGAGGATTTGACTGAAGTTTTCAAGATATTGAAGGGAACAAATTGGGATAAATCGAGAGGAAATATTATTACTCATTGGACAGCATTGGTCTAGGGGGAATAATCAACAAATTAGAACCAGACCCTTCAGCAGTGAAATTCGGAAACGCTTCTCCACCCAAAAGTTGGTAAAGGTTTGGAACTCATTTTCACAAATAGCAATTGATGCTAGGTCAATTGGTAATTCTAACTGTGAGATGTGTTATGGCACAGCAGATGGTAAATGCTACCCAAATCACAAAGGGAAACTTGGAACAAGCTGACAGAGTTTATATATTATGAGGAGATATAAGTCAAGATAAGTAAATCCCAAGCTGTTTGTGATAATTTTAAATATTAAGATTTTATGGCCTCCCCGTGGCGTGTTTCACGGTGGCAGGAGGCAGCCTGCTGTTGACCCGGTGGCAGAATGTTCTGGTCCCACGTCTGTCAATGGGATTTCCCATTGAATCCACCCGATGCTGATGGGAAATCCACGACGCGGGAACAGCCGAGAGATCTCGCCCAATGTCTAGTTCAAAGTCTCACAGCCACACACAGCAGCCTTCATTCACACTTCAAATACGTTTCTTGCCTTTGATCTTCTAAGCCATTGTTTCGACAATCCTCGGAATTTCCTTTTTCCAGAATTACTTTTATTTTCCTATGACTGCTGTATTTATAAAGTAAACTTATTATTTTGTCTCCCATATTTGTGATTTCCCAATTGCACATGTTTCCTTTGAAATCCAACAATTAATTTTAAAATCAGTTCTCTCATCTGCTGAATACAAATTCCTGGTCAAGCTGCTTCCCTGTCCCCTGTACATTACCATTTCATCCACTTTCCTTCACACCTCCGGTCTTGATGTTTTGCAGTCTAACTGTCTAACACACACAAACTTGTTTCCCAGTCTATGACAATGATATTACAAAAATATTATTGTTGGAGCTGTACAGAACATTGGTGAGGTCACAGCTGGGGTACTGTGTGCAGTTCTGGTCATCTCACTAGGAAGGAGGTGATTGCACTGGAGGGGGTTCAGTGGAGATTCACCAGGATGTTGCCTGAGGTAGAGCATCTTAGCTATAAAGAGAGACTGGATAAGCTTGGATTGTTTTCTTTAAATCAGAGAAGACTGAGGGGGATATGGTCGGCAAGGTTAGCACTGTTGCTTCACAGTGCCAGGGACATGGATTTGATTCCTGGCTTGGGTCACTGTCTGTGCGGAATCTGCACGTTCTCCCCGTATCTGCGTGTATTTCCGCTGGGTGCACTGGTTTCCTCCTACAAATCGCAAAAGACGTGCTGTTAGGTGAATTGGACATTCTGATTTCTCCCTCAGTGTACTCGAACAGGCACAGGAGAGTCGCGACTTGGGAATTTTCACAGTAACATCATTTGCAGTGTTAATGTAAGCCTACTTGTAACAATAATAAAGGTTTTTATGATTATAAAATTATGAGGGGATTGGACAGGGTAGATAGGAAGCAGCTATTCCCCTTGGTTGAGCGGTTAATCACAAGGAGGCATATTTTTAGGCTGAGGGGCAAGAGATTCTGAGAGGATTTGGGAAAAACATATTTCACTCAGAGGGTAATGAGAATCTGGAATGCGCTATCTGGGAAGGTAGTGGAGGCTGCAAACCTCACAATCTTTAAAAAGTACTTGGATGAGCACTTGAAACACCATCAGATTTAAGGATGTGGAACAAGTGCTGTTAAATGGGATTAGCGCGAGATTAAGGGTAGTTATTGATGTGTTGGGTAAACTGGGTCTGCGAGGACTGTGTTTACTGCAGTAGTGAGAGAGACAGGCTTCCAACACTTGAAGAAATGCAAGTCGATTTTATTGAACTCTTAACTATCATACATGCTGTAACTGTGGGTTGACACTATGCTGAGTTGACTGGAGACCTGAGGCTAACCTGACCAGACTATTTTACTACCACATGGTGTTTGTTCTAGTTGCTGCTCACGAGCTCTGACTGTCTCAGAGGCTGGATCCCAAGAGAGCGGGAAAACTAGTGCCCTCTGGCTTTATAGTGGTTTTGTCCTGTCTGGTGATTGGCTGCTGTGTTCTGTGTGTTCACTGGTCATCCTGTGTATCAATCAATGCCTGTCTGTGCACCATAATATACCTGGATGTATATTATAACAGTTATTGTCGGTGCAGATTTGATGGGCAATTTAACCTTTTCTGCACTGTGACTCTAAGAACTCTCATTTTTCCCACAGATGGATAGAATTTTGTTAACAAAAGGCAGTAAATGACTTTGTGGAAGAGAGAGTTAGGTTGCAAATCAGCCATGATCTTATTGAATAGTGGGACCGGCCTGAGCGGCTAAATGGCCTTCCTCGGTTCTTCTGATAACTGTTGAAGTGCACTCACTGGTGTTTTGTAGGGAAATGTAACTGTCATAATATCCACTCATGTATATAATGAGATGCAGACAGGCAGTGATTGACACACAGGATGACCAGTAAGCACACAACACAGTGCAGCCAATCACCAGACAGGACACTACCACTATAAAGCCAGAGGGCACTAGGTTTCCCGCTCTCTCTGGACCCAGCCACTGAGACAGTTGGAGTCCATGAGCTAGCAAGTGCAAACACCAGGCGGTCTGGTCAGGCTAATACTAGGTCTCCAGTCAGTTCAGTATAGTGTCGATCCACAGCTGAATATGTTTATCAGTTCTATTGTTGAATAAAACAGTGTTGGATCTTCTCCAGTGTTAGACGTCTGTTTCTAGCTTCCCTGCATCGAGTGCAGCTCACATCGAACCAACCTGCCTAACACATCAGTAACAGCCAATTTATGCACAAAAGGAAAATTACTAAACAATTTCTTTTTTTTGCGTCGATTTTCCAGGGACTCATTGGTTCCTTTACAAACAATGCCAAAGAACCTTCTATAGCTACCTGAGAAAATGAACAAGCCCTCAGTTCAACATCTCATCTGAAGATTCTCAGTTTCTGAGGCTAAGTACCAGCGCGAACAGAGAATCCGGGAGGTTCATGACAGGAAATCAGAGTGAACCCCTCGCTGACTCCGGTACTGGTGAGAGGCTAGTACCGGCGCCGCATGAAACTCCCACAGATCGCGCTGAAAACAGCCGGAGAATGGCCAGGTCCCGTGCCACGCATGCACAGGGCTGACGACCTGCACTGGTTCCGCTATAAAACATGGCATCGGCAGTGGTCAAACCCTAACCCGCCAACCGTGATCCCACAGCCCACCCACTGGCAACTCCCACAAGTCGTCCCAGCCCTAGCAGAAGCTTCCCCCCCCCCAACCTCCGGCCAGCGGCACAGATCGCGGACGAGTGTGGCGGCACTGGACACGTGGCCCACTGTCAGGAACTTGGCCCATCGGAGGCAGAGCATTGCAGGTGGGCTGGCCGATGATGCACCAACGGCATTGAAACGGCGCACGCCATGCGTCACGATGATGTCGTTTTGGAGAGGGCTGAGCTTGGTAGACTGCCGCCAGCCCTGATTCCGGCATCGGAATTCATTCTCCGCCCGATCGCCGGTCACGCACTCGCCCATTCCACAACATCGGATCCATGGTTTGCTGAATACCTCTGCCAGTATTGTCTGCCCACAGAGTAGCACCTGTAAGGTATAAAGCAGCTGTTTCTCATGGGCAGCAAATTTAATATAGCTATAACTATTTCCACTGGAAAATAACTGTGGAGTCTGAAACAGTACCTTGTGCACGCTAAGTTTAATGGTGCACTCAAATTTCCTAATTTAGCCTCTCCTAGCAGGACGGTCAGCATTTGGAAATCAAATTTCAGTGGAAAAATCTTGCTTTGGCCAAACCAACTGCAGTAGATAACATTTTAATCCAATTTGAACTTTTCTTATGACCCAGTTCCAAACATCTTATTTGACTTACAAGAGCTATGTTAAAACACATACACGTTAACTTATAGTCAAACAGCTTTCACCCTTTGATATACAATGTTTAAAAGTATATATTTTATGATGAGGTGCCACGTCAAGAGACCTTTACTGACATTTGTAAATGCTGAACAATATGACTAAAGAGCATTGCAACAGCAGCAAAACAAAAATTACATCCAAGAAATGAATTAGACCTCTAGAAATGGACGTAACATTTGCAATGATTTGAAAAACAGACAGTGCTCTGGACTGTGTGCTAACATTTGCCGGTTGTCCAAAATCTAGAAAACTCCTCTGTGTTGTTTTTCTTCCAGTGATTAACTATCGTTGGTTAGAAGCTGCTGTCATTGTGATGAAATGAGCCTCCAAAGGGCAGTCACAACAAAACAGATGACCAGTCAACACCACAAACATCGGAGTGAAGTAAGTGGCTTTAAGTCTGTCGGGTCAAACTACATCGAATTCATTACTATTTCATGAGACATCATTGATTGAGATTTCCATTAAGAATTCTGAGGCGGTTTTGTTTGTTTACCATTTGATTCATTTCTGTCGGCTGTCAAATCTACACTCTGCCCTTCAAAGGTGCAAAATCCTTAAATCGGTTTTGTTCCACTTGTTTCTCTATTTTTAAATGTAAGGCTTGTGGAAGATTTTGCTGTTGTACAGGCTGTTGCACGTAATGAAGCATGTCTACAGATCTATCACTTGTGCAGGTGCAGTAGCCGTTTAATTGTGGCCTAGATGGTTTTCTCATTCTTGTAGACACATTGAGGTAGTAGTTAGAGCAAGAGATCAAAATTAAAATGAAGAACCAAAGTTAAGATACTCTCTTTTAAATTTGACATGAACTGAAAGGAAGTTCTGATATACAACTTAAAATTTGTTTAGCTTAATGGGCCAAATTTTGCAGTAAAATAATATTGAGGTTACAAACCAATAACCAACTGTGGTTTCTAAAGAGATGATGAGAATAGAAAATGGAGGTGATGAGAATGGAAACTGGGTTTAAAAACAGTGCAGCCACTCTATCCACAGCAGCGGATCATTGTTAACATCTAAATCAGAGAGCAACATTGAGTCACCACACCCTTTCCTCCAGAATCTGTCATATAATATCTCATTGAGAGACACGCTATTGAAATACATGGGGCTGAATTTTATAGCCTTGGTACAAGGGCGGAAAACTGTAAGCTGTTCAGACATCCATTGACTTTAGCGGGGCTGAAAAGTAAATAAAATTCCACTATGGAATAGTATGAGGATGCTGATGCACCCTAAGCTCAGGAAACAAAATCAGGGGTTGTCCATCCCAACAGTCAGCATGTCAACCCATAGATTTTCCCATAGACTTTCCATGGACTTAAACACTGCAATGTGTGAAATATGGGTCGGAGTTCATTGGAGTTTTGATTACATGAGGGAAAAGGAGCTGAAAGATTGCCCGGTATGAAGCTACTGGAAAAATCTACGGTGGTCCCCAGAGTCTTGTGGAAAAAGAAAGCAACCAGCAGATTGGCTTGGAAGCATTGAGAAGGCAACCAGAACAAGCGACTGAGGCATCCACATTCAAGAGGTAGTAAATGAAAATCTTACTTCTGAGAATAGCGGGAACTGAGGAGAATTAAATTGGTTTCTAGAAGCCTTATGGGAGTCCTTACAGAAGTAAATAAGATACTGATGTGTCTTATAAAGAAAAGTAAGGCTTTAAACTGAGTGCATAATATGCATAGTTATAACCAACATTATTGAGGCTGCTTGTTTTCTTTAATTCTTTTGTATACAATAACGTTTGTTTTCATTTCAAAATGTGAAATCTTATAGTGAAGGTGTTTGGATTTCACTTTAAATGTTAATGGTCCTTGAGAGGGACATAAAAGGTTTATGTAGCTATCTGCACGATCACACTAGAGTTTGGTTACCTCTTTGATGTCGTGGTGTATGGCAAATTAGTCACCGTGTGAGATATGGGCCGCAATTTAACCACCTCATTGCAGATTGGGGGCACCAGGTGAATATCTGGGCCAGGGGCGTGAGCGGCTTTGCATCTGGGAGACCTTAAAGCCATCTTTAAATACTGTGGGGACCCATAACTGGGGAAACCACAGTTGGAGCCTGTCTGTCCCACCAAACACTTCCAGAACAGAGCCCTGCTGTGGCTTTTATCCTGAAAGTCAATTCCACCCCTTTTGACTGTGAGCAGCCTCCAGCTTCACAGCTGAAGGATATTTCAAATGAGGAATTAGACTTGTTAGTTGTGAAAGTACTTCATATTCCTCAACTCTGAAGTGTCTCCTCGCAGACATACACGCCATGTCTCACAGGATGATTAGTGCATGCATGTCAAGCAGCATGGTAGCACAGTGGTTAGCATAATTGCTTCACAGCGCCAGGGACCCGGGTTCGATTCCCGGCTTGGGTCACTGTCTGTGGGGAGTTGGCACATTCTCCCCGTGTCTGTGTGGGTTTACTCCGGGTGCTCCGGTTTCCTCCCACAGTCCAAAGATATGCAGGTTAGGTGGATTAGCCATACTAAATTGTCCTTAGGTTAGGTGGGGTTACTGAGTTACAGGGATAGGTTGAAGCGGTGGGCTTGGGTGGGGTACTCTTTCCAAGAGCCGGTGCAGACTTGATCGGCCGGTGGTAGCAGTGACACCACAGGCTGGAGGTAGCATCCCATGTGTAGGGGACCACTGTATACTCTGACCCGGCCACCCATCAGGCTGTGGAGGGACCCAGAAGTGGAGGCCAGCGATGGCCCAAAGTTTACAGGTTTCAGTGGCCATTCAATGAAATGACGGATACCATGTGGCGCAGAAGACTCCATCTCAAGAGAGACAGTGCGGCACCTGGAATGTTGACCTGCAAGTACCGGGCATCAGGGAGTGCTCTATATTAATAGGAAAGGGTTCCATTCCTGGAATGTTCAGATCATGTGTGACCACCGCCTCCGTATCATGCACATGTGTGTCCGCCACCGAGGGAATGTGCATGACAGCTACACACTGGGGCACTTGGATATCCCCAGTGTCTGTGAGGACCACCCCAGGATGGCGGGTTGGCATTTGGGGGATCAGGGATATCCGCTGAGATCATGGCTGATAATGACGGTGCAGAGGCCTGAGACCGAGGTGGGGACCTGTTATAATGAGGCCCACTTTGCACCTGTGCTGTCATTGAGTGGTTTATTGGACTGCTGAAAATGTGGTTCCGATGCCTCGACCACTCTGGTGGTGCCCTGCAGTACGCCCCCAAAGGGTTTCCTGCTTTGTGATGGCCTGCTGAGCTCTCCACAACCTGGCACAGCAGCGGGCCGACAGGCTGAAGAAGCGGGAGGAGAGATATGTGGCCTTGTCTGAGGAGGAGGAGCCGATGGAGCAGGAGGAGCTGGAGGACGAGTCTGAGGGGACAGGCGGTGGCAAGGGTCTGACATGCCAGGAGGACTAGGGAGGCCTTCATTGTCTCCAGGTTCTCATCGGGCAAGGCTGTTCTATCCCCATTTCCCTCCCTCCCCCCATTTCCCTCCTTCCTCCTGGTCCTCCTCCCCCAATTCCCCCCCCCAAACCCCCATTTCCTTTCTTCCCCCATTCCCTCCTCCCCCATTTCCATCTCCCCCAATCCCCCTACAACCAAAAACCCCACTCTGCCTCCCCCATTCCCCAAACCCCATCACACCGCACCCCCACGACCAACCTGTTCCACAATCCAATGGTCTGTGTAACATTACCCCAGGGTGATGGACTTGTGTCGGCCCTGTCAGCGGGTCAATAGACAAGGCAGGAGAGATGATATCTTGCTGTGAGGAAACCTGTGCTGCTCATCAATTTCGGTAAAAGTCTGACTCCTGTCTTTCTGCTGACAGCGCGATCACACCCACCCTCTGAACGAGGTCTGCATTGGGGGCTTTTGATCTTGGACCACTGTGCCTGGGGGCGGGAGGCGGGGAGCGGGGGTTGGAGGGGGGGAGAGGTGGGCAACAGGGCTGGGGGTGCAGGCAGAGCTGCTGTGAAGATTAATCTGACGGAGGCTTCACATGTATCAGGTATTAGATGTTTTTTTCTCTTTTTTTATAAATTTAGAACACCCAATTATTTCTTTTCCAATTAAGGGACAATTTAACGTGTTCAATCCACCTACCCTGTACATCTTTGGGTTGTGGGGATGAAACCCACGCAAACACAGGGAGAATGTGCAAACTCCACACGGACAGTGACCCAGAGCCGGGATTCGAACCCGGGTCCTCAGCGCTAACCACTGCGCCGCATGTCCCCCTCGCTGTTGCATGTTTTAATAGTGGACATTTACATTCCCCCCAGCTACAGGTAGTGAACTCCCGAGTGCCCGCTCAGCGCTCCTCACGCTGCTTGATCTTTCCTGATCCTATGCTATGTCTAGGTGTCCCCCCAGATGCACATCAGAGGTTTAGGCAACCTGCTGCTTTCCACACCCTGTGAACTTTGATGCCCTTTGCGGACATCCTCTGGAGGGCCTTGAGTTGGAGGGCCCGGCCAACTTAGCACTGTCACAGGCGTCATTGTGTCAACCTGTTCTGTCCACCTCCTTTGAGGTGCACCGGTATCAGGAGGGAGGATTTGGAAGAACTGGAGACCGCTATTGTCTCCTTGGTGGCAGAATCTGGGTTGGCTCCAGCACTTCCTTTTCCCTGATGGTGCCCGTAGGGCCCTGGGGGACTCCATGGGATGGAGGGGCATCTGGAGAGAGCTCCAGAGGCCTCTGAGTCATTTGGCACTGATAGTCCATTGTCTGCACCATGTTGCCAACGCCCACAGTGATGCTCCTCAGCGACTGGGCCATGCTTTGGAATGCCTCTGTAATGTTCATCTTCATCTCTGACATGTCCCTCATCGATTGGGACATGATGTCGAGGCTCCCAGCCATGGTCATCACAGACTGAGCCATGCCTTTGGCACCACTGCTCAAGATGTGGATGTCATGCTCCAGGTTTTCCACTGCAGTCACCACCCTAGCAGTGTTGGCCTCGGTGCCAAGCATAGTCGGCACCATCACTTGCGCCCAAAGCCTTTGGGACTCCTCCAATCGGCTTTGCAGTTGCTGGTGAATTCCAGGAAGCTCCAGAAATCTATGCACCCAATGTTAAATTGCAAAAACCGTGTTACTATCACTGTAATTGAGCTATTAAGATATTGAAATTGACAACATGTCCCTCCCAAGGAGGTTGCACAAAAGCGTTCAAATGAAATGTGGAAGTTGTCAAGTTGGAGCCGGCTTCCTAACGTTCTGTCAGTTTTCCAGGCTGAAATCCCCTCTACCCACTCTCCAAACTATGCTCATTAAAATTCAGCCCAAAGACACATTCACTGTTGCATTTTTCAGAATGTTGGCAACCAGTCAAACAATTCTACATGGGTGAATGCTTGCTTAACTAAACAAGACTATAATTTAAATACAAGGTCATGTACAACACTCCTACACAGTTTGAATTCTGCACCTACAGTGCTAATGCTGTGCTGGGAACTTGATTTGTCAATTTAATGAATAAAAGTGATTTATTTAAAAATAATGACAGTTTAATTTGTGGAAAGCGGGATGTAGCTTGATTCATGCCAGCCCATCAATGCAATTGTCTTCTACATTAACAATTTCTTGTTCCTCCTTCAAGCATACAAACTGACACCCGGGTTCATTTGGCTCAAATATATTTGTCTCTCACACTCTAAAATTTTGCATTTGTCACTGCTAAAACAGAACTTTAGTGGTGACTTAAAAGAATCCAATACTGAAGAAATTTAACTCAGTCATCATCTTCACAACCATGAGGTGGAAGTGGCCTAGATGGTGCTCAAGGAATCAGTGTAACTGATGCAGTGTACATAATGAAGGCCTATATTACTGACACACGGGGTGAGTGTTTTTTGATTTCACTGCTCTTGAGCCCAGCATGACCAGGAGCCAAATGGATAAGATTAAATTATACCTCCCTATCCTCCTCTTCTAAAACCAGGACTGCCTTTGACATTCTCCAAAGGAATTCCCATGATGAAGAGTTTCTATACAAAACCACAAAATCCTAGAAACTCAAATCTGCTCAGTTATGGGCAATAATGATAGTGTCACAGTTCTTGAACGAGATGCAGTTCCTGAATTAGAATCTACATAGTTGGAGGTGAGAAGCAGGAAGGTGGCCTTGTTTGGTATTTACTCTAGACCTCCAAATAGTGGGGAGGAAGTAGAAGAGAGCATTTGTAGGCAGATTATGGAAACCTGCAGGGCAAGTAGGGTTGTGATAGTTGGGGATTTCAATTACCCTAAGGTAGACTGGGAAATGGGTAAAATGTGAGGCACGGAGGGGGTAAATTCCTGCAGTGTGTGCAGGAGAACTTTCTGGAACAGTACATTTCCAGTCCTATCAGGGAGAAAGCTGTGCTGGATCTGGTCCGAGGAAATGAGGCAGGGCATGTGGAGAACGTCAAAGTTGGGAGCCATTGGGAGATAGCGATCATAATATAATACGATTCAATATTAAGTTGGAAAAGGATGAAAATCAGTCACGGATTAAGACCCCAGATTGGGAAGGGCACATTTTAGGGGTCCAAAAGTTGAACTGGAGCAGGTTGATTGGAAATGCATTTTAAAACAGTAGATGAAAAATTGGGAGAGTTTCAAAGGAGAGATGAATAGGGTGCAAGCTACGTACATACCCATGAGAAATAAATATTGGGTATCCTAAGCTAGAGTACCCTGGATGACGAAGGATATTGATGATTACATAAGGAAGAAAAAATAGGCATATGATGCATGCCAGAATAACAATAGCAATAGAAACCAGGAAGAGTATCTCAAATGCAAGAGAGATGCTAAGGCTGGAATGAGGAAGCATGAGGAAAGGGTTGCAGGCTGTGCTAAAACAAATAGCAAAATGTTCTTCAAGCATATTAATGTTGAAAGATTAGTGAAGGACAGACTGGGGCCCATAAGGAACAAGCAGGATAAACTGCTCACTGAAGCGGAGAGTGTGGTAGTGGTACTTTGCTTCTGTCTTTACCAAATTAGAAGATAGTGACAATAGCCCAATTGTAAATGCGGGTGTTCTGCAACTGAGCAGTATAGTGATAGATAATGAAAAGATGCTAAAAAGACCTTCAGCACTCCAGGTAGAGAAGTCACCTGTCCCAAATGGGATACATCCTAAATTGCTGAGAAAGGTAAGGAAGCATATTAAGGAGACGTTGACAGAGGTTTTCCAGGCCTCTGAACACAGGATTAGTCCCGGGGAATTGGAGGATTGCAAATGTGACGCCGCTGTTTAAGAAAGGGGCAAAGGGTAACCCAGGATACTACAGGTCTGTCAGCTTGACATCACCAGTGAGAAAACTGATAGAGGCCATAATACGGGATCAGACAAATATACACTGAGAGAAAAATAAGTTAATACTAGTCAGTCAACATTGATTTGTCAAGGGCGGGTCATGCCTAACAAATTTAATTGAGTTATTTGACGAGGTGACACAGGCAGTGGATGAAAATGAAATGAAATGAAAATCGCTTATTGTCACGAGTAGGCTTCAATGAAGTTACTGTGAAAAGCCCCTAGTCGCCACATTCCGGCGCCTGTTCAGGGAGGCTGTTACGGGAATCGAACCGTGCTGCTGGCCTGCTTGGTCTGCTTTCAAAGCCAGCGATTTAGCCCTGTGCTAAACAGTGACATTTGATAGTAAGGTATGGGGCAGGAAAGGATGTTCAAAGAGACAACTGAATTTGATTGCGGTTGCTGGAGATGAATCATCTCAGCCCTAGGACATACCTGCAGGAGTTCCCCCAAGTTAGATTCAACTATGTCCAGCTACTTCATTAATGACCTTCCTTCCATTATAAGGTCATAAGTGGGGTGTTCGCTGATCATTGCACAATGTTCTGTTCCCTTCACGACTCTTCGGATACTGAAGCCATTGGTGCCCATATTCAACAAGGTACAGCATTGTTTTGGCTTGGGTCAATAAATTGCAGTTACATTCATGGCACCCAAGTACCAGGCAATAACCATCTCTAACAGGAAAGAATTCAGCCATCTCCCCATGGCATTCAATGGCATTGCTGAATCTCTCAATTGATTACCTTCACGACCACTACTATCTCGAGGGACAAGAGAATGTGTCTTCAATGAGCCTCACTCCCTCAACTGTCACACCATAGCCACTTTCCCACAGTTGCCCCTGTAAACTCCACCTGAAGGAAGCTCTTTGACCCTTCGGAGCCTCAGTGGTTCGTATATCCCCACCCATGGGTGAGGAGTGAGGGAAATAGTGGACCAGCTTCCTCATGGGGGAACAAGACGCTTTCCCATGACATTCCTTGAACCGGGTGACTGATGTGAAAATTCACCATAACGTCTTGCGTTATAGTCACATTTGTGCCACTTCTCTGTTATGTTGATGTGAGTATGAACCTTGGTGTTTAATGCTTGGGGGGGCGAGGCTTCCAACTATTTTGATGACATTTTTTAGCTCACCCATGCCTTCCACAGGATGATTTTTATTGAAACCATCAACCTTGGTGGGATTCGAGCCAGGGAACCCAGCGCATTGTCCTACGTTTGTGGATTATTAGATTAGCAACCCATACTGCGCGGCCACAGGAGGTAAAAATTGGGCACACTCGAGCATCGCAATGCTGACTAAATTGTTACAATTGACTCCTCAAGGACCGGTCAGGGAACTGATTAACTACCTGGCTTCCCCTTGGCGTAGGCGAGGCACATCTGATGCATTGGAGACTGAAATTAGCATGTCAGCTTCAGCCTTAAAGGGTGTCCTCATTCCCCCAACTCTTAAGGGCTGCAAATTAAATAAACCGCCCAGTTTGAACAGCAAGCCACACATACACGAATCCTAGACAGCCTGGCCTCCATAACCAGCGGCCTTGAACTTCTATACATCTCATGCCCTCTGGCATCACAGTGTTGCCTGGGTGTGGGGGCTCATTTTCACTGCAGTCTTCCTCTTACCTGTGTGAGGATCTTCAGGTCTCATGAGGGTTGAAAACATCGCTTGTCAGAGTTCCCCATTCTGCTCATGCAGCCTGGCACCTCATAGAACCTCATGAATGAATCTCACAATCACCCCACCCACTCACTTTGCAGCTGCCACTCTGGAAGGGCAATCACTCACATGTGATATCGCCATGAGCCCAGCAAGGAGGACACTGGAAGTACTGCCTGTGGAGAGGCTAAATAGACTCGAACTGTTTTCATTAGAAAGATGGAGATTGAGGGGTGACCTGATAGAGGTATACAAGATTATGAGGGCATGGATAGAGTGGATGGGCAGGCACTCTTTCCCAGGGCGGAGGGGTCAGTCACGAAACGACATAGGTTTAAGGTCCGTGGGGAACGTTTAGAGGACATGTGCGAGGCAGTTTTTTTACGCAGAGGATGGTGAGTGCCTGGAACGCGTTGTCAGGGGAGGGTGTGGAAGCAGATACATTAATGTCGTTCAAAAGCACATGGATAGGATGGGTATGGAGGGATAGGGCACAAGGAGGTGCTGAGGGTTTTGGCAAAGGTTGGTATCATGGCCGGTGCAGGCTTGGAGGGCCGAAGGGCCTGTTCCTGTGCTGTATTGTTCTTTGTTCTTTGTTAAAGCCCTGGAGAGAGTGCAGAGGAGATTTACTAGAATGATACAAAGAATGAGAAATTTTAGATACAAAGAAAGTTTGGAGAAATTGTGCTTGTTCTCCTTGGGGCAGAGAAGATTAAGAGGCAACCTTACTGAATGTTCAAAATTCTGAACAATTTTGACAGGGTAAAGAAGGGTATTCTATTTTCATTAGTTGGTAAATCAGTCACTCGGGGTCACAATTTCAAGATGGTTAGCAAGAGAGCTGGGAGTGAGATGAGAAGAAATGTCTTTACTCAGAGAGTTGTTGGGGTTTTAAATGTGCTGCCTGGGAGAGTGGTGGAGGTGGATTCCATAGGAGGTTTCAAAAGAGAGCTGGATTTATATTTGAAAGTGATGAATTTAGAGGGCTGCAGAGATAGGGCTGGGGAATGGGGCTAGCTAAGTTGCTCTTTTGGGAGTCGGTGCGGACACGATCGGCAGAATGGGCTCCTTCTGTGCTGTAAATGACAAAGAAAAAAATAACAAAAATAACAAAATGCTTACCTAGCCAACGATGCCCAAACCAGCAATGGTGTGGGGATGCTGGTGCTGGACTGGGATGGGTGCAGTAAGAAGTCTCATAACACCAGATTAAAGTCCAACACGTTTATTTGAAATCACAAGCTTTCGGAGCACTGCTTCTTCAGTCGCGATGAACAACCAGCAAGGTGGATAATGGGGAACCTGTGGATGTGGTCTCTCTAGACTTCCAGAAGGTGTTGACAAGATGCCACATAAAAGACTGATCCAGAATGTGAGATCGCACGGGATTGGGGGTAGAATACGAGATTAGAGTGAGGATTGGCTGATTGACAGAAAGAAGAGGGTAGGGATAAATGTGCCCTTCTCTTGCTGGTGAACTGTAACTAAGCTGGGTACCACAGGGGCAAGTCCTTGGACAACAACTGTTTACAATCTATATAAATGATCTGCAAGCAGGGACAGAGTGTAACATAGCTAAATTTACGGATGATACTAAAATGGGTGGAAAAGCAGGCAGTGAAGAGGAGATGAAGATTTTACAGACGGATATAGGTAGGCTAAGAGGTTGGGCCAAAATTTGGCAGATGGAGTTTAATGTAGATAGGTGTGAGGTTATCCATTTTGGCCAAAAAAAATAGAAAGGCAATTTATTATCTAAATGGAATGCAGATTCAAAATGGGTCTGGGCAGAGGAATCTGGGTGTGTTTGTTCATGAATCGCAGAAAGTCGATATGCAGGTGCAGCATGTAAATAAAAAGGCAAATGGAATGTTAGCATTTATTGCAAATGGACTATAAAAGGACAATAAAGTAGAGAGGTGTTGTTCAGTTTTGTGCTTGCTGCTGCTATGCACACTCTCAAACCTATCACCTGACCTTTCCAGAAACATTGACCAGTGGTGGGAACACATTGAGGTTCCATTCTAATGCATTCCCCCACCATTTTGCCACCATGTGGCTGGTAAAATCTATGTAAATTCAAGGTGTTATGATCTCTACGATTGACAGCTGTGGAGGTAATGTTTCTTCTCTGTCAGTCTGTTTGTCTGTAAACGATACATCTCAAAAACTAATAGATGGGTTTCCATGGAACTTGGTACACTTTGAAGTTATGGTCCAATAAAGAACTGATTAGGGAGCTAACATTTCGAGTCTGGAGCTTTGACAGTGTTATCCAGGCTCAAAATGTTAGCTGCCTTTTCTCTCCACAGATGTTGTCAGACCTGCTGAGATTGTCTAGTATTTCTGTTTTGGTTTCAGATTCCAGCATCGCAGTAATTTGCTTTTATTTTAAGAACTGACGAGTGTTTGGCAAAGATGCTGATTCTGATGCTGATACCTTTTTTTTAAAAATCCTGACATTTTTTGGAAGATCCATTACCATTGGAAGATAGAGATAATTTTCTTTTTTAATACAATGTTCGTGCTTGGTTTGTTTAGAGTGTTGTTTTAGAATGTTGTGATTTGTCTCAGTTACTGTGGTGCAATTTGTTCCAGATATAAAATATGAGCAGAGTTTTTGGAGCAGTTTGTTGGATGTAGATTGGACTGAAACCTCTTCAGTGAGATGGAAGCACTTAATAAAAATAAATAACTTTTCAGCTTTGTAGTCGCACAGCATCAACCAGGCAGAGAAAGGCCTCAGGCAACAGCTGAGTAATTGTAATAATGTTGAATTAACACTGCATGGAAAAGATATGTGCTTCACTGAGTGCTTTCTTCACTTGTTATTATTGTTTATGCTAGAAAGTACAAATTCAGGCAAGAACTTACTAACTTGGGACTGAACCTTCCATGAGTGGCAATCATTGTCATACTGCCATTCTGCAGCTTTTAACTTATCTTAGTCTGGAAGTGACACATTTCTCACCTGGACCTCTGACCCAGGCTTGCTGTAAAATGTGCACCGTAGCTGCTCCTGGAGATTTTCAGTGCAGTGCAGGATTGTCAGTGCAAATAGTGCTACAAAACTGTTTTACTGGACTGTCTGCTTTGTTCTGGTAAGTTTAAACATCCCAGTCGCGTTGACAGGTTAGGAAAAAAGGTAATTGTGTAAAGTAAGTGGGTGAGATGGTAGGGTGGGTCGAGTTGAGGGACAGCTATTGGGTGGTCAGTGGGGATTTGTTGTGGGCGAGGTCACTATCTGTGGGTGCAGCCGGGGGGGGGGGGGGCAGAGAGTGGTTAGTCGTAGGGTGGGTGGGGGAAGCTGGGGGGTAGTGAGGGAGCAAGTGGAGGGGTCAGGGGGTAGTCAGGGCTGGGTATAGGTGGTTGGGGGTCGGGGGTCGGTGGCAATCCCTGAGAAGGGGGGTAGTCGGGGGTCCACTGGAGTCTAGCATTAATATAGCTATCCAATAAGTCAAACTGGTTTTAATCTTTCTATCCTTTCCTGGATAACTATTGCGCTCAATGAGTTGGAACCATTTGAAGTCTCCAACTTTAAATCAGGATGCCGTAGGGTTCCAGAATCAGGAGAATTGCCCAACTGAGTCAAAACTTCCTGGGCAATTCCTGTGCAGCCCTTGTATGGGGACTTCCGAGGGGTCCCCTAGTGGATCCTCCGCGGTGCACCTGGCATGTGACCCTCCATGGAAGATCTGTTTGTTTCACAAGTGAAATCATTGATGGCTCAATTATTTAACTGCATAGATTAAGGATAGATTTTCTTTGACAGTAATGATTAAAATTAACTAATAAACTGCAACCCCAGTCTTATCAATTATTCTGGAAGGATTTCCTTGACTTACCTTTGAAATAACCACATTGGTTGGCTGCATAAATCCTCTGACATAAATATATCCATGAATGTATTTTAATGTATCCGAAACAAAAACAAATAAAGATGCAAATATTGGGTCCTGAAGCTACTCAGGTGGTTGCAGAAATAGATTAGGCAGCATGTGGAAAAAACAAAAACTTGTTAGCAATTTGCAATCTTAATGTTCACTTTAGCAAATTCATACCTTAATGCAACTCCCATTTTCTCTCCAGCAGCCAATGTTGGTAATGTCTGGATGTCCAGATATACCTGGGGATGGGGAGAGGCTATAGTACTTGAAGTGGCACTTCCAGGGCAGGAAACTACGGATGATCTACGTCCTTGGTGTCACTCTGCTACTTCTTTTTCTTCTCTCGGACAATATGCTTAAATCAGACGGTATGCTGATCCTTCTTGCTTTCCTTTCACTGAAACCTCCTTTGGTTGTGCTCTGTGTCTCATACATGCCAATTATTTCTTTGATTTTGTTTCCTATTATGTCTCCTTTTATATCTTGCTAGTGCCAGGTATGCTGTTTGATCATTCCTCACTCGAACACTTCACATGGAATTACATAGAATTTTACAGCACAGAATGCTTATGCTCTATGCAAACCTCCACCCCACTTTGCTTCATCTCACCTTTTCAAAATTCCATTGTAATTCTATTTCTATTTCTGTATGTTTACAAATTCCCTCCCTTTCCTCTTGATTCATTGGGTTTCTTTTAAAAATGCTATTCAACTGCAGTATCTCGGGTGGGATTTTCCAGTCGCCCACGCTGAAATCGCATTTGGCAATCTGCCGGAGAATCCCCGTTCACAACTGAATCGGGGGCGGCGCCACTTTTGTGATGCCATAGCGGTGTCCTCTCTGAGCATGCCATGCGCCGTATCGCCGGCCTCAGGACATTGCCTGAGTCCCACCGCCCGATGCTCCACCCCTGACCGGCTGAGTTCTCGATGGCGTCGGTTGTGTGTGGTCTCATCCGTCGGGAACCCGCATGGCGGCTGCGGACTCAGTCCAGCACCGCCACAGTCAGGGGAGGGCCGATCCGCGGTCAGGGAGGACTTTGCCAGGGGCTGGTGGCACTGTTGGGGGCGGTCCACTGCACGGGAGACAGGCATGTGTGGCCACGGACCCACCAATTCTCCAGGCCATATCGTCAGATAGAGCCAGGTGCTCTACACTGCCTTGATGCGAGCCCCCAGCCAAACGGAGGATTGGTGGCCATTTTACGCCATTTATTCTGTCATAAAACGCCACCGTTCCCACGCTGACGTGTGGACATAGCCTCAAAATCAGAGCATCCAGCTCCCATCTCAAAGGATAGTCAAGTGTTGAAATATCAACTGACTTCTGATTTTGCTCAGATCTTTTCGCACCTGGTGAGTTTTTCCAACAGCTTTTGTGTGTGTATTCAGATTTACAGCAACCATTGTATTTAGTTTTTCTTGACACATTCTTGAACACCACCATTGTTCCATGCCTGGAGAATGTGTTATGATAATGTCATTGTCACGTCTACCACTAGATGGAGCTTCATAAACTCCAAGCTTACCATGTGTTATCATTGTGATCTGTCTTCCTATGGACAGTGCCATTGGTTATATGCTAATGACCATTGTTTGCAATCGCCATAAAACGCTTCAAATATATTTCACAAGGATACTCTTCCTGCTTAATGCAATGATAAAAACAGTGGCAAATTAAATATAATGTGTCCTCACTGAAACTCATGAAGTGATATTTTGCTTGTAGCACTATTCAGGGTAGGTGGCAGGTTGTAGGTGGCAGCCATCTGGAGCAGTTGGCAGGTAACTGGTCCATTTTGGTTCAGGATCCTTGTTACAGCAACTTTTTTTTTTCAAATTTAGAGTATCCAATTATTTTTTCCAATTAAGGGGCAATTTAACGTGGCCAATCCACCTACCCTGCACATCTTTGGGTTGTGGGGGTGAAACCCACGCAGACACGGGGAGAATGTGCAAACTCCTCACGGACAGTGACCCAGGGCCGGGATTCGAACCCGGGTCCTCAGCGCCGTAGGCAGCAATGCTAACCACTGTGCCACCGTGCTGCCCTTTGTTACAGCAACTTAATGGTTAGTCAGAGAGCCCATTTTCTCTGCTATTTGGGCCCAACTAGCACTCCTGCCTGAAGTGTTAAATGGCTGCCAGATGCAGGAAAATTGGCTCCATAGTTTTCCCTGAATACTTGTAAATTGGATAAAATAAATTCCCCAATGTTTGTGGAGAATGGCACATCTGGCTAATCGGCAATCCCAGCATTTTTCTTAGTCATTAGATGATGGAACAAACCAAGAAAGGGTCCTGGAAGACATTCTGTAGGAGACTATAACAAAATGCTTGTGGTTAACAGAATTATATCAGTACATGACATATAACAGTTGACAAGTCAGATTGCTAACCGTCTTACCACCTAATACAAATGGTATGATGTGTTTCTCCAACTCTGCCTCTCTGATTCTCGATCCCCAATTTCTGTCATTCTGATCGCCCTGTGATCCATGATCTATGGCTCCCTAATTATGTATTTTTTGTACTGTTCAATTTACATGCCTAATTGGTCTGAAATCTTGCCTTTGGATTGTGTAAAAATTTTAATCTCACCATTTATCCTGTTTTTCCTTGAGCAAGAAATTTTATACTGCGATTAATGAGATTAAATGTACTCTTATTAATTCTTCTTGCAATATGATCAAATCAGTTTCAGCTTACTGTTGGATCACAGCAAAATTACTACAATCATGTTTGATTTTATTTTATAATCTTTATTGTCACAAATAGGCTTACATTACACTGTAATGAAGTTACTCTGAAAAGCCCCTAGTCGCCACATTCCAGCATCTGTTCGGGTACGCAGAGGGAGAATTCAGAATGTCCAAATCACCTAACAGCACGTCTTTTGGGACTTGTGGGAGGAAACAGGAGCACCTGCAGGACATCCACACAGACACAGGGAGAACGCGCAGTCTCCACACAGACAGTGATCCAAGAAGGAATCAAACCTGGGACCCAGGCGCTGTGAAACCATAGTGCTAACCACTATGATGCCACCACCAAACACATCTTCCCTTCACTCCCTCTTTCAGTCTTCCCAGAGACCGTTCATCTCAGACACTTTCCTTCCCTTCCTTGATCTTTCTGTCTCCATTTCCGGCAATAGACTATCTACTAATATCCACTGCAAGCCCACTGACTCCCACAGCTATCTGGACGACAGCTCTGCGCACCCTACACCCTGTAAGGACTCCATCCCGTTCTCTTAACTCCTTCACTTCCTTAGCATTTGTTCCGATGATGCCACTTTGCAAAATGGTGCTTTGAAAATATGTTCTGTCTTCCTCAACCGTGATTTCCAACCTACAGTTGTTGACAGGGCCCCCAACAGTGTGTGATCCATCTCCCGCGCCACTACACTCGCCCCCTCCCCTCCCTCCCAGAACAAGGATAAAGTCTGCCTCATCCTCACATTTTCATCCCACCAGCCTCGTATGCAAAGCACAATCCACCGCCATTTTCGCCAACTTCAGAGTGATGCCACATCAAACACATCTTCCCTTCACTCCCTCTTTCAGCATTCTGCAGAGACCGTTCCCTCCGAGACAATCTAGTCCACTCCTCCACCATACCCAGTACCTCTCCCGTCACCCATGGCACCTTCCCATGCAATCGCAGAAGGTGTAACACCTGCCCCTTTACCTCTTCCATGCTTAACATCCCAGGCCCAAAACACTCATTCCAGGTTCAGTAGCGTTTTACTTACATCTCTTTCAATCTGGTCTATTGCATTCGCTGCTCCCAATGTGGTCTCCTCTATATCGGAGAGACCAAACGCAGACTGGGTGATCGCTTTGCTGAGCACCTTCGGTCTGTGCGCATTCAAGACCCAAATTTTCCTGTTGCTTGGCCATTTTAACAAAAGACCCTGCTCCCATGCCCACATGCCTGTCCTTGGATGCAATGTTCCAATGCTCAACGCAAACTGGAGGAACAACATCTCATCTTCCGGTCAACATCAAATTTAAAAACTTCAGATGATTAGCTCTATCCCACCTCGACCCTTTTGTTTTCATCCCATTTCATTTCAACTGTCTCTTACCATTTCTTTCTTTCTTATCTTTCTTAATATAGATTTAAACCCACCCTCCCAATCTTATCCACCTTTCCTTACCCCTTGTCCCCTTTGCTTCCCCCTTCCCCTCCCCCCACATCTACATCTGTCACAGTTTAGCCTCTGATGTTAGTTTCTCTGCTGTTTGGCCTTTTACATCTTTTGTTCTCTCTGGGGACTGCCATTAGCACTCTTTCCCCTTGGTTTCTGTGGCTATTAGCACCCGGTTTCCCTGGGTTTCTGTGGCTACACTCATCTTTCATTCTCACTCCACAGTATAAATATTCCCCATGTTCTCTGACTGTTAGCTTTGACAAAAGGTCATTGGACTCAAAACATTAGCTCTTTTCTCTCCCTACAGATGCTGCCAGACCTGCTGAGATTTTCCAGCATTTTCTCTTTTGTGCTAACCACTGTGCTACCGTGCTGCCACTGTGCCACAATTTGGCTTGCTTTAAGGTAATATTTTAATTTTACCCGTAATGTAGAATTTAATTTATAATTCTACCCTTACCCTGATTCCTTACAGATTTGATATAGTTCTGTCCACCTTCTCAATTTGGATGGGAAGATCCCATGGCATTATTCAAAGTACGGATGGAGATTTTTCCCAGTGAACTGGCTGACATTTATCCCTTCACAAACATCACCATAGCAGAGTATTTAGTTACTTATTTCATCACTGTGCAGACTTCATAAGTGACTAATTGGCAGTAATTTAAAAAAAAATCATTTCCGGGATGTGGGCGTCGCTGGTTAGGCCAGAATGTATTGCCCATCCCTAGTTTTCCTTCAGACGTTGATAGTGAGTTGCCTTCATGAATTGCTGCAATCTGTGAAGTGTGAAAACACCCACAGTGCTGTTAGAGAGGGAGTTCCAGGATTTTGACCCAGTGATAGTGAAGGAATGGTAATATATTTCCAAGTCAGGGTAGTGAGTGACTTGGAAGGGAACCTCCAGGTGGTGGGGTTCACAGGTATCTATTGTTCTTGTCCTTCTAGGTGTTAATGGTCATAGGATTGGAAGGTGCTGCCTAAGGAACCTTGGCAAGTTCCTACAGTGCACCTTGTCGATGGTGTACATGGCTGTCACTGTTCGTCGATGGGGGAGGGATTGAATGTTTGTGGAGTGGGTATCAATAAAGTAGACTACTTTGTCCTGGAAGGTGTTGAGCTTCTTGCTGTTGGAGCTGCACTCATCCAGGCAAGTGGAGAGTATTCCATTACACTCCTGACTTGTGCCTTGTAGATGGTGGACAGGCTTTGGGGGTCAGGTGGTGAGTTACTTGCTGTAGGATTCTGACCCTTTGACCTGCTCTGGTAGCCACTTTATTAAAATGGCTAGTCTAATTCAGTTTCTGATCATTGGTAACCCCCAGAATGTTGATTGTGGGGGATTCAGCGATGATAATGCCATTGAATGTCATGGGGTGATGATTAGATCCCCTCTTGTAGAAGATGGTCATTGCCTGGCACTTGTGTGATGCAAATGTAACTTGCCACTTGTCAGCCAGGCCTTGATAATCCAGGTCTTGCTGAACTTGGACATGGACTTCTTCATTACCTGAAGAGCCATGGATGTTGCTGAACATTGTGCAATCATCTGCGAATATCCCCACTTCTGACCTTATGATGGAAGGGAGGTAATTGGTGAAGCAGCTGAGGATGGTTGGGCCTAGGACACTACCCTGAGAAACTCCGCAGTGATGTCCTGGAAGTGAGATGATTGGCATCCAACCACCACAACCATCTTCCTTTACGCCAGCTATGACTCTAACCATCGAAGAGTTACCTTTGATTTCCATTGATTCCAGTTTAGCTAAGCTCCTTGATGCCAAACCTGGTCAAATGCTGCCTTGATGTGCTTTGTGACATTCTGAGAATATGAAATACAATTTCGTCCTCTCCAGATTTAAGTTCCTCTGATATCCAAATGATTCAATCTAGTTACATTAGATCTACGTCATCTTCTAAAGAATGTGAAAAGAATAAAATTGGGGCACTGTTATTCAGGTAACAAAGAAACTGGAGTTTATAACAGATGTGCTGAAACTTTTACTTTTGAGAATATCGGAAGGAGTAAAATTTCCAGGTGATTCTGCAATCAGGTTGGATGTGATTAGGAAACTTTGGATAAAGCAAGGTGAAACTCCAACTGAAATATCTTCATTTCTCAATGATTCATACAATGCAAATTTAACAAGTCTATTCCTAATGAAAAATCTGTAGCTGTTCAGAATAACAGGGGCTAATGCATAAATCATTTTCCCTCTGGGTCCATATTTGACAAGATGCAGAACAGAATGAGATGGCTTAATAAACTTTTCTATTCCACTTTTTTTACTTCTCCGTAAAACACATTAACTCAGTCATGCACTCATAAGCTCCTGAATAATGAATTTCTGTTGCATTTGGCATCAAATTAAGTTATATCCCATCTGTAATTTTAATAAATGCTATCACAATTTATATGACAATATCCATTACCGAAAGACACTGGTAACATTTTAATTGTATGCGTTTTCGTTTCTGTTCATTTCTACATTTTGCACTCATCAGGGCGAATGATATTAGAGCTGAGGAGTAGAGCACATTTCATTTTGGGAACTCAGGATAGTGCCTGCAGCAAACATGAGTCAGGAAATTACACAGATAGGCAGAAGCAGAAAATGCACATTCCAGTGTAATGGTCAAACATCCCCAGATCACATGTAGACTGTAAAGGCATCTCCAATCTGCTCCATAATGTGCCCCAGCTCCAACTGCAGGGAAGCGTTCCTGGCTGCACCAGTCTAACACCAATGATCTTGTGGCCTCACTGCACAAATTTTCCTATTTCATACAGGTGTGTATTACACAATTATATAGAACATAGAACATACAGTGCAGAAGGAGGCTATTCGGCCCATCGAGTCTGCACCGACCCACTTAAGCCCTCACTTCCACCCTATCCCCATAACCCACTAACCCCTCCTAACCTTTTTGGACACTAAGGGCAATTTAGCATGGCCATTCCACCTAACCTGTATATCTTTGGACTGTGGGAGGAAACCGGAGCACCCGGAGGAAACCCACGCATGACACGGGGAGAACGTGTAGACTCCGCACAGTGACCCAGCGGGGAATCGAACCTGGGACCCTGGCGCTGTGAAGCCACAGTGCTAGCCACATGTGCTACCGTGCTGCCCACATGTGTCCACATGTTCTTGAAAGCTCAGTAAGAAGTCTCAGAACACCAGGTTAAAGTCCAACAGGTTTGTTTCAAATCACTAGCTTTTGGAGCACTGCTCCTTCCTCAGGTGAATGAAGAAGGAGCAGTGATCCGAAAGCTAGTGATTTGAAACAAACCTGTTGGACTTTAACCTGGTGTTGTAAAACTTCTTACTGTGCTCACCCCAGTCCAACGCCAGCATCTCCACTTCTTGAAAGCTGGAACTGGACAACATTGTCTAAACTATTGTGATCTAAGGAGGCTATGTTAGCAATTGGTGACAAAATGAGCAGCCTTGGAAAAGCTAATAGTGAAGAGATGAATGAGGCAGCAAAACAAGTAATGAGAACTTTAATGACAATGGTATTGTTGGAATTCTTGAAGGTAATAATAAAAATGAAATCAGAGAATCCACCTTAAGGTGAAAGGAGCTTATCATATCAGTCAGTTTATCCTGGTTCATGGAAAGTACATATCAAGTGGAAAATATACAAAAATAAATAATAATCTTTATTAGTGTCACAAGTAGGCTTACATGAGCACTGCAATGAAGTTACTGTGAAAATCCCCTCGTCACCACACTCCAGCACCTGTACGCTAAGGGAGAATTCAGAGTGTCCAAATCACCTAACAGCATGTCTTCCAAGACTTATGGGAGGAAATTGGAGCACCCGGAGAAAACCCACGCAGACACAGGGAGAACGTGCAGACTCCACACAGACAGTGACCCAAGCGGGAATCAAACCCGGGGCCATGGCGCTGTAAAGCAACAGTTCTAATCACTATGCTACCATGCCACCCATTATGACAATAGTATCAAACCTAAGAACATGTTTCTTTTTGACCCACCTGGCAATTATAAGGGCATTGCTCTCAGACAATACGTTAAGTGTGGAAAATGAGACATAATGATCAGAATAGAACTTTTTGCAGGAGGTTCCCACCTGTTTCAAGTGCTAGCTTCTTCCAATGTTCCTACCCTGCTAAAAATGTGGCATGTGCAAATGGGACAGTACAAGTCTCTTAAACCTCATTTTATTGCTTCATAAACTAGGGCACACAGGGCATTTAGATGAAGAAAATTGACTGCCACACAAACCCCACCCCTGTTGGCTTGCTATCTGAAGAAGGCAATGTATTAAAAGCTGTCATATGGCACCCACTTTATCATGGTTATCTAGTCTAGTTGTGTTTCCTCAACTATGACATCCATAAGCCAGGTACATCAGGAACTATGGATCCTGGACATTTCACAGTGTGGAAGCTTTGAAACTGGAAGTAAAGACAAAACACATTGGGGTGAAACTGCCTTTGAAGTAGCGTAAGGATATGGCAGAGAACGGGAAGCTCATTTTGCATCCCACGGGGAACAAAATGGACTTCCAATTCAGTAGCAACAAATTTGTGCTACCTCAGTCAAAATCTTGCCTTCTTGGATTGGATTTGTTTATTGTCACGTGCACCGAGGTACAGTGAAAGTATTTTTCTGCGAACTGCTCAACAGATCATTAAGTACATGGGAAGAAAAGGGAATAAAAGAAAATACATAATAGGGCAACACAAGATATACACTGTAACTACATAAGCACCAGCATCGGATGAAGCATACAGGGTGTAGTGTTAATGAGGTCAGTCCATAAGAGGGTCATTTAGGAGTCTGGTGACAGTGAGGAAGAAGCTGTTTTTGAGTCTGTTCGTGCGTGCTCTCAGACTTCTTTATCTCCTGCCCGATGGAAGAAGTTGGAAGAGTGAGTAAGCAGGGTGGGAGGGATCTTTGATTATGCTGCCCGCTTTCCCCAGGCAGCAGGAGGTGTAGATGGAGTCATTGGATGGGAGCCAGGTTCGTGTCATGGACTGGGCGGTGTTCACGACTCTCTGAAGTTTCTTGCTGCCCTGGGCCGAGCAGTTGCCATACCAGGTTATGATGCAGCCCGATAGGATGCTTTCTATGGTGCATCTGTAAACGTTGGTCAGGGTTAATGTGGACATGCCGAATTTCCTTAGTTTCCTGAGGAAGTAGGGACCAGGACAGATTTTTGGAGATGTGCACCCCTAGGAATTTGAAACTGCTAACCATCTCCACCTTGGCCCCTGCTATCAGGGGAAGAGATACTCCAGTCAGTGCAGATGTTTCCAATTGGATGCCTGCCCTCCTCTTGGTTTAAAGGCAGGTGCACTGATCTCAATACCTACCACTTGCTATGTTTTGATCTTGGATCTCGGCTGGATGTTACCTTTTATTGGTCTCCAATCCAATGGTGGTATGCTCAGTATACCAGCAATTGATTGAGTTGTGGATGTGGAGGTCAGAACACAAAGTTACACAGTAATGAATTATTATGCAAGCAGAAATCAAAAATATTCAAACACACCTCCGAACAATAAAAGCACATTGTACGAATCTACCTCATATCCCCTGCTGCAAACTCAATTTTACAGGCCAAAAATGAGTCTGAATTGAGTTGGTAAAAAGAAAACTAGGTTTATTGCAAAGCAATTATACTTTCAATATACATCAGATCTCAGCCAGGTCTGCTCTGTTGTTTCCATACCTGGTAGACTTTATATAGGATTCAATCATGAATGTCCTCAGGCTAGCATCCTCCTCAAACGCCCATCTCTGAGAAGCGATGGAGGATCCAAATTACTTAAATGTTCCTGTTCAGTCGCCACTGTGACTCACATGTCATCCAGATACACTGCCACTCATGGCAATCCTCTCAGTATGTCGTCTGTTACCCTTTGGAAAATGGCACAGGCTAACAAATCTCCAAAGGGTAGTCAGGTAAATTCATACAGGCCTCTAGGAGTGTTTATGGTGACATATAATAATGATCTTTGTTGCCACAGGTAGACTTACATTAACACTGCAATGAAGTTACTATGAAATGCCTCTAGTTGCCACATTCCGGCACCTGTTTGGGTACACAGAGGGAGAATTCAAAATGTCCAAATTACCTGACAGCACGTCTTTTAGGACTTGTGGGAGGAAATCGGAGCACCCGGAGGAAACCCCCACAGACACAGGGAGAACGTGCAGACTCCACACAGACAGTGACCCAAGCCGGAATAGAACCTGGGGCCCTGGAGCTGTGAAGCAACAGTGCTAACCATGGTGCTACCATTTCATCCATTTACATATGGCAGGGTTCAATTCTAACTGCAAGTACACATTACTCTTATTGAACTTCATAAATGAGTGACCAGCAGCCAGTTTTGCATATAGATCCTCGATGTGGGGCATTGGGCAATGATCCAGCCGGCAGGCACTGTTGACCGTCATCTTATAGTCCCCATAAGTCTGACCGCGTTATCTGGTTTGAGTACGGGGACCACCGGTGTCACCCAGTTGGCAAAATGTATTGGTTTGATGATCCCAAAGCCTTCAAGCCGGTTTAGTTCCATCTCGACTTTTGCTAAACAAGCGTAAAGGACCTGATGAACCCTAGAATACCTTGATATTTAGTCCAAGTCTAACTGAATTTTTGCTATGGCCCCTTTTATCTTTTCCAGACGGGGTTGGAAAATCAGGGTATTTCCCTCGCACTTTGTATAGACCCCTAGATCCCATTTTGAAATTTGCTGCTTGTGCAGGAGTAGGTTCTTTAGCCAATCGCGGCTGAGCAGGCTAGAACTGTGTCCCCTGATGATGATCAATGAAAGTCGTACTGACTCTTGCCCGTAAATTATTGGAATCATTGTGGTTACTGCAATGGCAAACTGTTTGCTGGTGTACGTTGCTAACCTTGCCTCAGAGTCCTGCAGATCTGTTTCACCACCGTCTTTATCCTGTTGAAGGTCTGTTTTCCAATAACCAAAGTCGCGACTCCTGTGTCTAGTTCCATGACTAATGAATGACCATCACTTTGTGCGGGGCCACTCGGGGCTATGTAATGCAATTCAGCTGCATACACTCCTCCCCTGGCTGTTCCAGGTGGAATATCCGAGCCCTTGGTTGGCACCTGTCTCTACCAGGGCACCGGGGCACTGGCTGACTGTGCTTTGCACTTCCTGCAGTTGCTGTCCACATGACCCACCATACCTCTCATTCTACAGACTCCAGGATGTCTCATCAGGACATTTTAGTCCTCGATCAATGGACCTGGCCCCTAGGATACTTAGTCCAGGGTGGTGTTTCAGAGTTAGGAGGGATGGGTGCTCACCGGGAGGGGCCACATCCCCTCCATGTTTACCTCCATCCCCTGGATCCTTTGCACTCCTCTCTCAGCGCTTTCACAGAAAAGCAAAATTTGAATGGCCTGCTGCAGGTCTGGGGAAAGTTCGACTAGCAACCTCCTTTGATAGTCATGTTATTAACGCCGCAGACCATGGGCAGCATGGTGGCGCAGTGGTTATCATTGCTGCCTCATGGCACCGTGATTGCCGGTTCGATCCCGGCTCCGAGTCACTGTCTGTGTGGAGTTTGCACATTCTCCGCTTGTTTGCATGTGTTTCGCCCTCACAATCCAAAGATGTGCAGAGTAGGTGGATTGGCCACGCTAAATTGCCTCGTAATTGGAAAAATTGTATTGGGTACTCTAAATTTATTAAAAAAAGAAAAAAAAACATTTATGCCACAAACTAAGCGTTCGCACAGCATTTCGGAAAGAATAGTTTCGCATTCACAATAATGCCTAGTTTTCGTAGCCTCGTTAAGGAATTTCCCTGGGTCCTCTCTGCCATATTAAAATAGTATCACTGCACTATAACGGCTGGTTTAGGGTTGAAGTTTTGTGCACTCGGGTTACCAATTCTTCAGAAGTCTTCGGGCGCAACCTAACAGAAATGTTTCTACGTGACCTTTCAGGCAGATTTGGCTGCGGGTTCCTCCACGGCTCTGTCAGTGAGTTTCCACTGCTATGTAGCCACACTTAGTCACTTTTTTGGGCTCTGGGGAGTTTCTCACTGCTCCAACCACACTTAGAGGGCATGATCTACACGAATGGGAACAGAGTCCCGGAGCGCACGTGATTAGCCGGTTGTTTCTCGGCGCTCGGAGCCCGTGAACCGATACAAACGACAGTTGCATGGGACTGCTGCGTGCAACACCATCCTTAGCTTGAGAATATGGAGAGCTGGCATTGTCAAGGGTGAACTCATCATGGCTAAATAGTTCGACAAGCTTGAATCTTGAGTCTCAGGAATGTTAGAAGGCACAATTTATTTTGCATCATGGATAGACAACACTAATAGGCACCCTTCCTACTCAGTTTGCATTAACCCAAAATTGCATTGATGTCAGGTCTATACACTTCAGACTCCTGCACAGCCACTCCATGATATTTAAATGCTTGCCCACCCGTCACCAAACCCACTTCACCCCCACATCCCCCCCCCCCCCCCCCCCCCCCTCACCCCCTCACCCCCACCACAGGCTGGTCACATTCCTGCCGCATGTTTCAGGATCTCATCCACTCAGCCTGAAGGCCGGCCTCCCTCAGTCTCATCGCACCCTTTCCCCCACCTCATGAGTCCCGCATCCAAAGGCACCCCATGCCACTAACAGCTGAGTTACCCAGCTCATTTTACTTGCCTGGGAACACAGCATGCAGACTGACACAGCGCTTTGAGAACATTTTAAATACACAGCATGCAGGATTCACCATTTGCAACCCCTGTTGTGTCAGTAGGATTGATGTGAGGAGGCACAGAGGCTGACAAACTAAAGGAGCTTTATTAATGAGGTGTGTTCAGTACAGGCTGCTTCTTTACTCTGCTCAGTTACCCGCGTTAGCGATTGGTGACATCACTTCAGGTGATGTCATGTGGTCATGCACATATCATTATGCAGTGCTCAGTGCAGCTTTAGTGCTGCTTCTCAGAAATCAATATAAATACGTAACATTTCCTCCCCTTTAAAGGAAATATCTCCAACAAATTTTAAAAGTGTGCCATGAACAATGATTAAACAACAATATTGGGGCCATTTGCTAGAGCGGTTGTGGGGGGGGGGGGGGGGGGAGATTTAAACTAATATGCCAGGGGGATGGGACCCTATGCAAGGAGTCAGAGAAAGAGGGAACAAGGACAAAAACAAAAAGTAGAAAAGGGAATAAGAAAAATGATAGGTGGAGAAACCAAGGGCAAAATTCAAACAGGGCAAAAGAGAAAAATATTGTGAGCTAGACAAACAATGTGAAAAAGACAAACTGAAAGGCTCTGTGCTTTGATGCACAGAGCATTTGCAATAAATTGGATAACTAATCGCACAGATAGATATCAATTGGTATGATATAATTGGGATTATGGAGACATGGCTGTAGGGTGAACAGGGATGGAAACTGAATGTCTCAGGATTTTCAGTATTTAGGAAGGACAGGCATAAGACAAAATGTGGTGGCATAGAACTGCTGGTTAAAGAGAAAATTAACACAATAGTGAGAAAGGATATTAGTTCTGACAGTGTGTAGTCTGTCTGGGTAGAGTTGAGAAATATCAAGGGGGAAAAAACATTAGTGGCTGTCATATATAGATCCCAAAACTGCAGTGGCGATGTTGGGAATGGCATTAAACACAAAATTAAAGATGCAAGTAATAAGGGAATAGCGGTGATCATGGGTGATTTTAATCTTGGCATAGATTGGACAAAGATTGGGCAAATCAAATTAGCAACAATGCCATAGAGGAGGAATTCCTGGAGTGTATATGGGATGGTTTTCTAGATCAATATGTGGAGGAACCAACTCATTTTAGACTGGGTACTGTGTAATGAGAAGGGAATCATTGCCAATCTGGCTGTGCGAGACCCCTTGGGGATGAGCGACCATAACATGATAGAATTTTTATCCAAATGAAGAGTGAATTTGTTGATTCGGAGACAAGGGTACTGACTCTTAATAAAAGAAACTGTGAAGATATGAGGCATGCGTTGGCCTTGATAGATTGGGGAGAGTTACTTAAAGGGATGACAGTGGACAGGCAATGGCAAACATTCAAATATTGGATTGGATTGGATTTGTTTATTGTCATGTGTACCGAGGTACAGTGAAAAGTATTTTTCTGCGAGCAGCTCAAATAGATCATTAAGTACATGAAAGTAAAATAAAAGAAAAAGAAAATACATAATAGGACAACACGTGGTACACAATGTAAATACATAGACACGGCATTTGGTGAAGCATACAAGGGTGTAGTATTAATCAGATCAGTCCATAAGAGGCTCGTTTAGGAGTCTGGTAACAGCAGGGAAGAAGCTGTTTTAGAATCTGTTTGTGCGTGTCCTCAGACTTTTGTATCTTCTGCCTGATGGAAGAAGTTGGAAGAATGATTAAGCCGGGTGGGAGGGGTCTTTGTTTATGCTGCCCGCTTTCCCCAGGCAGCGGGAGGTATAAATGGAGTCAATGGATGGCCAGCAGTTAAGTGTGATGGGCTGGACAGTGTTCACGACTCTGATGTTTCTTGCGATCTTGAGCCGTGCAGTTGCCATATCAAGCTTGTGATGCCGCCAGATAGGATGCTTTCTATGGTGCTTCTATAAAAGTTGGTAAGAGTTAATGTGGACATGCCAAATTTCCTTAGTTTCCTGAGGAAGTATAGGCGCTGTTGTGCTTTCTTGGTGGTACCGTCGATGTGGGTGGACCTGGACTGATTTTTGGTGATGTGCATCCCTAGGAATTTGAAGCTGTTAACCATCTCCACCTTGCTCCTTTGATGCTGACAGGGGTGTGTACAGTACTTTGCTTTCTGAAATCAATGACCAGCTCTTTAGTTTTGCTGACACTGAGGGATAGATTGTTGTTGTTGCACCACTCCACTAGGTCCTCTATCTCCGTCCTGTGTTCTGACTCATCATTATTTGAGATCCGGCCCACTATGGTCATGTCATCAGCAAACTTGTAGATAGAGTAGGAACCAAATTTTGCCACTCAGTCATGTATTTACAGGGAGTATAGAAGAGGGCTAAGTACGCAGCCTTGCATGGCCCTGGTATTGAGGACTATTGTGGAGAAGGTGTTGTTGTTTATTCTTATTGTTTGCGGTCTGTGGGTCAGAAAGTCAAGGATCCAGTTACAGAGTGAGGAGCCAAGTCCTAGGTTTTGGTGCTTTGATATCTGTTTGGCTGGGATTATGGTGTTGAAGGCGGAGCTGTAGTCAATAAATAGGAGTCTGATGTAGGAGTCCTTGTTGTCGAGATGCTCTAGAAATGGGTGTAGGACCAGGAAGATGACGTCTGCTGTGGGCTATTTGCAGCAGTATGCAAATTGCAGTAGATCAAGGCATTCTGGGAGTATGGAGTTAATGCACTTCATGACCAACCTCTTGAAGCACTTCATTGCGACTGATGTCAGGGCCACTGGACTGTAGTCATTGAAGCATGCATGCTGCAGCAATTGTTCATTCCTGTCTGTCCCAAAAGCAAAATGAGTAAGAAGAACTATCCATGGCTTACAAAGGAAATTAGAAATAGTATCCGATCCAAGGAAGAAGCATACAGATTGGCCAAGAAAAATAATAGGTCTGAGGATTGGGAGCAGTTTAGAATTCAGCAATGAAGGACCAAGGGATTGATTAAGAAGTGGAAAATAGAGTATGAAAATAAGCTTGCGGGGAACATAAAGACTGACACTAAGAGTTTCTGTAGATATGTGAAAAGAAAGACAGACAGAAACAGGTGAATACATAATAAGGGACAAAGAAATGGCTGATCAATTGAATACATACTTTGGTTCGGTCTTCACAAAAAAGGACACAAATGAGATACCAGAAATGTTGGAGAATGAAAGGTTTAGTGAGAGGGAAGAAATGAGGGTGATCAATATGAGTAGAGACATGGTGCTGGGAAAATTGATGGGATTGAAGGCGGATAAATCCCCAGGGCCTGACAATCTGCATCCCAGAGTACTTAAGGAGGTGGCTCTGGAAATAGTGGATACATTGGTGGTCATCTTCCAGGATTCTATAGACTCTGGAACAGTCTCTGCAGATTGGAGGGCAGGTAATGTCACTCCAATATTCAAAAAGGGAGGTAAAGAAAAAGCAGGAAAGTGTAGACCAGTAAGCCTAACATCGGTAGTGGAAAAAATTCTTGAATCCATTATCAAGGACTTTATACGGAACATTTAGAAAGCAGTGGGAGGATCAGCCAGAGTCAGCATGGATATATGAAGGGGAAATCATGCTTAACAAATCTGTTGGAATTCTTTGAAGATGTAACCAGTACAGTTGACAAGGGGGAGCCAGTCGATGTGGTATATTTGGACTTTCAGATGGCATTTGACAAAGTCCCGCACAAGAGATTATTGTTTCATATTAAAGCGCATGGGATTGGGGGAAGTGTATTGAGGTGGATAGAAAACTGGTTGGCAGAGAGGCAACAAAGTGTAGGAATTAATGGATCCTTTTCAAATTGGTAGGTAGTAACTAGTGGGGTGCCACAGGGATCGGTGCTGGGACCCCAGCTATTCACAATATATATTAATGATTTGGTTGACGGAACAAAATGTAGCATCTCAAAGTTTGCAGATGATACTAAGTTGGGTGGGAGGGTGAACTGTGACAAGTATGCAGAGATCCTACTGCGTGATCTGGACAGGTTGGGTGAGTGGGCAAACCAATGGCAGATGCAGTATAATTTGGATAAGTGTGAGGTTATTCACTTTGGAAGCAAAAACAGGAAGGCAGATTGCTACCTGAATGGTTGTAAATTGGGAGAGGGGAGTGTGCAGCGGGACTGGGTGTCCTTGTGTACCAGTCACTGAAGGTAAGCATGCAGGTGCAGTAGGTGGTAAAGAAGGTTAATGGTATGTTGGCCTTCATTGCGAGAGGTTTCGAATTCAGAAGCAGGAATGTGTTGCTGCAATTATACAGGGCCTTGGTGAGGACACACCTAGAGTGTGTAGTTTTGATCTTCTTCTCTGAGGAAGGATATTCTTGCTCTCAAGGGAGTGAAGCCAAAGTTTACCAGACTGATTCCAGGGATGGCGGGACTGTCATATGAGGAGAGATTGATGAGGTTAGGATTGTTCTCGCTGGAGTTCAGAAGAATGAGGGGGGATCTCATAGAGACTTACAAAATTCTAACAGGACTAGACAGGGTAGATGCAGGGAAGATGTTCCCAATATGGGTGTGTCCAGAACTAGGGGGTCACAGTCTGAGGATTCAGGGTAAACCATTTCGGACAGAGATGAGGAGACATTTCTTCACCCAAATGGTGGTGAGCCTGTGGAATTCATTACCACAGGAAGTAATTGATGATAAATCATTGAATATATTCAAGAGGCAGCTGGATATAGCACTTGGGGTGAATGGGATCAAAGGCTATAGGAAGAAAGCAGAATGAGTCTATTGAGTTGGATGATCAGCCATGATTGTGATGAATGGCAGAGCAGGCTCGAAGGGCCAAAAGACCTCCTCCTGCTCCTATCTTCTATGGATCTACGTATGTATCTATGTAATCAATAAGCCACACGATTTGGGGGTTGTCATTCTCTGAATACTGGCTGGTAAACCTCGGGTGTCTGTTTCTTGGCATTAGTTGTGAACTCTGATGCTTCCGACTTTGTACAAAAGTTGTCAATGGTTGTTTTGACCAGTGGTGTTATTGTAACGAGAGATTGATTCTGTGCTTGATCTGAAATTGAGATGTTGTTTTTCTCAACCGGTTCTGTCATTGTCTGGGTTTCAGGAAGGTTCAGGTTTAGTTTAAATCTTGTACAGTAGAATTCGGATTCACTCCAGGTTCTAGCTCTGACAGATTGGTTCCCCCGCCAATAATTCCACATGCCGCCTCCAGATGGCATCATCCCGGGTCTAGATGGTATATGAGACAGGCCTTATCTGTGCAATAATCATAGCAGGAACCCTGTTCTCTCCTGTAAAGTAGTTTGTAGCCAGAATTTTTTGTCCTTGACAGAAGACACAATATTTGCTTTGATTTTCCACTATCTAATCTGACCTTGATGTTTCTTTTAACAGTTTGTTTTGTCTTTGGAGATTTCAATAAGTCAAATGCCAAACATAATTGTTGCTGCATTATCAATATTTTGAATGACTAGTATTCCTATACATGAGTAGGAATTGATTTAGATATTTGGTCAATGACCATTGTTCCCTAGTTGCCCTTAATGTGTGCTTCATTGTTTGTACGAAACATTCTGCTAGTCCATTTGTAGCAGGATAGTACAATGCGTTGTGTACTGTTCTCTTTCAAGAAACTTTCAAACTTTTGAGAGACGACCTGTGGTTCATTATCACTCACTAATTGCTCAGGAAATCCAAATCCACTCAAGACTTCTAACTTCTCACTTGTCATTTTTGATGAACTTGACTTAATTATGGTGACTTCTGCCACTTTGAATGAACATTGACTGACTAGAAACATGTATCCTTCAAAAGGTCCTACATAGTTGATGTGTCACCCATTGCCAAGTCTCTTCCAGCCATTCCCAAGGGTGCAACAGCGCTAACAGTAGCAGGTTTTGCACATTCGCGCATGAAGAACATGCTCAAACTTTCTCCTCTATTACCCCTCGCTATCTCTTTCATTCTCGCAATTCTACAATGGCCCTCGTGTAATTGGTCCAACACTCATCTTCTCAATCATGACAGAATGATTACTCTGAGCCCGCAAAGAAGACAACCTGTACAGATAACTCCAGTCTTCTTGTGGAGTACGGTTTCAAGTCAGCTTTTGTTTCTGAAGCCTTGCCTCTTAGCACCAACCCCATCACTTTGCAGAGTTGCAGATCACTCCCTGTATATTTCTTTACTTGTCCCAAAGTGACAGGTGTACTGTCCACCTATTCAAGGTAGAAGATACTTCTGCTCAAAACACTAACTGATTAACTATTTGGTAGTGGTAAACGAGATAGCGTACCTGCATTACAATGAAAACTTGATTCATGATACTTGATATAATAAGTGTGTGCAGACAAAAACAGTTCTCATCTCTGCAATCAGCTTGCTGTCAATGACGGTATTCTTGTATGTTGTCCAAAGATTGTCATTAATAGACAATGGTCCGTCATTAATATCAACTTCCTTCCACACAAGAATTGGTTAAGTCTCTTTACCCCAAAGATAATTGCAAAGGTTCCTCTTTCGATTTGTATGTAGTTACACTTCTAGCTTTACTCCATATTCTGCATGCAAAAGCAATGGGTCTCTCTTCACCCGTCAACATGATATGGGATACCACTGCTTCAACACCATATGGTGTTACATCACACGCTAATTATAGAGATAGATTTGGATTGAAATGTGTCAGGACTACAGATTTGAGCAATGCCTCCTTGACTTGCTTGAACGCGTTGTTGCATTGGTCCTATCAATCCAATTTCACTTCTTGTTTTGGCACAGCAGGTTATGCAATGATTTTTAAATGGTTGCCAAATTTGAAACAAATCTTCCACAGTAGTTCAACAATCTTAAGAAGGATCACAACTGCTTAACATTCTGAGGTTCCGGCGCCTCTGTAATAGCCTTGACCTGCAAAGGAGATTTGCCAAGTATCACATCATTGCACACCATCTCCATAATCATGCTCCCCTGCACAACACCCACCCATCCTAACCACAACCACCGCCTTGAAGAGTGCAGGGAACCGATGAGTGTGCTAGTACGTATGTGTCGTGCTCGCTGCCTGGATATCAGGTGCCAACATTCAGGGAGTGGAAGCCCTTCCGATTGATGAAGGGCACTCACTCCCCGATGAACCGATGCTCACAGATGGTCATGTGTTCCATCGGTCAACTCCTGGAGCTGGGGCATGCCAGCAATTGCGACAAATCCTGGTGGACTTGGTCTGGATTGAAGTTTACGTAGTCCGCTTCTCTGGCTCATACGCATCCATTACAGAACAGATGCACCTGTGTTCAGATGACTGAGAGATCCCAGACAAGTCCCCACTCGGCCCCCAAAAATCCGTAGCAGGCCCTGTGCCTCCAGTCTCTGTGCACCTGCAAAGGCAACCGCGGCCAGGTTGATAGCAAGAATTCCTGGCTCTGCTCTGAAATTTATTCTCTGCGGGGAAGGCTGGAGGAGGTGAAGACATTTCAGCAAAATAAGTGTTCCCTTACCCATCCAGATCCAAAAGGCTACATGGTGACCCTAGATTGCACTTCAGCTCCACCCTTCACATGTTTCCACCCCCACCAACCCACCTCCCAACCATTCCCCCTTCCACAGTGCACCCTTTGAAAGCACTATTCTATACCCTCATCACCAGTTTCTGTGTTGTGTCCATAGGATTGATGTTAGGAGCACAAAGTTGACGAACTAAAGGAGCTTTATCAATGAGGTGTGTTGAGTCAGGCTGCTTCTTTGCTCTGCACAATTATCATTCTAGTGCTAAGTGATGCCACTTCTGGTGACACCATCTCAGACTAAAGGACGATCCTTTAAAACAGAGATGAGGAGGAATTTCTTCAGCAAGAGGGTGGTGAATCTGTGGAACTCTTTGCCGCAGAAGGCTGTGGAGGCCAATTCACTAAGTGTCTTTAAGACAGAGATAGTTAGGTTCTTGATTAATAAGCGGATCAGGGGTTATGGGGAGAAGGCAGGAGAATGGGGATGAGAAAATATCAGCCATGATTGAATGGCGGAGCAGACTCGATGGGCCGAGTGGCCTAATTCTGCTCCTATGTCTTATGGTCTTATGCATATGTCACTATACAGTTCACAGCGCAGCTTGAAATGAAAAATGAAATGAAAATCGCTTATTGTCACGAGTAGGCTTCAAATGAAGTTACTGTGAAAAGCCCCTGGTCGCCACATTCCAGCGCCTGTTCGGGGAGGCTGCCTCAGTGCTACTTCTCAAAAATCAATATAAATACAAAACAAAATCCCCATTCTGGATGAGGCCCCCAAGCCCCACCCCTTGAACCACCCCACTCTGTCACTGGCCAGTGATAACTGTCCTTTTGTACATTCCTATCCCTCGGAGATTAGGGTGTAATTCGCTGGTGTGTTGGAAGATTCAATGAAATCTGAAGATTCCATTTTAAATTCACTAATAATATTAAAATAGATTCAAATTCATTCAAGTCAGGTTCTTGTCCTAACCTAGGCACGGACTTGACCTCTTCATCAGAGATGTCCTGCGCAGATTGCTTTCCAAAATCTCGCAGGCGCAAATCCCGTTTTTGGCCAGTTACAATATTTCGCAGCCTTTATGCGATTTGCACTCAAGACTCTGGGTCTGCAGAATCGTGCCCTTTATCTTTCACCCAAACTGAGCTTAGTGTCCCCTTTATGAGCAGCAGCATGCTGCCCCAAGTTTTGGCTATGTTAGCAGGGAAACTTTGTGGTTTAATGGGCACTTGCCATGAATGTTAAAATAACCACTTCATTTTGATTTCCTTCACCTTCTTACTCATGTTTCTTTTGTCTTCCGTCATGTTGCAGCAATTGGCTTTCACCCTTTGAATAAGTCTCTCAAAAAGAAAATTTACTTTTCAATAATTGACTCCAATTCATAAAAATTTTAAAAAGGGTGCAAATAGTTTTTAATTATCTACAATTAACATGCTCACTTAGCTATGTTACTGAAAAATGAGAAATAATTATTGTTCTATTGTGGAGCAGATTATTGTACAAAATAATCTCAGAAGTCTCAGGTGCAGAACGTTTGTTTATTTGCCAACGCGTTGGGAGTGCTCGACCTCAGAGAATGGCTCTGAAACAGGAACCGACCCAACTGAGAAGTCATCAGACATTTCTACATTGAGAAGCATGCAGGCAATATCTTGTTGAAATTCCAACAGTGCCTGTTGTAGATTTACATTAAACAATTACTTCTGTTTGCAGATTTTCATCAGGCAGGATGTCTGCTACCCCAAGCATTATATGTGTTCCCTATCTTTCAGAGATTCCTCCTAATTTTTCCCTGGTGTTTGTTGCTATCAGGCTTGACTTTGTACTGCTAAGTCTCAAGTCTTTAGAGTACAGAGGGCATCAGGCATTCGATCTACTGATATGGACCCTGAAGATGAGCTCTACTGATACTCGCTGGCTGTTGAACCACGTAAGCATCCAGGTAGCGGTGCCTGTGTGTCTGTCACATCAGCATGTTAGCTGGTGGTGTCTTTTACCCTGAGTGTGCAATTTTACTAAACCTTTCATGGTACAATTATCTAGTTGAAATACCCTTTAGTAAATTACATAGATTCCCGAGTCTCTTTTGATGTAATCATTTAACCTCTATAAAGATCCCTTAATAAACCATACACATTATCTTCCTGAATAAATTGTTGCAATAAACCAAGTTCATTATTTCCCTCTTACAGTTCTCTTCTATTTTCTTTTCATCAGTTTTGACAGCATAGATTCCAAGCCCACATTTTCAATGCTGCTGAGAGATCTCACCTGATATCACAGGGAAAGCAGGCTACCTACTGCCAGCTGCATGCTTTTGTTCCACATCACAAGAAAATTGTTCATAGCAAAATATTAAAGCAAAACACCACTGTGTGTTCGAAGTAGAACACCTGGATCTTAATGAATGAATGAATTATAACTTCATCACTAGTTTCAATTCATCTAATCTTCCCTTTTGCTCTTTCCAGCCTTGATCATGTTTTGTTCTGTTAACCACAACTTTTCATCTTTGTATCTCAATGAAAAATTGAACACCAATCCGTAGCCATGGTATTTTCGACAATCACATTTGCCTACCTTGCATTCCTTGAATTTCAACTTCATTGTTTTCCCAACGAGTTGCATTAGTTTTAATAAGAACAGTGGAATTCTGAACCTGCACACAGAAAGCATAACTGCTGGCAACCCATGTAGTGCTTTTATTTCTACACATCTTGTCTTATTTCCCATACACAGTTTATGCAAGCACAACTGTTTAAACACTTGACTGCCATGTCTTTAAACAGAGGTTGACATCTTTATAAATGCACTACTGAGCTCTTCTGTCAGGAAATCTTATACATTTTTAATGAATAATTATTTTATTTATATATTATTCATATGAAAATAAATTGTCAGGTTATGTTCAAGCATGGGGAGCATAGAGACCCCAAACTGTCAGCAAAATCTCAATGAAGATTACGCAATAAAAATATGGTCCTTCTGTGTTTTTGTTTTAGAAGGTATCATCAGATTTACATCCTCCTCAGTAAAATCAATACCTGCAGTGCAAATGTGTGACGTTTTCAAGTTGCATAAGTAACTATAATAACCACCCATAACGTATTGTGCCGACATAAGTGTATAAGACTGCCAAGAGTGAGAGTAGGTTATTTGACCCATTAAGGCTGGCCATACAGAAGGGCAGCTGTCTGAAGAGATTTAAAGATTCCAATTAGAATATTTGTAAGAAAAACAGGGGCGGGATTTTCCAATATGGGGCTATGTCCCCACGCCCGCGAAAAAACATGCGCAAATCATTCTGGACTTACCTGGAGTCAGTCCAGGGTAATTCTGCAATTTGCAGGGGGATAGCAGGGCCCCGGAGTGTTCCTCACAGCTCCGGCTGCTGATATGGGGTCCTGCACTTCTGGTCGGGGGTCCGCACATGTGCACGGCCGTCCTGCGCGACATGGCCGATCCACACCGCAGAGCGACAGCAAGAAGATAGGCCCCCCCAGATCGCACGCGCCCGCGGATTGGTGGCCCCCGATCAATAGCCTGGCCGTCCTGGAGGCCCTCCCAGTGAATCATGCCCCCCACCAGGGCGGCCGCAGACTGAGTCCGCAGCTGCCACACCGAGTGCCCGCAAGGTGGAACCGTGTGAGAACCACACCGGCGGGAACTCGGCCAGCTGCACTGGGAGAATCGCCCCCGACCAGTGTCACGTCGAACGCGTGTGTCCAATTGGCGGTGATTCTCCGGGGACTGGCGAATTGCGGGAGCGGCGTCAGACCCGATCGGGGTTCTGACGGCCATTCTCCGCCCCTGCGCTGAGCGCGATTTCGGCGTGGAGGCTCGGAGAATCCCGCCCACCGTGTTTACCTATGTGACTAGAGGAAACCAATGGGGTGCAGAAGAGGTAACTTCAAAGTGGAGAGAGGGAAATAGACATGTATATGTTAAAAGCCTACTCCAAAGAGTGGATAATGTCAAAGTGAAAGAACGATATATCCATAATACAATGATTGAGAAAAGTGACACAGGCCTAGCTGCCATCACAGCCACACTCAGCCGCAGAAACAGGCTAATGAAAAGGACAGGTAGATTTTGCCTTCGCTGAAGATGGTTTTCCCAAACTTGGCAAATAACCTGTGTTTCGTAACCATCTGCTGGATTTCGCTCATAGAGATATAGAATATTGGATGTTGTTTTAAAATAGAGGATCGTCCCCCATATTGTAAATTTCAATGATTTCTATGATCCGGGGAGTGAATTAACATGAGTGAAATATAACAAAAGCAGACAAATTTCAAGTTGTGCCAATTCAAAGAAAAATCTTCGGCAATTAAACTAATTGTAACCAAGAAATCTTTGAAGAATTTTCATAACCTTCTGACAAAACCCAGTGCTCTTTTCCGGGATATTCTAAATTACATAAATTAATTTCTCATATATTCTCCATTTCCTGGCCAAGTTTATTAATATTGATTCACTGACAGATTGCTTGCTTATGTTGCATAAATAGCTTTTCCAAACTCTGCGTTGGAATAAGAAATGTAATGTGTAGAGGCAGCCAGTGAAGGGCAGCGAAAGCTCTGGTAATAATATTCGGATTTGAAAGGATTCATGTTGTTTCTTTATTTTTCATGAAATTTCTCCTCCATGTGCTTCATACCGTTCATCGCCTGAAGGTGTTGACTCCTTGCTGGGATTATTGAATGGAGGGCAACATAGTTCCATCTTATACCACAGATGAACATTTCCAGTGAGAATCCCTGGGTGTTGAGTAGATTTCCCTCCTTAACCTTGGGCTTTTGGGTTCAATCATGGGACCACCTAATGTGTTGCATACCAGAGATTGAAAACATGGTCAAGTTGCCTCATCTAATCATTGAATAAATATACTGAGAGTAAAATTGGTCAGGGACAGTCGTGCAAACATCGCTCATTGCTAGCTGGGAGCACATTTTACATTTGGCCCAATTTGATTTTTAATTGAGCGCTGTGTAAAAAACATTTATGACTAATTAGCAGCCTGTCAAGTGCTATTGGCACAGACTAATTTTACCGAGACAGGTAATAAGATTTAAGAAGTATTTAGATGTACACTTGCGATGCTAAGGCATACAAGGCCACATGCTGAAAAATGGGATTAGAATACTTAAGCGGTGCTTTTTGACTGGTGCAGACACGATGGGGATAGGGCCCTTTCGGTGCTGTAGACCTCTATGACTCTATGACTAATATAGGAGAAGGCAGTGACAGTATTGTCACTGGGCTAGTGATCCAGAGACCCAGGGTAATGCTTTGGGGGTTAGGTGATAAAATGTTAATTCAATCAATAATACCTGAAATTAGAAGCCTAGTAATGACCATGAATGATTGTCATAAAAGCCCATTGGGTTAAAAAATGTGCAACTCTTAGCTGATCTGGCCTACATGTGACTCCAGATCCACAGTGATTGACTCTTAAATTTCCCGTGAAATGGCCTAGCAAGTCACTCAGTTGCTTCAAACCTCTATGAAAACCAAAAGGACTAAAATCAGACAGACCAACCCACATTGATCTAGCCACCGTAAATAACAAAGGCAAACTCAGCCCTATTGATCCTGCAAAGTTCTCCCTAGTAATATCTGGGGGCTCGCACCAAAATTGGGGGAGCTGCCTCACAGATGAGTCAAACAACAGCCTGACATAGTTATACTCACAGAATCATACCTGACAGGTATCATCCCAGACACCACCATCTCCGTCCCTTGGTAAGTCCTTTCCCACCAACAGGACTGACCCAGCAGGGGTGGCCGCACAGTGGTATACAGTTTGGAGGGGGTTGCACTGGAAATCCTCAACATCAACTCCGAAACCCATGAAGGCCAATGGTCAAGCATGACCAAGGAAACCACCTGCTGATTATTAAGTACCATCCGCCCACAGGTGATGAATCAGTACTCCATTTTAATCACTACTGGGAGGAAACATTGAAGGTGGCAAGGTGCAGAATGTACCATGGGTGGGGGACTTCAATGTTCATCAGCAAGAGAGGCCCAGTAGCACCACTACAGACCAAGCTGGTCTGGTCCTAAAGGATATAGCTGATAGACTAAGTCTGTGGCAGCTGATGAGGGAACCAACAAGAGGGAAAAACATATTTGACCGCATCCTCACTGAGCTTCCTGCCGCAGTTGCATCTGTCCATGACAGTATTGGTAGGAGTACAATCCTTGTGCAGACAAAGTCCCATGTTCACATTGAGGGTACCTCCATCATGTTGTGTGGCACGACCACTCTGCTCAAAGTAATAGATTTAGAACTCAAGACTGGACCACCGTGAAGTGATGTGGGCCATCAGAAGCAACAGAATTTTACTCAACTACGATCTGTAACTTCATGGTCCGACATATCCACGATGCTACCATTACCACCAAGCTAGGTATCAACCCTGGTTCAATGAAAAGTGCAAAATGCCATGCCAGGAGTAGTACCAGGAATAAAAATGAGGTGTCAACATGGTGAAGCTACAACAAATTATGCCAAGCAGCATAATTGGAAAGCGAGAGATAGAGCGAAGGGATTCCACAACCAGAGAATCAGATATAGTGTGTGATTCAAGAGCCTCATTGTGCCCGACTTTGTGATGAGACGAGGCTGATGAATCTCACAAGATTTACGAAATTCTAAGTATCTCACAAGATTCAACTGAAGTGCCGACTGGATGATCCATCTCAGCCTACTCTGGAGGTGACCAGGATCACAGCTACCAGTCTTCAGCCAATTCAATTCATTCCATGTGATATCAAGAAATGGATGAAGGTACTGGATACTGCAAATGGCATGGGAACTGATAATATTCTGGCAATAGTACTGAAGACTTATCCTGCACCCCTAACCAATCCAATCCGGCCAATTATTGCCCCATCTCGATCTTCTGCAAATTGATGGAAGGTGTCATCAACAATGCTATCAAGTAGCACTTGCTTAGCAGTAACCTGCTCACTGAGGTGTTTTATTACCCTTCTGTAGTATGTTATGATATACTACTGAATGTACTATATGTTACTCAATACTGTTGCTGATGAGGTTTTCTGAATCTTGATGAAAAAGACTCAAAGTAGTCCAGTAGTAACAAAGATTTTATTGAGAAACTAAAACAATAATTTTGTGAGTTCTTTACTTTAATATTAATACTAGCAATAATACTAGCACTAACACTCTGAGCTAATCTATACTCCTGCTCTCTCGTCACAGGTCACCCAAAAGCGAGAGAGGAGCTGAATGATGTTGCTTTTATACCCCTGTTGGTACTGCCCTCTAGTGATCATCTGATTCTACCGATTACACATTTAGCCCACATGTACGTGCACATACAGAGATCACTACATCCCCCTTTTTTTTCCTTTGTGTTACAGATTTGCTGTATGTTGTAAAGAAAATTGAACAAACATAATTGATGCAGTTTGTTAATGTATTACATAAAATCAATGAGTTAATCAGTCCAATGCTCACAAGTTCAAACAATTGGGTTTGCGTCTTCTTCTAGTTGATCTCCTGAGTCGACATTGAGTCACTGAAGTTTTAATGTCCTTCTGTTCACTGATGGATGGTTTATAGCGTTATCAAGAGAATGAATCATGTAGATGCAACTCTGAAAAGACAGGTTTAGGAAGTTGAACCTTTAGTAAGTCTTGCTGATTATGTCTAAACAGCACACCCTCATCAGACTTTACAATATAGGAGCGTGGTGCTGCTTGTCATGCTACTGTTGCAGTATTTTCTGTCTGACATTGTCCTTTTCTTGTGCTTGTGGTATTAATTCTGTATGTCATCTGCCTTAAATTGTGTTGCTTCTTTGTCTTGGAGCAAATATGAATTTGTGAAATTCATTGGCATGACATTTGTTTTGTGTGACCAATTTCCATGTTATGTTTCTACTCTTGCCATTGTTTTGGACTGTGCGGTTACATTGTCCTTCATGTGCAGAGTTGTACCATGTTGTACAGGTTGTTGTTTCGTTGTTTTTGTTGTAATTTTCATTGTTGTTTTTGTTGTGCTCAATGACTGTTCCTGGTGGATAATTTGAGTCATTCTCAAACTTCTCAGTGTCAGTGTCCTTTGTGGTGTCTGATGTTTTATTAAGCGTTTTGATTTGAGGTTTGTGTGAATGATCAGATGTTGCATTGACCTTGGTGACATCAGTCATTTCTGGTTCATTTAATTCCTCTTTGCTTCCTTGGCGCTCCTCTTCTGGAGTCATTTCACGTTGATTTGAATCATCTGTGATTTCTTGGTGCTCCTCTACTGGAGCCAACATCTTCAAGATTTCAGTTTCTTGTTGGTTGTCAAGAGTAGATGAGGTTTTACTTGATGCGGTCCCACTGGACGCATGAATAGTTTTACTTTGATTGTTGCGTGCTTCAGTATCGTCGAGCTGAGATCTGTCAGTCTCGCTGTGATCTTGCACATCTTGTATGTTTATTGTGATCACATTGTCACTATTCTCACATACAGTGGGTAGACTTTCATTGTCTTCTTGTTGTTGATTAAATGAGCTGGGTAGGCATTCATAGTCTTCTTCATGCATGGTTGTCGCTCTGGAGTTTTTAATTGCTTCCATTCTGGAGTCTGTCAACGAGCTCTCTGTGGCGGCTTCTGTCGCTCTCTGTGTGGAGTCATGCAGTGTTCTGTCTGTGGAGGCGATCAGCGCCCTCTCAACAGAGTAGGTCAGTACTCTCTGTGCGGCGCCATTTTCTCCTTGGGTATTTTTTAAAAAATTGTTTTTATTAAAGCTTTTTTCAACCAAAATTTTTACATAAGAAAGAAAATAAATGAAAATTATTTAACAAAACAAGGTGGCTGCGATCATTATAGAAAACGAAAAGACACATTATATCAACAGTTCCCCCCACCTGAGCACCCCCCCCTCCCCCTCCCCGCCCCCCACCAGTTGCTGCTGCTGCTGACACTTTACTGCTCCCCTAGAAAGTCAAGGAAAGGTTGCCACCGCGGAAGAACCCCATCAAGGACCCTCTCAAGGCAAACTTTATTCGCTCCAGGCTGAGGAACCCAGCCATATCACTAACCCAGGTCTCCACGCTCGGGGGTTTTGAGTCCCTCCACATTAACAAGATGCGTCTCCAGGCTACCAGGGAGGCAAAGGTCAACACTTCAGCCTCTTTCGCTTCCTGCACTCCCGGATCCTCTGGATGATGGTCCGTGAGGCGAGGTCTAGCAGCTTCAGCACCTCAGGATAATTTGAAAAGTAATCGATGATCTGCACTTTTCTACACCCAGGTGTCCCTCATGAATCTGCCGCAGCACCATGCTCTGGCGACATAGCGGGATGATTATCCTGTCCAGCTTCAGCAGGATGCCATCGATCAGCGTCAGGTCGTCCTTGACTTTGTAGAATTGAGGTCATTGCCCTTTCTGCCAGCCATTGCTGAGATTGTGGATGACTCGCTGCAACGGGGGGTCTTTGGCCGTCTCTTCTCGGATAAGAGCGATCTTCCCATCTGCTGCCAGGAGAGTGCTTGCACATAGTTGTACCTGCAATTCAATGTGCTGGATAATCTCCAATGGTTCACTGGGGTGAGTTGACCGACTGGGACAATGCATCGGCGATGATGAGCTCCTTGCCAGGTGTGTACACCAAATTGAAATCATACCTCCGGAGTTTAAGCAGAATTCTCTGCAAACGAGGCGTCATGTCATTCAGGTCCTTTTGGATGATGTGGACCAGAGGACTATGATCCGTCTCAACAGTCAATGCTGGCAAGCCGTAGACATAATCATGAAATTTGAGTTTGCCGGTGAGAAGACCTAAACACTCCTTCTCAATCTGCGCATATCTCATCTCAGCGGGTGTCATTGCCCGTGACGCATGTGCTACTGGTACCCAGTATGATGTGTTGTCTCTTTGAAGCAACACCGACCCAATGCCATCCTGACTCGCATCTGTGGATATCTTGGTCTCTCAGTCTGGGTCAAAGAATGCAAGGACGGGTGCAGTAGTGAGCTTGGCTTTCAGCTCCAGCCACTCTGTTTGGTGCTCCGCTTTCCACTCAAAGGCGGTTGATTTTTTCACCAGGTTGTGTAGGGCCGTGGTGTGTGTGGTCAAATTCGGGATGAACTTGCCAAGGAAATTGACCATTCCCAGGAAGCGCAGTACTGCCTTCTTGTCCTCAGGAACTTTCATTGCCTTGATGGCTTCAATTTTGTTTGTGTCCAGGCGTACACCGTGTTGCGAAATCTGATCACCCAGGAACTTCAGCATGGATGTCCCAAAACAGCATTTGGACCTTTTTTGCTTGAGGCCATGTTCAGGTATGCGTCGGAATACTTTCTTGAGTTGCGACACATGTTCCTCTGGGGTTGTGGATCAGATTATGATATCGTCAACGTCGACACGAACCCCTTCAATTCCCTCCATCATCTGTTCCATGATGCGATGGAAAATCTCTGATGCTGAGAGGATGCTAATGGCATTCGGTTGTAGCAGAATCTGCCAAAAGGTCTTTTGAAGGTGCAGAGCCTTCTGCTGGATTCTTCAAGTTGGATTTGCCAAAATCCTTGGGATGCGTCCAATTTTGTGAAGTAGCGCGCGTGTGCCACCTCACTCGTGATTTCTTCCCTCTTCGGGATGGGGTAATGATCCCGCATAATGTGTTTGTTTAGATCCTTGGGGTCAATGCAGGTGCGTAGGTCTGTAGCCACCTGGGTTGGCCACTACCTCACACAAAATGGAAGAACGCAAAGGTTACAGGGAAAAATGGACAGTTGCAAAGAGACAAGCAGTTTGCAGAATCCCCTGTATTCTAGCTGCTAAAGAAACCAGACAGCATTGTAACTAACGAGCTGCGCATATTAAGTGAGCGATTCCCGGTGATTCCCAGGCACAATGGACACAACAATTAGAAGAGATTGAAACATTCTATAGAAGGTCAGAAAGCCCGGCTCCAGTGGAGTCTGAAACAAAGGACACAAATAAGGTGGAAAGAACCGCCCAGTGATCGAGGAACAGCCCCCGTTATTGGGGAAATTCAAATCAATCGATTGGGAAGAGACCCAATTGATTGCAAGTTTATAGAGGGTCCGCCCAGAAGGGCGCGAAGCCCCTGGGACCTATAAAAGTCAGGTCCCAGGACTGATTCTTTCTTCTTGACCAGCCGGCCCTCCCAGCAGAACACCTTTGCAGCAGAAGACCTTGAGAAGGAGAGGTCTGGTCAGCAGCCACCATCAAGTAAGTGTCATACAATGCACGCTACGAGAGTAGACACTCCTAACCCCTTTAGTCCACACCAACTGGAAGCCTGCGGATCCAGGACAAAGCAAGAGGCCATTGTTCCCTGATCTGGCAGTTCCCTTATTCCAGATAAGTATTGGTCTGTTATGGGTAGGAATAGCCTAGTCTTTTAGTGTTATATGCATGATTAATAAATAACTGTGTAATAATAAACGTGTCTTGTTTGAACTTACTAACTGGTCTATTGAGTCATAGACCTGAACTTGAACTTGAATCTTGTGGTGGTATCATAAGGATACCTGGCGACTCGCGAGCTAAGGAATAAAACAGAGTTAATTGAGTGTAAAGCACACTCACCCAGAATGAGCAACAGGTCCCCCGAAGGTTTCTTTACGCATGCCATCGAGCTGACCCAGTGGAGTTGGTTCAGTGACTTTAGAGATGATGCCTTTTTGTTGTCAACTCGTGAACTCTGCCTTGAGGCACTCTCTCAGTGGAGCAGGGACAAGTCATGGTGCGTGGACCACTGGCTTAGCATCAGGCCGCAGTAGAATCTTGTACTCATACGGCAGCATGCCCATCCCACTAAATACATCTGGGTACTGGGTTAGGATGTCGTCAATGCTGGCCTGAAGATCCAAATGGGACGGTGTCGTGGTGTAGACCCTTTAAATGAGGTTCAGTTGCTTGCAGGCATTCCCCCACAAACAACCGGGGCGCCCTGTCTGGTTTAACAATCTTGAAGCGGAAGCTTGCTTGTGTGTTGCCTGGACACCTGCAGATGGCAGGACCCCAGTGCCTTGCGTGCGTTTCCATTGTTGTCCTGGAGTTTGCACAGGGTCGGCTCAGGGTACCGGCAACTCGGGCAGTCGCCCGGGGCGCCGTGTGCTAGGGGGCGCCATCAAGGAGTGCGGGTCCCGCGCATGCGCAGTTGGGCCGGTGCCAACCAGCGCATGTGCGGTGGCCGCCCTCCCTCAGGCCGCCCCGCACAAACATGGCGGATGGATCCAGGCTCGCCGGTGGTCACTCCGGCCCCCCCCCCCGCCCCTCCGGCCCCCCCGCCCCCCCCTCCGGCCCCCCTCCCCCGGCCCCGCCCCCCCCCGCCCCCCCCGGCCCCCACCCCCCCCGGCACCGCCCCCGCCCCGCCCCCCCACCCCCCCCCTCGCCCCCACCCCCCCTCGCCCCCCCCCCCCCCCGAAGGGCGCCGAAGTTCAGCTTGTCCGGGGCGCCAGCAACCCTAGGGCCGGCCCTGAGTTTGCAGGTAGCTGGAAGGATTGTGGGGGGCTTCTTGATTCTCTTGAAGTCCACCTGCGAAATCAAGTTGGTGGAGGCACCTGTGTCCAGTTTGAACTGGATGGGGCGGTGGTTGAACTTCATCACTGCATGCCATTCGTCCTCGGAATCCACGGCCAGGATTGATTGGACTCGTGATGAGTCCGGTGTGGCGTATTCGTACTTCGTAATAATGCGCACTCAGTCAGTGTTGTCCAGGTATTCATCAACTGGATCCATCACACTGCCTGGATCAGAGTCATGCATTCGGTGTTGCACATTTCGATGCGCCACTGTTGGATTTGGGAGTGCTGGCTCCTGACTGGTGGTGCAGATCTGCACAAGGCTGCATAGTGGTTTGGTTTCCCACAGTTTAACAGCGTTTGCCTCTTGCAGGGCAGTTTTTTTTTAAATGGGCGGTGCTGCAGTTTGCTTACGTCATGACGCTGGTTTCATGACGCTCAGTGCGTCGTTGCGCATGCCCGGTGCGGTTCTCAGACATCTGCACCTGTGCAGTGCGATTTTCAGCCGCTTCGTGTTCCCGATCGGATTGCGCATGCGGCGAGGCCCGGTAAGAGTGCGCAAAATGGCCGCTTTTGTCAATGTGGAGGTGCTGCATCCGGGAGACGGCCTGAACACTCTCCACTACGTGGGATGCTTGTTTTTCACTTTCTGCCATTTTGTACTGTGAATAGCAATTTTTAGAGTGCTCATGCACAGTACACGTTTCAATTGCGGCTGACAGGGTCATGTGCTTTATTTTCAACAATTGCTCTTGCAATTTTTTTTTTTATGACTTGATCTTGGTGGGCCGCATAAAGACCTTTGGCGGGCCGCATGCGGCCCGCGGGCTGTAGTTTGCCCACCCCTGATCTAGAAGGACAATGATAGCAGATACCTGGGAACACCACCATCTAGAAGTTACACTCCAAGTCACTCCACATCCTGACTTGGAAATATATCGCCGTTCCTTCACTTTAACTGTGTCAAAATACTGGAACTCCCCAACAGCACTGAGCATGTACCTACACCATATGGACTGGGATGGTTCAAGAAGGATACTGACCATCACCTTCTCAAGTGGAATAAATACTGGCCTCGCCAACAAAGCCGACATGTCTTGAATGAAAAAAGGACTGTAAATGAGAGATGTCTAAATGTGATGTCAACTGTTCAAAGCTACATATTTGCAAAGGAGCATCATATCAAAAAAGCATATCATAAAGCATTGTGGTATATTGCTTTTAATGAAGGACCTCTAAAAAACATAAAACTTGCAAAAGATAATTGTAGGTTGTCACTGGTTTATGCATTTTTACAAAAAATTTGTCAGTTCATTCCTTAAAATTTGCTTCACAGTGTTGGTATCTCAGAATGCAATTAATCAAAATCCTGGTGTTTGGTAATTTCAAAATCACTAGTTTTAATGTGATTATCATTTTGTAGTTTGAATTGATGAGTGGGATTTATCGATCACCCCGCTGTGTGTTTATGGTGGCGGAGGCAGCATGCCAGCAGGATCTACAAGTCCCTCCATTGTCAACGGGATTTCTCATTGTCTGCACCCCTTATCGCTGGGAAACCTATGTGGCGGTGTGGGACCAGAATTTCCTGCCGGCATGGTAAATCACGCCCAATATGCTCTTGAGCATTTTCTGCTGAAAACTAACAGTATTATTAGAACTGAAAACTAACAGTATTATTAGAAACCAGCTGGATTAGTTAAGCAGACAGCCTTAATTGTGAGACAATTAAATAATAAATAATTCATTTATGTCAGAAAGACTGGAAATGTAATTTTGAAGATAAATATATATTTTTTTCTTTTGAAACTCTTTGTATTGGCTTTTCTCATATTTATAAACAGTTACTATGTATATATATTACATTTTTCTTGCCCGTGCTAATTTAAATTATTTTACAGAGGTTTGTTATGTCTGTCATAAGGGGCTGGTTTAGCACAGGGCTAAATAGCTGGCTTTTGAAGCAGACCAAGGCAGGCCAGCAGCACGGTTCATATCCCGTACCATCTCCCCGAACAGGCATCGGAATGTGGCGACTAGGGGCTTTTCACAGTCACTTCATTTAAAGCCCACTTGTGACAATAAGCAATTTTCATTTCATTTTCACTTAACTATCTCTATGTAACTTTTGTTGCCCTCTGAATCAGTCTATGATTCCCCCCCACTTCCTCAACCCCCCCTTGCTCCACCCTTCCTCCCTCCCCCACCCTTCCACTGCCTCCTCCACCCCCTCCCCTCCCCATTGGCTTCAGCACCCTTCCTCTTCTTTTATGGTTTCCCCACCTTCCTTCCGCCCCTCCTCCCCCCCTCGGGTTGCGCAGTCCTTTGGTTTCCCATCTATGTTTGGTTTTCCCCCTTAGCTTAATCCTCGCTGCGGGCCTCGAACAGGTTTTGGAACAGGTCGACGAACTGCCCCCAAGTATCCAGGATGCCTTCCTCTGACCCCTGGATGGCTTATGTAATCTTCTCCAGGTGGAGAAATTCCAAGAGGTTAATGAGCCAGTCTGCAGCTTTGGGTGGTGCTGCCGATCGCCAGCCGAGCAGGGTACTCCGTGTGTGATTAGGGAAGCGAAAGCAAGGGCGTTGGCCCCCTTCCCCATGTGTAACTCTGGCTGCTCCGATACCCCGAAGATTGCCACTGTTGGGCATGGCTTCATCCTCACCCCTACAACCTTGGACATTGCCTCGGAGAAGGCTGTCCAGTACCCAGCAAGCTTGGGGAAAGCCCAAAACATGTGGGTATGGTTGGCCGGGACCGTCTGGCACTGCACACAGTTATCCTCCACCCCCAGGAAGAACCTGCTTATTCGGGTTCTGGTCAGGTGCGCTCTGTGCACCACTTTGAGCTGCATTAGGCTTAGCCTTGCGCAGGAGGAGGTGGAGATCACCCTGCTCAGTGCTTCGCTGCAGAGTCCCCATCCCACCTCTGTCCCCAGTTCATCCTCCCATTTTTGTCTAGTCTCGTCCAGTGGTGTTCAGGTTCCACTTGTGGATCTGTGTACAGTCTCTGGCTATTTGGATCCCCAGGTAACGGAACCTGTTCTGGGCCGTTTTGAACAGGAGCCCCTTCAGGACAGTCCCTCCCCCTTTTGGGTTCATTGGGAATGCCTTGCTTTTGCCCAGGTTACGTTTGTAGCCTGAGAATATTCCAAACTCTTCAGTCCCTCCTGTGGCTTTGAGACATAGAGAAGCAGGTCATCTGAGAGTGGGGACAAGGGGCAGCCCTGTTTTGTTCCTCTATGTAGCTGGAAGTATTCAGGGCTCGTGGTGTTGGTTCGGACACTCACTTTGGGAGCGTTGTACAGGAGCCTCTCCCAGATAGTGAACACCGCTCCTAGCCCGAACCGTTCCAGCACCTCAAGGAGGTATTTCCATTTGATTCTGTCGAAGACCTTTTCTACGTCCAGCGAGACAATCACCTCTGGTGTTCTCTTCCCCAGAGGGGGTCATTATCACATTCAGCAGTCGCCTGATGTTGGCTGTGAGCTGCCTATCCTTGACAAAGTCGGTTTGGTCCTCTGCGAAAACCTCTGGTATGCAGCCTTCCAGCCTTTTGGCCAGGGCCTTTGCGAGTATTTTCGCATCCACATTCAGCAGTGAAATAGGTCTGTATGATCCATATTCTGTCAGGTCTTTATTTCTTTTGGGTATCAATGAGATTGTGGCCTGCGCCAGCGTGGGATAGGGTGCCCCCTGCCAGTGAGTCCGCGAACATGTCTCTTAGATGTTGGGCTAGGACTGGTGCAAATATCTTGTAGAAGTCCGCCAGGAACCTGTCGGGTCCCGGTGCCTTCCCCGCCTGCATGGAGCTGAAGCTCTCCATGATTTCTCCCAGGTCTATTGGTGCTTCCAGCTCCCCCTTTTGTCCTCACCCACCACTGGTAGTTCCAGTTTGCCATGAACTGTTTCATTCCCGCATCCCCATTGGGAGGCTCGGAGGTGTACAGTCTCAGATGGTCTCAAATGCCTGATTGACCTCCTTTGGCTCCGTTACCAGTCTGCCTTTGCTAGAAAGTAAATATTTAACTTTATAATTCTAAACATATTGTCAACTCTTGAATATTAATAGACACATAAAGTACTGTTGGAAGAAGATTATTGTGTGCTTCTCAGGCCACAGAATAAAGAGATAGCTTGAATGTTAACCTTCACTAGGAGGAGGACTGAATAGGCCCGTGTCTAAGGGACCTCAACTCCAAATGACAGACAGCTATATTGGCCGACACTCAAGCCTACCTCAAGATAAGCGATATCGGGCTGGATTCTCTGCACCCCGACTCTGAAATTGTGTCCGCCACTGGGGCAGAGAATCCATTTCCGCGCATGGAATCGGGACTGGTGGCGGTTCCTCGGTTCTCCGACCCTCGTAAAGCGGCATACCCAGGAAGTACGCCGCGTATCCCCCTTCTGCGGCCATTGCCAGAGGTCCACCCTGCTATTCTTCGCCCGTGACAAGCCGAAGTCCTGACGGCGTGGATCTAATATGGTTCCAGCCATTCGGGAAACTCGCGAGGCGGCTGCGGACAATTGATGGGCAAGGAGGGCCTCATACGAGACAGGGGTATTTTGGGGCGCTTTTCCGTGTCACATGCGTGGCCGATTTGGGGCACTAATTCCACAGCCCAGCTCCGCAGTCTGAGTCTGCCATGGAGCACGGTGCGGCCGCTGGAGGCTGCCGCCGTGCGCATGCGCGGCCTCTGACCCGGAGGTGCAGGCGGCCGTGTCTGCAGCTGGAGTTCGGAGCTTCACGATGGCGCCCTGCTGGCCCCCTCTGACCCGGAGGTGTAGGCGGCCGTGTCTGCATCTGGAGCTTGGAGCTTCACGACGGCGCCCTGCTAGCTCCCTGCAGGGCTGTGACTATGTGGCCTTTTTGACGCCAGTTTTTCTGGCGTAAAAGGCCACAGTTTACACGATGGCGTGGGGACATAGTTCCTGAAACGAAGAATCCAGCACCTAGTTTGAATAGAAGCATTGTCTCAAAGCTGAGACAATATGCATAATTAGTTAAAAACCAATTGGATAATTATTATTTCATTATTGACAAGTTACAGATCGATTAGCTATTCTCCAGCAATTGACTGAGGTATAAGCAATGGGCCTTGAAAGCCATTTTGGGTAAGGATGGATGGAGGAAGGGAGACAGAGAAGGGCAGAGAGAGATGTAAAGGGAAATATGTTGGTAGAGAGGGAGAGAGAGGGATGTTTATGAGAAACAGGGGCAGAGAAGAGGAGAGCTGGGAAGAAAGTGATGCTTACAGCAAAGGTTAAGTGCTGTCTTCGATGTATTTGGAGTTTTCACTTCACAATTTCATCTGAAAAGGATGGTGAGAAGTCTGTTCAATTGTTAAAGTTAAGCTTTCCCCTCTTAATTTTAATTACTGCTAATTGCTGTCAATTGACACTTTGCTTTTTATCTTTCTAACTTGTTACCCTTTTCAATTAACTTTCTGAATTCATCATTTCAAGTGTTCTTTTCTGCCATATGGTCTCAGCAGCAGCCTCCATTTCTGCAGTGTCAGTTCAATCAATCAGATGTGCACTCTGCTCTGCTGGTAATTTATTTTTTCTTCTGCACTGCCTCGCCAGGTGTCCTCTCTTGTGGCAATAGTAGCACTCTGCCTCTAAATCTGGAAACGTCAGGTCCACCATTCCCTCCACACATATAGCTAATGTATACCTTGTCAGCTGATGCATTGCAAGTAGGCTCTCTGACTTGTCATTTTGTAGATAGGGAATCATGCTGAAAATCTGTTATGCCGCCTTTTGCTTCGTGGCTGATTACTGCCTGACATGATGCAGTACTCCATTGTTCACATGCTGCAAATCTTGAGAATTTTTTGACAGTACTCTTCATGGCGAGCGAGAGTTCTAGAGCGCATTTGAAAATCAATATCCGGTTCAGCAAACAAGCACGCTGTATGTTGTTGTCATTCACTCCGCATACGAGCCTGTCCCAAAGTGTATCATTCAAGATATCTCCAATCTCATAGTACTCAGTAATAATTTTCAGGTTCATAACAAAGACAGCAATAGATTCTTCTGGAGCACAAACACTTTGTTGAACTTGAAGCGTTGTATAAATACAGATGGTTTCGGCAGGAAATAGGACATCCCAAGCTTCATTAAATTGTAGGATTTAGTACTGGGCGCGTCTGATAAAGCTATACGTTTTTCTTCAAAACAAACTCAGCAAGATAGATCTGTGCTTACCCTCATTGATAATTTCATTCACCATGAAATAGCCTTTCGACATACTGAGTCTAATCCTCAGAACCTGCATCATACAGATTTATCCTCCTCATCAATGGTATCATCAGGAATTTTTCTATTTGCTTCTGCAAGTGCTGGCTATGTTCTTTTTTGTGTGTTTAACATTCTCAGAGCATTACTGCTTTGAGAGCTTTCACTACAGGTTGTATTTCTGTGCTTCGTGGGAAATCATAGGTTTTCTTTGCCAAATTCTTTAAGGTCAGAACACATTCCTTTTTATCTCCCTGCAGGTCCAGTTCATGTTGAATTCTGTCAGCTTTCTCAGTCTTTGATCCTTCTGCACTTTTGAAGTCTCAGCGGGTAGCTTTTTGGAAAGTTGCGAGTTGTCAACTCTGTAAAAATGCAGTTCTTTGTTCAACTTTTAAAACTTCAATTTAAAACAAACACAGCAGTCACTTGATGAACTTCAGGACAATTCCTTGTTCCGATTTTGTGAAGCTACAAATCTTTTCTCTCTTCTTCTTTTCCCCCAAATCCCCTTCAAGCCTGCCAAACATATAAAGCTTCTCTGCTGTTTTTTTGAACTTTCTGCAGCTGGATTCTCCAATTTTGAGACTAAGTGCTGATGCCGGCGTGGGAACAGTGGGGTTTTACGCCCGGAAAAATGGCACAGAATCTCCACCAATCCTCCGTCTGGTGGGGGACTAGCAGGCAGGCAGCGACGAGCAGCCGGCTCTAGCTGCGGATACGGCCAGAGAATTGCCGGGTCTGTGGCCGTGCATGTGCACGGCGGAGGCATGCAGCAGCCGCGTCATGCAACTTTACGCCAGCCGTGCGTGGACCTGTCCTGCCAATTAGTGCCCCCCCCTTTGGCCAGGACCACCCCCCACCAGTGCCCCCATTCCCTGCCAAAGCTCCCCCTGCCCGCGGACTCAGTCCGCAGCCACCACGCCGGGTTCCTGAGTGACTCACGCTGTCGGGAACTTGGCCAATTGGGGGCGGAGAATCGGGGAGGGCCTCAGGTGACGCCCTGAAGTCGTCCATACACCATTTGATGTATTCTGCGGTACGCTGTTTTGGAGAGGCGGAGCATTAAAAAGCGGCAGCACACCTGATTTTGGCGCCAACGGCGATTCTCTGGCCGATCGCCGAACACGATTTTGGCATCGGAGACTGAAGACTCCCGCCTATGGTACTCACAGCAACCAGGGCAAAGTACGCAGGGTAAGTCAGATTGAAATATATTGCATCCATTGGTTCTCCCTTATCTATTCTGCTGGTTGCATCCTCAACAAACACTTTTAGATTTATCAAGCACAAATACACTTTCATCAAAACCGTATTGCCTCTGTTTGATTATTTTCTTAATGCCTTGTTACAATATCTCACAATATTTTACCTAATACTGATGGCAAGTTACTTTTTTGTTGTTCCCACTTTTTCTCTCCATCCTTTTTTGAATAGCAGTGTCACATGTTCAATCAACCTGAACCAGTCGAGAATCTAGACAATTCCGGAAGGTCATAACCAATGCATCCCATGTATCTCTACAGCCACTCTTTTCCAATCCAAGGATTTTTAAAAAAAGTGTTTTTATTGGTATTTTCAAGTTTATGAAGAGTAACGGCTCAAGTGTGTTTGATATTTACAAATAAAGTCATTTCTTATTTACACATTTTTTATATGTGGTTTCCCCCCTTCCCCCACTGCACCCCACCCCTCCCCTCCCTTTGTTGGCATCTCAGTATCTCTCTTAGTGATGCCTTCTGCCTTCGGTGCCACACACTGCGTTCTGTTTCTTTCTGTTGGGGTCTTTAGTTTTTTTATCATTATCATGCTAAGGGGAGGACAAGGCATCCATGGATGACGAGGGTTTCAAGAACATCATAAAGGCTAAGGAAAAAGTGTACAAAGTGGCAAGGATTAGTGGGAAACCAGAGGATTGGGAAGCCTTTAAAAGCGAGCAGCGGACAACTAAAAAAGCAATAAGGGGGGAAGATGAAATATGAGTGCAAGCTAGCTAATAATATAAAGGAAGATAGGATGAAATTTTTTCAATATATAAAAGGTAAGAGAGAGGCAAAAATAGACATTGGACTACTAGAAAATGTGGCTGGAGAAGTAATAATAGGAAACAAAGAAATGGCAGATGAACTGAATAGTTATTTTGCATCAGTCTTCATGGTGGAAGACACCAGTGGGATGCCAGAGCTCCAGGAGAACCAGGGGGCAGAGGTGAGTGCAGTGACCATTACTAAGGACAAGGTTCTGGGGAAACTGAAAGGTCTGAAGGTGGATAAGTCACCTGGACCGGATGGACTACAATCCAGGGTCATACAAAAGATAGCTAAGGAAATTATGGAGGCATTAGTGATGATCTTTAAGGAATCACTGGAGGCAGGAATGGTCCCAGAGGACTGGAAGGTGGTGAATGTAACACCACTGTTTAAGAAGGGAGGGAGGCAGAAGACAGGAAATTATAGGCCGGTTAGCCTGATTTTGGTCATTGGAATGATTTTGGAGTCTGTTATTAAAGATGAGATCGCAAAGCACTTGGAAGTGCATGGTAAAATAGGACAGAGTCAGCACGGCTTTATCATAGGGAGGTCGTGTCTGAAAAATCTGCTAGAGTTCTTTGAGGAGGTAACAAGTTAGACAAAGGAGAATCAGTGGACGTGATTTATTTAGATTTCCAGAAGGCCTTTGACATAGTGACGCATAGGAGACTGTTAAATATGTTAAGAGCCCATGGTGTTGAGGGTAGGATACTGGCATGGATAGAGGATTGGCTGACTGGCAGAAGGCAGAGAGTGAGGATAAAGGGGTCTTTTTCAGGATGGCAGCCGGTGACTAGTGGTGTGCCTCAGGGGTCTGTGCTGGGACCACAACTTTTTACAATATACATTAATGATCTGGAAGAAGGTACTGAAGGCACTGTTGCTACGTTTGCAGATGATACAAAAATCTGAAGAGGGACAGGTAGTATTGAGGAAGCAAGGAGGCTGCAGAAGGACTTGGACAAGCTAGGAGAGAGTGGACAATGAAGTGGCAAATAAAATACAATATGGAGAAGTGTGAATTATGCACTTTGGAAGGAGGAATGGAGGCACAGACTATTTTTTAAATGGGGAAATTTTCTCGCCTGAGCTGAGGTCGCACTGGGTTAATATACAGAAGGAAAGCGGAATTAGTTTGAATTTGCATTTACATATACCCAATCAATTCTGTTCACATCACAATTTATAACCTGCATCTTCAATGTCATAAATGGCTACAAGTTAGCTCCTATAGCCTCTAATTGGCAGCTTGCCTTACCCGATCAATTCATTATATAGATAACGGTTCCATAACATTATGGGGTCAATAGTCCAGCCACATTGAACATGTCCTTCCTCATTCCTTGCTAGTTCCTTAATTTGTGGCCCCTTTGTCAGTTATAAGTAGCTAAGAATGCAGACATTGGGCAAAGGTTGCCAACAGCTCATTGTCTCTCCGGATGCACCTGGTTGTAGATCATTTGTTTTGCACAAAGCTTTACTACTTCAGCAGCAGACACTGATAATAACATAGGGTTAAGAACATTGACAGAGTCCATTTTATATCAGGTGGCATCCATTTTGTATCTTCTGTAGTCCGTTCGGAATTCTACCTCTTCAACCCTATCCACCTCCTGTCCCTGGCGCATCCGATGAGCAGCATGCAGAACAGGGTAGCACCACGCCGCGTGGGATATCTGAACAACTGGCGGGACCATGTAGGACTGGGCGTTCCAGAGGATGGCCACCAAAGGGGAGGGGTGGTCAGCTGGTGGGGGGGTGGGATTGTGGGGGAGGAATGAGATATTCGTGCTATCAGATAGGCCGCCTAATCAGTGAACCTGGAGACGATTAGAATGTCCCTTGCACGGAGGCCTGGGCGCACACATTGTGCAGCCTCCTGTGCCTGCCTGGGCCCACAGCCCTGCCCAACCTGGTCATCCTCCTTGTTGATGAGGCCTAGCATTCATCCTCCTCTTCCAGCACGTCGCCCCTCTGCTGTACGATATTGTGGTACAGTAGGCCACCACGATGTGGGAGACTCTCCGAGCACTCTAACGGAGGGCCTCGCTAGGCGCCTGAAGCGCATCTTCAGGGCGCCGATCGATAATGCCCATGGTTGCTACATGGGCGTCATTGTAGTGGCTTTCCACGTTGGTCTGTGGACTCCGGAGAGTGTCATCAGCCATGACTGCAGAGGATAACCCTTGTTGCCCAGGAGCCAATCCCTCAGCTGGGGGTGCACCTCGAAGGAGTCTGGAAACATTGAGTATGTCAGGATGTTGGCACTATGCACGCTGCCCAGGTATCGGGTGCAGGCGTGCAAGGTCACACACCAGCTGTACGTTGTGAAGACTGGCCCGTCTTGGGCCAATTCTTGTAGGGGTACCTGCACTCAACACCTGGCCTGAGTTAAATTCAAGGCTTAAAGAAATAAATTTTAATCAAAAGAAACACGACTATTTGCTATGACCCCCTCATGGGCCAAGCACTATGTTGCATCCAATTCTCCTCCGACACCATGGAATATGAACTCTCCTGGGCAAGTCCAACGGACCTATTGACTAACGGACGCTTGCCGCTCCTTGCAAATTCGGCGCTGCCTTGGCCAAGTTCCTGTCGGATCGCTTTGTCTGCAGGCTGCACACAGAAACACACTGTGTAAGTTGCTCATGGAGACTCCCCTGACCCACCAGTGGAGAGCGCCGACCACGGCCTCCAGGAAATTCAGGGACTAGCAGTCCTCACCATCGGACGTCAGAATGACTGCCGGCTGGCTGCAACCGGAAGTGAACAGCTATGATCTCTGTGAGGAGGGTCCCGCTGCAGATCCTGCACCCAGGAGTGACTGTGAAGCTTCCCCCAACCCAACATTGCAAGATGGCAGCCTCCAGAGTAGAGCGGGGAGCCGCGACCAGGGGCCATGGACTATGAACTCCCTCTGTGATTGAGGGGGTGGAGCCTTCCCTGACTGGGAGGAGTTTCACAGTATCTCAACCCGGCCTGGGTGCAGGTCTGAGGGTGTCCCCTCAGAGTGAGGAGTTGTAGTACTTGTGGTTATTGTGCATAATGTAAATAAACATTGTTCTATCCAGCCTACCGTGCGTTCCATGAAGTCTCTTCGGTTACTACGCTATTCAATATACTTGCATCACAGAAAGCTGGGTTAATATTAATAGCCCCAGCAATGGCCTCTGGTTTACTGATTCACCCATTGAATTCAGGTGCAGAGACTGCTGGGAATGAAGCTTCCCCAAGCAATGTGGATTTTGACTTGAGGCCTATGATCATAACATCAGCATGAAGCTCGTTTTCAGATTTTCTCCTTTCCAGGCAGGTTGGTGCTGCTTTGCTGTGAAATCTTCCTTTGTCCTACTGTTTTTCCTGCCAAGAATTATATCATATTGTGGCTTAGACGCGTGCCTAACATCCTGATCTATGACCTAACTCAAAGCAATATTCCATCAATGGAACTTGGCAATTATCAGAATAGAGTCATTTAGAATTTGAGAATGACCAATTTCACATCCATCACAAAACATGATATTGGCCTAATCTTAAATCAGCCTGCCTTGCGGGTTATAACATTGTATAAAATTCTAAGCATGTGGTGATAATTATTTCTTTACTACTGCCAAGTGCTATCACCTCAATTAAAATTAAATGTGGTTCATATTTCAAATAAAGATCACGGTTGAAGGTGCAGTCAAAGAACAGGATTGTTCCAGTGTGATAATAAAACTTACAAGTAATAAAGCACTTCAAGGTACAATGGCATAGGTTCTGTCACAGTGAGAGATTATTGGCTATTTGACTTAGCAGGCAGTTTTGGTTTAAATTAATATGTTTCTGATGTGAACTCTGGTTCAGAATTGTTAATGATTAAACAATTAATGATCGAGCATTCTATCGGTCACTTTGACAGAGGGTTGTAATCAAGTCAAAGAAATGATTAGTGAGATCATAGTCTCACCTGAGAGTTAATTGGCCTATGTTAACTCTTGCCCAGGCCAAGGGAACAACGCTTCATAAGGAAAATTTAAAATAAAAATCAGTTGAGCAATTCCTGGTGCATTCTGTTCATGCTCGCCATCATTTTAAGAATACTGACATTTGTTATTTTGGACTGACACCAGCCGCAATTAGGCAGAGGCTCATTATATCACTTCGACCCTGATGCAATACTGCAGAAGTATTGAAACTAGATGGACTTCAGCGCTTCAGGTAGGCAGCTCAACTACCATCTTCTCAAACGCAATTAGGAATGGACAATAAAGGCTGACATTTCCAGTGCTGTGACCATTGACCATTTGACCAACAAGTTTTTTTTTAATTTAAAAAAAAATTATGGTATTCGATTATTTTTTTCCCAATTAAGGGACAATTTAGTGTGGCCGATCCACCTACCCTGCACATTTTTGGGTTGTGGGAGAAAGACCCATGCAGACATAGGAGAATGTGTAAAATCCATACAGGCAGTGACCTGGGCCGGGATTGAACTTGGTCCTCAGCGCAGTAGGCAGCAGTGCTAACCACTGCACCACCATGCCGCACATTTTTACCAGCAATTGAACAAAAACCCATCAAATTATTCTGCGTCCACTTTCCACTTCATCCTGCAGGCACAGTATTCCACTGGATAAAATAAATTACTGCAGATGCTGGAATCTGAAGCGAAAGAGAAAATGCTGGGAAATCTCAGCAGGTCTGGCAGCATCTGTAGGGAGAGAAAATAGCAAAGGTTTCAAGTCCAATGACATTTTGTCAAAGCTAACAGACAAAGAAAGTGGGAAATATTTATACTGTGGAGTGAGAATGAAAGATGAGACATAGCCGCAGAAACTCAGGCAGTTTCATTTCATCCTTCGCATCATTCGAAGCCTTAACAAGAATCTTTTCCTGTTTCTTACAGATGTTAAGGAACGCAAGCTTCACCATCTCATCAACACCACTGCTCATCCCAGGCCCGCCACCAGTCCCAATCCCTCGTACCCCATTTCTCGCAGTATCAACACCACTGCTCATCCTAGGCCCTCCACCAGTCCCAATCCCTCGTACCCCATTTCTCCCAGTATCAACACCACTGCTCATCCCAGGTCCTCCACCAGTCCCAATTCCTCGTACCCCATTTCTCCCAGTATCAACACCACTGCTCATCCCAGGCCCTCCACCAGTCCCAATCCCTCATACCCATTTCTCCCAGTCCCAGCCCTTGCCACGTGTTCACCTAACCCTTCGACCTTTCCTCTCTGAGGCTGAGCGTGCTGTTCTCAGCAAAGGACTCAGCTTTGTATCCCTACATCCCCACCTCAATGAATTCCGGGCTCAACATGATGTTGAACTCTTCTTTCTTCTCCTTCGACTCCGTGCCCATTTCTTTGGGCAAGAATCCTCCCCCCGTTCCACTGATCCTTTTATATGCCTCCAACATTTTGCCTCCAAGTGGAACCCCCCCGCCGGGCCAATTACCTGCCCTTGATCGTTTCATTGAGAACTGTCAACGGGATATTGGTTAATTTTTCTGCCCCCCTCACCCTTTCCAACCTCTCTCCTTCCGAACACTGCCCTTCACTCCATCAGGTCTAACCCCGACTTTGTCATCAAACCTGCCGACAAAGGGGGTGCTGTTGTCCTCTGGCGCACTGACCTCTACCTCGCAGAGGCTGAGCGCCAACTCTCAGGTACTTCCTCTTACCTCCCCCTGGACCATGACCAGACCACTGGACATCAAGCCATTATCTCCAACACCGTTACTGACCTCATTTCCTCCAGATGCCTTCTTCGTACAGCTTCCAACCTCATAATCTCCCAACCCCGGACAGCCCGCTTTTACGTACTTCCCAAAATCCACAAAAAGGACTGTCCCGGCAAGCCCATTGTGTCAGCATGCTCCTGCCCCACCAAACTTATTTTCCTTATCTTGTCTCTATCCTCACTCCTCTGGTCCATTCCCTCCCCACCTACATCTGGGATTCCTCTGATGCACTGCGTCAGATTGACAGATTCCAGTTTGCGTGCCCTAACTACATTCTATTCACCATGAATGTGCAATCCCTCTACACCTCCATCCCACACCAGGTTGGCCTGAGAGCTCTTCGCTTCTTTCTCGGAAAGAGGCCCGGACAATTCACATCCACCACAACTCTCCTTCGCCTGCCTGAACTCATTCCATCTCTCAACAATTTCTTCTTTAACTCATCTCACTTTCTCCAAATCAAAGGTGCAGCAATGGGTACCCGCATGGGTCCTAGCTGTGCTTGCCTTTTTATGGGGTATGTGGAACATTCCTTGTTCCGTGCCCCCTTCCACAACTCCTTTACCGATACATTGATGACTATTTTGGTGCCGCGTCATGCTCTCGTGCGGACCTGGAAAAATTCATCAACTTCACTTCCAGTTTCCACTCCTCCATCACTTTCACCTGGTCCATCTCAGACACTTTCCTTCTCTTCCTTGATCTTTCTGTCTCCATTTCCGGCAGTAGACTATCCACTTATATCCACTACAAGCCCACTGACTCCCACAGCTCTCTGGACTTCAGCTCTTCGCACCCTACACCCTGTAAGGACTCCATCCCTTTCTCTAAACTCCTTTGCCTTCGTCGCATTTGTTCTGATGATGCCACTTTCAAAAATGGTGCTTCGAAAATGTGTTCCTTCTTCCTCAACCTTGATTTCCCACCTACAGTTGTGGACAGGGCCCTCAACAGTGTGCGGTTCATCTCTTGTGCCACTACCCTCGACCCTCCACTCCCTCCCATAACAAGATGTGGAGATGCCGGCATTGGACTGGGTTGAGCACAGTAAGAGGTCTTACAACACCAGGTTAAAGTCCAACAGGTTTGTTTCAAACATGAGATTTCGGAGCACTGCTCCTTTCTCAGGTAATATACCTCTCCATTCACCTGAGGAAGGAGTAGTGCTCCAAAAGCTCGTCCCAGAACAAGGATAGAGTCCGTCTCGTTCTCACATTTCCCCATATCCCCCTTCCCGCATATCCCTCCTTCCCCCATATCCCCCCTTTCCCCCATATCCCCCATTTCCCCATATCCCACTTCCCCCAAATCACCCCTTCCCCCATATCCCCTTCCCCCATTTGCCCTTTCCCCCTTATCCCCCCATCTTCAGCAGCCCAAAGCACCTCTCTATCACACCCCTGGTCGCTGCATGGGCATCGTTGTAGCGGTTCTCTGCATTAGTCTGTGGCCTCCATATAGGCGTCCTCAGCCACTACACCAGCGGGTAACCCCTGTCGCCCAGCAACCAGCTCCTCAGCCGGGGGGGGGGTCCCTCGAACATGGTGGGGCTGAAAGATCGCGCCAATACGGATGAGTCATGTACACTGCCCGGGTACAAGGCGCAGACGTGCAGGATCCTCATGCGGTGGTCACAGACCACCTGCACGTTCATGGAATAGGTCCTCTTCCTATTTGTGAACACAGCCCTGTTATCCGCAGGTGGCCGCACGGCGACGTGCATCCCATCAATCACCCCCTGCATCATGGGCAACCTGGCCATGCCAGCGAACCCCGCTGCCTGGGTCTCCTGGCTGGCCCGGTCCACAGGGAATTGGATGTATCAGTCCGCGATGGCATACAGGGCGTCCGTCACTGCACAGATGCACCGGTGCACCAACGCCTGCGAGATGCCGGACAGGTCCCCACTCAGCACCTGGAATGACCCCGTGGCATAAAAGTTCAGGGTCACCGTAACCTTGACGGCCACAAGGAGAGGGTGTCCTCCCCCAGTGACATGCGGTGCCAGGTGTGCCACCAGGTGGCAGATATGTGCGACAGTTTCCCGGCTCATCCGGAATTCCCTCCTGCATGCCCGGTCCGTGGCACACCACCTCCTCCTCCTTGTCCTGTTGTAGGGCGGCCCTCCAGCCTGCGTGGCTGCCACATGCCTCCCTGCGGCACGCTCCGCTGTGGCAGCGTCCGCTGCCACCCTGGCGTGCTCCTGCTCCAGCTTCCCCAGGGCAACATGTAGAAGTGCAGTTCCCGCCACGGCGGCCAACATCACTGGGTGATGACCAAACATAACGGCCTGCAGGGAATGGGTGGTGGGGGTGATAGATGACATGTCACCATTGCCCATACTGACCCAACCCCTCCCCCCCGCTGCAGCCTGGTGCCATGGGCTGCATGGTTGCGCCTGTTGCCAGCTGGCACATGGCCAGGCGGACAAACCCCTACCCCCGGCAAGCATCGTCCCCAAACCACCCCCCCTCTCCTCCCCGGCATGCACCTTCCCCAACCTCCCCCCTCTCCTCCCCGGCACGCAGCCTCTCCATCACTCGCCTTCCCTGGCCCCCACCCTCTCCTCCCCGGCATGCACCCTCGCCAAACCCCCCCTCTCCAAACCCCAACCCCACTTCTCCCCTCCCTAGCGCACCCTCACCCCCCCCTCCCCAGCACGCACTCTCTCCATCAGTTGCCCTCCCCGGCCCACCCCCCCCAACATGCACCCTCTCCATTACACATCCTCCCCAACCCCCCCTCCTCACAGCCCCTACCCAGCCCCTCCCACCCTGCCCTTCACCCCCTCCCCCAGCCCCCTCCCCCTTCCCGTCAACGGGAGCTTTGGAGGGCCAGAGAAAATCGTGGGGTGGCCGGGCGGGATTTTCACCACCCCCTGGTGATTCTCTGATCTGCCAGGGTGGTCGGAGAATCCCTCCCTCCCACTTTGTTCCCCATGTCTAAGATTTTTACAGTAAGAAGTCTCACAACACCAGATTAAAGTCCAAAAGGATTATTTGAAATCACAAGTCTAGCGCCGGCATCTCCAAATATTTTTACAAGTATCATAGAATCATAGAATTTACAGGGCAGAAGGGTCTGCACCAGCCCTTGGAAAGAGCACCGCAATTAAACCCACACCTCCAACCTATTCCCATAGCCCAATAATCCCACTTAACCTTTTTGGACACTAAGGGCAATTTTGAATGGGCAGCCAACCTAACCCGCACATCTTTGGACTGTGGGAGGAAACCGGACCACCCGGAGGAAACCCATGCAGACACGGGGAGAGCGTGCAGACTCTGCACAGACAGTGACCCAATCAGGAATCGAACCTGGGACTCTGGCCCTGTGAAGCAACTGTGCAAACCACTGTGCTACTGAGCTGCCCCAAGTAATAAATTAAAATTTCAAAGAAATGAAAAAAAAGTAATGACTCAACATCGTTCTCCCAGTGTTGAATATAACATTGCCCTGGGGAGAATCTTCAATCCTTGGGAATACCAGGACAATCTCAGGGGGCATGTGTAGTAAGCACGCTGAGAGAATAGCCATGAATGACAAGGAGGATGCCAAATGATACTCTTTTATTACAATACACAAATTTCCTCTCCCCGAAAGGGCTCCCTCCCCGACCTGCACCAAGGGCAGCCTTTTTATGCTGTGAGGGCTCCTCTTATCATAGGGGAAGCCCCATTCCCAGGGACATTCATATCCATTGGAGGTCATGGGGATCAAATCGTACACACCCTGTGGCCTCTTCTTGTTGTCAGTTTGTGCAGGCGGCATCATCGGCAAATCACTATCTGCATGTTCACAGCTGTACTAAACCATGTTTTCTGTGGTTATGTGGCGCATCACATTCCCTGACCTCAACATTCCACAGGAGATAACTCAGAGTGTTTGCAGAAATGATCAGCTTCCCTGTTGACCAAAGCTTCATTGACTGAACACATGTTCTTTTTGCTCCCCGCAGAACATGAGTTAGTAACAGTTGTCATCCATCAATGTCCAGCAATGGTTTAATGGCAGCAACACCATAATGCAGCTTTGTACAGTTTGTACAAGTTAGCCAGGAAACCACCACAGTGCATTAAGCCGGAGATGACACGCACCAACCCCACCCCACCCTCCACAACCACCCAAATATTCAATCCTGTGAGGAACATGACAGGGAGACTCTGATGAATGGACTCAAAATGTTACCTCCATTTCTCTCTCCACAGATGCTGCCTGACCTGCTGAGTGTTTGCAACATTTGCTGTTTTTTTCCATATCATGGTCACTGGGCACAGATCCAGGAAATGAGACCCCAGCCCAAGCCAGAATGTCCAAGAAACTGACATAACTGATTCCAGGGAACAATCAGGCTGATCACTAAACGCACCATAGCAATGCTGAATTTAACATTCAGTTGAGGCCTCAACCAGATGAAGGGCTACCCATTTGTCCCATTTGGAATCCATGACTGATGTGCTGTTAGAGAGGCTTGTATTCGGAGGAGCTGTAACCACAGCAGCAACCACCTTTCTCAGAGGAAGAGGAGGAACCAGCAGAGGAAGATTCTTCTCAGCAGGTATGATGAAGCAGCTCCCAGCTCAGCAATTTTACAATTCAGCAATATATCACGCCACTGTTCTGAGAGATTCCAAAGATTCATATTTCTATTAAACTTGTGAAATGTAAGAGTAACTTATAAATTAAAATGTGTGGAGAATTTGACATGCTATTTTCGATCATATTTATTGAATGTATAGTTGCATTCCATAGAATGGCATTAAAAAACACATAACAAATGGAAGCCAAGATTGAGAACCAAAGACAGCCAGAGATAATAAAACAAAAATGTAATATTTTTCCTTGGAAATTTCTTTACCTTCAACACTATTCTGTGATTAATGATATATGAGGCAAACGCAGCACATGTTTACATCTGTTTCTGCAGCTAGTTTTTCCTGGACCAGGTTGCTAATCTGTAGCCAGAAACTATTGTTTGAGGGGTGCCAATGCACATCAAACATCACTGACCAGGAGACTCTCCTGCTCTTACTAGTTGCCATAGGCATCGAGTAAAGGGTTAACTCTAATGAATGCTACTGAACATCTGTGTCAGGAGCTATGCCAAAGTGACTGCACTCTCTGGAAGAAATAGGGCTAAGAAGCACCTTACAAAACAACTCCAGCTATATTGTGATCTTCTTCAACTTTAAATTAGTATGTAAATAAATGTTTTAAATCAATGAGACTATTGTCTCTTGCGGTGATATGCCAATGCACTATATCATAGATGAAGGTTGAGCGACCTCCAGCCAGTAGGTGGCGGTGCAGACACACTATGCGGTCTTAAGACCAAGGTCATATGACCAGTGACTCCCATATAAGGAGAGACACATCTGACCATCTCGAGAAGAAGTTTGAGAGGCTAATAAGACATATAAGATGCAGATTCCAAAGAAGTAATAAGCAGACTCCATGATAGTGTGCTCTGTTACAGATTGCTACCTTACCACACGAGACTAAATAAAATATCCTGGTTTGGACAAGTCGAAGTATTTGGTGGATTCCTTCATAAGGTATCAAGGACCAAACACAACAGCTCCAGGGCCTGAGTCTGGATGAGGGCAGCCATTTCGCGCGCTTATCCCGGGCTCCTGCGCATGCGCGCAACGACCGAGGGGACGACGAGGCCGAAGACCGAATTGCGCAGGGGCGCACAACGTACGACCGCACCACGCATGCGCGGTGGCGCACGGAGCGTTCTGACGTCACAATGTGCAACAACTGTGGCTCTTCCCACTTAAAGCGGCAATGTCCCGTGAGATCTCAACGCTGTCTCCAGTGTGGCAAGCTTGGGCACTAGGCAGCCCTGTGCAGGTCTGCTCAAACACCTGCCTCCTGTCGCTCCCATCAACAGCGCAGGAATGTCCGGTCCGTTCAACAACCAGTTACAGATTCCGACTCCGACATGGTTCCAGACCCTGATACTGAGGATCTCAAATCCCCATTCCGGATGGGCAGCATCACCAAGCATATGATGCTTCCCAAAATAAAGGTCAAGCCCTTCCCAGTGATGAGCATTGATCCGGACGACGAGTGGTGTGCCACCCTTTACGGTCAACAAATCTCGCATTCTATTCAGGCTGGACACCGGCGCTTCAGCCAACCTAATTTCGCAGTCTGACCTGGACAGCCTCCACCTCAAGCCAACCATCCTTCCATCCGCCAGCCAGCTTCTCGACTACAATGGCAATGCCATTGCTGCCAGTGGCTCATGCCAGCTTGTGGTGTTGCACCGTTCCTTAAAGGCCACCCTGCGCTTCGAGATTGTAGGTTCCACCAAAGCTTCCCTGCTCGGTGCTCAGGTGTGCAAGATGCTGAATCTCGTCCAAAGGGTTCACTCCATGTCGCCCACTGAGGCATCAGCCTCGCCAGACGCCGACTTTCAGACACACCTGAAGGACATCATTACTCGATACCACAGCGTCTTCGAGGGCATAGGCACACTCCCATAACCGTACAAAATTATTTTAAAACCAAATGCCATGCCTGTGGTTCATGCACCCCGCCGGGTGCCGGCACCCCTTAAGGACCGCCTCAAGCAGCAGCTGCAGGATCTCCAGGACCAGGGCGTCATTTCTAAGGTAATGGAACCCACCGACTGGGTCAGCTCCATGGTGTGTGTTAAGAAACCATTGGGGGAACTACGCATTTGCATCGACCCCAAAGATTTGAACCGTAACATCATGAGGGAATACTACCCTATCCCAAAGCGCGAGGAGCTCATCTGCGAGATGGCTCGTGCCAAATTTTTCACAAAGTTGGACGTCTCCAAGGGGTTCTGGCAGATACAACTTGACGCATCCAGTCGGAAGCTTTGCACCTTTAACACCCCATTTGGCCAGTATTGTTACAACCGGATGCCGCTTGGCATCATCTCCGCCTCGGAGGTGTTCCACCGAATAATGGAGCAAATGATGGAGGGCATCGAGGGGGTGCGAGTGTACATCGATGATATCATTGTCTGGTCCACCACTCTGCAGGAACACATCGATCGACTCCAACGCGTGTTCCGGAGAATCCATGAGCATGGCCTCCGCCTCAACAGAGCCAAATGCTCCTTTGGTCAAACAGAAATAAAGTTCCTCGGTGACCACATATCAGTTTGGTGTGCAGCCGGATGCAGACAAGGTGTTGGCGATCAATGCCATGAAGACACCGGATGACAAGAAGGCGGTGCTCCGCTTCCTGGGGATGGTCAACTTCCTGGGGAAGTTTATCCCCAACCTCGCATCTCACACCACAGCTCTCCGCAATCTTGTGAAGAAAACCATTGACTTCCAGTGGCTCCCCGCTCACGAGCAAGAGTGGCGTGAACTAAAGGCGAAACTCACCAAGGCCCCGGTATTGGCATTCTTCGACCCTGCCAAGGAGACAAAGATCTCCACTGATGCGTGCCAGTCTGGCATTGGAGCAGTGCTCCTCCAACGAGACTCCTCCTCCTCATGGGCTCCAGTCGCATACGCATCGCGCGCAATGACGCCCACTGAGCAATGCTATGCTCAAATCGAGAAAGAAATGCCTGGGCCTCCTCACGGGAATTATAAAATTCCATGACTACATATATGGACTCCCCAAATTTACGGTCGAAACAGACCACAGGCCACTGGTCCACATTATACAGAAGGACCAAGGATCCTCTGCGTCAACGAGTCATGCGCCATCTAACAGACGGATGGCTCAAAGGCCAATGCCCGCAATTCTACAACATTAAAGATGATCTGGCAGTGGTAGATGGAATTCTGTTGAAGTTGGACAGAATCATCATTCCGCAAAGCATGCTGGAGCTCGTCCTTGAGTTTAAGGAGTATGCGTTGCAGGCGCGGCGTCGTATCGTTCGAACTGGTCTACACCCCGGGCAAGGAGCTCATCGTGGCCGATGCCCTCGCCCACTCCGTCACTACACCATGCGAGCAGCCGGGCTTCGTTTGCCAAATTGATGCCCATGTTGAATTCTGCGCATCTAACTTGCCCGCCACTGACGAACGAGTCATCCAGATTCGTCGTGAAACAGCCAAGGATCCTCTGCGTCAACGAGTCATGCGCCATCTAACAGACGGATGGCTCAAAGGCCAATGCCCGCAATTCTACAACATTAAAGATGATCTGGCAGTGGTAGATGGAATTCTGTTGAAGTGGACAGAATCATCATTCCGCAAAGCATGCTGGAGCTCGTCCTTGAGCAGCTCCATGAGGGTCACCTGGGGGTGGAGAAGTGTCACCGGCGGGCCTGTGAGGCAGTGTACAGGCCTGGCATCAACCAGGACATCACCAACACTGTTCTAAACTGCCCAATGTGCCAACGGTTCCAGCCGGCTCAGCCAAAAGAGACCTAGCAGCCACATGAACTGGTGTCGTCCCCATGGACCAAGGTTTGCATTGATCTCTTCCACGCACAAGGCCGGGATTATGTCCTCACTGTGGATTACTTCTCTAACTACCCAGAGGTGGTTAGGCTGCATGACCTCACCTCGGCAGCGGTCATCCATGCGTGCAAGGAGACTTTTTCTCGCCATGGCATTCCACTCACGGTCATGCCCGACAATGGCCCGTGTTTTGCCAGTCAGGAGTGGACCAAGTTTGCCCGGCAGTATAATTTCACGCACGTCACCTCGACTCCCCACTACCCCCAGTCAAATGCCAAAGCTGAAAAGGGGGTACACATTGTCAAACGACTCCTGTGCAAAGCGGCTGATGCGGGTTCGCACTACTAGCCTACATGTCGGCTCCTTTGTCCACTGGCCTGTCCCCAGCAAAATTGTTAATGAACCGCACATTACGGACAACGGTGCCTGAAATACACATCCCCGGACCTTGACAACTTTCCGGTCCTGCAAAGAATGCAACTGTCTCGGGCCCAACACAAGTCGCGTATGACGCCCGCGCCACGCATCTCGCTGCTCTCATCCCTGATGACCAGGTTTGTGTTCAGCTCCCTGAAGGTGGTTGGGCCACCGCTGTGGTGATCAAGCAAGTGACCCCCAGATCATTTCTGGTTCGTATGCAGGATTGCTCTTTTCTTCGGCGTAATAGGCAGGCACTGCAGCTGCTTCTACGCTCACCAGATCGTGATGCCCTGCTTCGCCCTCAGGACATGCCCTTCCAAGGGATCGCCGATCTCCCTCTTCTGTTGCCACCCTCTGCGGCTGATGCAGCCCCGCCCATTCCAGAGCAGGCGGCCCCCGACCCACCCTTGAGGCGGTCAACCAGAATTCGTCGCCCACCACAGAGACTGAATTTATGAACTGATTGTTTTGTTCCCTTGGTTCTTCGTTTGCTCGTTTGTACATACTGTTATTTACATTCCATGTTTTATCACATGCACTCTATCTGCACTAGACACCTCCCGTGTAAATACGTTAGGATTTTTGTATATAGTCAGGATCATGGTCATGTAAATATGCTCACATGCTCTGTACATAGTCAGACACATTCACATACCACACTATTTATTGCCATATATACAATTTTTTTACAAAAGGGGGAAATGTCATAATATACACACAAGTATATGATGGTGCATAGACAGACACTGACTGACACACTGACTGACCAAGGTGGGTACAACGAGGCCGTATAGTATAGTCGTATAGTCAGGCTCCTACTCATGTAAATACCCTCGCATACTTTGTACATAGTCAGGCTCATTCATACACTCACTATTTATTGACATATACACATTTTTTAAAAGGGGGGAGATGTCATAATATACACACAAGTATATGATGGTGCACAGACAGACATTGATTGACACACAGGATGACCAATGAACACACAGAATACAGCAGCCAATCACCAGACAGGACATGGCCACTATAAAGCCAGAGGGCACTAGTTTTCCCGCTCTCTTGGGATGCAGCCTCTGAGACAGTCAGAGCCTGTGATCAGCAACATGAACATCCACCATGTGGTAGTAAGATAGTCTGGTCAGGTTAGCCTCAGGTCTCGCGTCAACTCAACATAGTGTCAACCCACAGTGCAAGTATGTTTAACAGTTCATAGTTCAATAAAATAGAGTTGTACTTCTACAAGTGTTGGTAGCCTGTCTCTCTCACTGCTATGGTAAACGCAGTCCTCGCAGACCCAGCATACCCAACTCATCAGGGGGGAGGAAGAGGGTGGTTGGAGGGGGGAGATGAAGAGTGAAGAGCTTACTCTAATATTAGCTACTGAGCATGTACAGGTCCAGTCAAACAAATCTGATTTGAAAAAACACAATATTATTGTTTCCATAATAAAATAAATGCCCCAACTCCCTGTAACCACCAGTTTGTGTCAACCATGAGACGTGACAATACATTTAGCTCTCTGACTAAGCTAATATCAACAAATAACAATGATACTGACATGAATAAAGTGAGACAATGTATTGTGAAATATTTACAAGGGAAATTTTAACTTGAAAAGCATCCATCCCACATTTGTGATCTCAAAAGTCTGATGTTAATGGTAATTGAGTTGGGCAAGAAAATAGTGCCGGGGAATAGGTCCTTATTCTCTCTGTATCTGCTGCCCTGTCACTTGCTGGCATGTTTCACCGCTGAGAGATTTCCTCTTGTGATTGTGCATGTCTACCATCCATGTCTCTGGCATTTTAAATTGCAATTGTAATCGCATGGGAGCATAAAGAAAGAAAACAGAAGTGGCACCCACTTCATAGTCCGCTGTGAGGAACGGTTCGCCACAGTTAAAATTCCACCCCTAGCGTACGGTGTACTGTTTCGCCAGCTTACTTAGGAAGGGGCATCATTCCATTAGAAGCCGTTCAGGGAAGGTTCATTAGGCTGATTTCTGCGATAAGGGGTTTTCCTTATGAGGCAAGCACGAGCATGTTGTGCCTATAGTCATTGGAGTTTAGAAGAATGAAAGGTGATCTTATTAGAACACAAGATTTGGAAGGTGATTGAGGAATTTAGAGGAAATCTCCCTTCATGGAGAAATCTGGAATGAGGGTGCATAGTTTAAACATAAGGAGTCTCCCAATTAAGAAGGCAATGAGGAGGAACTTGCTCTGTCAGAGAATCATTGGTACTAGGAGTTCTCTTCAACTGAGAGCAGCAGAGGTTGGGTCATTGAATCTATTCAAGGAATTAAAAAGATTTTTATTTGATAAGGGAGTCAAAGATTAAGGGTGCTGGCAGGAAAATTGGGTTAAGGCCACTATCATAAGAGCCATGATATTGAAAGAAAAAGCAGCTATTTCTTGTGTAGCATTAGTAAACCCAGGATGGGGAAATCACAATGTATAAACCCACATTCTATTACTTGACGACGAAGCAGGTCATTACTGGAATGGACTGTGTGCTTTGTCAGAAAATTAGACCAGTTTTGCAGAATATTTTCAGAACGTTGTATTACGGAGCAATCATTTCATCAGCAATTATAATGGAGAGGAGACAGCTGTGTCCTCCATCGGTCCTCATTGTTTTCATAATCCCCTTTACTGACAGATTTTTTTCACCTGCTGCTGAAACATCAGTGAGCTTGTTTTCAATTATTTTCCCTCCATCTCCTGAGGAAAAATCTTACATTCTCTTCAAATACTTTAAATAAGATGAAGAACCATTCTTCAGAGGAAACAGAGACAAACCAACATATTATTGTGTGGCTCCAGCAGGTTTACCAACAGTGTTGCTATAGTTGCACGCAACAGCAAGGCATAAGACTATGAACAAACAAATCCTGCATCATTTGGGGAGGGTTTAAACTAATTGGGGATGGTTTAAACTAATGTGGCAGGGGGATGGGAACAGATACAGGAAGTTGGAAGGTAGTAAAACAGGGACAGAAGCAAAAGGAAGTATGGGGAAAAGTGCAAGGCAGAGAAGACATAGTCAAAAATCTAAAAGGGCGACAGTACAAGGTACAGTGACTGAGGGGAGCACAGTGAATAGGCCCAGTAATAACAAAAGGAATAAAACTGGAGATGTTATGATTCAAAACAGAGGTAAAAAAACCAACATAAGTGTACTTTACCTGAATGCTCGTAGTATTCGGAATAAAGTAAATGAGTTGCTGGCACAAATCATCGTAAATGACTATGATTTAGTGGCCATTACTGAAACATGGTTAAAGGATGGTCACGACTGGGAGTTAAATATCCGAGGGTATCAAACTATTCGGAAGGACAGAGTGGATGGTAAGGGAAGTGGTGTTGCTCTGTTATTTAAGGATGACATCCGGGCAATAGTAAGGGATGACATCGGTGCTATGGAGGATAAGGTTGAATCCATTTGGGTGGAAATCAGGAATAGTAAGGCGAAAAAGTCACTGATAGGAGTAGTCTATCGGCCACCAAATAGTAACGATATGGTGGGGCAGGCAATAAACAAAGAAATAACTGATGCATGTAGAAATGGTACAGCAGTTATCATGGGGGATTTTAATCTACATGTCGATTGGTTTAACCAGGTCGGTCAAGGCAACCTTGAGGAGGAGTTCATAGAATGTATCCGCGATAGTTTCCTAGAACAGTATGTAATGGAACCTACGAGGGAACAAGCGGTCCTAGATCTTGTCCTGTGTAATGAGACAGGATTGATTCATGATCTCATAGTTAGGGATCCTCTCGGAAGGAGCGATCACAATATGGTGGAATTTAAAATACAGATGGAGGGTGAGAAAGTAAAATCAAATACTAGTGTTTTGTGTTTAAACAAAGGAGATTACAAGGGGATGAGAGAAGAACTATCTAAGGTAGACTGGGAGCTAAGACTTTATGGTGGAACAGTTGAGGAACAGTGGAGAACCTTCCAAGCGATTTTTCACAGTGCTCAGCAAAGGTTTATACCAACAAAAAGGAAGGACGGAAGAAAGAGGGAAAATCGACCGTGGATATCTAAGGAAATAAGGGAGAGTATCAAATTGAAGGAAAAAGCATATAAAGTGGCAAAGATTGCTGGGAGATTAGAGGACTGGGAAATCTTTAGGGGGCAACAGAAAGCTACTAAAAAAGCTATAAAGAAGAGTAAGGTAGAGTATGAGAGTAAACTTGCTCAGAATATAAAAACAGACAGTAAAAGTTTTTACAAATATATACGACAAAAAAGAGTGGCTAAGGTAAATATTGGTCCTTTAGAGGATGAGAAGGGAGTTTTAATAATGGGAAATGAGGAAATGGCTGAGGAACTGAACAGGTTTTTTGAGTCGGTCTTCACAGTGGAAGACACAAATAACATGCCAGCGACTGATAGAAATGAGGCTATGACAGGTGAGGACCTTGAGAGAATTGTTATCACTAAGGAGGGAGTGATGGGCAAGCTAATGGGGCTAAAGGTAGACAAGTCTCCTGGCACTGATGGAATGCATCCCAGAGTGCTAAAAGAGATGGCTAGGGAAATTGCAGATGCACTAGTGATAATTTACCGAAATTCACTAGACTCTGGGGTGGTCCCGGTGGATTGGAAATTAGCAAACGTGACGCCACTGTTTAAAAAAGGAGGTAGGCAGAAAGCAGGAAATTATAGGCCAGTGAGCTTAACTTCGGTAGTAGGGAAGATGCTGGAATCTATCATCAAGGAAGAAATTGCGAGGCATCTGGATAGAAATTGTCCCATTGGGCAGACGCAGCATGGGTTCGTAAAGGGCAGGTCATGCCTAACTAATTTAGTGGAATTTTTTTGAGGACATTATCAGTGCAGTAGATAACGGGGAGCCGATGGATGTGGTATATCTGGATTTCCAAAAAGCCTTTGACAAGGTGCCACACAAAAGGTTGCTGCATAAGATAAAGATGCATGGCATTAAGGGTAAAGTAGTAGCATGGATAGAGGATTGGTTAATTAATAGAAAGCAAAGAGTTGGGATAAATGGGTGTTTCTCTGGTTGGCAATCAGTAGCTAGTGGTGTCCCTCAGGGATCCGTGTTGGGCCCACAATTGTTCACAATTTACATAGATGATTTGGAGTTGGGGACCAAGGGCAATGTGTCCAAGTTTGCGGATGACACTAAGATGAGTGGTAAAGCGAAAAGTGCAGAGGATACTGGAAGTCTGCAGAGGGATTTGGATAGGTTAAGTGAATGGGCTAGGGTCTGGTAGATGGAATACAATGTTGATAAATGTGAGGTTATCCATTTTGGTAGGAATAACAGCAAACGGGATTATTATTTAAACGATAAAATATTAAAGCATGCCGCTGTTCAGAGAGACTTGGGTGTGCTAGTGCATGAGTCACAGAAGGTTGGTTTACAAGTGCAACAGGTGATTAAGAAGGCAAATGGAATTTTGTCCTTCATTGCTAGAGGGATGGAGTTTAAGACTAGTGAGGTTATGTTGCAATTGTATAAGGTGTTAGTGCTGCCACACCTGGAGTATTGTGTTCAGTTTTGGTCTCCTTACTTGAGAAAGGACGTACTGGCGCTGGAGGGTGTGCAGAGGGGATTCACTAGGTTAATCCCAGAGCTGAAGGGGTTGGATTATGAGGAGAGGTTGAGTAGACTGGGACTGTACTCGTTGGAATTTAGAAGGATGAGGGGGGATCTTATAGAAACATTTAAAATGATGAAGGGAATAGATAGGATAGATGCGGGCAGGTTGTTTCCACTGGCGGGTGACAGCAGAACTAGGGGACATAGCCTCAAAATAAGGGGAAGTAGATTTAGGACTGAGTTTAGGAGGAACTTCTTCACCCAAAGGGTTGTAAATCTATGGAATTCCTTGCCCAGTGAAGCAGTTGAGGCTCCTTCATTACATGTTTTTAAGGTAAAGATAGATAGTTTTTTGAAGAATAAAGGGATTAAGGGTTATGGTGTCCGGGCCGGAAAGTGGAGCTGAGTCCACAAAAGATCAGCCATGATCTAATTGAATGGCGGAGCAGGCTCGAGGGGCCAGATGGCCTACTCCTGCTCCTAGTTCTTATGTTCTTATCTCCTAGGTAATATCTTATTAGAATATTCTCAAAGTGATTCTAACTGATGCATGATTCTTTGAAACTAACCAGGGCTGATTAGCTCACTGGGCTAAATTGCTGGCTTTTAATGCAGACCAAGCAGGCCAGCAGCACGGTTCGATTCCCGTATCAGCCTCCCCGGACAGGTGCCAGAATGTGGCAACTAGGGGCTTTTCACAGTAACTTCATTGAAGCCTACTCGTGACAATAAGCGATTTTCATTTCCTTTCCATTTTTGCTAAAATTGCAAAACTGAATATTTGATTAGAAAACTGGTACATTGTGCACCATGACCCTATTGTGAAACATTTGAGCTCATTTTCAAGAGCTCTGCACCACAGACCTTATTCCTAAAAAATTATGCTTCATTCATTCATGATTTTTATGTTGCCTTTATCGGCACAGGTCTGGATTTATGCCACGATGGAAATACCCAAAATGTCGAAGTCCCACCCCCAAACACTTCAATTCAAGGAGAGTGTGGTTGTCCCCGAGGTCAGGCATGTGCAATTCACAGAGGCAACTTGATATTTAAACTATTCTCTGCCTCCATTAAGTGAGATTTTATAAGCCCAGGAGTGTGAAATCAAGAGAGTGTGGATTAGTACAGGTAAGTCGAGGTCTGAACTTGATAGATTCATTTGGTTAGGTAGGAGAGGTAGATACCAATTTAGATAGGGACCTGGGACATATGTGGACAGTAGGAGAGGTAGGTACCCTTTTAGATAGGGACCTGGGTCATTTTTGGATAGGTCGGAGAGGGAGGGTATCCTTTGAGAAAGGGGCCTGGGACATATTTGGGGAGGGCATATTTTGGGGTTGTTAAAAGTGAAGATAATTATGTATTAACTCATTGGAATTATTAAGCTTTCTAATAACTGTCCAGCTGTCAATAAACTGTTAAAGAGCTGTCCAGCTGTCAAAGCTGCCCAGGAAGTACAAAACCTGTCAAAGCTGTCCAAGAAGTGTCAAAGATGCCAAGGAATTGTTCTTGCTGGTTCTGCATTACATCAGTAGACTGTTTACGCGAGCTTTGAGCAGATCACATTCTTGATTGTATGAGCAACATTCTTAATAAACCTTTCATTGGGTTTCACACGAATCCAGTGGGCACCTCCATTATAATAATCTTAATTATTGTCACAAGTGGGCTTACATTAACATTGCAATGAAGTTACTGTGAAAAGCCCTTAGTCGCCACACCCCGGTGCCTGTTCGGGTACACTGAGGGAGAATTCAGAATGTCCAATTCACCTAATAGCACGTCTTTCGGGACTTGTGGGAGGAAACTGGAGCACCCGAAGGAAACCCACGCAGACATGGGAAGAACCTGCAGACTCCGCATAGACAGTGACCCAAGCCAGGAATCGAACCTGGGACCCTGACGCTGTGAAGCAACAGTGCAAACCACTGTGCCATCGTGCCGCCCATAACGTTTCTCATCTAAGTCAGCATATGAGGGTGTGAGAGACCATGGGGGTGGGGGGGTGGGGGGTGTGGTGTCAGAGCATGGGTTGGCATAATTTGGCATGGATGGGACAAAGGGAGTTTGTGAGAGGGTGAGGAATGGAAGGATGTTTTGCTTTATTATTATTTATTTATTGAAACACCTCAACTTGTTTTTCAGCCCATTCACAATCCACACATTGACTGAAAATTAAATCTTTAAAGGTTGTGTTCGAGCTTGGAAATTCCCAACTCTGTGAACCCGGCCCAGGGTTGGAAATCTGGGACAGAATGTATGGCCAAAGTTTTGTTACATGTCATGACTCACTAAATCTTCCAAACTCTCATAGGTTTCATGACAATCTAACCTTTTATGCAATATTTGCTTCCTTCCATCTCTTCAGTATGAAACTACTTTTAGAAGTAGTGGACATGGGCAGCACGGTGGCACAGTGGGTTCGCCCTGCTGCCTCACTACGCCGATGTCTCAGGTTCGATCCCGGCTCTGGGTCACTGTCCGTGTGGAGTTTTCACATTCTCCCCGTGTTTACGTGGGTTTCGCCCCCACAACCCAAAGATGTGCAGACTAGGTAGATTGACCACGCTAAATTGCCCCTTAATTGGAAAAAATGGATTGAGTAATCTAAATTTATTAAAAAAAAGAAGTAGTGGACATGAGGGCAGCATGGTGGCGCAGTGGGTTAGCCCTGCTGCCTCATGGCGCCGAGGGACAAGGTTCGATCCTGGCTCTGGGTCACTGTCTGTGTGGAGTTTGCAAGTTCTCCCCATGTTTGTGTGGGTTTCGCTCCCACAACCCAAAGTTGTGCAGGCTAGGTGGATTGGCCAGGCTAAATTTCCCCTTAATTGGAAACAATGAATTGGGTACTCTAAATTTATATTAAAAAAAGTCGTGGACACAGCTCCAGGGAAGTTAGCATTGGTTACTATGTTCTCAGGCACCCAGACAGATTAACACTTAAAGGCTCTCAAAATTATCTTCATTCCAGTGTGAACTTACAATGCACAGCATCTGTCCACAAGACAGCTACAGGCCCATTACGTTCGTCCAATCTTCTGGTGAATGGAGATCGTCTACCGCACAGATGCATCGGAACTATGCAGAAGTCCCGATGCATGAACATGCATGCTAAAAGTACGGCAAGTTCAAAATTATGCTCCTGTGTTTGAGAAGTCCTTTGCTGATAGCACTGTGCCAAAGTAGCTAAATGTGAAATCTTGGGACTGCGTTCCCCGATGTCAGGTAAGTTTGTATGCTTCTTTATTTTCACTTTTCTTTTCCATCCAGAATCATAGAGCAGAGAAAGGATCCATGGGAAAGTACTTTTTCCATGGGTTAATTTTTTGTTATAGCATTTATAAATATGTTTGAAATGCACATAAAGTGAAAGAAAAATATAGAATTTTTAAACTTTGGCCGCTACCTCATATGATTGCCCACCTAAGAAACTCCGTGTTACTGGTTATGAGTTCTTTGGGTCCTTGTGTGGCTAATGAACCCAATCCTCGAGCTGCATCTTCGACCACACACTTGGCAGGTGTTTCTGGAAGGTGGGATCAGTCCTTGGATGCTAGGGAGCAGGTATTCCTTTTCAGGCTCCTTTTCCAGACCTCCACTTGCCATTCTGTGTCCTCAAAGGATGTTCCTCCAAATAGGGTTCATCTGAACAAGGGTCTCCCAAACATTGATGTCTACGTTGTATTTCTTGAGGTAGGTCTTCAGGGAGTTTCGGAAGCATTTCCTTTGCCCTCCTCTTGATCCTTCCTCGAACTGGGCAAATAAGATTTGCCTTGGCAGTTGCGACTGACATTCTCAGCACAGAGTCAGCCCAGCGGAGTTGGTTTTGGGTGATAATGGCCTCGATGCTGGTGCTCTAAGCTCCTTCAAGGACACTGATGTTAGTACACCTGTCCTCCCAGCTGATGCAGAGTTAAAGTACATTTGTATTTTGCAATGGATTTTAATCTGTGTTTTTTAAGAGTCTCTCTGATATAATGCTTAATCCTTTTAAGCCTCAGTAATTACTTCAAATGCTTTAACAAAGTTCAATGCTTTAGTTGAAGTGGGTAAGTTGGCTGTAAGGTAATGTAGACTATCTCTCTGACAGGGATTGCAGAATCCAATGCAGATTAAAAATCTGGAGTCAGGCTACATCTCTGCCTAGTGAGGAAGCAAATCTATTACCTACTAAGTGCGTTACAATCACCCATGCATGTGATTTCACTGCACTTACCTCTCTTTGATGTGGTCAATATTTACAAACATTGTGGTTTCTCCACTCAGGCCACTGAAGTGTGAAAGGATGTGAATGGATCAAAGCTGCAAATGGTTTTTATGAGCTGTCAGTCACAGAACACTACTCGAGAGCTACGAATGGCCTGCAGATAGTGGGAACCAGACTCAGGCATAGCTGCTCTCATTCGAGAATGAACACATGGAGCTGCAAGGTAAGTATTACAGCTATAATGCCCCTATCTGGACAGGGGCCCCTTTTCTGGAAGGGCTCTGTGTGAGGAGGGGTATGTGTGTGGGGGCAGTATGTAGAGGGGGTTCCTTGTGGGGGGGGGGGTCACCCTGTTACAGTGGTTCCTGGGGTTGCCCCCTATTATAGGAGCAGGTCAGGTCAGCCACATACTTGGGGTCAGGGAGACACACAGGCAATCTGGGGTGGGTGTGGGGCAGGGCTGATTTGCGGTGCAGGGTAGTCGGTGCTGATTTGAGGTGTGGGTAGGGTGGAGGGCGATTTGCGATGCGGAGGGGTGGATGCCGGCTGTGTGACCTTGCTATAAATTTTCCCACTCACGGTGGCAGCTTAATACCAGGGTTCCCTGGGAATCCCTTGTATTCCATGCCATGCATAAATTTGCATGAGATGGAACACACATTTGCATTGCGCTTTACGGCCACAAGGGGATCGTAAAACTGGTGCAATTCAGCTCCGGTGGGAGAACATCAGGCGGGATTCTCTGTCGGCTGACGATAAAATTGGGAAATGCGATTGGGCGGAGAATAGCCTCCGACGGCAAAACTGTGGTAGGCGCCAATTTGACGCCACACAATTGTCTGGCACCCCGAAAATGGCGTAAATGCGCTGTGCGTTGCATTTGAGCACCATTGGCATATCATTAGTGGGCCTAACCCTGTATTCTCCGGGGCCTCTGTGCTTCACTACCGCCAATGGGCTGGATTCACGACACCGCGGATCACTTGTGATTTCAAAAATCGTTAACCTGGTGTAGTGGCTGCTAAGAGAGAGAGAGAGGAGGTAGGACAGAGAGAGGAGTGACTGCGAGCTGCTGGCCTGGACACTGGCCATGCTGTCTGGGGTGGGTGGGCTGCTTCCAGCGCTGGGGGAGGGGGGGAACAGGACGATGGGCTGGGGTGAAGCACCCACGGAACTGGGGCTGTGCCCAGCCATGACCGCCATACGGCCATCCTGGTGCGCACCCACTGACCACCCACCCCAGTCCTTGGTTCTAAACAGTGACACCGGTATATGGATGCGCCCAAAACTGCACCCCAACCCCCCTGCTACATCGCTCCCCCCGTACCCAAACATCCGGTCGCCAATCACCGGTGAACCACCCAGGGGCACACTCATGGCAGCCCCCAGTCAGGGCAGTGCCAGCCAACGGTACCCCTGACATCAGGGATGGACCAGGGGCCCTCACGGTTCTGGCCACGGAAGGGGAAAGGGTGAGGGGATGGGAACATGTGGGGCCAGAGCCCGCAGTGCCAACTGTGTAACCCATGGAACATGGATGGGCACAGGAGTACGCACCATGCTATAATGTTGGCCTTTCACCCCCTGCAGACAATGGCGTTTGGAGTTCGACCAGCAATGGTGGGCGCTCTGGTGGTTTTTGAAGCTCTGCGGGATGCCCTCGAAGATGAGGTGTGAAGCTGCAGCAGTGGAGCAGGCAACAGCAGAGTGGGCAGCAGCTGAGCGTGCAACAGCTGAGTGGGCTGCAGCAGTGGAGCAGGAAACAGCAGAGCGGGCAGTAGATGAGCGTGCAGCAGCTGAGCGTGCAGCAGCAGGGCATGCAGCAGCTGAGCGGGCAGCAGCTGAGCGTGCAGCAGCTGAGCATGCAGCAGCAGAGCGTACAGCAGCAGAGCATGCAGCAGCTGAACGTGCAGCAGCTGAGCATGCAGCAGCAGAGCAGGCAGCAGCTGAGTGCAGCAGCGGAGCGTGCAGCAGCAGAGTAGGCAGCAGCTGAGCGGGCAGCAGCTGAGCATGCAGCAGCAGAGCAGGCAGCAGCGGAGCGTGCAGCAGCTGAGCATGCAGCAGCTGAGCGTGCAGCAGCAGAGCAGGCAGCAGCAGAGCAGGCAGAAGCTGAGCGGGCAGAAGTTGAGCGTGCAGCAGCAGAGCGGGCAGAAGCTGCGTGGGCTGCAGCTGAGCGTGTAGCAGCTGAGCGGGCAGCAGCAGAGCGGGCAGCAGCAGAGCGGGCAGCAGCTGAGCGTGCAGCAGCAGAGTAGGCAGCAGCTGAGCGGGCAGAAGCTGAGCGGGCAACAGCAGAGTGGGCAGCAGCTGAGTGCAGCAGCAGAGCGGGCAGCAGCTGAGTGCAGCAGCAGAGCGGGCAGCAGCAGAGCGGGCAGCAGCAGAGTGTGCAGAAGCTGTGTGGGCTGCAGCTGAGCGGGCTGCAGAGAGACAGGTGGCAGCCGCCCAACAGGCCGAGGAGGGGAGGTACCAAGGAGGAGCCGTAGGAGGCCTTGTGTGTCCTTGCAGCGCCTCTCTTTCGAGGACCTGCCGGACCAGGCATGCCATCGGAGACTCTGGATGAGCAGAGAGATCTTGCACAGCGGGGATATGGGGGAGGACACCCGCTCCCGGTGACCGTCAAGGTCGCCTTAAACCTCGACGCCACAGGATCCGTCCAGTCGGCGAGTGGAGACCTGTCCAGGATCTCACAGACCTCGGTGCACCGGTGCATCCATGCCATAACGGAGGCCCTGTATGCCCAGGCGGATCAATACATCCATTTTGATGTGGATTGAGCCCACCAGGATGCCCGGGCAGCAGGGTTCATCACCATCACAGGATGTCCCATGTCCAGGGGCGATTGACAGGATCCATTTTGCCCTATGGGCATCTACGGATAGCAGGCCGCTCTACACCAACCGGAAGGGGTACCACTCACTGAACATCCAGCTGGACTCTGAACATCAGCTGCACATTGTACACCTCTGCGCCCGATACCCGGGCAGCTTGCACGATTCTTTCATCCCGGCACACTCGGCAATCCCTGACAGGTTCGAGGCACCCCCCCGCCCCCCCCCCCCCCCCCCCCCGGGCTGAGGGGTTGGCTCTTGGCTGACAGGGGTTACCCGCTGCGGCCGTGGCTGATGACAACTATCCAGAGGCCACAGACTGAAGCGGAGACCCACTACAACGACGCCCATACAGCGACCAGCAGTGTGATTGGATGGTGCTTCGGCATCCAGAAGATGCGGTTCAGGTGCCTGGACTACTCTGGAGGGCCCTCCAGTACGAGGCTGAGATGGCCACACACATCATGGAGGCCTGCTGCATCATCCACAACAATGCACAGCAGAAAATAATGATCAAAATTTTTAACTACCAGTTCAAAGTTTTTATTTTTAGCGTCATTCTCAAAATGGAATGTGTTATATATTTCTATGGTCTGTTACCCAGCCATTAGTAATAATAAGGCAGTTTTTCGCTCATCTCTGGCAGTTACTAGATTAGAGGATGAGAGATAGAGTTGAAGCTCTTGTTTAAACACGCGCCAGTTAACATTCCGATTACCATTGATCCTGAGTCGTCGTGAAGCGTAAGCTTTCTCCACCGTCCTGGATTTGTCGATGTTCTGCAGTCACAGGTTGGTGCTTTGAAATTCGAATTGCATCTTAGTTTTTCTTATGAGATCCTCAGTAAACTACCTAGTTATGTACAGTAGAAACACCTGGTACCATGTTATATTTCAACTCCTGGTAGCATGTTATATTACCTTTGGTGGTAATATGTTATTGTTCTTTGCCTTTTGATTCAGAATGGTCTGTTGAGTTGATGACAAAAAAACCACCAATCTTTAGATTGAATCAAAACTAATTTATTGGATAACGATTAATTAAATAAAGTTTGCACACACTACTGAGCTATAACTAATAATAAAGTAAGGTTGAATCTGTAGCAGTAATCTATAATCTAGTAATTACAAATGATGTCCTTGTGTTAACTCTCTAATCTAAACTACTTGTGCTGTGATCAATCTGTCTGTTCTGCTAACTCTCCACCAACTGTCCCGCATTCCCTGGGTTTGATTTATATGCAGAGAAATAGTGGTGTCCTCTCGTGTTTAAATTACATTGAGATGAAATAATTAACCCTTCACTAACTTATCTATCTATATATCATTACAGGGTGCTCCTACCTCCACTTGCTGCACCGGATGAGCTGTGTGGTGCCCACCATCAAGTGTCCCAGGATCCTCTTCACGAATGTGCCCAACTGAGATGAGAGTCTCTGGGACGGTGGAGGATGTTGGAGACAGCTTTGATGGAAAGTCTGTGTCCTCCTCCGACCCAAGATCCGATGACCTCCCTTTCCTTTGGGCCACCAGAGACATTCAGGGCCCTCTGTTTGGACATGTTGCGGTCTTCTCTCGCTCCCGCGGTTGTGCGTGGCCTTCTCCTGAGGGTGGGGGTAGGTGGGTGGGGGAGTGGGGGGTGGGGGGGTTGGAAACACATACAACAGAACCTTTAGACAGTCCGATGCATGTAACCCAGGGGTTGGGTAGATGGTGGTCTCAGTGGCCTGGACACCCGGCCATGGTGGCTGGCATGGGTGGCTGGTATGTAGGGCAGGAGATCGGCTGTGAGGTGGGGAGTTGGGGGGGTGGGGGGGGGGGGGGTGCGGGTTAGTGCCAGGCACACGGAACAGCCAACTCACCTTGGCCACCCTGAGGAGGTCATGCAGTTTCTTCCCGCACTAGATGCTAGTCCGGAAAACATTGCCCATGGCGTTGACTGCCTCTGCCACCTCCGCCCAGGCATGGCGAATGGTGGTGCCTGGCAGCCTTCCTCCAATGTCGGGGTACAGCATCATCCTCCTCTCCTCTACCATGTCCAGGAGAGCCCCAGCTCAGCGCACCTGAACCGTGGCACTGCTCTCGTTCCAGCCATCCTGTTGGCGGGGACGGTGAGTGTGGGGGAAGGACCATTTAAGTACGACTGCGGCGTCTCAGCCTCATGAGTGCCAATCACAGACCTGACGAATCTGGCACCATTTTTCGTGGAATGATTGTGTTCCAAGTGGCGCTGGTGCGAGCCCAAAATAGTAGCTGAGTCGGTGCAGGTGTTGCACTGATTGTTCTGTCATAAAACTCCACACGCGCTCCGCTGGTGTCAACACTTAGCCTCAGAAACGGAGAATCCAGCCCATTATCTCCCAAAGGGAGAATCCTCAGTGAATCCTTTTGGTCTTGACTAGTTTGTGTGATGTGCCAGTTGTGAATCCTCAAGAAAAAAAAGGGAAACAGAGGTCATCGCAATTTTGAGGGCAGTTAGGTGGACACTTTTCTCCCTCAATATCGGTAGGAAGTTAATGCTTCCCACCAATACATGTAATGGGCCATTTTTAAAATTGACCCCAACTGGTACAAGGTACCAGACTCAGCTGAAATGTGCTTCGAATGAAATTCCCACATTTACCACCCATAGAACCCTGAGAAAATTGGTCTTTAAGCTTCTATGGAAGAATATCCAGCTCTTCGATTCTTCAATTTCTGTAGATGGTGGACACCTGTTCGGGGCATACCAGCAGGGGCTGATTTAGCATAGTGGGCTAAGACAGTTGGCTTGTGATATAGAACAAGACCAGCAGCAGAGGTTTAATTCCCATTCCAGCCTCCCCGAACATGCACCGGAATCTGGTGACTAGGGGCTTTTCACAGTAACTTCATTGAAGCCTATTTGTGACTATTAAATATTATTATTACATAATTGTTGGTTGGATCAGTATCCTAGAAGTAGTTATCTCCTATCATTGTCGGAGCATTATTCCCACAAGAAATTCAGCCATGCAAGAAGGATTACCACCATCATATCAGGGCATCTTTGGATGGACAATAAATGTAGACTTGCTAGCATTGGAAGATCCCAAAAACGAAGCTACCATTTTGTTCAGAATGCAAGTTTACTTTTCTTTGATTTCCACACGATTTGATTCCTGACATGTCTAAAAATAATCTGTGGTAAATGCTTCTTATTCATTTTCTGTGTTTATATACCATGCTCCATTGATATTCATGTTAGGATTAGATATTGCACTCATCACACCCAAAACCTATAAATAGTGCCTCTTGTTTCCATTTAACAGCTCCAGTGAACAAGAGCAATTATGTATATTAGCCGTGTAAGCCAGTGCAAGTGCCCATTCACATGTGAATTGTCCATCTTGAGTGATTCTTCTCCCCTGTGTTTCTCTTTACCATTTAGTAAGTGGAACTAATGGTATAATCATAAATATGTTATGTGAATTCTTGCAAGCCCACTTAATAATAATTTTTGTTTGTGCCACAAGTAGACTTGTATTAACACTATAATGAAGTTACTGTGAGAATCTCCAAGTTACCACACATCGGCGCCTGTTCGGGTACACCAAGGCAGAGTCCAGAATGTCCAAAACACCTAACAGCACATCTTTCAGGAATTGTGGGAGAAAACCAGAGCACCCAGAGGAAACCCACACAGGCACAGGGAAAATGTGCAGAAAATGTACAGGCAGTGACCCAAGACGGGATTGAACCTGGGATCCTGGGATTGAAAAACAACAGTGCTAACCACTGTGCTACCATGCCACCCTACTTGGCTGAGTGGACTTGTGGGAGGTTAAGTGTTCTCCAAATAGGTCTGCTTAGAGCCAGCTGTTTGCAGTGAAACAGCTCCCAAACAGTAGCCCAGATGTGTTGTGGCCCTGGTGTGGCTTCAGGCCATCCACTCATCTCTCTCTTACTGCCAATTTAAAGATTTCATTTTGCTAACTGTAAGGCTTGGTTCTTTTAATTTGCTTCCCTTCTTTCTTGAAGTCAGTGACTCAGCCTAGGGAGTTGTGCAGTGGGCAATGCCAACCCGGCCAATTGAATGTCCTCTACTCAACCAAGACACTGCTTTCTATGAGTCATCAGATTAACTGACCTTGAAAGACAAAAAAAACCTCAGATTTATATAGTGCCTTTCACGACCTCAGCACATCCAAAAGCTCTTTACAACCGATGAAGGTCTTTTGAAGTGGAGTCACTCTTATAATAAAGGAAATGAGGGAACCAATCTGTCTACATCAAACCCCCACAAACAGTAATGTAATATTGCCCAGATAATCTATTTTAGTGACGTTGATTCAGACATATAAATTGGCCAGGGTTAACTTCCCTGCTGTTCTTCCAAATAATGTCAAGGGATTTTTGCATCCACTTGAGTGGGTAGACAAGGTTTCATATTACTATCTCAAGCCTCATCTAAAAAAACAGCACCTCTGACAGTGCAGCACTCCCTTAGTACGACACTGGACTGTTAGCCAAAACATTTGTGCTTCAGTCTCTGGAGTGAGACTTAGTACAAATACCTCCAACTAAACCACAGCTATTACAGTTTACTGTTGATCACAATTGAATTTATTTATTGCCTCATCCAACATCATGAGTGACTATCAGGCAGTCCAGGAGAAGCAGGCAGTTAGAGCAGGAGCCCCTGAGTCTATGTTGCTTGCTAATCTATTTTCCATTTTAAATACTTTTGAGGGCAATGGTTCCTCAGTGGAGTGCAGCCAGAACCAAATCTGTGGCACCAAGGGCAGGTCAGCTGCACAGGTTGGGATGAACAAGAATGGAAGAGCAATATTGATAGATGATTCCATAGTTAGGGGATTAGACAGAAGTGTCTGTGGATGGAAACATGACTCCAGGATGGTGTGTTGCCTCCCTGGCGCCAGGGTGTTGCTAATCGCCACCAGAGTCGCCAATAATGTTGCCAATTAATAACTCAGCTCTTTCAAGTCGCCAGGTATCAAATGATACCACCACAAGGCATTACTGGATATCGATCAAAGAACCACACAACCAGTTAGTCAGTTCAAGTTAAAAGTGTCATCATATGAAAATATGCAGCTAATGAACACATAGAATAGGACATGACCAATGAGCAGTCAGGACACTCGGGGGTGGTATCTCACTATAAAAGGGTTGAGGGACTCACATCCTGCCTCTTTCTACAGACCAACATCTACAGAGTGAGACAGGGTGTATCCTCAGCATCACACCCCAGCACGTGGCTTAGAGCAAGGCTGGGTCAGTAAGACTGAGTTACTACATTTAAATTAGCAGAGTTTAACTCATTCAGGACTGTGCTAATATTTCAATAAAACACATTGAACTGAAAAAAAATGTTTTTGTAGGGGTGGGGGGAAGGGGGGTGGGTGTTGTGTGTGTGGGGTGGGGGTGTGTGGGGGGATGTTTGGGGGGGGAGGGTGGGGTGGGGGGAGGGGGGTGGGAGGGGGTGTGGGGGGTTGGGGGGTGGGGTGGGACAGTGGGGGTTGGAGGGTGGGGGGGGTTGATGGGGGGGCGTTAATGGTGGTGTGGGGGTCGTGGTGGTGGGGTGGGCACACACGTGTCATGGGCAACCGCTACCCAGCGGGGTCTCACTTGCTCGCCCATGACCTCACTCCACCCAGGTGACATCCTTTTCCGCTCAGCCACCGGCCAAGTTCAGGGTCCTCTGCTTGGGCATGGTGATGGGTCGCAGTTCTGCTGGTCCCCCTCCAGTCTTCTCCCGCTCCCAGCGTTTGTGCGCGGCTTTCTCCTGCGGGGCGGGGGGGGGGGGGGGGGTCAAGCACAAGTAACGACATCATTAGATGGTCCGATGCATGCAGTCCAGGATTGGGCAGATGGTGGCCTCAGTTGCCAGGGCATCTGGTCATGGCGGGTGGCATGGGTACTGGCATGTTGGCATGGTGGAAGTTCAACCATCCCCTAGGGGGGAGGGGGCTGGTTACGACGTGTGGCGGGGGCAATGTTATGGGTACTGGCATGTGGGGCATGGTGGGTGTTCAGCCGTCCCCTAGGGGGGAGGGGACTAGTTATGGGCTTGTGGTGGTGGTGGGGGGGGGGGGGGCAGGGTTAATGCCAGGGGCACGGAGCAGCCAACTCACCCTGGCTGCCTTGAGAAGGTTGTGCAGTTTCTTCCAGCAATGATTGCCCACGGTATTGACCACCTTTGCCACCTGCGCCCAAGCATGGTGAATGGCTACGCCTGGTGGGCTGCCTTCCAAGCCGGGTTATAGGGTCATCCATCTCTCCTCCACGGCATCCAGGAGGGTGTCCAGCTCAGCACCCTGGACTGTTGTGCTGCTCTCCATCCAGGCATCTTGTTGGCTGGGATGGCGTGTTTTGGGGGATGGACCATTTAAATGCGGCTGCCGCGTGTGAGCCTGATGAGTGGCAATCACGGAACCGGTGAATCCGGCATCATTTTCAATACAATTGTTTGTGTTCCACGTGGCGCTGGTGCTAGCCCATTTAAAGTAGCTGAATTGGTGTAGGGGTTGCGCCGATTTGTGTGTCGTAAAACGCCAATGTTCCCACGCCGGTGTCAATAGTTGGGCAGAAAAATGGAGAATCCAGCCCCCTCTCTCCAGTTCTAGCAAGAGGTGCATTTTATGTTTGTTTAATAAACAAAAAAATAAACAAATGAGGGTATAGGGCGATAGTTTCAAAGGAAACTAAACTAACAAAACTAAATACCATTTCCGGGATGATCATGCACCCCAGTCCCCGCGACACCCCTTCCAGGCCCACCTGGCCATGAACATAGCCACTGTAGAGTGGCAAACAGTCAGGTTGTATGGTCCCCTCCACCGCCCGCTGCCTGGGCCTGCTTATAATCAGCGTAATTGGCCACATTAGGTGCAAGGCTCCTGTGGCTATTAATTCCTGAAGCGAGCCTTGTACCTAGAGCACCGGATCTAGAGGCATGGTCGGAACCCACTGTACGACTAGATTGTATGCATTATGAGGAGTCATGAGCAAGAATTGCCATTGCAATTCTTAGGCTAATGGATGTCCGTGGTTGGTTTGCACCACAATTTCTTTGTGCCTCCTTTACTTTCAACAACCACTTACCAGTTTTGTAGATACCTGTCCTTGTTACAATATTAGTCAGCAACAATTACAGCATTATCTGTTGTAGAAAACAAGCAATTTAGAGACAGAAACATTCAATGGAGTACCATGGCGTGCGATTATTAACTTATTATCAAAGTAATTTCTCTGTAGGTTTATTACAGAATGCTTGAAATTGAGCAAGGATAAAAGTACATCCGTAATGAAAATAAAACCAGTGATCAACAAATTAGCAGTTTTAAATTTGTCTGACACATTACATTAGCAACATTTCTGGCTTAATAAGGTACGTCAATTTCAATAGCTGTAACCATTAGCATCTACTATTTAGTCCCAATGTCTCCTTCGGCCTTTTAATGGATTTTTGCTCTTCTAGACAGCTAAGAAGAAAATAAAGGAACAAAACTAGTCAATGAAATAAGGAAAAAGTAGTCTACACGGTTTATCAATCAATAATAATCTGGAAACACTAATATGACTAACTTTTTCAAAGGCTCACTGCGGCAATGTGATCCGGGTTACTGAAGCATTTTGAGCAGGACAGGGCAACACCTGCCTTGTTCATCTTAGATTCGCTTTATGGAGGGCTTTTTATACTTACTAGATCCCTAACATAAGATAAGAGAGGGGCCCTATGCCTGTTTCAGGTGACCTGTGAAGCTACTTACACTGATATGACAGAGCTTTTTTTCCCCTTTTAAAAAAAATTCAGAGTACTGTTATGGGCCAGGGTTTAGAGAACCCCAAAGTGTATCATGGAGTTCACCTGACCCACAACTTTTAATAGATTGAGGTTATGGGGAACACACGGGCCCACTCTGCAGGTGTGATGCAACAAAAATCTACCGTACTTTTAAATTAAAACAATGTTTATTTATGAAACCAGTTAACACTTTATAAACCCACAGTAAACATCTTAACAACTATCAACACCAATAAATCCCCCAAAGAATACAGTACTCTCCAAGTAACTCTTAACCTTTCCTTGCAACATCCAGAAGACAAAAAGAACCTTTTTTACAGAAAGACATCAGGTTTAACTTCACTACTGAGAACAGTTACTACTTTGAAATCACCAAATGGACATTCATAAACTTGCAGAGATTCATACACAGCTTGCTGTGACTGCAGCTTCTCCAAATCTAAAACAAAACTAAACACACCCTGTAGCTGCCAGCCCAAAGTGAAAGTAAAAGCAGACAGACAGCCCAGCTCCACCCACATTCTGACATCACTGACAAACACCCATTTCTGAAAGGTACTGTCAAGTGAAGCACACTGAGGTAACACGGGCTGCAACTGGATGCAGCTTTAACTGAAAGATACTCCAGACCTTGAAGTTAGTTCAATCTGATTTATTGAACCTGTCACACAGTTAGCACAGTTCTTTGTGAGTTCGACTCTCTGCTAACCTAAGTGTGATTACTCTGTCTGACTGAACCATACTAGCTCTTAGCCACGTGCTGGAGGTGTTATGTGATATATACACCCTGACTCACTCTGTAGATGTCCCCAGTGGAAAGAGGCGGTGTGAGTGCCTCGTGCCTTTTATAGTGGGAAACCACCCCCAAGTGTTCTGCCTGCTAATTGGTTATGTCCTGTTCTCTGTGTTCATTAGCTGCCTGTCTGTATCTCATTATGTGCATGTCTGCATAACATGACAGGTACACCCACAGCTATTTTATAAGCCTCCATTTCTTAAAGGTATTCTCACATGACAGTACCCAATTTTGTTTCCAATTAAGGGGCAATTTAGAGTGGTCAATCCACCTACCCTGCACATCTTTGGGTTGTGGGGGTGAAACCCACGCAGACACGGGGAGAATGTGCAAATTCTGCACAGACAGTGACCCAGGGCCGTGATCGAACCTGGGCCCTCAGCGACAGAGGGAGCAGTGCTAACCATTGCACCATCATGCCGCCCCCATATCAGAGCTTTTAACAGGTGCTGATAGAGTATGTGATATGGCGTCTAAAGCTAATAATTTTAGCTTCCATTTCCAGCTGAAAAATGCAAAAACAATGGCCAATGGTGTTTTTGAGCCTTATGTAACTCTCCTCAGCAAAGCATCAGAGGGAGTAGCTATTTCTAACCTGCCTCTTGCAGTATTATGATTTGTTAGATCCCAGCCTGAACCTCTCACAAAACATTGTTTGAATGGATCTTAAGCTAGAAGGCTCACTGCCATTATCCAGAGAGACATTGGTTTCTACTGCTAAGATGCTGAAAACAGTCTCAGAGCAGTAACTAGTCAGTGCTAGTGCAGACAAGCTAAGCTGTTTTAGTATAGCTATAGCCACTGGCATACCTGGCAATGTTGGAAATTGCCTCGATATGTCCTGTACATAGGAAACAGGACAAATCCAACCTTGCCAATTACTTGCCCATCAGTCTACCCTTGATCACCAGTAAATTGATAGAAGGGGACACATCAGCGCTCTCAAGCAGCATTTGCTTCGTAACAACCTGTTGACTGATGGTCAGCTTGGGTTCCATCAGGGTCACTCAGCTCCTGGTCTCATTACAGCCTTGGTTCAAACATGGACAAAATAGCTGAACTCCAGAGGTGAGGTGAGAGTGACTACCCTTGACATCAAGGCAGCATTTGACCGAGTATGGCATCAAGGCGCCTTAGCTGAACTGGAGTCAATGGGAATCAGGGGGAAAACTCTCTGCTGATTCGAGTCATTCCTTGTGCAAAGGAAGATGGTTGTGGTGTTTGGAGGTCAGTCATCTCAGCTCCTAGTGTCCAACATAATTTTCAGTTGCTTCATCAATGACCTTCCTTCTGTCATCAGGTCAGCAGTGGGGATGAAAATTGCAGTGTTCAGAATCATCCGTGGTTCTTCAGACACTGAAGCTGTCTTATGTATAAATGCATAAGCACTGGATAATATCCAGGCTGGGGCTGATAAGTGACGAGTAACATTCCTGCCACACAAGTGCCAGGCAATTAACATCTCCAACAAGGGAGGTCTCTAACCATCGCCCCATGACAGTCAATGACATTACCATCACAGAATCCCCCATCTTCAAAATCCTGGGGATTACCAATGACTAAAAATTGAACAGGACTAGCCATATAAATACTGTGGCTATCAGAGCAGATCAAAGAGTAGGAATTCTGCTGTGAGTAACTCACCTCCTGACTCCCCAAAGCCGAATGACAATCTACAAGGCACAAGTCAGGATTGTGATGAATAGCTTCCACTTTCCGAGATGAGTTCAGCTCCAACAACGGCTTCAAGAAGTTTGACACAATCCAGCACAAAGCAGCCCACTTGATTGCTAATCCTTCCACAAACATTGAAACCCTGCACCACCTACAAACAATGGCAGCCTTGGTGTTCGATCTACAAGACGCATTGAAGGAGCTCACCAAGGTTCCTTAGATAGCATCTTCCAAACCCATGACCACCACCATCTAGAAGGACAAGACCTGGGAATTTCCCCTACAAGTTACTCACCTTCCTGACTTGGAAATATATCGACTGTCACTGGGTCAAAGTCCTGAAATTCTCTCCCTAACAGCACAGCGGGTATATCTACACCTCGAGGTCTGCAGTAGTTCAAGGAGGCAGATTACCATCTCAAGAGCAAGTAGGGATGGTCAATAAATGCTGATTTAGCCAGCGATGCCCACATCCTGCAAATTAATTTTTTAAAAGACCTAATAATTCCAGCTAATGGAGAAGTTCTTCCATTTGGAAACAAATCCTGTGGCGGGGCTGGGATGGGTAGTGTTTTCTGCTGTGGAGGCGGATGGGAAACCATGGCATACATTCCATTCCTGACCTCTTAATTATGTATTGGGGGCTTAGCACTGTATTTCATGGTGGGGCATGCTTGTCATATATGGTTGTCGTATTTACTGACGCACTGCTGAGGAAAGAAGATGGATCTACTGAAGAAAACAGATGGAACACTACATGCTGGGGCTGGAGAATGAACTTCCTAGATGTCAATGTAACAGGAGCATTCACCTGATTGATATTTCCCCCATCCTCTGCTGTGGTGCTCTAGGATCACTGGCGCTCTCCCTCCCAAACTCCAAGGCAGCCCCAGGCCTTCTTCAGGAAAGCCCGACTTCTGCACACCATATTATCCCAGACGTGTTCTGATCTAGACGGTTACCATTTTTAGGGTTGTTCTACAGATTGCAGGAAACTTAATTTAACATGCTGCTGACAATGGACTCTTTTCATTTGGATGTGGTCTCAACTTTATGCATGTAATCCATCTCCATTGCCTCCATATCATATCAGTGCTCCTTGATCACAACTTTTTTCATAGAATCATAGAATTTACAGTGCCGAAGAAGGCCATTCGGCTGATTGAGTCAGCACTGCCCCTTGGAAAGAGCACCCTACTTAAGCCCATACCTCCACCCTATCCCCATAACCCCACCTAACCTTTTGGAGACTAAGGGGAAATTTAATATGGCCAATCCACCTGACCTACACATCTTTGGACTGAGGGATTAAAACGGAGCACCTGGAGGAAACACACGGAGAGAAGGTGCAAACTCCACACAGTCGCCCAACGTCGGAATTGAATCTGGGACCCTGTGAGGCAGCAGTGCTAACCACTGTGCCACCATGCCGCCCTGAGATCTTGAATCTGTAATTCTTCAGATATGGGTAGCACTCCAGCTCCTTATTTTCAATAGCACTTATTGTTTCACCACAGTGATTTGGTTGTGTCTGTAAAGGCCCTTATGCAGGTAAGGTGTCCACGAGAAGATTATTCAGAAAGTGACAGGAGTTGAGGCTGCTGACTTCTCAGTGAACATGCCTGGATGGTCAAGTTTAACAGTGAAAAAAGTGAAAGTTCACATCAATTTAAGTGATTTTTAAGATGTACATGTGGGAGGGCATCAACAGTACATGCTGTCGAAGGGTGAAAAATCACTGACAGCAACTTTTCGATTTCTATGTTTACCTGCCCATTTGTAGATGCCAAAAATCACTGTCAGTTTCAGAGTATTGATAGAAAATGCTGAGAGCTTTTTCATCTTTAAAGACCAGGCCATTAAAACCTTAGCTACAGGAGGAGGGCTAAGGTCGGGTACTATGCCACAAGTGGCTCAGTTGCTGGGTTCTAGAAGATTCAAGTCAAAACTGCAAAGGCATTTGGGAGTCTTTTAACCATTCTCCATTTGTTTGGTACGCCTGCCATGGACCCAAAGGCCTTTACCCCCAAGGTGAACAAGAACAATAATGCTGTGGAACACCATCACTTTCAAGTTACCCTCAAAGCCACACATCATCCTGCACTATATCGGGGGGCACCAACCTACTTCGTATTCAGCCATGGCAGGAGTCCCTCAAGGTGACCACAGAACTGGAACAGAGGACCTATGGCCACGTTTTCAAGGGTAACTAGCGACGTGCAATAAATGTCCGGCCTTGACAGCACCTCCCAAAGATAACGTTTCTTTTAAAACACCATCATAATTATATTAAATACTCTGAAATGTACAGTCTGGATACAGCACAGAGTAATTAAGATCAAATAGTTCTACTCCCTCCAAAATAATTGAACACAAAACCAATTTCATTCAGCAATTTGTTTTTAAATCTTGAAGCTGCTAAAATGTTTTGTAATAAAAGAAAGTAAACAAAAGCTTAGAGCTTGTATTTATTGCTTGAGATTTAATAATGGTTCTTGGATATGATCTTGAGCCTATTTTCAGATATTTCTTCACAATTAGTTACATTCAGTTTCATCCCAATAGTCTGTTTGCCTGTCTGCGAAGTGTGATATTGCTCAATACTCAAAACATAAAATGCTGTACGATATGTTGAATAGTGAAGCACCTTTTTAATTGAATGGATTTCAGATTGCAATTGAGCAGCTTGCTTTGTAATAGTTTCACTCAATGTGCTAAACTGGAACCTAGAATAGGACAATTACGATTCGTACTGACTTCGGCCCTCCATTCTTCCTGAAAGCTTACCAAAACCATGCTTGACATTAGCTGGTCACTGCTGCTTAGCTGTGTATTTAATCACCTTTCCTTTTATTAAAACTAGATGACGTCCCTCTCTATGGCATTTGCATCTTCATGTGGACACTTGCATGATTGCACCGTACCACTGAATAAAATGAATATTATTCATATTTTTACTGAGGAGACTCCAGGGGCTAGATTCTCCGATTTGAAGACACCAGCGTGGAAACAGTTGCGTTTTACGCCAGAACAAACGGCGCAAAAGCTGCACCGATCCTCCATCAGGTGGGGGGCTAGCAGGCACTCAGCGTAAAGCCCTTTACCTGCAGATACGACTGGGGAATTGTTGGGTCTGTGTCCGCGCACGCGCACGGCGGCAGCCTGCCGTGCAACATGGCGCCGGCCGCACGTGGACCCGGCCTGCCAAAACTGACCCCCCCTATGATCAGCCTCTTAACCCCCCAGAGCCTACACCCAGTGCCCCAGCCCCGGCAAAGGTCCCCCTTTCCTGTGGATCGGCTTTCACTGACTGTGGCAGTGTCGGACACAGTCCGCAGCTGCAATGCCGGTTTCACGAAAATAAAAAGGACAAGTGTACCACGCCACCAGGATCTCAGCCCATCGGGGATGGAGCATCGTGGGAGGGCCTCGGGTGACGTACTGATGCCGTCCCAACGGCGTGCGGCGTAGTACACCATTTTTGAGGGGGCGGAGCATCACAAAAGCGCTGCCACCCCCGGGTTCGGCGCAAATGGGGATTCTCCGACCGATTGGCGAATGCGATTTCATGGTCGCCGACTAGAGAATCCCGTCCTTTATTTGCAAACCAGCAAATTTCTATTTCTTGCACTTAATTCACAGCCAAGTTTGATAACATAGCCAATGGCGCATAATTAATGGTGGTTGGGAACAGGCTCATCTGATTAATATTCTTGGCCTTTCGGTTTCCTCTTACAAATCTCAGCATGAAAGCTGAAGAGACAAATGGATACCCACTAGAGTTTGAGGCTAAAATAATATGTTGAACAAAGAACAAAGAAAAGAACAGCACAGGAACAGGCCCGTCTGCCCTCCAAGCCTGCGCCGACCATGCTGCCCGTCCAAACTAAAATCTTCTACACTTACGGGGTCCGTATCCCTCTATTCCCACCCAATTCATGTATTTGTCAAGATGCCCCTTAGACGTAATTATCGTCCTGCTTCCACCACCTCCTCCGGCAGCGAGTTCAGACACCCACTACCCTCTGTGTAAAAAAACTTGCCTCGTACATCTCCTCTAAACCTTCCCCTCGCACCTTAAACGTATGCCTCCTAGTAATTGACCCCTCTACCCTGGGGAAAAGCCTCTGACTATCCACTCCGTCTATGCCCCTCATAATTTTGTAGACCTTTATCAAGTCGGCCCTCAACCTCCTTCGTTCCAGTGAGAACAAACCAAGTTTATTCAACCGCTCCTCATAGCTAATGACCTCCATACCAAGCAACATCCTGGTAAATCTCTTCTGCACCCTCTCTATAGCCTCCACATACTTCTGGTAGTGTGGCGACCAGAATTGAACACTATACTCCAAATGTGGCCTAATTAAGGTAATGTTATACAACAGCATTAAGGTGAGATGAATTTAACCTGGTCTGAAGACTGAATATAAACTGGTGTAAAATATAATTTTTATAATCAATTTTTCCCCTTGATTCACTTGTTGATCCACAAGCAATATTCACCATTAAATACCTTTCATGTAACCCTTGTAAACCGGGATGAGCATCACACCTGAGGTAATCCTGGTGCCACACATATGTACCATAAGTAGCAGTTCTCGAAGATAATCTGGAACATAATCCTTGTCTATCTAAAATAAACAAATTTGCAATGTTTCTCACCTGCAGAGCACAAGGGCGATGTTTACATTTGAACTCTTGGAGGAGCATGTTTGAGTGGCCTATTTTAACATTCATCACAATTTTCTTTCCCGCATGATTCTAAACAGTTAAGCTCACGGAATATTTATTTTTATGAAAACTGAACACCTGTTACTCTTTGTACCCCCTGGCACTGCTTCCCAGGTGACATTGCCACGGACCATGTTAGGTACATTGCCATAGGACGGTGTCGCAATGCCTAGGCATAGCTCTCTCCCAATGGAGGGGGTGGGGGCAGCCTACTTACCTAAGCACCCCAGTGTGTTCCCTTTGCCTTGTTCCTATTTTTAAAAAGCAGTTGTATATTTTGACGATGTGATATTATGTCAGCGATGGGGGAGTTCCAAATGTGGGGGATGATATGGCGAGAAAGCTTCCTAATAATATTAACATTTACTGAAATGAAGAACCTGGCCTTTCAGGGGGAACCTTGTTACATCACTGGGGTGATGGTTGGAGAGAATTGGAAAACGAGATCCCACCAGTGAGAATCTCATTTTCTGAGTGTGGAGAGAATTTGCGTCCATGTCACTGTTTGCACTCATGGCGAGCATGGGCACAAAACTATGGCAAATGTTTGAAGTCCAGTCTGACTCTTCTTCGGAAATTACATCAATACTGATGATACAGAGATGCCGAGTTTTAATGTCCTACAGTCAGACTTTCATGAGCTAGCGTGTAAATTAAAAACTAGGAACTCAGAAGCTGTACTGTATGGATTTTAAAAATTCATTCACGAGTTCTGGCTGTTGCTGGCTAGGCCAGAATTTATTGCCCATGCCTAATTTCCCTTGAGAAGTCAGTGATGAGCCGTCTTCTTGAACCGCTGCAATCTGTGTGATGTATGAACATCCACAGTGTTGTTAGCGAGGCAGCTTTAGGAATTTGAACTAGCAACAATGAAGGGTTGGCGATATATTTCCAAGTGAGGATGCTGTGTAGCTTGGAGCGGAACCTCCAGGTGGTGATGTTTCCATGTGGCTGCACTCCTTGTCTTTCTAGATTGTAGCAGTCATGAGTTTGCAAGGTTCAGTATCTGAGGAGTCATGAATGGTTCTGAACATTGTACAATCATCAGCGAACATCCCCACTTCTGACCTTATGACGGAAGGAAGATCATTGATGAAGCAGCTGAAGATTATTGGGTCACTATCCTGAGGAATACCTGTAGTGATGTTCCGGGACTGAGATGACTGACCTCAACAACGACGACCATCTTCTTTTGTGCCAGATATGACTCCAACCAACAGAGTGTTTTCTCCCTGATTTCCATTGACTTCAGTTTTGCTAGGGCTCCTTGATGCAAACTCAGTCAAATGCGGCCTTGATGTCAAGGGCTTCTGGAGTTCAGGTCTTGAGGTGTGGGACCATTTCCAGGGCAGGAGGTATTTGTTAACCCAGGACAGGCTGTACCTCGACAGGGCTGGGATCAATGAAGTCATATTCACATTCACTAGTGTAGTTGGGGATAGTGTAGTGTAGTTGGGGATAGATGGGGATAGTTGGGGATAGTGTATCTTAAATTATTATGCGTATAAGTGTCAGCATATAGAAGTTGAAAAGTGGAATGAGGAATAAATGCTTTCATTCATAGGATGTGGACACCACTAAGAATGGGAATGATAAATGTTTTCACTCAGAGTGGTGAACCTGTGAAATTCTCTATTACAGAAAGCTGTGGAAGCCAAGTCACTGATTATATATTTAAGAAGGAAATAGATACATTTCTACATTCTAAAGACATAAACGGGTATGGGGAGAGTGCGGGAGTATGGCGTGGAGATAGAAGATCAGGCATGAATGACCATATTAAAGGTGAGCATGCTCGAAGGGCTGAATGACCTATGCCTGCTTTTATTTTCTATGCCATTTCATAGGGCATTTAAGACTCAACCATATTGCTGTGGACCTGGAGTTACATGTAGGCCACACCAAGTGAGGACAGCAGATTTTCTTCTGTAAAGGACATTAGTGAACAAGTAGAGCTTTTATGAAAATCGACAACGGTCATCATTAAACTTTTAATTTCAGATTTTTTTTATTGGATTCAAATTCAACACCTGCTGTGGTGGAATTCATATCCCGATCCCTAGTGCAAATTTAACAGGAACAAACTAAGAAGGGCTGTGAGGAATACAAATACAGGCTTATAATGCAAGTATGTGATGAACAATGTTGGTTAGCTACAAGAACAAAGTACTGCGTGGGATTAAAATGTGGTGGCACAACAAAAATGCAGCTTATAAATGATGTGGACTATGTGCTTATTATTCAATGTTCAGAGAAGAAGCGAAGGATAAAAGGGAGGTGGAGTGGCATTACCGATGAGTGGAGACAATGCAGTGTTGCTAAGAGAGATTTTTCTAGAGGGAGCAGAGATGGTATCCATTTGGTTAGAGTTGAGAAGCAAGAAAGGTATGATCATGCCACTGGGGGTAAACTGGGGCTTCCAAAAAAGAAACAGTGGAACAAATTTTCAAATGTTCAGGTAAATCGGAAGGATATATAAGAAATATATTGTGGGGATATCTGGGATGTGGGGGAAGCTCTCTTCAAGTTGAAGCTCCCTGAAGGTTAAATACTGATTTGGCTCAAACTTAAACTCCAGAGTAAAGCTCATTGGCTGTTCAAGCTCTGAACATTTAACATTCACATCATGTAAATGCTTTAATACAGGTTCATCATGCTCCTGCGCCATGCCACTGAGTATGCACACATTCTTGAAGACTGTTAACCAGAAGTCTGGAATTCCTTTTGGCTTGTCCATCTCTTCATCTGATTTGTCATCATGCGCCTGGTCTTTTGCTTGCTTCTTATTGAATAACTGTGCCAGCATATCTCGTTGAAAGTCGCAGTAAACGTCTGGCAACTCACTGTCTGGAACTACAGCTGCTCAATTAAGTTCAAGGCCTCACAAGCATCTGCTCCTATGATGGACTCACTTTTCGTGTCCACAATGGAAAATGGTAATATGTGAGTTCTATCGTGCACCCACAATTTGAGTTCACATGCACCCAGCGTCTCAATCTTCCTCCCACCGTAGAGTATCAGCAGTCTTGTTTGATCGACAATGCTCGGTTTAACCTGCAGCCCGTGCAAATCGGACAGATTGAGGAGGTTGGCCCTCGTTCCCATGACGAGGTTGCATTTTATCGATGTGTCGTTCATCAACACCAGAGTTGTCGACCTGCTTTCTATGGCATCAGGTTTGTCATTACTATTGTGATGACTGGTCAGTAAGACTTCTTTACTCATCGTGTCCTTGGTTGAAATGATATCAATGAAGAACTGTTCCTCTGGGGATATCATACCAACTGTGTTGATTGATCTTATCTGGTTCACTGTAGGATGCGAAAATCATTGTTTCGCAAAATGATTTGTGCAGCCACGCTTGGAAACTATTTTTCCATATGCTGGACAATGCCTTGCCCCATGTGATTGCCATATTTCTGGCATAAAATGGCAGAACTGGGCGGCCGCTAACAATGGCTGCCCGCACTAAGACCACGTTTTTTTATTGAACTGCGTCACAGTGCTGATGGCGCTGGCGTCTTCTTCAATGTTGGCGTCAAAATGTTTCAAGCTGAGTGTACTGATCTGTTGTGCAGCCAGCTTATTTGCATGGCACATCTTAATATGGTTTTATGATTGAAGCTCTTCTTGTTGGGTATGCATATTAAATGTGCAACGTTCACATGCTTAGTTTTATTTCAGACAGCACTACCTCATCGTAGCTCTTGTTCTCCTCTTCGCTGTCACAGATGAAGGTATTGTATAGTTCTGTTGCTTGAGGACCTGCTACCATAAGCAGCAATGCAATAAGCCTCTCGTCAGGCTGTGCCTGCAGGTCAAGGGCGACAATATAGAATCCAAATTGCTGCTTATAGCACACCAATTTGTTTCTACTTTACCCGAGACCTGAAGCTGGTGGGGTGCCTTTAAACCTTCCATCTCTAACTTCGTCGTTGTTTACTGCGTTGAATTGCAGCTAGCCGTAATTCACCAGGTCGGCGGAAGAACTTTCTCTTTTGTTCTTCAGCCTATTTTGCCTCGTCTTTTCTGTTGTTACCTTTACATGTTCTGGACACCTGGTACCATGTTCTGTTCTGTGGTCTTGCCACTGCAATGATGCACAGAACATTTAGTTGTTTAACTAGAACAATGATTTATTGATGAAAATGTGGAAAGATAACAAACAGATTACTAGACAGACAAAGTTACTAAATGAGTTCAGTAAACTCTCCTGGCGAGTGTTTCACTTCACGTGACTGATGTCTGACGCCAGCAGCTGGTTGGAGGTCGCATCACTAACTATGTACAGAACTATTCACAGGCATATCACCACACCCCATATCCCCTCCGTCCCCCCTTCCCCCTCCCTTATTGATGCAGGTCCCTGAATGTTATATTTCTTTGTTGCTGTAAAGAGAAATAATATGGATGTGCCCATACTCAGGATTCTTGTAAAACATGATGGGAGGTTTATTAAGGGTGTTGCTCACACAATCAAGATGGTGATCTGCTCAAAACCTGTGCAAGCACTCTATCGAAGTCACTACACACCATGTGATGCAGAACCAGCAAGAATGTATTTTCAGGTACATGACACTCAATAAGGCACTGAATGGCTTTCAACCCACCAGGAGCCCACAAGAAAACACAATAGAGTTTGCTTGTCATGTACCCTGAATGGTGAGCCCTCCAACCACCACCTTGTTAATACCAGCAACAGCTGGATTAGCATTAATTGTCCACTTTAGGGCTTCATTTGGCAACAGGGTGGGACAGTTATGCATGGGCCTTCCCATCACATACTTAATCGGGGTGAAGGTGGGAAGGGTGGGTGGGTCCTCACCCACCACCTTCCTGCTTGGTTAAATGCCACCCCTCCACCGCAATCCCCACTTCCTTGCCCAGCTCCCCAGTGCTATTCCCCCTTTCCCTATGTCACCAAACCCAGTGGAGGGAAGAAAACTATGCCCAATGACACAGTTCTAAAGAGTATACAGAGGTGGAGGAACCTTGGGGGTTTATGTGCATCAATCTTTAAAGTGGCCGAAGAGAGCGGTTAGCCAAGTATATGGGATATGGAGCTTCATAAATAAAGGCGTTGAGTGAAAAAGCAGGGAAATTATGCTGAGCCTTTATAAAGCTCTGGTTAGGACACAAATAGAGCACTGTCTCTAGTTCTGGCCACCAATTTAAATTGAGCCCAGCGACTCTTACATTAAAGAATGCAAGTGCTGTCACGGTGTGATTTACTGGTTACACAAGTTCTGTGATGTTTTTAGTCCATTATGACCGATAAAATTTGAGTATTAAACTTTATAAAACAAAATTCAGATATGTCCCTTCAGAAATTGGTTTACGTTGAACCATTTTATCCCTTTACAGCAATGGGATAAATTCTAAGGAAACACTAAGCTCGGAACCAACCAAACTAGAATTGAGAAGATATGGAAAATATATCAATGTTGTTGAGTTTTGCTTGGATTGCCGTTGTTAGAAATGTTGCAGAATTTCTCCTAAAGCGGTTAAATGATCAGGTAAATTTCACACTGTGTAAAATTGGAGGCTTCATAGTTAATACTACCTCCTTTCACTTCATACTAAAACCACAAGTGTTGGAAATACATAGCAAATCTCTGCATATCTGAAAATAGAAACATTGGTTAACTTTTTAATGGCGATCTTTCATCAAAACTCACCTGCCACAATTGAAGTACTTTTTTTTTTTACAAATGTCACAAAGATATTCTGTAGCTGTAAAAACCTTCAAGACTCTTTTTCCTAATTTTGTGTTTCCTTGGAATTTAGTCCAATTGCTGCAAAGGGATAAAATGGTTCAACTAAACTAATTTCTGAAGGGACATATCTGAATTTTGTTTTATAAGTTTTAATATCCAAACCTGATGAAGAAAATTAATATAATTCTGGTAAATTGTATAATTCAGATGTTGTCACAAATGAAAGTGCAATGACGGCTCTGGCTAATGTAAATCTGTATCTAGTTAAAAATATTCTCTTAACGTTTACATTTTCTTAAATTTATGGAGATTTCCAGCAGTTTATATTCTATTCTCAATGTTGTTGCAGTTGGAATGAGGTGGATCTATAATGTTCCCCAGTAGTATGGCGATATTAAAAAAGCAGATTAATTATACCTCTGTGCCTGAAACAGACACTTGGATGTACATTTGTTACCCACAGCAGCATTTTAACCAGCAGAATACATTGTGCATCACATGTTTCAATCCTGAAAACAAGCAGGGCCACATTAGGAAATATACGCATGAGCAATAAAATGTCCAAAGGTGGAATATCCATCTTTGCGAAAAGCTGCAGAGAATTCTCAATATTCTTCCTGCCCTGTTATAAGGCATGGATAGCATCGTGACTCTTCCTGCTCTGTCCATAGGCTTTACGAACCACATGCATGGCACTGGCATTACCAAACTAATCTCCAATCACTCCTTCAGCCCTGAAATCACACCCGCTGTTTGCGATGCTTTGCAATTAAATCTGCTCTTACATTTCATGACCTTATTGTGGAGTAGGCAGGAAAGTGGAGTTGAGGATTATCATATCATATCAGTCATTATCTCATTGAATGGTAGGGCAGACTTGATGGGCTGAATGGCCTACTTCTGCTCCTCCATCTTATGGTAATTACTAAGCAGTTTATGGTGATCTGTATTCATTGACTTCTTGGTAAAGCTCCTATTTGGTTGGGCGCTAACAAGGTCCTGAATTAACAAGGTCCTGAATGTCAGCATATCTTCTGATTTATTGCGAGCAGCAGCAGTAAAATTTGTGAGATACAACAAGAATGAACACTGAAAAAAGGGTAAAGGTTTAAGTGAAAATTTTCAATGGAAATCAATATGAAGCTGTTACTAACAAGACTTATCAGGTATTGGAATACAGCTCACATACATTGGACTACATTTTTCTCAAAGATGGATTTAAATCTAACAATGCACGAGAACCACTTATTCATCTACCAATATTATGTCAGTATAAATAAACCCAATCTTCCTCAATGTCCTTTTGCTATAAATTAACGGTGGCTCCAGGCACCAGTAGTTCTCAATGCAGTCAGCCACCTGAGGTGAAGTGGAGAACTAAGCGTTGCTGGAACAGTTGAAATGATCAAGACAGCCATTCTGATTATTTACAACCTCATTTACTGTGACATTTGAGGCTGCAGATTTCCACAATTGGAATGTCGCTCTTTGTCATACAAGGAAAGATCCAACTTTCGGGCCCCAAGACAAGGAAAACATATCATGGCCTAATCCACATTCCTGGCTGTTAAGCTTGGCTGTGAAATCCAGATGTTGCAAACTCTCACATGGCTGTTCAGTACTGGACGAAGTTCACTGTCCTTTCCACGAGATTTTGCCAGGAAATGGGTGATGGTACAGTGGTTAGCACTATTACCCCACAGCACCAGGGGCCCGGGTTCAATTCCAGGATGACTGTCTGTGTGGAGTTTGTGCTTTCTCCCCATGTTTGCATCAGTTTCCCCCAAGTGCTTTGCTTTCCGCTGACAGTCCAAAGATGTGCAGGTTAGGTGGACTGGCCATGCTAAATTACCCCTTAGTATCAAAAAGGTAAGGTGGGGTTTCTGGTTACGGTGATAGGGTGGGGGCGTAGGCCTAGGTGCTCTTTCCAAGAGCCGGTCAGACCCAATGAGCTGAATGGCCTCTTCTGCACTGTAGAGATTCTATGATTCTATAATTCTGTGATTCTATGATTCTATAATTCTGTGATTCTATGATTCTATGATTCCATGATTCTATAATTCTGTGATTCTGTGATTCTATGATTCTATGATTCTATGATTCTGTTATTCTATGATTCTATGATTCTATAATTCTGTGATTCTGTGATTCTATGATTCTGTGATTCTGTGATTCTATGATTCTTTGATTCTATTTACAGCAATAGGAAGCAGTCAGAAAACTAGAAAATGCCTGAAATACACAGCAGATCATGAAAGCCCATGACCAGAAATGTTACCTGCTTGTCTCTTCACAACTGCTTCCAGACTGGCTGAGTATTTCCCAAATTTTCTGTTTTTATTTCAGATTTCTAGCGTCTACAGTGTTTTGCTTAAAGAAGAAGTCATAGCTTGTAACTGTTGTGAAATTATGTGCATATACCTTTAAACAACTATCAATTATTGCACATTTTGACAGAATATGAGGTATTGGCCACATGACTTGTAGGAGCCGAGTAAGAAGTCTTACAACACCAGGTTAAAGTCCAACAGGTTTGTTTCAAACACTAGCTTTCGGAGCATTGGTCCTTCCTCAGGTGAATGAAGAGGTATGTTCCAGAAACATATATATAGACAAAGTCAAAGATGCAAGACAATGCTTTGAATGCAGGCATTTGCAGGTAATTAAGTCTTTACAGATCCAGAGATAGGGGTAACCCTAGGTTAAAGAGGTGTGAATTGTCTCAAGCCAGGACAGTTGGTAAAATCAAGCCCAAGCAACTGTCCTGGCTTGAGACAATTCACACCTCTTTAACCTGGGGTTACCCCTATCTCTGGATCTGTAAAGACTTAATTACCTGCAAATATTCGCATTCTAAGCATTGTCTGGCATCTTTGACTTTGTCTATATATATGTTTTTGGAACATACCTTTTCCCGTAACAGCCTCCCCGAACAGGCGCCGGAATGTGGCGACTAGGGGCTTTTCACAGCAACTTCATTTGAAGCCTACTCGTGACAATAAGCGATTTTCATTTCATTTTCATTTTTCATTTTCATTTACCTGAGGAAGAAGCAGTGCTCCGAAAGCTCGTGTTTGAAACAAACCTGTTGGACTTTAACCTGGTGTTGTAAGACTTCTTACTGTGCTCACCCCAGTCCACACCGGCATCTCCACATCATGTAAGGAGCAGAACTGAGATTAGATGTGTTATTCTTAGCTCCCAGTGAAAATTATCTGTATGTTGTCTTATCTTCGAACAGAGAACACACATTGTTGTTTCACCAATCCTTGTGTATGTTTGGTAGGTTTACATCGAACAGAAGAAGAATATGACATGGTAGCGGGGGAGGGGAGGCAGCATGGCTTTTGAAGATTTGATCGTGCAAAGTACAAGCTTCAACCCCTTCACATCCAGCAGGATAGAGCTGATATGAAATGAAAAAGCACAGGCCTCTCTGTGTCCAAAGCTTCTGCAACTCTGTAGGGATCTACACACATTGTACCTTCATTCTGAGATCATAACTTACTGCAAGTAGTGCAAATCTAAACCCAGTAAAATTATTAAAAGTGATGAGAGTTTAAATAGTAAGGTTAACCTGCTTCAATGTTTAAGTAAGGACAGAAATTAAACAGTAGAGTCTGGAGGGTCTAATTTCAAACAGAACTCACAGACAGGAGATAGTCCATTATTGCTGTTCTGGGGAAGGTGAATACTGCAGGCTGGACTGAAAAGCAAAGTTCACCCAACAGTTAAAAAGTTCTGAAAAAGCTTTTTTCATTGTTTCACTCATCCTTTGAAGCAGATATCTCCATTTCATGCCAAAATTACTGTTTTATTGGTGGAGTTTAGAGGTAAACTGGAAAAATCAAAAAAAGCTCAACAGCTCCATAATTTCAGTCAAGCAATAACCTACGGCAAGCTAAGGCAGTGACCATTGAAGGTATTGCAAAATCAGAGCTAGATTAATTCAAAAAAAGCTGGAGCAAATTTTCATAACTGTAAAAAGTTCCAGATAGGATTAAAAGTCCTGAAAATAGCTAAAACATTACAAAATCTGCAACATTCAGTTGGCGTCTCCTTTCGGAATTTACTTTATTCATGTACACATCAAGATGTATTTTCTGGGCCTCTATATTTCTGAACTCGATAAACAATCCATCAAAATTAAAATTGCCGTAGATAATGAAGACCTCCATGACTGAACATATCAGGTCTGTCCGACAACTATCTTAAAAAATCAGGTAAATATGGTCAACAGTTGAAGATCAATTATGAATGGAACTTAACTTCAGAGTACACCATCTGGAATTCATGTCTTTTGGGCAACAACCAACAGAGACCATTGATTAATTCATAAGTAGATGATGACAAAAGTGGCATGATTGTGACTTCAGAGCAGGAGAGCTAGTCAACGGAATAATCGAGCTCATGATAGCATCTATCCCAATGAAAGTTATCCAAAAAGGCATCTTAGAACATAGAACATAGAGCAGTACAGCACAGAACAGGCCCTTCAGCCCTCAATGTTGTGCCGAGCCATGATCACCCTACTCAAACCCACGTATCCACCCTATACCCGTAACCCAACAACCCCCCCCTTAACCTTACTTTTATTAGGACACTACGGGCAATTTAGCATGGCCAATCCACCTAACCCGCACATCTTTGGACTGTGGGAGGAAACTGGAGCACCCGGAGGAAACCCACGCACACAGGGGGAGGACGTGCAGACTCCACACAGACAGTGACCCAGCCGGGAATCGAACCTGGGACCCTGGAGCTGTGAAGCATTTATGCTAACCACCATGCTACCCTGCTGCCCCAAATGCTACCCTGCTGCCCCGTCATCTTGTCATACCCAAAGGCGGAAAACACTATTACAATGAATACAACCATCCTGGATATGTGTAATTTGTCCATTATTGGCACAATAATCAATGCAGGAAAGTCTATCAAGCAGTACAGGTGGTGCATCCTCATATATGGACCCAGAAAATACCTAGCTTTTAACGCTGTAATAAAGGCTTATGTCAAGAGAGGACATTGGAAGTGTCAATGCAGAAAGCAAAGGCAAGAACAAATTGTTCAATGTCATGAGAAGCCATCATCAGAGGCCAGACAGATACAACATTCTAAACAGCTAAGATCACATATCAAGCAGCATAAAACATCCACAAAATGGCGTGACAAGCTACACGGTCAGATAATGTGGATGACCAAAGAGGCACAAAATGAGCTGACACTTAGAACGATAAACATCAAAAGATGTATTGGAACAGTGGTACTGTCTTATCACAGGGCTTCAGTGATGTCATTGTGCGGGTGGAGCTGGGCTGTGGCTCTGTGCTGATTTAGTTTTACTTTCGTTTTGACTGCTGTGGACTACAGACAGAAAAAATAAGTATTTTTGTCTGTCTCTCCCTGTTTTATTTTAAAGATATGTTATAGCGACCATTGATTATAGCTACCTGCTTTGGTGACTTCAGAGATATAGGGCAGGATTCGCCAATAATGGGGCGATGTCCCCACGCGGCGTGAAAAGCGGCGCCAACCACTCCGGCGTCAACGGGCCCCAATAATGGAGAATGCTCCCCTTCCTAGGGGGCTAGGTCGGCGAAGTGGTCCCCGCAGCTTCAGTCGGTACGGAACGGCCGGCGCGTGTTCGCGCATGCGCGGAATGGCTGGTGTGGTTCCGCGCATGCGCGCTATGGCCGGCGTGATTCCACGCATGCGCAGGAGTTCCCTTCAATGCACAGGCCCCCGGGAAATATCGCAGAGCCCTACAGGGGCCCGACGCAGAGGAACATAGGCCCCCACAGAACCAGCCTGCCTGTCGATCGGTAGATCCCGGGCCAGGCCACCATGGGGCCCCCCAGGGGGTCGATCCCCTACCCCACCCTCCAGGACAGCTCCCACAGACACACCTACCAGGTCCCGCCGTGCGGGACCTGAGTAACCCACGCCCGCGGGCTCGGCTGAACTCAGAGGCCACTCGGCTCATCGGAGCCCGGAGAATCACCGGGGAAGAGGGGGTGGGGGGCGCTTTCAACAGAATCCTGCGGGTGCCCGAGAATCGGCAGGGGAGAATCGGGAAGCCGGCTTTGGGGCGGCAGGGCCCGATTCTTGCGTCCCTCTGCGGTTCTCTGACCCGAGGTCAGAATCTCAGGGAAAGCCAGTCTTATTCAAGTGAGAATACAGTGTGCTGGGCCAAGCCCTTGAAAAGTTTTTTTTGGTTTATGGAATTTTGTTTTTGAATTGGAACAATTAAGGGGGATCTCATACATTGGTTACTGTAGATGTGGGATATCTTTATGTTCGTAATTGATAAAAATTCTTGCTGTATGTTTATGTAAATGCGAATTAAGTTCTTAGAATAAAGCTTGCTTGATTAAAGAGTCTGGGAAGACTGTTGAATTACACCTGAAGGGAAGGCTCTTGTGCTCATCCTAGCCAAATCGAACATAAAGGCTGTAGGTCAGGCAGACTTCATAATATACTTTGGAGTTTCTAAACCCTGGCCCATAACAGTACCAACAGAAGCCTTTACCACCATCCAGATTAAGGGTGGGATTCCCTGACCCCTCGCTGGGTCGGAGAATCACCGGGGGGCGGCGTGAATCACGCCCCGCCGCTCTAACCCTGGCTGCCGAATTCTCTGCGCCGGTTAGGGGTCATTGGCAGCGGCCCCCCTGCCAATTCTCCGACCTCCGATGGGCCGAGCGGCTGCCCGTTTTCGGCCAGTCCCGCCGGCGTGAAACGGACATGGTCCTGACTGGTAGGCCGTCTACTGGAGTCCTCGGGGGGGGGTGGGTGGGGGGGGGGAGTGGGAGGATCCGACCCCGGGGGGTGGGGGGGGGCCATGTGGCCTGGCCAGCGATTGGGGCCCAGCAATCTACGGGCGGGCCTGTGCCGTGGGGGCACTCTTTCCCTCCACGCCGGCGGTTCTGCGCATGCGCGGGACCATGGTGACCCTTTGGCAACGGTTGGCGCGGCATCAACCCCTCTAGCGTGGGCCTAGCGCCTGGAAGTACGGAGGATTCCACAATGGGTGGCCCGCCAATTGCGGGAGAATCCCACCCTATATGTGATTAAGAGTCTGCATAACCTACATGCAAAACTTTGCATGCTGAAATGTACGTCCCCAAAGAAGTGGCAAGTGATGATTCAGACAATGACTGCCAAATTCACCATGTACAAAAGGTCAGAGATTCCATTCATGGGATCCACTAAACAAGTGTTATAAAATCTCACCATGGTCATCCCACAAATGATGTATTATGGACACCACCCATCCATTGCTTGCAGGTCTACCACTGACCATGGCATTGTCAATACAATGATGAGGATAGGGAGACCACAAAGATCATCTTCAGAAACTGTGCTTATGCTGGGAATAGAACTCCTAACAATGCATTGCAGATCATGAACCAACAGGATACATGACACTGAACCTGAATGCATATACCCATTGCAAAGTTGCAAACTTCATGCTGTGGAACCGATACAGAACTACTATTTGACAGAGAAGTGTGGTCAAACCTCCCAGTCATCACTCATCAATACTTCCGGAGAGTATGTGATTCATTACTTAAAAAACTGGGGAAGACGTAATGAATTGCCCAATCTGAATGTTGGAGACAAATTTCAAGTACAACACTCAATTTATGGCAGGAATCCTCAGCATGTACCCACAACCAAGATTGTACAAAAGTATAAACGCCCAATGACATAACAATGAAATGAAACAGATGCCAAATCAGAACAATAACACAACCAGGAATACTGAGTAATCCTTTTGAGGATAAGACACAATCTGAGGCACAATACAAGCAAAGCACCCACAACCAGCATTCTGAAAATATACAGTTGCCTCAACTAAAGATCACTGTAACAAAGTTTGCACAAATAAGCAAAAAAGTAGATATATTTCAGAGACTTGTAAAATTATTGCTGTGTGTTAAAGTGCATTCAGACACAATGGGTGGGATTATCCAGTCTCCCAGCCGTGTTTTTCTTGGCCGCTTGCAGTTTGCTAGACGCAGGATTCTATCCTCCCGTTTCTAGTCAATGGGATTTCCCATTGAAATATTCCATGCCACTGTGAAACCCACTGGTGGGAGTGTCAATGGAAAAAGTGAATCCCAACGACCGGAAATTTCGGGCCAATGTTATTTCCTTTTGCTTTCATGTAAATAATTTGATTGCTTAAAGGTAAACCTTTAGGTTAGATAAAGGAGATGTTACGATACAATGTGGATATACTTTTAAGAGAGCATATCTGAAAGTACTGTTAATTATTACACACCTTGACAGGATGTGATGTATTTGTTCCATGACTTGTAGGCAATCGGCAAGCAGCAGGGTAGAGATTAGATGTACTATTCCTCGCTTCCACGGAACATTATCTGTATACATAGCCTTATTTGTAAATAAAAACCCACATTATTGTTTCACCCACTGTGTGTGATTGGTACGTTTATGTCGAACAGACGAAGAATGTAATAGTAACGGTGCAATGGTGAATGTTTCCCAGCTGCAGCCCTCAGTGTGCTAAATCTACCAGCAGCTTACCAGCTACATCCCAGAGGTACCACAATACTTTGTATCTTTCTTTCTCTTGAAGGTGTTCTTTTCACTCAAAGCTGAATGTGGAGGGAAGCCGCCAAAATTCTTTCGAGTGCCTTTCAAAAATGGATTGTCTTCTATACGCTGGCTTGAGCAATGCCATCACACGTTGAACTTTTTCTTAAAGAGGAAATGGTTTGCAGCCAGAGGAGGAAGTGTTTGTGACATTATCATAAATGTAAGAACTGCAAGGGTTAATGAAATGTCTAGATCAGCCACTAGAGGGAGCTAGAGTTACAAGTATATAAGATATTGATGCTAAGCTCTGTGGGGAGAGACGTGAAGGAGATAGGTAGAGTACAGACTGAAGGAAAGATACTGTGGGTGAGAGCAGATCATAGTTCATAATAGTGTCGAGATGAGTTTAGATTATATGTTAACTATCAACTGTATTATATAAGAGTAAGTGTTGTATCCAATTAAGTATTGTTAATAAATCTATTGCTTTGTTCAGTTAAAGCTATTTCGTGGTCTTTGTGAATACTACGCCAACCATCCTGAATTTGGCAACACAAAGAACACCAGTGTTTTACCTATTTCTGGTTTAGCTCACAAGGCTAAATCGCTGGCTTTTAAAGCAGACCAAGCAGGCCAGCAGCACGGTTCGATTCCCGTACCAGCCTCCCCGGACAGGCGCCGGAATGTGGCGACTAGGGGCTTTTCACAGTAACTTCATTGAAGCCTACTCGTGACAATAAGCGATTTTCATTTTCATTTCATTTCCCATGGGCTCTAGTTGCAAATCATCAGCCAATTATCTCAGAACTGGCTACTGGAGGGAAAGTAAGAGGAAATAATTGAATGAGCACACAATTACAGGCATCAAGAGGAGATATGGAACAAGAAGATTGCCAGATTTATTTTTAGTGAGTTTCCTGTCACTGATGGGATATATGTGGAGTGATCTAATCCAAAGTGGGAGAATGTATACATGAAGAAGTTTTTAGTTGATTCGCTGGGAGCTGAAATTCAATTGTCCCCATTCTCAATTTCTGTGGCTATAACTGAGTGGCTTGCAATGTCTCTTCAGTGGGCCATTAAGAGCCACATTTGTGTGGGGCTGGAATCTAGTAAGCTAGGTCTACAGGCAGCTTCTTGCACGAAAGGACACTAGTGAACCAGCTAGATTTTTCTGACAATCTGACAGCTCCATTGTCACTTCTGCTGAAGCCAGGGTAGTAGATTGATGTTGGTAGTTCCAGACGAGAGCTACATGTCATCAGGTAACTGAATTAGGTTAATTGCCCAAGGGGGACAGAGCTAGTAGGACTCATTTAGCAGAGAGCTTGGATCTCTGTACTTGTAAGCAGTGTCTGTGACTGGCAGTCAGCATAATTCAGTTATTGTTTTATGAAGGAGAGCCTTTCACAGCACTGGTGAAAGACCAGTGACCCGGCTTAGATTTGTAAATAGTAAAGGATGAATACCAACAGTCAAGGTTTAGAGGCCTTGTTGGCACATGTTCAATTTGGTATTTCTATGGTTCAATCCTGTTCTTGCCCCCTATTCTCAAAGCAGAAGAACAGGGATCAAAAAGGGATCATATTTGTGTACCAAGTATAATCTGCAAGATTAATTTTTAATAATATTTCAAATAAAATTCGGGAGAAACAACATGGAGAGGCACTATAATCTAAATCATGGAATAGAATCTCTGCAGTGCAGAAGGAGGACATTCGGCTCATCAAGTCTACCCCTGGAAAGAGCACCCTACTTAAGCCCATGCCTCTACCCTATCCCCATTGCGCAGCAACACTACCTAAATCTTTGGACACTAATGGGCAACTTAGCATGGCCAATCCACCTAACCTGCACATCTTTGGATTGTGGGAGGAAACCGGAGCAGTCGGAGGAAACCCACGCAGACACGGGGAGAAAGTGCAAACTTCACATAGACGGTTACCCGAGGCCGAAATTGAACCTGGGCCCCTGGAGATGTGAGGGAGCAGTGCTAACCACTGTGCCACCGTGCTGCCCATTTTGTTTTTCTTTTTTTAAATTCCAGATATTTTATAGAGTTTAAATTCAACCACTTGCCTTGTTGGTATTTGAACACAGGTCCCCAGATCATTATCCTGGGTCTCTGGTTTATTAGTCCCCTGGTACAATATTCAAGGATGTCCAAGAGTAGATGGATCTGGGGATGCATATTTACACATATTTGAAGGTGACAGGTCAAGTTCAGAAGGCAGTAAAGAAAGTCTTTGGGATATTCGGCTTTATAAATAGAGGAGTTGAATACGAAAACAAGAAAGCCAGGTTAACCATTCACAAATCATTGGCTTGGTCTCACTTGGAGTATTGTGCATAATTCAGTGCACCACAGGAGGGATGTAAAAGGCTTGGAGAATGTAGAGATGACACCAGGAATAAAAAAAAACATTAATTTGGAGAGGCTGGAGGAGCTGGGGTTGTTCTCTTTACAGCATAGAATGTTATGGGAAGAGGTAATAAAATTATTCAAAATTGTGAAGAATTTTAGAGCAAGTAGGAAATAAATGTTTACTCCAGCAATGTGTTGATGACCAGAGGCCATGGGCAGGATTCTCCGCCGGTTTGATCCTCCGTTATGCTGGCGCCCGGGGGTTTCCCGACGGTGTGGGGCTGCCCCACGGAGAATCCTGCCGGCCGATTAGGGGCAGAAATGTGGCGCGGCAGTGTGGAGAATCCAACCCGATAGATTTAAGATAATTGGCAAAAGACAAAAGGGGTAAATATGACAAATTGTTTCACACAGCTGGAATTGTGAGGATCTGAAACACATTAGGCTGGATTCTCTGTCAGGGACTTCCGGAATGCATTCCCTGATGGGACAGAGAATTGAGCATTGGAGCAAAATCTGGATCAGCGCCCGTCGCCATCCTGCACATGATGCGCCGACACTCCACTAGTGCCGTGAACGGGATCCTGCAAGGCAGTGAGAGCATGTAAATAAATACAAATGATTCATAATGACCCATTTGCATCTATTTAGCAGGCCTGGCGCCATTTGCCTGGGCCTTCCAAGACAAAGATTCTCCAGTCCACATAAGACCATAAGAACTAGGAGCAGGAGTAGGCCATCAGGCCCTTCGAGCCTGCTCCTCCATTCAATGAGAACATGGCTGATCTTTTGTGGACTCAGCTGCACTTTCCAGCCCGAACACCATAACCCTTAATTTTTCAAAAAACTATCTATTTTTATCTTGAAAACATTTAATAAGGAGCCTCAACTGCTATACTGGGCAAGGAATTCCATAGATTCACAACCCTTTGGGTGAAGAAGTTCCTCCTAAACTCAGTCCTAAATCTACTTCCCCTTATTTTGAGGCTAAGCCCCCTAGTTCTGCTTTTCAACCTGCCCACATCTATCCTATCTATTCTTTCATCATTTTATATGTTTCTATAAGATCCCCCCGCATCCTTCTAAATTCCAAGTACAATCCCAGTCTACTCAACCTCTCCTCGTAATCCAACCGGTTCAGCTCTGGGATTAACCTAGTGAATCTCCTCTGCACACCCTCCAGCGCCAGTACGTCCTTTTTCAGGTAAGGAGACCAAAACTGAACACAATACTCCAGGTGTGGCTTCACTAACACTTATACGGTTGCAGCATAACCTCCCTAGTCTTAAACTCCATCCCTCTCGCAATGAAGGACAAAGCTCCATTTGCCTTCTTAATCACCTGTTGCACCTGTAAACTAACTTTTTGCGACTCATGCGGGAGCACACCCAGGTCTCTGCACAGCAGCATGTTTTAATATTTCATCATTTAAATAATAATCCCTTTTGCTGTTATTCCTGCCAAAATGGATAATTCCACATTTGTCAACATTGTATTCCATCTGCCAGACCCTAGCCCATTCACTCAAACTATCCAAATTCATCTGCAGACATTCTGCATATTGTCACAGTTACACTTAGTTAGCTCCAAGTGTCTTGAAACTTGAGTTATGGTGCACCTCTAGCCCATAACAAGAATGTTGTATTTTTCTGAGAGAAAGGGTGTTAAACAAATCGATGCTGTTGTATGAAGAGACAAAAGTCCAGCTCCTTTTCACAAACACCTTTATTTCACTTTAACAGACTCTGCACTAAACGCAAACATCACATCACAAGATCCAGAGTCCACCTGAAGCTCCTTTACATATCAGTGTCAATCATTGAACTCTTAACATAAATAAGACAATCATTGAACACTTAACATAAATGAGACAACTAATTGCAATGTCTCTTAACACATTACTTAACAAAGGGGTCCCTTCAATAAACCTCACCTATCCATTGTTTGTTGCAATCAATGACAAAAGAAGGCCCAGTCCAGTGAGGGACACAGGAAAATTAGCACATTTCCTTTAGGGTATAAATTCAGTGAAAAATGTTACTGCCCCACTTTTCTTGATGCTTCATCCTGCGACTGCCTATTTTCAGTTGATCAAGAAAGCCCTCTGCCATTCAATTGTAAGCTGACTCCAACTATGCTTGGAACTGACCGGCAAGACCAAATGTAGAATATTGTGTAACTTGGTGTCTTTTACTTATTGTTAGATTGATAATTATTCAGAGAGCAATGTAAAGGTTAATTTCCAATACAAAATTTTAAAAACTGAGCCAGAAAAATGGAGTTATTTTCCTTGTAGCAGTGGAGAGACGTGATCCACAGCTTTATACGTTGGGAAACATAAAGAAAATGAATCATTCACTTAAATCTTGAAAACTGTCGCTGTACAAAAACTGACAAGATTCATTGTTACAAGTTTTATTACCAGCCAAAGTAAACAGAGCAGTTACACTTCATGGAAACTGTGATGCTTCCAATGGAAATCAAAATGAAAAAAAAAGTGTTTTTGCCTAAGATTCTTTTCAGGGCATCAGTGGGACATCACCAACATTAAACAACGCTGTTTCACACTACATAAAATAGGTGATTGATACTAACATAGGAATAAGAGTGAGCCATTTAGCTTCTTCAGCCTGTTCTCTACTTCAATAGATCATGGCTGATTTCTATCCTAAATCCATTTACCCAGCTTGGCTCCATATTCCTTAATACCTTTGTCTTGCACACAGCTATTAATATCTGATTTTAAAATATTAATTGAAATAATATCTACACATTTATGTGGAAAATAGAGTTCCATACTTTCAACAAACTCTGCATAAAGAAGAATTTCCAAACCTCTTTCCAGAATAGCCTGGCTTCCATTTTAAGGCTATTGTCACTTATCTTAAGCGCTCCACCAGTGGAAAATGTTTTATTATTTCTACCCTCTCAATTACCCTTGAAATCCTAAAAAGAAATTCAATCTAATCAAACCTCCTATATTACAGGGAATATAGGCCTTGTTAATGTAACCGCTCCCCACCATTGGGGCCTTTGTAACATTTAACAGTACATAGTACTCAAGATATGGGCTCAGATTCTCAGTTCCGGAGTCTAAGTGCTCCCACCAGCAGAGAATTGGGACTGTTTCTTGCCGGGGCCAGGAACATCGCCAAGGTGGGCTTCTAATGCTTGACTGCAAAAACATGCATAGAGTCGAATATGCCAGTTTCTCCACAGTTACTGGGGTCTGGCCGCCATTTTGAATGGGCACCCCGTTCCCAGCATCCAGGCCCCCTTCCTCCCACATTTTTCAATGATATGGTCCATAGTTTGCTCTCACTTACAGTCACTATTGTAACCTGCCCAAATCCTATTGGCTGGGGACAATTAGTTATCGCATGGCTCTTGTGGTGTATGAATTCCCCCAATGAGGGGGCGCAGGGCAATCACTAGTAGTTGCAGCTATATAAATAGAGCCAGTGTGGTACCAGCTAGAGAAGGAAGCAGTGGTGAATTACCACTGCTGTGTACATATCGTTGTAATTGATGTTAATTTCTGTTTGACTCTACAAACCCGTGCTGGATTCTTCATGGCCCTCACAAAACTGGCAACGAAGATGGGATCATGTTGTGGGGGATGGTGTAGCCACCTAAGATGGACACTGGGCTACCAAAATGGAGAACTGCTAAGGCTGTAGGGAGAAAACAGTTTTAGCAGGACAAGCAGTTTGCAAAAGGCTAATTAGCATTCTGCACGTATCGAAACCAGTTTATGGCCAGGTGCAAGATCTCAACCAAAGGTGTAAATAGCAAAACGCTTTGCATAGTAATGAGGCGATCCAGATCTGGGCCCACACAATAGCAACATTTGAGTTTGAATGGATACTTTGAGTGGACACCCAGACGAAACGGCACCAGAAGTATCCATCACAAAAGACCCTAGAGACCGCCCCACCCATCGAGAAGAGACCCTCAGATTGGGGGATTTGTAATATATCGATTGAGAAATGGCCCAATCGATACATGGCAGGTAGAGGCCCGCCCCGAAGAGGCACGGACATTGGGGGACCTATAAAGGTAGACCCCGCACATGGTTCTGTCTGTTTTGCTCCGGCCTCGCTGTCTGTTGTTGCTCCGGCTTGCTGTTCTGACTCCAACTCCAGCCTCCAGATCCTGTCTTTCATCACCAGCCGTTGAGCACCAGCCATCGTTCAGTAAGTGCCAAAACGACGCTCGCTACGTGAACCCGGCATTGCTTATACATTATCCGACTATTAGAGAACAGAAGGTGCAGCCCAGAAAGGAACAAAGGCCTTGTCCCCTGACCTTGCTGGTTCCTACTTAGATAAGTATTTAGTCGTTTAATAGTAGAAATAAGTATTAGTCTTTAGCGTATGCATGCGTATTTATTATATTTGTATAATAAATATCAATCGTTTGAACTTACTAATCGGTGTATAGTTTTATTACTTTGAACCTGACCTTGAAATACTTGTGAGGTGTCCAAATACGGCACCTGGCGACTCCGAGCTGAAATTACATACACAGAGCTGTAGTAGTGTTAAGCACACGGCCTTTAAACGGAGGCGTGTTAATACACTCCAATAAACGCGTAATACACTCAAGTAAAACGTGCAACAATGGGCATGGTTGCCCCAGATAAAGGGCAGGAGTTGATACTAAAGGACCTCCACAATAGTCTCCGGGTGTGACAAAAATTAAAATGTTGGCACAAAGTTTTGTCTGGTGGCCAGTCCTCACGTTGACATTGTGAAGATGGTCCACACTCATCAGTTTGCCAAGAGCATCAGAAGCTTCCGCCGGCCACACCCCTGCATCACTTGGAATGGCCAGAGCAATCTTGTGCACACTTACAGGCAGGTTTTGTTGGCCCTTTTCAAGGATCCATGCTCTCCTTATTGATTGATGCCCATTCTAAGTAGCTCTAGGTACATAGGATGGTGGGAACAACATCCTGCGCCACCATAGAGAAGATGCATTTATTTAACACGCATGGCCTCCCCAATCTGCTGGTCACTCACTGACAATGGCACTCCTTTTACAAATGCAGAATTTGCGGGGTTCATGAAGATGAATGGTATATGGCATAATTTGCACTGTTCCGTACCACCTAGCTTTCAATGAGTTGGTGGAGCAGATGTTAAAATGGAGTCTCAAGAAAGTCTTCCAGGTCAATGGACACTAGACTGGTTTGTTTTTAGTTTTATTATAGGACTACTCCTATGCGGTGACTGGGGTGGTTCCCACAGAACTCCTAATTTGTCGCAGACTTCGTACCGCCTCAGCATGGTTTTCCTGGACATTGGCACAAAAGTACGCCAAAATCAGGAATGGCAGGGGCGTTTCACCTCTCGATACTGGCCGGCCCAGCAGTTTGTAGCTGGCGAACTAATGTGTGTTTGACATTTTGCTGGCGGTGCTCAATGGGTCCCCAGCGTTATCCTTTGACAAATGGTGCCAATCTCTTACCAGATGCAAGCCCAGGGTCGTTTTCAACGCACGTATTTAGACCACGTTCATTCCAGAAGGTCGCCTCTTCCACAGATTCCTCTTCCCCGGAGATCACTTATCCAGCCGCAGCAGCTACTGGATTCGGATATAGTGAATGCTCCTCCTTGTAATCTCTCTCTGGCACCACGCTCACGACCTGCTCGGGTCGCTACAGAATCCCACGGATATAGGGACGCCAAGATGACTGAGGTTCTCGGCACCGAGATGGACATGCAGGACGCTTGGAGAATGATTACCCGAAGATCAGAGGCTGAATGCCCATGACTGCTGACGTGTTCGCCGACTGGAAGGGAACATAGGACTGTCAGCAGATGAGAGGGTGTGCGGGCGTATGAGGGAGTCGATCCAGAACTATCTGGAAATAAACGACACGGGGGAAGTCTCGGCAGCAGTGGTTTGGAAAGCGGGACCAAAAGCAGTGCTCCGAAAGCTAGTGATTTGAAACAAACCTGTTGGACTTTAACCTGGTGTTGTCAGACTTCTTACTGTTCTCACCCCAGTCCAATTCCGGCATCTCAATATCAGGTCTACGGGGAAGGCGGTGGAGCAGCTGAGGAAGGCGAAGGGGGCGATATATGAGTGTGGAAAGAAGGCCAGCAGAATGCTTGCACACCAACTAAGGAAAAGGGAGGCGGCAACTGGGGTGGAAGGGATGAGTCAGTTTCTGGGAGGGCTGGAGTTTCTGAGGGTGGAGGAAGGGTTGGTGGATTGGCTGGGAGCCCCGGTCGGGATTGAAGAAATAGCAAAGGGGCTACAGGCCATGCAATCAGGTAAGGCCCCTGGAACGGACAGCTACCCAGTGGAAATTTACAAAAAGTTCTCTTTGTAAATGGTGAGGACATTTAATGAGGCAAGGAGCGGGGGCTTCTTCCCCTGACAATATCACAGGCCTCGATCTCACTGACCCTGAAGCGGGAGAAGGAGCCTGAGCTATGCGGGTCTTACAGGCCAATCTCCCTATTGAATGTTTATGCCAAACTGTTGGCTAAAATGTTGCCCTCAAGAATAGAGGATTGTGTCCCAGAAGTGATAGGGGAGGACTAGACGGGGTTTGTTAGGGGCAGGCAGCTAACGGCTAATGTTGGAAGGCTCTTAAACGTGATCATGATGCCCCCAGAGGGGAGGGAGGTGGAAGTAGTGCTCGCGATGGATGCAGAAAAGGCCTTTGACTGGGTGGAATGGAACTATTTGTGGGAGGTGTTGGAGCAGTTCAGGTTTGGGCAGGGCTTTATTGATTGAGTCCGGTTGTTGCGAAGCTTAGGCCGTTGACCTTCTTTCGGCACTGAAAGCCTGTTCTCCTCGTCACACTGCTCGAGCTGACAGCATCTGCCATTTCATCTAGGTCACACTGACTGCCCTGTGACTCACCCTCCGGGACCCTTGGGGGATCAACCCTCCTGACCTCAGCTGCCTCTAAGAGCCTCCCAAGTCTGTGTCTCCAATTCTTGGGGCTGGTCGCCGTGACGCCATGGCTGCGAGCTCTGTGGCAATGGCTGTGTGAGAAGAGTTTAAGTGCTTCTCTATTTTGTTAACGGCGGAGGGGGGGCGCCGGCAAGCGCAGTCCCAGAGAATCTGCTGGCGAGCTATGATTTGCGATGTGAAAAGTGGACCAATTAAGGCTGAATTGTGATGACGGCCTCGCCGGGATGCTTGCAGCAGTTCCTGCTCGCTACGACACTTAGAAACATTTTGGAAGAATTATGCCAAAGGTATCGCTCCCAAGGGGAAACATGAAAAGTGTTCATCTTTCCTGTGATTGATTGTATGAGTCTGTTTACTGAGCTTGATTGGTTAAGCCCAGGTGTGGACTCAGAGAAAAGCAAACAAAGATGTAGAAAGTGCTGGGAGCCAGAGCTGAAGCAAAGACATTTTTAAGCACTGTGAATAAAACCTGTTGCACACACAGTGCGGATTTGACCAGAAAATGGCAAGGTGTCAGTCCAGGCAAAAAAAACAGAGTGAATCCCTTTGACTATTGGAATCTTGAGCCTCTTAAAGAAAAAGAAGTGAGTGGACGTGTTTAACACCATCACTCTGGTGAAGCAGAGCCTGCTTCCAACAGATCAGGTCACCATCTTTAATGGGCGCCCCAACCAGTGCTGCAGCTGAATGACTCCCATGCCATATCTCTTGGCTTTTGCCCCGACAGTCACGGCCGGTATTTCATCCCTCCCAGTCCTCATAACGTTCATGGCTGTCAGCTCCCTTCCCCCACCCCCGACTCAATGACCACTCTCCCCTCTGCCTACCACACATATACCCCCTGTGGTAGTCACCACTGATGTATATACTGTATATATATGTGTTATACGGTAAGGCCCCTGTCCTACAGGTACGGGGGTAAATCCCTGCCTGCTGGCTCCGCCCAGTAGGCGGAGTATAAATATGTGTGCTCCCCGTACAGCAGCCATTTCGTTACCTACTGTGTGAGGCCACACATCTCTGTAATAAAGCCTCGATTACATTCTACTCTCGTCTTTGCGTAATTGATAGTGCATCAATTTATTACACTGAGATTTTTCAGAGATGGACCTCCGCATCAAGCCAGATCGCCTGCAGCTGCACCCTCAAGCAGACAACACCAAAAGGACTTTGAACATTGGCTAGCCTGCTTTGAAGCTTACATCGGGTTTGCGCCAGACCCAATCCCAGAAGCACAGAAGCTCCAGATCCTGTACACGTGGCTGAGCTCCAACGTCTTTCCCCTCGTCCAGGACGCGCAGACCTATGCAGAGGCCATGGCGCTACTGAAGGAAAACTACGCTCAGCGGACTGATAAAATCTACGCCAAGCAACTCCTCTCCACGTGGTGCCAACTTCCCGGTGAGTCAGTGGAAGATTTATGGCGTTCCCTGCTCGCCCTAGTCCGAGACTGTGACTGCCAGGCCATTTCGGCCATGGAACACTCGAATTTACTGATGAGAGACGCATTTGTTATGGGCATAGTGTCTGACTACATCCGCCAGCACCTCTTAGAAGGGGCCACACTCGACCTCGCGGTGACCAAAAAATGGTTGCATCGCGCAACGTTCAGGCCTATGCCCCGACTGCGCAGCCTACCCCCCCGTGCATCGTGGACTCCGCATACGGCCGCACCATCGTGGACCCCATCAGCGACCGCCCTCAGCCAACTCCACGCCTGTGCTGCGCGGCAGCCAACCAACCCCGGGTGACCCAAATGCTACTTCTGTGGGCAGTCAAAACACCCCGACAGCGCTGTCCGGCGCGGAGCGCCCTCTGCAAGGCCTGTGGCAAGAAGGGACATTTCACTCCAGTGTACCAGGCCCACTCAATCGGCGCTATTGTCCCGGCACCCCCCACGTGTGGCCAGTGGGCGCCGCCATCTTCTCCTCCTCGGACCACGTGCGCACAGTGGGCGCCACCGTCTTGCTCGGCTCACAACACGTGCGGCCCGTGGGCACCGCCACCTTTTCATTCCCAGGACCAACGGGCGCCGCCATCTTGCCTCCGCCAGGACATGTGCGTCCCGTGTGCGCCGCCATCTTACCCGACTCAGGCTGCTCATCGCCTGCAACCGCCGACGACCAGCCGCGTCTCGCCTTGGTCACGATTGACCAGTCTCGACCACACCACCTCGCGTCCGCTTCAACAAAAGTGAAGGTCAATGGGCACAAGATCTCCTGCCTGCTGGACTTCGGGAGCACTGAGAGCTTCATTCACCCCGATACGGTAAGGTGTTGGTCCCTCGCGGTCCACCCCGCTAACCAGAGAATGTCCCTGGCCTCCGGATGCCACTCCGTGGTGATCCGAGGATACTGCATTGCCACCCTCGCCGTCCAGGGCGTGGAGTTCAGCGGCTTCCGCCATTACGTCCTCCCCAACCTCTGTGCTGCCTTGCTACTCGGCCTGGTCTTCCAGTGCAACCTCCTGATGTGTTAGGCAGGTTGGTTCGATGTGGACTGCACTCGATGCAGGGAAGTTAGAAACAGACGTCTAACACTGGAGAAAATCCAACACTGTTTTATTCAACGATAGAACTGCTGTACATATTCAGCTGTGGGTCAACACTATACTGATCTGATTGGTGACCAGTCTTACTAGCTACCGCGTGGTGTTTGCACTTGCTAGCTTATGGATTCTGACTGTCTCAGTAGCTGGGTCCCGAGAGAGCGGGAAACCGAGTGCCCACTGGCTTTGTAGTGGTAGTGTCCTGTCTGGTGATTGGCTGTACTGTGTTGTATGCTTACTGGTCATCCTATGTGTCAATCACTGCCTGTCTGCATCTCATTATATACATGAGTGGATATTATGACATCTTCCCCCCCTTTTTTTAGTTAAATAAATACTGAGGTACGTATGCACATATATATATATATATATGCCTGGCTATATACAAACGGTGCTTGAACAAATGTATATACATGGGAAGGTGTCGATAGTGCAGATACATGGCAAACAAAGCAATATTTGCAAATATTTGCAAAGGTTGAATCGATGAATTCAGTCGCAAAATTTACAGTCTACAGATTCAGTCTTTGTGGTGAGCGACGGATTCTAGTCGATCGCCGCAGAGGTGGATCAGGAGCCATCTGCACATGGATAGGCGGGATCACTGCCATCGCGGTGGCCGCGTGGGCCGGCAGGATCGCTGGCAGATCAGTGGCCTCGTGGTAGGGTACATTCGGAGGAAGTATGATGGCCGGCGGAGCACTACGGTTCGGTGGTGGGCGTGGAACCCTTCGCAATGTCCATCTGTTGCGCCGTAGCAGGGAGCCATCAGCCATGCGGACAACGAAAGACCTTGGGGCAACTTGTTTGACAACACGATCGGCTGGAGCCAGCTTGGGTAGATCCATGGCATGAGCATCATATGTGGCCTTCTGTTGGGCCTGGGACTGCTGCATTTTTTGTGAAACCGTGAGGTGGTGAAGGTCTGGAACATGGATGGCTGGAACTGTGGTCCTCAGAGTGCGATTCATGAGCATCTGCGCTGGAGACAACCCAGTGGACAGTGGGGTTGCCCTGTATGCCAGCATTGTCAGGTTGAAGTCGGAGCCTGAGTCTGCAGCTTTGCACAGCAACCGCTTGACAATATGGACCCCTTTCTCAGCCTTCCCGTTTGACTGCAGTAGTGGGGACTGGAGGTAACGTGACGGAAGTTGTAAGACCGTGCAAAATCAGACCATTCCTGGCTGTAAAAGCATGGACCGTTGTCGTTCATTACCGTGAGCGGTATACCGTGCCTGGCAAACGTTTCTTTGCAGGCTTTGATGACCGCCTTCGACGTGAGGTTGGATAGTTTGACCACTTCTGTGTAACTGGAGAAGTAATCGACCAGGAGTACGTAATCACGCCCCTTGGCATGGAAAGGGTCTACACCTACTTTGGACCAGGGAGAGGTCAAGATCTCGTGTTGTTGCAGTGTTTCCTTGGGTTGAGCCGGTTGAAACGTCTGACAGGTGGGGCAGTTGAGGACCGTGTTGGCAATGTCCTGGTTAATGCCTGGCTAATAAACCACCTCCCGAGCTCTGCGTCGGCATTTCTCGACTCCAAGGTGACGCTCATGGAGTTGACCCAGCACCATAGCCAGCATACTCTGAAGAATAACTATCCTGTCGAGTTTCAGAAGGATTCCCTCCACAACCATCAGCTCGTCTTTCACGTTAAAGAATTGGGGACATTGTCCCTTTTGCCAGCCATGGTTAAGGTGCTGCATCACACGCTGCAGTAGAGGATCCTTGGCCGTTTCCTCACAAATTTGGACCACCCGTTCGTCAGAGGCTGGGAGGTTGGTGGCACACGTTGCACTTGCGCTTCTATGTGGCAGATGAAGTCACCTTGTTCACACGGTATGGTGATGGACCGGTATAGGGCATCTGCAATGATCAGCTCTTTCTTTGCCTGGCGTGTAGACAAGTTCGAAGTTATAGCGGCGGAGTCGAAGAAGAATTTGCTGTAACTGAGGTGTCATCTCATTTAAATCCTTCTGGATTATGTGGACTGGAGGCCTGTGGTCCGTTTCCACCGTGCATTTTGGCTGGCCGTAAACGTAGTCATGAAACTTGACTATTCCTGTCAGGAGACCCAGACACTCCTTTTTTATCTGGGCATACCGTTGCTCAGTGCACATCATGGCCCTGGAGGCGTATGCCACTGGAGCCCAGGATGAGGAGTCATCTCGCTGGAGGAGCACCGCCCTGGCTTGCATCAGTTGAAATCTTGGTTTCCTTGGTTGGGTCGAAGAACGCTAGAACTGGTGCTATAGTGAGCTTTGCCTTCAGCTCACGCCATTCCGTTTCATGTGTGGGCAGCCTCTGGAATTCCATTGACTTCTTGACGAGATGGCAGAGGGCCGTGGTTTGGGATGCCATATTGGGAATGAATTTCCCAAAAAGGTTGACCATCCCGAGGAAGCGGAGGACCGCATTCTTGTCCTCCAGGGTCTTCATGGCGTTGATCGCCAAGACCTTGTCGGCATCTGGCCGCACGCCCTGCTGCAAGATGTGGTCACCAAGGAACTTAATATCCGATTGACAAAATGAGCAGTTGGCCCTGTTGAGCTGGAGACCATGTTCATGAATTCGCTGGAAGACCTGCTTGAGGCGAGCGAAGTGTTCCTGGGGCGTTGTGGGCCAGATAATCACGTCGTCCACATATACTCGCACCCCCTCAATGCCCTCCATCATCTGCTCCATGATGCGGTGAAACACTTCGGAGGCAGATATGATACCAAAAGGCATGCGGTTGTAGCAGTAGCGACCGAACGGGGTGTTGAACGTGCACAGCTTTCGACTGGACGCGTCCAGCTGTATTTGCCAAAGCCCCGGGAGGCGTCCAGCTTAGTGAAGAATTTGGAATGAGCCGTCTCACTGGTCAACTCTTCACGTTTTGGGATCGGGTAATGCTCCCGCATGATGTTGTGGTTTAGATCCTTAGGATCAGTGCAAATACGGAGCTCCCCTGACGGCTTCTTTACACAGACCATGGAGCTGACCCAGTCTGTTGGCTCTGTGACCTTCGAGATGATACTCTGGTCTTGGAGGTCCTGTAGTTGCTTTTTCAAACGATCCTTGAGGGGTGCCGGCACCTGGCGTGGTGCATGAATTACAGGGGTGGCGTTCGGCTTGAGCAGGATTTTATATCAGTCCGGGAGCGTGCCCATTCCATCGAATACACTGTGGTACTGCGTGATAATGTCGTCTATGTCGGCTTGCAAATTTCCATTGGACGAGGCCGTCGCCGGTGATGATGACCTGATGCGGACTCGCTGAACCAGGTTCAGGAGCTTGCAGGCGCGAGCACCGTAATGTTGCCTTGATCGCCTTGTTGGATACCCCTAGTTGACACGAGCCACTGGCAGCTATGGAATTGCCATTGTAGTCAAGGAGCTGGCAGGCCGGTGGAAGAATGCTTGATCGGGCCTGGAAGGTGTCGAGGTCGGATTGTGAGATGAGGTTCGCAGACGCGCCAGTGTCCAGTTTAAATCGGAAGCGAGCCTTGTTAACTGTGAGGACAGCACACCACTCGTCGTCTGGATCCACACCGAGGATCGAGAGGCGTTGCGCAGGTGTGGTGGAGGCCAGCTCATGTGTCGTTATGATGCCCACCCAATATGGAGACTTGAGGCAGTCAGCATCAGGGTCCGGTGGGCTGTCAGGATTGGAATCTTGCATGCCTTGCTGTATTGAGCAGACACTTCTGCGCCGCAGCTGGGATCGCTGGCTGCTGAGCGGTGGAGCAGATCTGCAAAGGACTGCGTAGTGGCCAAGCTTGCCACACTGGAGACATCGGCATCCTTTTGCCGAACATTGCCGCTTTACGTGGGCGGAGCCACAATTCAGACATGTCATGACGCTGACGACAGCGCATTCCGTGTCCCAACGCGCATGCGCAGTGCGGTCAGTCGACGTACGCACCTGCGCAGTCGGGTTGTCAGTCTCATCGTCCACTCGGTCGTGGCGCGCATGCGCAGGGATCCAGGAAAAGCGCGCAAAATGGCCACTCTCCTCGATGCTCAGGCCCTGCATCTGTGCGATGGCTTGCACCCGTTCCGCCTCGTGGGAGGCCAGCTTTGCAGTTTCTGTCGCCCTGATGTGGGAGTAACGATTCTTGGCATGCTCATGGACAATGCACGTCTCAATAGCGACAGAGAGATTCAGTGCTTTGATTTTAAGGAGCTGCTGCCGCAAGGAGTTGGAGTGGACCCTGAAAACGATCTGATCCCGGATCATGGAATCAGCTGTTGAGTCATAGTTACATAACTGCGCTAGGATGGGTCAAGAAGGACTGAAAAGGTTCATCCTTACCCTGAAGCCTCTGCTGGAACATGTACCATTCAAAGCTCTCATTTACCTCAATGTAGCAGTGGCTGTCGAACTTCAGCAGGACTGTTTTGAATTTTGTTTTGTTTTTGCCGTCGACGAACGTAAGGGCTTTGTAGATATGGATGGCGTGATCTCCCGCAGTGGGGAGAATTAGCGCGATCTTCCTGGCATCCGATGCTGCCTCGAGGTCGGAGGCCTCGATGTACAAGAGGAACTTTTGCTTGAAGATTTTCCAGTTGGCGCCGAGGTTGCCGGAGATGCGGAGTTGCGGAGGAGGCTGGATGTTTGCCATTTCGCTGGATGGCTGCTTGCTGGTCATTGCTGATTCACTCGAGGTAGGTCCGTCAAGATCAGTATCACTCTGGTACCATGATGTGTTAGGCAGGTTGGTTCGATGTGGACTGCACTCGATGCAGGGAAGTTAGAAACAGACGTCTAACACTGGAGAAGATCCAACACTGTTTTATTCAACTATAGAACTTCTGTACATATTCAGCTGTGGGTCGACACTACACTGATATGACTGGTGACCTTGTAGTAGCCTGACCAGGCTTACTAGCTACCGCATGGTGTTTGCACTTGCTAGCTCGTGGACTCTAACTGTCTCAGTAGCTGGGTCCCTAGAGAGCGGTAAACCTAGTGCTCTCTGGCTTTATAGTGGTAGTGTCCTGTCTGGTGATTGGCTGTACTGTGTTGTATGCTTACTGGTCATCCTATGTGTCAATCACTGCCTGTCTGCATCTCATTATATACATGAGTGGATATTATGACACCTCCAGAGCCTATCCCTGAAATTTGGCAGGCCCCTACCACCCCTTACCTTGTGCGGCCTCGCGACCCTTAAGGTTGACCTGCCTTCCCTTTTTGCAAACCAAACCCCGGATTGCAAACCTGTCGCCACCAGGAGCAGATGGTACAGCGCCCAGGACAGGACCTTCATCAGGTCTGATGTCCAGCGGCTGCTTCGGGAAGGCATCATCGAGGCCAGCAACAGCTCCTGGAGAGCCCAAGTGGTAGTGGTCAAAACTGGGGAGAAAAACAGGATGGTTGTTGACTACAGCCAGACCATCAATAAGTACACGCAGCTCGACGCGTACCCCCTCCCACGCATATCTGATATGGTCAATCAGATTGCACAGTACCGGGTCTTCTCGACAGTGGACCTGAAATCTGCCTACCACCAGCTCCCCAATTGTAAGGAGGACCGCCCATACACTGCGTTCGAAGCAGATGGCCGCCTTTACCACTGTCTTAGGGGCCCTTCGGCGTCACCAATGGGGTCTCGGTCTTCCAACGGGAGATAGACCGAATGGTTGACCGGTACGGACTGCGAGTCACTTTCCCGTACCTGGACAATGTCACCATCTGCAGCCATGATCAGCAGGACCATGACGCCAACCTTTCCAAATTTCTCCACACCGCCACTCTCCTCAACCTCACGTATAACAAGGAGAAGTGCATGTTCAGCATGAACCGCTTAGCCATCCTCAGCTACATGGTCCAGAACGGAGTTCTGGGGCCTGACCCCGATCGCATGCGCCCCCTCATGGAACTCCTCCTTCCCCACTGCCCCAAGGCCCTCAAACGATGCCTGGGGTTCTTTTCGTATTATGCCCAGTGGGTCCCAAACTATGCGGACAAGGCCCGCCCACTCACTGAATCCACCGTTTATCCCCTGACTGCCGAGGCTCACCAGGCCTTCAGCCGTATCAAGGCTGACGTCGCCGAGGCCGCGATGCACGCGGTCGACGGGACACTGCCTTTCCAAGTCGAGAGCGATGCATCAGACGTCGCTCTGGCCGCCACCCTCAACCAAGCAGGCAGGCCAATGGCATTTTTTTCCCGCACCCGCCATGGACAGTCCTCCGTCGAAAAGGAGGCCCAAGCCATTGTGGAAGCTGTGCGATATTGGCGGCATTACGGCAGCATGGTAGCATGGTGGTTAGCATAAATGCTTCACAGCTCCAGGGTCCCAGGTTCGATTCCCGGCTGGGTCACTGTCTGTGTGGAGTCTGCACGTCCTCCCCGTGTGTGCATGGGTTTCCTCCGGGTGCTCCGGTTTCCTCCCACAGTCCAAAGATGTGCAGGTTAGGTGGATTGGCCATGCTAAATTGCCCGTAGTGTCCTAAAATGTAAGGTTAAGGGGGGGGTTGTTGGGTTACGGGTACAGGGTGGATACGTGGGTTTGAGTAGGGTGATCATTGCTTGGCACAACATTGAGGGCCGAAGGGCCTGTTCTGTGCTGTACTGTTCTAAGGATTACCTGGCTGGCAGGAGAATCACTCTCCTCACTGACTAATGGTCGGTTGCCTTCATGTTTAACAACAAACAGTGGGTCAAGATCAAAAACGATAAAATCTTGAGGTGGAGGATCGAGCTCTCCACCTAAACTGCGAGATTTTATATCGCCCCGGTCAGCTCAATAAGTCCCCCCCCCCGATGCCCTATCCCAAGGTACATGTGCCAGCGCACAAGTGGACCGACTCTGGACCCTGCACGACAATCTCTGTCACCTAGGGATCACCTGTTTTTACCATTTCATCAAGGCCCGCAATCTGCCCTACTCCATCGAGGAAGTCAGGAGGATCACCAGAGACTGCCAGGTCTGAGCGGAATGTAAATCTCACATCTACCGGCCAGATCGTGGGTTCCTGTTGAAGGCCTCCCGCCCCTTTGAATGCCTCAGCGTGAACCTCAAAGGGCCCCTCCCCTCCACAGACTGGAAAACGTACTTCCTCAGTGTGGTCGATGAATATTCCCGATTCTCCTTTGCCGTCCCATGCGCCGACTTGACATCTGCCACCGTCATCAAAGCCCTGAACACCATCTTCACCCTGTTCGGCTTCCCCACCTATGTCCACAGCGACTGGGGATCCTCATTTATGAGCGATGAGCTGCGTCAGTACCTGCTCAACAGGGTCATTGCCTCGAGCAGGACGACCAGCTACAACCCCCGGGGAAACGGGCAGGTGGAGCGGGAGAATGGGATGGTCTAGAGGGCCGTCCAGCTGGCCTTATGGTCCAGAAATCTCCCAGCCTCCTGCTGGCAGGAGGTCTCCCTGATGCCCTTCACTCCATTCGGTCGCTCCTGAGCACCGCGACTAATGAAACGTCTCTTTGCCTTCCCCAGGAGGTCCACCTCCGGGGTTTCGCTACCAACATGACTGGCTGCTCCAGGACTCATTCTCCTCCGTAAACGCGTGCGACTCCACAAGGCGGACCCGTTGGTTGAGAGGGTACAGCTACTCCACGCCAACCCGTAGTAAGCTTACGTAGCGTATCCCGACGGCCGCCAAGACACAGTCTCCCTCAGGGACCTGGCACCAGCTGGTTCCACACACACCCCCCACTCTGCCCCGGTGCCACCCTCCCTTCCCCCGGTGCACCCCAGCGCAGCCCCCACTCCAGGACAATCCGTCCTCCCCTTGCTCCCACCCGGGGATGCAGAGGATTTCGACACGCTACGGGAGTCACCGAAGACCAAGCCGCTGCCTGATTCGCCACCAGCACTGCGGCGCTCTCGACGGCAGATCAAGGCACCGGACCGCCGGACCGCCTGTATTTGTAATATTATCTGTAATTTTAAACACAATTTTCTGTATATAGTTCTCCACCACCCTCGCTGGACTCATTTTTTAAACAGGGGATGAATGTGGTAGTCACCACTGATGTACATACTGTATATATATAGTACGGGGAGTAAATCCCTGCCTGTTGGCTCCGCCCAGTAGGCAGAGTATAAGTATGTGTGCTCCCCGTACAGTAACAGGTTCGTCAGCTGCTGTAGGAGGCCACACATCTCAGTGTAATAAAGCCTCGATTACATCCTACTCTCATCTTCGCGTAATTGATAGTGCATCACCCCCCCTCCCCTCATGTGGTTCCAACTAGCGTCCTACCCTTGCATTGCACCCTGGCACAGTTTGTCACTGCCAGGTTGGCACTGCCAATTGCCAACCTGGTAGTGGACACTTCCGGGCATGTCTCTCTCCCCACCACCCCCTCCCCCTGGGCTATATTTTCCTCTGCACCTCCGGAGAGAATCCCTCGACTGCCTCACGCCTGGACAGACTTTGTGTAAATAATTGCAGCCTCTGGGTCAAGATTACGTGAGGGGGGAAGGTCTGAGAGAGTGTTCACTAATGACATGGTAATGCATTAAAATGCATTTCCTGGACTTCTGTGGCACGATTCCTACTACTCCTCTGGAGGGGTGGGTGGGGAATTGCAAAGCAAAATCATGCCGGCAGGAATAACGGTTTCCGATTTTCTCTGGATTTTGAGCACGCACTAAGGGCGCGATTCTCCGCTGCCCACGACGGGTCGGAAAATAGCGTGAGGGCCTTCCCGACAATTTTCACGGCCTCCCGCTATTCTCCCCCCCCCCCCTCTGGCCGCCCCCCCGACACGAATCGCAGCTCGCCGTTTTTTACGGCGAACAGCGATTCTCTGCAGGCCGATGGGCCGAATACCGCCGAGTTTACGGCCGTTTTCACGGCCGCGATCACACCTGCTTTCAGCGTTCGTGAAAACGGCCGCAAAGTGCCAGTCCCGGACAACCATGGCACCGATTGGCATGGCCGCACCACGGCCGTGCCAAGGGTGGCATGGGCCTGCGATCGGTGGGCACCGATCGCAGGCAGCGGGTCCGATACTCGCGCACTATTTGTTCTTCCGCCGCCCCGCAGGATCAGTCCGCGAGGCGGCTGAGGGGCATGACGGGCCGCGCATGCGCGGGTTTGACGCGTCTGCGTGATGACGTCATCCGTGCATGCGCGGCTGACGTCATCATGCGCGTCAGCCGGCGTGACACTTGGTGCACGGACTTAGCGACGGTCGCTAAGCCTGCGATGCCATGCTTCACGGGGCCCTGCTGCTAGCCCCGCGAGAATCGGGTTCCGGGAGGGGGCGCGGAGGCTGCCGTGAAACACGGCCAGTTTCACGGCAGCCTTTATGACTCGCCGCATTTGCGGAGAATCGTGCCCTAAGTTTCTCATGGACGGAGAGGGCTCAAAGTCACTCCCATAGAAACTAGTGCCTTAACTTTTGAGACACGTGATCTGGTTCTCAGAAGTCCCTGGTTTATTCAGCTTTCTGACTCATGTTTTGACATGAGCACAGGGTCCTAAACCAGTAAAATGCTTCACAAGGCAACTTTGGTGAAGGAGATCAGTATTTACATTTGTAGCACTGTGCTGGGTGGTTTTCTACCACTGCACTCTATCACAGAGCATACCAACCATACAAGTAATTGTATAAGGGCAGTTAGAGGTTCCCCAAAGGCAGTCAAACGCTGGCACAGAGGCCAGAGTGGAACTGCTTATCTCCTCCAGATTCATTGGACTTGGGAATTGATTAGAGATAACCAAATCGCAGGGTTTTACTGATCTCATTGTTGCCATGAGGACAGCTGGCATGCCAATCAGTGGTTATGTGCTGTCACTCAATAATAAGGACATGTCTGGATTGGATATGAATGATGGTACTTTCAGGCCATTAGCACAACCAGAAACTTCTGTCAGCCTCTACTGGAAGCACAAAGTGGGAAAAAAAACCTCTTTAATTTTAATTTTATGCTCTTGAAAAAGAGATAAAGTCATCTGTGACTCATGAACAAGCATAAATCACTCTTGCAACTTGAACCACTGTACACACCCCATGAGACTTAGCTTATTGTTATTACATCAGTGCACTCATTAATCTTTGTGCAATAGTTTTGTCTCATATGTCGCCAATGTACTTTCCTTGTTTCTTCCCGCTCAATTTACTCCATTATCTTCTGAGGATGGTGGTTTTGCTGTGGTGTGGCTTCATTCTTGTTGGCAGCCATTCAATATATTTTGCCATGTCGATTTTCCATTGGTAAATACAATTACAATTGTCCGTTTGTAATAGTCGGTTCCCAATGCTTTTTACATTCATTCTGAGCTACTTTAACAATGATTCTAATTGCAAATAGTAATTTCTAGGTTTGATTATCAGTGGACTAATTAATGATTAGAGACATTAAAGCCAAGCAAAACCCCACCTTCACTTGGGATTCACACATGCAACGTTTATGGATTACAATAGTGGCTGAGCTTTCAGCTCCCTATCTGAGGGTCACTGAGCCCGGTAGTAACTCTGACACTGCTGACTTCAGCTGCTAAAAGTAAATTCAGCCCTCCAAGACTGAATCAGAGACCTTCTTCAACATGGCTCAGAAACATCTGGTATTGAGCAGTAAAATAGTCCATTGAAGTCAGGGAGCTAATGTAATGATCAAACATAGAGGTGCAAGTGAAGACAACCTTTTTCCACTCCTACTTGGACTAGGTAGGCACAAGAAACTAGTTTCCATGATGGTGCATGACCTACACAAGGACAACACTCAGACTGTCATGTATTGTTGCCACTGTCTAGTAGTAGCTTATTCCCTGATCTATTGTTCCAAGGTCTGAGCTGTCTGTAGGTTGTTCTAATATGACAAAGGATCACTCATGTTTCCTGTCTCAATCCCATTCTCCACCTTCCTTCAGTAGTCACAGTGGCTGGGTTCTGTAGCTGCATAGTTTTCAAATGAATTCCCTACGGTAATCAATCAGTAAAATGATCAGACAGCTGTTACCGAACCCAGTCAGGATAACAGCTGCACCGCCTTGTGTTGAGTCTTATTCATTGAGTGTTCCCCAGTTTAATGACCAAGGAGGCCAGCGGGAGGATTGACAAAGATTTAATTTAACTAACCATAAAGTTGGCCAACGGCAGGAACTAACTACACATCAGAGTCCCCATTGGGACAACCAATATGTCAGTCCCTGCTCGGGCCGGCTTTTATGCTAGGTTTTACGAGCACCAGCTGAGTGAGCATTCAATGAAATTCATACTCCACAAGCTCCCATTGGGAGATCGATTATGGTAACCCCACGGGCTTCGTGGGGGGTTATGACACCCTTCCCCCCAAAGTCCGAAGTTCCCCCTCTGCAGTCATCTGAGAAGGCCTTTTGCCCCACTTCACTCAAGGCTGAGCTTCTGCCAGCAGCGGGTCTGGGTTGGGTGGCATGTAACAGTTGATCAACCATCTTTTCCTGGATGACCTCCGTGGGCTATTGCTGGGATCTTGGCCCTGGACACGACATCATCCAACTGCGCAGATGCCTCTGTGCTCACTTCTGGGCCAGACAGATTTTGTTCTGGTGGTCAGTCATTGGGCCATGATTAGATGCTCTTCAAAGAATAAAAGAAAAGAAAAGTACAGCTCAGGAACTGGCCCTTCGGTCCTCCAAACCTGCATAGACCACACTGCCCATCTAATCTAAAACGTGTAACACTTCCAAGGCCCATATCCCTCTACTCCCATCCTTTTCATGTGTAAGTCAAGATGTCCCTTAAACGCATCATTGTACCTGCTCCCCTTCATAAAACAATGTTGCCTCTCGCTAATACGTCCATTTGCTTCCAAATGGGAGTAAATCCTGTCTCAAAGAATCAGCTCCAATAATTTCCCTACCACCAGAGTAAGGCTCACCATCCTGTTATTTCCTGGATTATCATTGCTACCCTTCTGAAACAAAGGAACAGCATTAGCTATTCGCCAGTCCTCTGGAACTTCACCTGTAGCCAGTGAGGATATAACAATTCCCGTCAAGGCCCCAGCAATTTCCTCCCATTCTGAGGTAGATCCCATCAGGTCCTGGGGCCTTATCTACCTTAATGTTTTTCAAGACACCCGACACCTCCTCCTTTTTGATCTCAATGTGACTCAAACTATCTATACACCCTTCCCCAGACTCATCATCCACTAAAACCTTCTCTTTAGTGAATACTGATGCAAAGTACTCATTTAGTACCTCACCCATTTCCTCTGGATCCACGCATAGATTCCCTCCTCTGTCCTTGAGTGGGCCAACCCTTTCCCTGGCTACCCTCCTGCTCTTTATATATGTATAAAAATCTTTGGGATTTTCCTTAATCCTGCTTGTCAATGGCTTTTCGGGATTCCTTTTAGCCCTCCTGACTCCTTGTTTAAGTTCCTTTCTACTTTCCTTATATTCCTCACGGGCTTTGTCTGGACATACATAGCCTTCTAGCCCTTAGAAATGTTTCCTTTTCTTTTGGACGAGGCTCACAATATTCCTCGTTATTCAAGGTTCCCGAAACTTATCGTTCTTCCTCACAGGAACATGCCAATCCTGAATTCCTGGCTGAGGAGTGTTTCCTGGCAAGACGGAAGTATTGATGTCCATGGTCAGGCGTCCTGTTGAGTGAGCTCTCGCTTCTTTCGGTGGTTCACATGCTTGTGCAGGGCCTTCCCTTGGGCTTGACCTTCTATGAGATGGGCCCTGTTTTCTCTACTTGGACCCCTGGGAGCCAGAGTGTGCCATCTCCAACACTGTGTGCGTAGATCGTGGCTCCCGGTTGGAAATTCTGCCCTGGCGTCCTATTGTCATGATGCCGCCTCTACACATCTTTGTGTAGTTCTACTTTGCCACTCAGGTTTGGGAAAGTCTGGCTTAACCTGGTTCTGGCGACGGTTCATCAGCAGCTCCACTGCTGCCACCCCTGTTGTCACATGCAGCGTTGTCCGATAATTAAAAAGGAATCGCACCAGTCATGTGTCCAGGGAGCATGTGTCTGTTTCCTCATGCCTCTTTTAAATGCCTGAACTACCTGTTCAGCCAGACCGCTAGATGACGATGTTACGGGATGTGTCTGATTCCGTTCATCTTCCTGAATGTGGCAAACGCTATGCTTGTGAACGGTATTCCATTGTCGGTCACCAGGGTGCCAGGGATCCCATGAATGCTAAATGAGCACCTTAATGATGTGGTCGAGGCCATGTTTTAGACATCGAGCAGCTTGGAAGGGGTGTCCACAATGATAAGAAACATGGATCCTATAAAAGGCCCAGTGAAATCTATATGTAGCATTACCCATGGATGCCCGAGCCATTCCCAGGGGCGAAAAGAGGCTGGAGGTGGAGGCTTTTGGTGTTCTTCACAAGCTGTGCGCATTACTTGCTCCATGTCCCCACTGCTTCCAGGTCACCAGACTTAACTTTGAGGCAGCGTTTTCATTTTGAGGCACCCAGGTGTCCACTGTGTAAATCCTTCAGGATCAATCCCTAACCAGGCAATGGGTTAACTATGTGAGCGCCCCCCCCCCCCCACGAAATTCAGACTCACCGCGACTTCATCCGCCATTGATGGAGACAGGCGAATCACGGGCAGCGGGAAATTACTAGGGCTGTCAGTGTGGGCTATCTGGGCCCCTGGGCAATGTTGCAAAGAATACTCATTTGCTTTGAGCAAGAGTGCCCAGTGCTGAATCTGGGCCGATGCCATATTGTAGGGCAGTACGGTAGCATAAGTGGATAGCACTGTGGGCTTCACAGTGCCAGAGTCCCAGCTTTGATTCCCCGCTGAGTCACTGTCTATACGGAGTCTGCATGTTCTCCCCGTGTCTGTGTGGGTTTCCTCCGAGTGCTCCGGTTTCCTCCCACAATCCAAAGACGTGCAGGTTAGGTGGATTGGCCAGGCTAAATTGCCCTTAGTGTCCAAAAAGGTTAGGAGGAGTTATTGAGTTACGGGGATAGGGTGGAAATGAGGGCTTAAGTGGGTCGGTGTAGATTCGGTGGGCCGAATGGCCTCCTTCTGCACTGTATGTTCTGTGTTGTTCTATGGGGGGGATTTCCCTTGTCCACTTTAAAGAGGTTCAAAATAGTTGGTAATGACGAAGAAGAGTCGCTCGTAGACATACTGATGAAATTTCTTGACCGCAAATACCACTTCCAAGCCTTCCCTTTCTATTTGAGCACAGCAGTGCTCTGCGACTGCCAGAGTTCTTGATGCAAAAGTAATAGGGTGCTCCGTTCCATCATCCCATCTATGGGCCAGCACTGCCCCAATGCCATAGTGGGAGGCGTCGCAATTAAGGACAAGCAGTAGAAATGGATAATAGCGGGTGAAGAATTTAGGGGGTGACAAACACCTTTTCGGTGCTATGTCTTTTCGTCCGACGTCATTTCATCCAACGACACTTCGTCCACGTCTTTTGGTCCAACGTCTTTTTGTCCGATGATTTTTTTTGTCAAAGACTTTTTGTAACTTGACTTTTTGTAACTTGCTTATTAGCACTCCACTCCACTCCCCACATTAACTTTTTGTAAATAGAAATCTTCTCTAATGCACATAGCAAGGTATAATATGCAAAAAAGGATTTTTATTACCGGTCTCTTTCCTTTAACGAGCCTCGTTAAAGGATAGTTATTATCGTTCTCTTTCCTTTAACGAGCCTCGTTAAAGGATAGATATTATCGTTCTCTTTCTTAAATCGCCCATCCCGAAATGGCAAAGTTCATTGTGTCAACGAAGAGCAAAAGGAAGGTAGCTGATGGAAATAACTACATCTACGATTTTCATTCGAGCAGTCCAAACCTAGGAAAAGAATACTGGAGATGTGAGAAAAGAAGGCTGTGTTCAGTGCGGATTCACACGGTAACGGAAAACAATGAGCCGAAAATTATTTATTTCTCTAATGAGCACCTTCATCCAGCTGATGTTGATTCGTTAAATGCTAGAAAAGCAGTTGCAGAAATAAAGCATGAAGCAGTGGAAAACATAGCAGCAAGTTCGCGTAGCATACTAGCGGCCAAGTTTACGCAGCTATCAGAAAATACCTGCTCTCAACTCCCTAGGTTGCCCGTCGTCTCAAGGACTATTCAAAGGTGCCGACAAAAAAATTCTGGATTTCCCGCTAATCCAGCGGCTAGACACGGTTTTGAAATACTTGACAAATATTGTAAACTTGACAATGGCGAACAGTTTCTGAGATACGATTCGGGCGCCGAGGATCAACAACGCTTACTAGTATTCGCATCAGAAAGTGCTCTTCAGGATTTAGCATCATATCGTCATTGGGCATGCGATGGGACATTCAAGATTGTGCCACAATAGTGGTTTCAACTGTTCTGCATTCATGTACAAGTTAAAGGAAGCAGTTTTCCACGGGTCTTTGCATTACTGCCGAATAAAAGAAAGCAGACATACAAATTATTTTTTGACCAATTGAAAATTATGCAACCTAATGCAGATCCGATTGATATCATGGCAGATTTCGAAGTTGCAGTTCACAAGGCAATTAATTCATCATTCCTTAATTCATCTGTCGTGGCATGTTTGTTTCATTTGAGCCAATCTGTGTTTCGAAAAATTACCGATTTAGGCCTCAAAGAAAAATACAATACAGACTCTGAATTCTGTCTTAAAATTCGATGTTTTTCAGCATTAGCTTTCCTCCCCGTTGAAGATGTCGAAGAGGCTTATGAAGATTTGATAGACGATGAAGAAATACCTGCTGAATTCATCGTTTACTTCGACTTGACTTACATAGGCATTGTGAGAGGACGTGGTGCCAGACGAAGGAGAGAAACACCTACATTCCCGACAGCTGTATGGAATGTTAATCAGCGTGTTCTACAAGATCTACCGAGAACAAATAATGCTGCTGAGGGGTTTCATTCTGCGATAAAGCGTTCGGTGGGTGGAGCTCATTTGAATATCTGGAGGTTAATCAAAACTCTGAAGGAAGAGGAAGGGTTCATAATAGGCAAAAAGGCTCAAATTCTTTGGGGAGATCAGTCGACTTCATGTACGCGATAAGAAAATAACTGAACGCCTCAAAAGATTGGTCGTTGAATATGATTCTACAACAAAAAATGATTTTTTGAGGAATGTTGCTTACAATTTACATCAATTTTAAGTAACTTCGGGAATTTTAAGTAATTAGTAAACTTTTAGATTTTTTAACTGCATTTTTAGATTTTTTAACTGCATTTTTAGATTTTTAACTGCATTTTTCAACTTGCATTTTACTTGCATTTTATCAATTACTTGCATTTTAGCAATTAAATTCACTTGCTGTATTGTACTTGCATTTTATCAATTAAATGGTTTTATATGGAGTTAATTTGTAATTGGATAATTGGACAAAAAGACGTTGGACCAAAAGACGAGCGGACAAAAAGACGTTGGACCAAAAGACGTGGACGAAGTGTCGTTGGACGAAGTGACGTCGGACGAAAAGATGCGACACGCACCTCTTCACCCTGGCAAATGCTTCTTCCTGTGGGGAACCGCAGACCCATTTAAAAAATATATAAATTTAGAGTACCCAATTCATTTTTTCCAATTAAGGGGCAATTTAGCATGGCCAATCCACCTAGCCTGCACATTTTTTGGTTGTGGGGGAAAAACCCACGCAAACACGGGGAGTGCAAACTCCACACAATAGTGACCCAGAGCTGGGATCGAACCTGGGACATCGGTGCCGTGAGGCAGCAGGGTTAACCCACTGTGCCACCGGGCTGCCCTTGATTCTTTTTTAACAATAGGCAAAGGGGTGCCAACTGAATGGCCAAGATTTAAATGAATTTTCCAAAGTAACTCACAAAGCCGAAGAATGATCACAGTTCTGTGACATTCCACGGAGTTGGGGCCTCGTTTCTGGCCTGAACCTTCTCCTTCACAGGGTGAAGGCCATCTTTGTCGACCCTGTATACCAAGTATGTCAACGTATTTGCTCTGAAAACACATTTGCCTCTTTTCATATGAGTGCCAACCTGGGATAACCGCCTGAGCACTTCCACCAGGTTTTCCATGTGCTCCTTGTTGGTGGTCCCCATAATAAGTATATCATCCAAATACACTGCTACCTTTGCAGTCCCTGAAGTATGCCTTCCATCACCCTTTGGAAGATTGTAGGAGCTGACGAAACCCCAAACAGGAGGTGAGTGGACACGAATAATCCCCTCTGGGTGTTAATATTTGTGCACTTTTGAGATGTGGAGTCCAGTTCCAACTGCAGAGAAGCATGGCTCATACCCAGTTTTGTAAAGGAGCACTCAACAGACAGTTCCACATCTCAGCCTTCTGCCCTAGACATAGGTTAATGGATCAGGCAGGAAGTGCTGTACATCATGCGTTTGTAGTCCCCACAGAGTCCGCCTTCACAACCGACACTACGAGTGCGGCCCGCTCTGCAAACCCGACTGCATGTATGATTCCCAGGTCCTCTAGGCGCAGTGGCTCTGCATCAACCTTGGCGAGTAAGGTGTCAGGAACAAGCTGTGCCCTGAAATATCTGGGTTGAGCCTTTAGGTCTACGTAGATGCGAGCCTTGGCTCCTTTACTCTACCCAGGCCCTCCTGGAATACTTCTGGATTTTTGCCCAGGACTTCATAAACGTTTCCAGTGCCCATCCGGAAAATCTGTTGGCAATCGAAACAGAGGGCTTATAGACAATCATGCACCAGCAGGTTAGGTCCCGGCCTCTACACTATGATTAAAGGTAGCTTAACTATATGCTGCCTGTGGGTCATGGTGGTTCCAATGCTGCTAAGAAGTTCACCTGTGTAAATCGCTAATTTGGTCTTGGCATCATGTTGAGTTAGTGGCAAGAACCCTGTATGGAGTTGGTGAAAGGTTTATTGATCAATGATGGATACGGTGGCTCCTGTACTTGTTTACCTGTAGCGTGATGTGAATTGGCACAACCTTCTGGGTCATATTGTCTTTCTCGGTGGGGCCATGTGCCAGGTCCTGACTCTCGGTAACATCGTTGCCTGCCCTGGGTGCCACTCTCTCTGCTGATTCTGGCAGCTCTGATGACTGTGTGTTTTCTGTCCATGCATCTGACAATGTGTTTGGAATTCTTGCTCATCCTCGTGAGAGGTAACTCACTGGTCTGTAGAGGCTCCTGAAAACTAGGTCTGACTGCAGAACTACCCATTTGGGTGTCACTATGGAGGTGACGTGGCCATTTGGGGACTGTCCTGGGATGTCACAGAAGTCCAATATGGCGGTTAGGTCACACTATGACCCACAAAGTCCATGGACCCTTGCAGTTCCTGCACTCTTTTTACCATCTTTTTGCGGAACAGTGTTACCTCAATAGTCCATGTTAAGTCCAATGTGGGCTCCGCCAACAGCTTCCTTTGCGTGGCCGTGTTATTGATTCCACGCAAGAGCCAATCCCTCAAAATTTCAGATAGGAATGGTCCAAACTTGCAGTCCTCTTCCAGCCGCCTGAAGTGGGTCAAAAATCAGTCACCGACTCTCCTGGAGTTCGCACAGTTGTGTTGACCCTGTAAAGTTGCATCATAACTGAAGAGTTTGAATCATAATAGTTAGACCCTGGTGCAACCAGCTTATTGAATAACTTGGAATCCAGAGCATCTGGATAGGTAAGGCTCTTTATAATCCCAAAGGTGAGGGCCCCACAGGCTGTTAGGAGGATTACCTTTTGTCGGTCTTCTCCCAAAATACTATTGGCCTGAAAAATGTACCTCATACATTCCTCGCATTGGGCCCAATCTTTCAGGCCTGGGTCAAAGGCCTCCAGTTTACCAAAAAGCAGTATTTTTGAACCTTATTTCCTCCCTTCAACACCGACCCACAGTGGCAGCCGTGTGCAACATCTACAAGATGCATTGCAGGAACTCACCAATGCTGCTTCGGCAGCACCTTTCAAACCCTGATGGACGGAGAGAGGAGGTAGGACACAGAGAGGAGCGACTGTGGGCTGCCGGGCCAGACACTGGCCAGGCTGGCTGGGTTGGGGAGGTGGGGGTGTCAGGGGAACAGGCCGAGTGGCCGGGGTGACCCTCCACGGGACTGGGGCGGTGCTCAGGCACGGACCGCCATTATCGTGGCCTGCAAGGCAACCATCTTGATGCACATCCCGCTGACCATCCACCTTCGTTCCTGCTTCTGCAGAGTGACACTGACCTTATGGGTGCCCCCCCCTCTCTCACTCGCACCTCACCCTCCACCTCCTGCCAGCGGCCTAACCAGGGCAACACCCACTGTAGCGTCTACGAGGGCCATGGTGCATACTCCTGGTGAGGGCAGTGCCAGCCAATGGTACCCCTGGCATCAGGGTCCAGGGCCTGAGGTACCCATGGTGCCAGCCACCGTAGGGGCCAGAGGATAGGGAATAGTGGGGGGGTGGAATATGCGAAGAAAGAGCCTGCAGTGCCAACCGGTGCCACCATGTAGCCCGGTGGACATGGTTGGGCACAAGGATAAGCACCATGCGAACTTGTCGGCCTTTCACCCCTTGCAGACAATGGATATTGGAAATCAACTAACAATGGTGGCCTTCCTGCTCGTGGCTGCAGTCCTGGGGGATGCCCTGCGGCTGTACGAGCTGCCGCCGGTCGATGAAGATCTGGAGCACCCAGCCTCCAGCCAGTGCCAGAGCCGGTACCCCCCAGAAAGCCGAACACTGACGGGGAGAGCAGCCCGAACACCAGTCCTCCGCCCGAGACTCTGGACACCCCAGACCTTGGATCAGAGGATGACACTGGCTTTCCATCACAGCTGTCTCCAACACCCTTCACCCTCCCAGGGCACATTAGTAAAGAGGCCTCTGGGACACTATCTGGTGGGCACCACACTTTGCATCCCGTACAGCTCGGAGCAGCCGAGGTGCCGGATGGAGGGCAGGTCAGCCCCAGGAAACAGCTGCCGTCCAGAGGGGTCGCGGGCTTCTGGAACATCCAGTCCCAGCCACAGTGCAGATGCAGCCAGAGACCCAGGGACCACAAGCTAGGGTGCCAGCGGGCATCCAGCACCTGCAGGTGCAGGTGGAGGAGTCCAAGCCTAGGGCATTTTGTGCAGGTGGGAGCAAGGCCCAAGATAGGGCTGCCCTCTCACAGGCAGTCATGTGCCAGAGGCATCTGGACATTGCAGCGACGCTTCTCAGCATGGCTCAGTCACAGCAGGCCATGGCTGGGAACATCGGCGGCATTGCCCAGGCGCTGGCCGGCATTGTGCACGCACTGGGTGGGGTGACCCAGTCCCAGAGGGAGGTGGCCCAGACACTGGCTGATGTGACACAGTCGCAGCGTGATGTGGTGCAGTCCCTGACGCGATTGTCCATTCCCTGTGCTCCATGGCCGCAAGGATGCAGACCCTGGTCAAGACCAGAGCGGGCCTCCAGGACTGGCGTTGGGGGAGATTCAGGGGATGGCTCTGCTCAAACCCCCGTCCAATTGAGTAGCCCGGGGGTCATTGGGCACCCTGAGGGAGGCAGAGGTGATGAGGTCTGTGCCACTTACTCCAGCAGGGTAGGTGCCAGAACACAACAGCACCTCTGGCTCCCCCGTCCTGTCCCTGGTGCATCTGGTGGGCAACGGGCAGAACAAGCTGGCACTACGCCACCCGGGACACCTGAGCAGCGGCCGGGCCCATCCAGGCCAGGTGCAATCACAGACCCGGCGAATCCGGCAACATTTTCCATGGAATTGATTGTGTTCCACGTGGCGATGGTGCGAGGCCATTTAAAATAGCTGAAGTGGTGCAGCTGTTGCACCATTTTTCTGTCATAAAACGTCTCGATTACCACGCTGGCGTCGGCACTTAGTCTCAGAAACGGAGAATCTTGCCCACTTTGGCTGAATCAAATGACTTTGTCATTTACCTACAGTTCTAGGTAGTTGGCCAAATTTTCTTCTCCAACAGTAGTAATGATTATTCCTTTTACAGCCCTTTTCAGGTTATGAGTTGTTATGTTGAAAGCTTTTCTTGTCCTTTAAAAGTGTCAATACAAAATGTTGAATATGTGCCGAGTCCTTGATTTAAACCATGGAGTTAAAGCCCCCTTGATGTTAACCACTTCCCATATGTTTCTGATGTGGAGATACTGGCGTTGGACTGAGGTGAGCACAGTAAGAAGTCTTACAACACCAGGTTAAAGTCCAACAGGTTTTGTTGCACGTTTTACTTGAGTGTATTACGCGTTTATTGGAGTGTATTAACACGCCTCCATTTAAAGGCCGTGTGCTTAACACTACTACAGCTCTGTGTGTGTATTTTCAGCTCGGAGTCGCCAGGTGCCGTATTTAGACACCTCACAAGTATTTCAAGGTCAGGTTCAAAGTAATAAAACTATACACCGATCAGTAAGTTCAAACGATCAATATTTATTATACAAATATAATAAATACGCATGCATACGCTAAAGACTAATACCTATTTCTACTATTAAATGATTAAATACTTATCTAAGTAGGAACCAGCAAGGTCAGGGGACAAGGCCTTTGTTCCTTTCTGGGCTGCACCTTCTGTTCGCTAATAGTCGAATAATGTATAGGCAATGCCGGGTTCACGTAGCGAGCGTCGTTTTGGCACTTACTGAACGATGGCTGGTGCTCAACGGCTGGTGATGGAAGACAGGATCTGGAGGCTGGAGTCGGAGTCGAAACAGCAAGCCGGAGCAACAACAGACAGCGAGGCCGGAGCAAAACAGACAGAACTATGTGCGGGGTCTACCTTTATAGGTCCCCCAATGTCCGTGCCTTTTCGGGGCGGGCCTTTACCTGCCATGTATCGATTGGGTCATTTCCCAATTGATATCTTACAAATCCCCCAATCTGAGGGTCTCTTCTCGATGGGTGGGGCGGTCTCTAGGGTCTTTTGTGATGGATACTTCTGGTGCCGTTTCTTCTGGGCGTCCACTCAAAGTATCTATTCAAACCCAAATGTTGCTATTGTGTTGGCCCAGATCTGGATCGCCTCATTACTATGCAAAGCGTTTTGCTATTTACACCTTTGGTTGAGATCTTTCACCTGGCCATAAACTAGTTTCGATACGTGCAGAATGCTAATTAGCCTTTGCAGACTGCTTGTCCTGGCTAAGACTGTTTTCTCCCTACAGTCTTAGCAGTTCTCCATTTTGTTAGCCCAGTGTCCATCTTAGGTGGCTACAGTTTGTTTCAATGTGGACTTCAATGTGGACTGTTGGACTTTAACCTGGTGTTGTAAGACTTCTTACATATGTTTCTGGAGTGTTGGTCCATCAGGTTTCAGACCATCTCCTTTAGCTCATCCTGCAACATTTCCCCCGGCCAGTTTTACAGCTTCCTGGAAATATTCCATTTCTGCCCTTCAAACTAAATTTCAGGGATCTCTGTTCTCAAAAATTCATGTTTTGAGTTGTTCAAAATGGTTATCTAAGCCAACTATTTTCATTTATTGTCGACAATTGAAACATAAAAGTTTGAATGAGAGACAAGGTTCAGGTAAAACACCCATCATTCATTTTCTCCCTATCTTTTTATACTGGAACCTTAGCTCTATCCTTGAGAAATAATTACGACAGTAATTAGGGTTACAGGATTTTCCAGATCTTCATTTGCACTAACAGTAGCTGACAAGTGCAACTAGTAGTATTCTACGCTTTTCTGATGAGGTTGAAAAGAGTATTTGCCAATATTTCTTGGAATTTTCATTAGCCCCAAAATTAATTTTCAAGAAATGGAAAATTACCTGCAAAAGAAAGCCCACAAATTAAATGTAAAAGATTACTGTTTCTGACATAGTTAAATGTTTGAAGTCATTTCATCATCAAACCACACGAGGGATTGCAACTGCGTTTGCTGTAAATTGATGAACTAACGAAACATTGAAGTGATTGGTAACAGATAAGCATTTCTCTTCTTGGCAGGTTATTGCTACCCAAGGCATAGAGGTTATGAAGAATTGTAAATCCTGCTGCTTTTCATATCCTTACTAAATCCCTCAGAAGGTGTTTGTAATTTTTGTGGAAAAGCAAAAATGAAGATGAAAATGCAACTGTGACAAATGTGAAATTAATTCAATCATCCTAATTTTGAAACTTGTAGTTTTGTATATACACATCTTCATTTTATCAACAAATTATTTGGCTGTTGTGTTCCAAAATATGTTGTTTTTTTTAAAAAGTTATCGGAAACATTCGCATGATGTGCGCTGGATAAATTCAGGGGCTGGATTCTCCGTTTTTGGGACTATGCCCCCATGCAGGCGTCAAAATGGTGGAGTTTTGCTCCTGAAAATCCTGGATTAAAGGGACACACATTCACAACCTTGCGGGGGGCTAGCGGAGAAAATCTCACAGCTTTTGTTGCAAATAAGGGCCCCCGCACTTCTGGGTCAGAGGCTGCGCATGCTCCCGGCGGCGGCCTCCAGCAGCCGCGCCGTGCTCCATGGCAAACTCAGACCGCGGAGGTAGACCCAAAAGTAGACCCCACCCCCCCCCCCCCCCCCCCCCCGATCGGCTGCGCTCCCGACCCTCAAACCCTGCCCAATCATTCCCCTGCTGCCTTTAAAGCCCCCCTGGCCTCCGATCCGCCCGCTCCCAACCAGGGATACGTGAGTATCCCGACCGGTTGGACCAAGTTAGATCCACGCCGTCGGAACTTCAGCCGGTCGGAGACGGAGAATGTCAGGGCGGTGGCGCGGCGTACTCCCCGGTAACGCCGCTTTTCGGTGCCCGGAGAATCGGCGAACCCATGCTAGTCCTGATTTTCGCGCCAAACTGGATTCTCCACCCCAGCGGCAGCCGCGATTTCGGCATCGGGATGCAGAGAATTCAGCCCAGGTTACTTTTAGCTGAAATCTTTCATAATCAAACTGTAGTGCTGTACAAGGTCTTTACCAATTGATTATTCCACTTGTTGCCCAATATCCACTTGAGATATTCTATCTAATCACAATGCATGTAAAGAACAAAATTGAAGGTGCCTCTGAGCCTCAATATGCCAGCCGAATATAGTGACTCCGAAGTTATAAAGTTTCTCCCTTGGCAATCAATAGGAATATATGGATTTTATATCAGTAGCTAGCCCCTGGGAAGCTGGGACAAAATCAATGGACTTCTACGACAGCAAAGATAGCGCCAGTCCCAGAGCAATTCATCAACCATTAATAGGATAACACCGCCGCCATGTGGAACACGAGCGATTCCAATGAAAAGCGATGTCCGATTCGCCAGGATTGGGATTGATATTCCAACCCACATGCATCCCATGGATGGCAGCATGGAGAGCGGCACCCTGGTTTCGAGACCATGTTGGACACAGTGGAGGAGAGGTGGGCCATCCTGTACCCTGGGATGGGAAGGACGTTGCCAGTCACCACCATACACCGGCCTGGTGGCAGGTGGCAGATGTTGTGAGCAGACAGATTGGCCAAAAATAATAGTAGGTCTGAGGATTGGTAGAAGTTTAGAATTCAGCAAAGAAGAACCAAGGGATTGTTCAAGAAGGGGAAAATACAGTACGAAGGTAAGCTTGCAGGGACCATAAAGATTGTGCACCAGTTGCTGAAGGTAAGCATGCAGGTGCAGTAGGCATTAAAGAAGGCTTAAGTATGTTGGCCTTCATTGCAAGAGGTTTCGAGTACGGGAGCAGCGATGTATTGTTGCAATCAGCAGGGGCCTTGGTGAGGCCATACCTAGAATGTTGTGTGCAATGTTGTTCTCCTTTTCTGAGGAAGGATGTTCTTGCTATCAAGGGAGTGTAGCAAAGGTTTACCAGACTGTTCCCGAGGATGACGAGACTGTCAAACGAGGAGAGATTGACTAGATTAGGATTGTTCTTGCTGGAGTTCAGAAGAATGAGGGATCTCATCGAGACTTATAAAATTCTAACAGGACTAGGCAGGGTAGATGCAGGGAAGATGTTCCCAATGGTGGGTGTGTCCAGAACCAGGGGTCACAGTCTGAGGATTCAGGGTAAACTATTTCTGACAGAGATGAGGAGACATTGCTTAATAATAACCGCTTATTGTCACAAGTAGGCTTTAATTAAGTTACTGTGGAAAGCCCCTAGTCGCCACATTCCGGCGCCTGTTCAGGGAGGCCGGTACGGGAATTGAACACGCGCTGCTGGCCTTGTTCTGTATTAAACTAGCCCTCACCCAAAGAGTGGTGAGCCTGTGGAATTCATTACCACAGGAAGTAGTTGATACTAAAACATTGAATATCTTCGAGAGGCAATTAGATATAGCACTTAGGGAGAATGGGATCAAAGGTTATGGGGAGAAAGCAGGATTAGGCTATTGAGTTGGATGATCAGCCATGACTGTGATAAATGGCGGAACAGACTCGAAGGATCAAAAGTCCTCCTCCTGCTCCGATCTTCTATGTATCTATGTATTTATGTATCCATGTACAACACCTTAGTCAATTGCTTGAAAATAACCAATTTGTCTATAACTTGTCAATAATGAGTTAGCCCATTGTTTTCTTTTAGCTAATTATGCACGTTATTTTAATTCAGATACTTTGCTTTCTCTTCAGCTATATCTCTTATCTTGAGGTAGCCTGAGTATGAAACAATAATTGGTGAACATAGCTGTCTGTCATTTAAATTTGAGACATTTTGAACAGGAGCCTATTCATTCCTCCAGTCAAGGTCAATAAGGCATTTTTCAGTTTGTCTGTGAAGGGCACAGGCTTAGAATTTCCACAGCATTTTAAAAATCTGTATTAATAATCAACTGTTAATAATATGTTTATAATTATAAAAGTTAGAATCTTTTGTGTCTCAGATTACATTTCCAGCCTTTCTAGCACATACATTAATTAATTATTTCTTCTTGAATTGTCTCATAATTAAGGCTTTCTACTTAACTGATCTGGCTGGTTTCCAATAATGCCGGTTGGTTTTTATTAAAATTGCTGCTATCAATTTGGCACAAACTATTTAAGAACATATTAAATTAAACTACAAAATGGTAGTCACACTAAAACTAGTGATTATGAAACTACCAACAATAAGCAGTTTCACAGGACACTGACGCATTAGAACCATCCATCATGGAGAAGACAAACAATCCAATTACATTGTCGACCTGCCTATTCACTGGGTAATGACCGCATGGAAACTTGTTTTATTTTCTAGTTATTTCTGTCACTATGTCCTAAATACAGCTTCAAGGGTGTTTACCCAAAACTTTAATCAATGCAAAGCCCTTAGCTCATGAGTCAAACTGTGAGACTGAGATTTAGTTTCACCCTCACACACAGAGATCAAACAACATAATAGGTTTGTAAATTGGGTAAATTTGAAGCAGGGGGCTGCAGAACTAGTTTTTGTGAAATAGGTGGATTGTTACTAACTCGGAGTGAACGTGATTCACTGGAAGAACTTGGGCTCTGTTCCTGGGTTGTAGCCAAATGGAAACCTGCTTTTACATTTCACTCTCATTATGACGTAAAGTGTGTTTGTCCTCCACTTTTATCAAGGCGAGACCATTTAACTGGATGAGGGAAACTGTGGCCTTACGGGGAAGTCTCATCCTCACATTGAGCATCACAGTGAGATCAGACATCTTAGGAAATTTGCATACTGGGTTGGTTTGAGGCAGGAGCCAGCACAACCATTTCAGTGATGGAAGTGGATCAGCACCAACTCCAACTCTCTGGATGGTCCTTTTAGGAGTGAATGCAAATGTTTAGACAATCTGGACAGCTTTGCTTTGTGAAGGAAACATGAACAATGGAAAAAGTGCCAGCCAGCTGACATTCTGAAGGTTTGTGCTATAAAAGGATTGTTTATAGATGTAGTTGAGAAGCTTCCTATCCGATCACTGATTGGTGTTGAATGTAGTTTTGGGAGAGAATGAATGACTGATAAGAGCAAAGACTGAAGAGAGCGTGTGAACAAGTGAATAATTGGCTTTTTAAATTATCCATCAATACTAAGAGGTTGGGTGGCATGGTAGCACAGTGGTTAGTACTGTTGCTTCACAGCACCAGGGTTTCAGGTTCGATTCCCGCTTGGGTCACTGTCTGTGCGGAGTCTGAACATTTTCCCCGTGTCTGTATGGATTTCCTCTGGGTGCTCCGGTTTCCTTCCACAAGTCCTGAAAGACGTGCTGTTAGGTGAATTGGACATTCTGAATTCTCCCTCAGTGTATCCGAACAGGTGCCATAGTGTGGATACTGTGGGATTTTCACAGTAACTTCATTGCAGTGTTAATGTAAACCTATTTGTGACACTAATAAACCTTCTGTCTTGTTATGCTCTTGGCGTAGCATAAGCGGCTTCCTTGATGTGCACGCTGACAAAGGAAGGTTCAGACGTGGAGATAACTTCAACACGTTTATTAAACTAATTACAATTCTCTTACTTAGGTTTGCCACTACTGTTAATCCTTCTCTAGCTATTCAGACTGACAAACCAGTCTGCTACAATCCACGTGGTGGGTGTGATATTGAATCAACCCTGTGTCTCTACTCACTGAGTGTCTCCACTGGAAAGAGGAGGATCATGTGTGTTGTGTCCTTTATATATGGGTTGGTGTAATGCCCTTCTGTGGTGGTGTCACCTCTGTGTGTATCGTGAATGCCCATTGGTCGTTTCCTATTAACTGATCTATTGGTTGAGTGTCTGTGTGTCATTTCTCTGGTGCTCCCTCTAGTGTCTAGCTAGTCTATGTATTTACATTAACCCCTTGTGTATCTACCGTGATGCATATCACCTCAGATTCTAATTATTATTAGGGTCCCTTTCTCTGGGCCAGAATCTCTGGGTTCAAGTTCCACTACAGGACTAGATCACCATGGAAGTACATCTGTAATGTCGCCAAACAGGTTGATTATCAGCCTGTATATATTTCCATTGGGACAGTTTCCTGGTGGGTAGGGTGGGAGGTGGGTGAATTGGCAGATGGGTAGTTTAATAGGGTAGCAGGCGGGTGAGATTATAGTCGGATCTGGAGACTAGTTGGGAATGTGCCAGTGTTCGTGATTGGGGGAGTCAGTTCTGTAGATACCCAAGAGTTAGACTAGGTTTTTCCTGTATAACATTTTCTGGGTATCCAATTGGGTATTACATCAGAACTATCCAAAATCTTCAATTCTAACTCAGAGTCAATCAATCACAGAGGGTCCCAGAGAGCAGGGGAATGCCTGTCAGAAGATGAAACATTCCAGGCACTGCGCACGTGCATTAACATGCAGGACTTCCACAGGGTCCTGTAGCACCTCCTAATCATACATCCTACAAATCAGGAGATTTGAGCTTGAATATTTTCATCATAGTTACAGGGAATGTGAAGATTGATAATGATGCAGGCAGCATGATAGTCTGTGTGAAGAGTTTCTGGAGCTGAGTGAAGGAAGCATGCATCCAGACAGTACTATATGCACCAGATGTTGCAGTGAAAAATATTGCTACCAGCTGTAAAATGCATTGTAATATTCAGCAATAAACATCCTTTATCTTCAAACAAATAAGGATATAAATTCACAATCTATTATTTTATTTAAGCATTGGTCGTTATTGTCATGGGAGTGACCCTTTAAGAAATGTTTTTGTCTTATCACATGGCCTCAGTGATGTCATTGTGTGGGTGGAGCTGGGCTGCGGCTCTGAGATTTTTCTTTGGCTTTGCGTTTGGACTGGTTTTGAACCGCACAGGTTGAAAGAAGTGTTTCTCTACCTTCACTTTAAAAGCTGTTTCCAGACTACTTGGTAACTTAAAAGAGATAATTGCTTTCTGGAAGGAATTCAAACCTGCTGTTTGAAAAGGGGGAAGAGTATCACTACCAGGTCTTATACCAGTAAGAATGCCATGTGTTGGGCCACACCTTTGAAAAGGGGTTTCTGGTTTTACTTGGATTTTGTTATTAAATTGGAACAGTTAAGGGGGAATTCATTAAGGGTTATACATAGTTTACTGTAACTGTGTGGGGTCTTTATGTTTGTAGTTGATAAAAATTCTTGCTGTGTGTGTTTATACAAGTGTTAACTAAATTCATAGAATAAAGCTTGTTTTTATGATTAAAAGCATCCAAGAACTCTATTGAATAATACCTGAAAGGCAGACTCTTCTGCTCACCCCAGCCAAATTCGATAAACAGTTGTAGGTCAAGTGAACTCCATGATATACTTTGGAGTTTTCTAAACCCTGGCCCATAACATTATTCAAAACAATATCTCACTGAAATTAGAGAAAATTATGAAAACCTAGTTATAGAACAATGGGCCACTGGACAAATGAATGTTGTTTGTCACCAAGCAAAGTCTGCATCATATTAAGGACGAGCACAGGATAGAGATTACAGGTATGAAGATTTCTAATACTAATAATAACATCATCATATTCTTAGCTCTGGGCTATGATATAATCATCTTCCTTCACTCCAATTGGGTCAGCAAGAGATAGCTGGGAATTGTCATTCCCATAATATATCCCAGAATATTGATGTTGTGATTATTGTGCCCAAAATAATTAGAGAAATAGAAGGGAATTGTGAAACAATTGACCAATGTTTCCATAGTCTTGCACAGTTAAATCTGTGAGCCATTTCTTGTTTTAAAGATTAGTTTTGCTTGTACCCATTTGTCGCACAAACACCAAGAAAGCAAAAATTGAAAATCATGAATGCTTATCATTAGACACTCATTGGATTCATAAGTGATGATAATTAAGCCAAATAATGAATGACATATTTTTCTAACTCGGCCTAATTCAGCACAATTAGTCTCATGTGGATTGGCACCAGTGCTCAAGTGAGACCTACACCCCAATAACTGTTCAGCAATGCTCAGTTTGGATTCCAGCAGGATCAATCAACACCAGGTCCCATTACAGCCCCTGCCCAATATGGGCAAAAGAGACAGATTCCAAAAGAAGGGGAAAGTGACTGGCTTTTATATCAAGGCATCATTTGACCAAGTATGACATCAAGGAAGCTCAGCAAAACTACAGTCAATGGTAATTGAGGGAAAACTCTACTAGTTGGAGTCAGACCTGGCACAAATATTGCTGTTTGTCATTGTTGTATGCCAATCATTTCAGTCCCAGAACATTACTGTGGGAATTACTCAGGGCAGTTTCCACCACCTTCCTTGCTATACCATCAATGACCTTCCCGATATCATAAGGTCAGAAGTGGGGATGTTCATGATTGAACAGTGTTCAATTTCATTTGCAACTCCTCAGATACTGAAGCAGTCTTTGCCTGATAAGTGGCAAATTATATTTGCACCACTTCCCCTTGATAGTCAATGGTATTACTATAATTGAATCCTCCAAAGTGTATAGTCCGGGGCTCATCATTTACTAGAAACTGAACTGGACCAGCCACATAAATATTGCAGCTACAAAACAGGTCAGAGGCTGATAATTCTGTGTTTAGTCACCCAGCTCCTGACTCCCCAAAGCCTACCTATCATTTACATGGCACAACTCAGGAGTCTGATGGAATACTCTGCACTTCCTCAATTAGTGTAGCTCCAGCACCACTTAAGCTTGATATGGTCCAGAGCAAAGCAGCCACTTGATTGTTTTCTCATTTACCATATTCAAGATTCACTTACTCCACCACTGGTGTACCATGGCTATAGTGTGTGTCATTGACAAATGCACTGCAGCCACTGACAAAGGCTCTTTCAACAGCATCTCTCAAAATATAAATAAGCTCTCCTACCTAGAAAGTGAAGGGAAGCAGGCGCAAGCCAAATTCCCCTCACACACCATCCTGACTTGAGCATATACCCTTTAGCTTTGCAAAATCAAATGCTGGAACTCCCATCCAAACAGGACTATACATTCACCATAAGAACTGCTTATGAAAATGACCCAGCATCACCTTCTCAAGGGCAATTAATGGTGAGCAATAAAAGTTGGCCTTGCTGATATCTGCACCCAATGAATGAATTAGTGAATAGGAAAAAGCACCCAAATTGGCTCCATATAGGACATCTCCATGTAAGAGCAGTTGTGATGGATAAATGCATTGCATTGCATGAATCTAAATCAAAAAGACCAAGGTGGTAATATAAACAGAATATACTGGAATAACCAATATCCATGAGATCAAAGGTGAAATCACTGCAAGAAAATATATCAAACCTATTGATGTGCCATCAATTGGACGCGAGACACGATAAAGTTCCAAACTTAGGCTTTAATCAGCTAGATGTTAGCCCGGTGGTCGACTATAGAGAAAGGCCGACCGCCGGGAACTCTGGGTACTTATACCCCGCCTCGGAGGCGGGGTCTACTTGCCTCTCGACCAATTGGTGAGCAGTCACATGACTAGTCCAAGCCAATCAGCCGAGAGGCACATGACCAGCCAGAGCCAATGGGAAACCAGTGCTCCCATTCATACCACCACTCCTATACACAAATCATTGGTTCGATTATTTGGATGGAATCTCACCACAACTCATGCAAGAGCTTTCTGGAATGGCTCAACTTCATAACTAGGTTTTGTTGCAATGAGTAAATGGTATGCTGGAAGTGATTTTCATCTGCTGACTGCTCTAACGCATACTGTAAATGGATGGTGGTCAATAGATATATATATATATATATATATATATAAAATAATAATAATCATTATTGTCACAAGTAGGCTAATGAAGTTACTGCAATGAAGTTACTGTGAAAAGCCCCGAGTCGCCAAATTCTGGCGCCTGTTCAGGTACACAGAGGGAGAATTCAGAATGCTCAATTCACCTAACAAGCACATCTTTTGGGATTTGTGGGGGAAAGCGGAGCACCCGGAGGAAACCCACGCAGACACGGAGAACATGCAGACTCCGCACAGACAGTGACACAAGCCCGGAAGCGAACCTGGCACCCTGGCACTGTGAAGCAACAGTGCTAACCATTGACTGGAATTTAAAATGGGCCTCAGAGCGGGTGGCTGTTGCTCCTGTTGAAAACAAGATGAAAGCTTACTTAAGTTGGGGTCCTACTCCAATTATAAGCTCCAAATGAAATTTCAGTGTGAAGGGAATGAGGTACTGAGCTCTAAGTAGCCTAACCAGCAGCTCAAGGAGATTGCTTGAGGCTTCTCTTTAAAGATAGGGGGTGGGATTCTCCGGTCCACCAGGTGCATTTTCCGGCACGGCTCGGCCCCCACTGGCAGTAGGATTCTCTGTTTCCGCAGCCGGCCAATGGGATTTCCCATTGTGGCCATCTCGCACTGTCAGGAAACCCGTAGGCATGGGTGCACTGCCAGTGAAGTGAAGGATCCCGCCGACGGAGTATTCCACAGAGGGTTTTTTAAGATTCCCGCAAGACAGGAGAAGAATGACTGTGTGAATTTGGTTATTTATCAAACTCAGGTGTACTGTGTCCAGTATGATTCTTGGAAATTTTATTTATAATCAGGAAGTAATCAAAGGGTTGAAATTCTTGAAAGTTGATAAGTCGCCATGGCCAGATGGATCGTTTCAGAAGCTACCGAAAGAGGTCAGGGAGGAGATAGCAGATGCTCATTAGATACAGGTGAGGTACCAGAGGACTAGAAAAATGCAAACGTGGTACCGTTGTTTAAAAGGGGATCAAATGAAATGCCAAACAATTGCAGGCCGATTGGTCTTATGTCGATGATGGGCAAATTTAGCATCAATCCTGATGGATAACATTAACTGTCACACAAAAAGGCATGGATTAGTCAGGGATAGTCAGCATGGATTTGTTAAAGGAAGGTCTTGCCTCACAAATTTGATTGAATTATTTCAGGAAGTGACAAGAAGGGTTAATGAAGGTAGTGCAGTAGATGTTGTGTACATGGATTTTTAGCAAGCTGTTTGACAATCCCAAGTCCCACATGGGAGATTGGAAAAGAAAGTTAAAGCCCATGGGATACAGGGCCACGTGGCAAACTGGGTAGAAAGTTGGCTTAGTAACGGGAAACAAATGGTAATGGTCGATGGCTGCCCTTGCAATTGGAAAGTTGTTTCAAGTGGTGTTCTACAGAGCTCGGTGTTGGGACCCTAATGTTTGTATTATATATTAACAATTTGGGCATGCACGTGGGGAGCACAATTTCGAAATTTATAGATGACACAAAGATTGGTTGAGTGGCAGACAGTGTTTAGGATAGTTACAATCTCCAAAATGATATCGATGGATTAGTGGAGTGGGCGATAAAGTTTCAGATGGAATTTAACACAGAGAAGTGTGAGATCATGCATTTAGGGAGGTCAAACAGTTATAGGAGTACACAATAAATGAGAGTACACTAAGAAATCTTAGTGTACAAGTACACAGGTCCCTAAAGGCAGAACTTCAAGTAGACAAGGTTGTAAAGAAAACATATGGAATGCTCTCCTTCATTGGCAGAGATACACTATAAAAGAAAGGATATAATGCTGGAATTGCATAAAACACTGGTGAGGCCACAACTGGAATATTGTGAGCAGTTCTGGTTTGCAAGAATGTTGCCAGGGCTAGAAAAGTGTGGCTATGAGGAGAGATTAGACAGGTTGGGGTTATTTTCCTTGGAACAAAGAAGGCTGAGGGGTGACTTAATTGAGGTGTACAAAATTATGAGGGGATGAGGTAGAGTGGACAGGATGAAAATGTTTCCCTTGGGGGAGAATTCTGGAACCAGGGGGCATACATTCAAGATAAGAGGCAGAAGGTGTACAGGGGACCTGACGAAGATGTTTTTTACGCAGACGCTAGTGGGAGTCTGGAGTTCAATGCCTCAGTTGGTGGTGGAGGCAGAGACACAAAACTCTTTTAAAAGGTACCTGGATCTGCACTTAAAGTGCTGTAAGCTACAAGAGTATGAACTGGGTGCAGCAATGTTGGATTAGAAAGGGCACCATGGTGTCTTCGGGCTGGCATAGACAAAATAGGCTGAATGGCCTCCTTCTGTGCTGTAACCTTTCTATTATTCTATGATTTATGTATTGTCATAGAATCAGTTTAGCACAAGATGTGGCCATTTGGCCTGTAGTGCCTGTGCTGGCTCTCTGTGTTACCAGTGAGGCGGGGTGGGGGGGGGGGGGGGGGGGGGGGGGGAGGAGGTTCCTCTGAACATGTATGGGACACTTTCCTTTCACCACCCTTGCCTGGCATGCTATGGGAGGCTGCCTCCAGGGAGATAATATGGCTTCCACTATCTGCAGGAACCTGAAGTCAAACTGGAAAGTTCCACGTTACCCTCCTTAATTGGCCTTCAGAAGCCCACAATGAAATTGATTGACTACTCACCTCAAATAAGAACATAAGAACTAGGAGCAGGATTAGGCCATCTGGCCCCTCGAGCCTGCTCTGCCATTCAATGAGATCATGGCTGATCTTTTGCTCCACTTTCCGGCCCGAACACCATAATCTTTAATCCCTTTATTCTTCAAAAAATTATCTATCTTTACCTTAAAAACATGAAATGAAGGAGCCTCAACTGCTTCACTGGGCAAGGAATTCCATAGATTCACAAACCTTTGGGTGAAGAAGTTCCTCCTAAACTAAAGTAGGTGGGCTATTCTTAGATTCCCCCTTCTCAAATGTGGCCTGGCCCCTGCGAGGGCTAATAATCAAACCAATGGATTTCTTTAATCCATGAACAAATTATATTTTAAAACCATGGCACATAACTTTGATTCCCCGGGGGGTTTGTACCCAGGAGGTCACCCAGAAGGTGTGTTCAGAGATCCCTGGTTGTCTCCATGGTATTACCCTGGGAGTTTAAACATCTGATGGTCAATTACCATGCAGTGGAAACTGCCTGAAACTCTGATTTAAATCAGAGACTTTGGATTGTTCCAACTATCTTAGCAGAATAGTTACTCAGAAAAAGTTAGAATTGGAACCATTTCTAACTCCTGGGTAACTGTAAATGTAAATGTTACCACAGTCCCAGGGAACCATAAGCTGGTACCCCTTTTGAGAGCTGACTGATGGTGATTTAACCTGAGGGTCACCACACCTTAGGCGAGACTGACCCCAGCGACCATCCACTAAATTCTCCAACTCGCTCCCACCTCGCTCTGATCGCTCCATCCCCCAACTACATTCCCCACCCCTCTGGCTACCCTTCCGATCATGCAACTATCCCTTGGCTTACACGTTTTTCGAGGAGGTCACAAAGATGATTGAATCAGGTAGGGCAGTGGATGTTGTCTATATCAGGGGTGGGAAAACTTTTCCGTGCAAGGGCCACATTCAGAAATTCACAATTTTAAAGGGCCGCATAGTATATTAAGTAAAATAATTAATATTTAAAATAGCCAAAATAAAAGGTTTTTAAAGGAAACAAAAAGCAATTAATTTTTATTAATTAATATTTTAAAGTAGAAACTTCACATGAAACACATGTTGTGCCGAGCAATGATCACCCTACTCAAGTCAACGTATCCACCCTATACCAGTAACCCAACAGCCCCCCCCCCCCCATTAACCTTAAAATTAAAAAAAATAAACATTTAAAAAAAAAATTTAAATTTTTTTTTTAATGACTTGATCTTGGTGGGCCGCATAAAGATGCGGCCCGCGGGCCATAGTTTGCCCACCCCTGGTCTATATGGACTCCAGTAAGGCCTCTGGCAAGGTCCCTCATGGCAAACTGGTACAAAAGGTGAAGTCACACGGGATCAGGGGTGAGCTGACAAGATGGATACAGAACTAGCTAGGTCATAGAAGGCAGAGAATAGCAATGGAAGGGTGCTTTTCTGATTGGAGGGCTGTGACTAGTGGTGTTCCGCAGGGATCAGTGCTGGGACCTTTGCTGTCCGTAGTATATATAAATGATTTGGAGGAAAATGTAACTGGTCTGATTAGTAAGTTTGCAGACAACACAAAGGTTGGTAGAATTGCAGATAGCGATGAGGACTGTCAGAGGACACAGCAGGATTTAGATCGTTTGGAGACTTGGGCGGAGAGATGGCAGATGGAGTATAATCCGGACAAATGTGAAGTAATACATTTTCGAAGGTCTAATGCAGGTCGGGAATATACAGTGAATGGTAGAACCCTCAAGAGTATTGACAGTCAGAGAGATCTAGGTGTACAGTCCACAAATCACTGAAAGGGGCAACACGGGTGGAGAAGGTAGTCAAGAAGGCATACGGCATGCTTGCCTTCATTGGCTGGGGCATTGAGTATAAAAATTGGCAAGTCATGTTGCAGCTGTATAGAACCTTAGTTAGGCCACACTAGAAATATTGTTCAAGTCTGGTCGCCACACTACCAGAAGGATTTGGAGGCTTTAGAGAGGGTGCAGAAGAGATTTACCAGGATGCTGCCTGGTATGGAGGGCATTAGCTATGAGGAGACGTTGAATAAATTTGGTTTGTTCTCACTGGAACGACATAGTATGAGGGTTGACCTGATAGAGGTCTACAAAATTATGAGGGGCATAGACAGAGTAGATAGTCAGAGGCTTTTCCCCAGGGTAGAGGGGTCAATTACGAGGGGGCATAGATTAAAGGTGCGAGGGGCAAGGTTTAGAGGAGATGTACGAGGCAAGTTTTTTACTCAGAGGGTAGGGGTGCCTAGAACTCACTGCCGGAGGAGGTGGTGGAATCAGGGACGATAGTGACGTTCAAGGGGCATCTTGACAAATACATAATTAGGATGGGAATAGAGGGATATGGACCCCGGAAGTGCAGAAGATTTTAGTTTGACGGGCAGCATGGCCGGCACAGTCTTGGAGGGCCGAAGGGCCTGTTCCTGTGCTGTACTTTTCTTTGTTCTTTGTTCTACGACTATCCCAATCCCCAGATGTTCCCACAGCCCCTGACTATCCCTCTGACTAGCGCACCATGCCCCAACTGATCCCCACCCTTCCAACTACCCTGCCAACCTTCTGACTATCCCCCCAACCCTCAAACTCCCCCAGTATCTTCTACAGCCGCCACATGCCTCCCTCTGACCTAACACCCCCACCCGATGGACCATCACTCGACCGACCAGCTGATCGTCTCCGACCACCCAACTCCTCCAGCCAATACACCCTGCAGATCCCAACCAACGACCTGATCCGGCACCCAAACTACCCACTTAGCTTATATATTTACCTTTTCCTTGACTTCACAAAGTGGCAAATTTACCTGCTTTATGGCAGCCAGGGATGTAGAAAATGGGGTGTGCCTTCACTTCCCCTGACGCTGCTGTGTTCGAGTAACCCATTTCACTGCACTATTCTCACCAGCCTGAGTCGAAGGTCGGGTAAGAAATGTGCAGCTATATTCTAGTGTAAACAAAAAGGACTGGAGCGGCAAGGGAACTCTGATCACCATTCCTCGGAAGTTAATGACATGCAGGAATATTCATAAAACAGTCAGCGTCATTTATTTACATTGCTACTTACTATTTGTACTCAACAAACCAATAATAAATATGAAGATTTATCTTGGCCTTGTGAGATATCGGGAAAACTAATCAGGAGGATCATCATTTTTGAAGTAATAATTTGGTTGTGACCTTCAAATTGTCATTTCCTGTTTTTTGTCGACACTGCTGAATTTGGGTTATCATAATTACCTTGGGGAGTGGTTGAAGCAAAAAATAAATACAGGCAGGCATCATTTTCTAATTCATGTCACATTGTCTGCCACGGGAGGAAGTCTGTGTCATTCTAAGTCTGCAGCATCTGTCCTAGGCCAAGAGTATACACTTGGTGATACAGTCAGGGCTCTCAGGGGAACAATAAGTATCATCCAAAGCCTGAACCATCTGCTGAGGGGAATCATTTGTATTGTCCAAAGACATAAATTTCTGTTTATATTTCAGATTATTTTTAATGTTATATAGGTAACTGAATATTTTCCAAATGCCCTGGGGAAGATAGTTAGTTCTTTGTTGAAGAAATAAAGACTTTGCACTTTGCACATCTTCACCATGCTTCATAGCTAATTTTTGATGTGTAATCACTGTGATGCATGTGTCTGGCAATTTATGTACAGCAAGGTCCCACAAATTGCACTATTACAGTAAAAGATCAGACCATTCAAGTCTGTGTTTTCCAGGTAGCATAGTCTTTATTCAAGTATATGCTGAAAAGAGAGAACTCGGGCCTGCTGTACGGTGCCTCTCTCTCTCGTGCAAGGTTTGTGGCATAAACTTATAGTTCTTACCTTCCTATATTTCATGATGATGTATCTCATAAATTCTTAAATAACCACACCATTCTATTAGTAGATGTTCCCATTATCTTACCGTTCAGCCTTGGGTATGACCTTCAACAGTACCTTATCTCCTTGTCCTGTCCAGCAATGAATGTCTGTGAAAGCTGTTATTGTTACGACTGATGGGCTAGCTGCCCCTGGAACTCTGCTTGGTCAAGAATCTGGCGGCGTGGTAGCACAGTGGGTAGCATTGTTGCTTCACAACATTGAAATAGCTGAGGAACTGAACAGGATTTTTGGGTCGGTCTTCACAGTGGAAGGCACAAATAACATGCCAGTGACTGATAGAAATGAGGCTATGACAGGTGAGGACCTTGAGAGGATTGTTATCATTAAGGAGGTAGTGATGGGCAAGCTAATGGGGCTGAAGGTAGCCAAGTCTCTTGGCCCTGATGGAATAGAACATAGAATATAGAACAGTACAGCACAGAACAGGCCCTTTGGCCCTCGATGTTGTGTCGAGCAATGATCACCCTACTCAAACCCACGTATCCACCCTATACCCGTAACCCAACACCCCCCCCCCCCCCTTAACCTTACCCTTTAGGACACTACGGGCAATTTAGCATGGCCAATCCACCTAACCCGCACATCTTTGGACTGTGGGAGGAAACCGGAGCACCCGGAGGAAACCCACGCACACACGGGGAGGACGTGCAGACTCCGCACAGACAGTGACCCAGCCAGGAATCGAACCTGGGACCCTGGAGCTGTGAAGCATTTATGCTAACCACCATGCTACCGTGCTGCCCGCATCCCAGAGTGCTGAAAGAGATGGCTAGGGAAAGTGCAAATACACTAGTGATAATTTACTAAAATTCACTAGACTCTGGGGTCCTCCCGGCGGATTGGAAATTAGCAAACGTGACACCACTGTTTAAAAAAGGAGGTAAGAAGAAAGCGGGTAATTATAGGCCAGTGAGCTTAACTTTGGTAGTAGGGAAGATGCTGGAATCTATCATCAAGGAAGAAATAGCGAGGCATCTGGATGGAAATTGTCCCATTGGGCAGACGCAGCATGGGTTCATAAAGGGCAGGTCGTGCCAAATAATTTAGTGGAACTTTTTGAGGACATTACCAGTGCGGTAGATAATGGGGAGCCAATGGATGTGGTATATCTGGATTTCCAGAAAGCCTTTGACAAGGTGCCACACAAAAGGTTGCTGCATAAGATAAAGATGCATGGCATTAAGGGTAAAGTAGTAGCATGGATAGAGGATTGGTTAATTAATAGAAAGCAAAGAGTGGGCATTAATGGGTGTTTCTTTGGTTGGCAATCAGTAGCTAGTGGTATCCCTCAGGAATCAGTGTTGGGCCCACAAATGTTCACAATTTACACAGATGATTTGGGGTTGGGGACCAAGGGCAATGTGTCCAAGTTTGCAGACGACACTAAGATGAGTGGTAAAGCAAAAAGTGCAGAGGATACTGGAAGTCTGCAGAGGGATATGGATAGGTTAAGTAGATGGGCTAGGGTCTAGCAGATGGAATACAATGTGAACAAATGTGAGGTCATCCATTTTGGTAGGAATAACAGCAAAACGGATTATTATTTAAATGATAAAATATTAAAACATGCTACTGTGCAGAGAGACTTGGGTGTGCTAGTGCATGAGTCGCAAAAAGTTGGTTTACAGGTGCAACAGGTGATTAAGAAGGCAAATTTAATGTTGTCCTTCATTGCGAGAGGGTTGGAGTTTAAGACTAGGGAGGTTATGCTGCAATTGTATAAGGTGTTAGTGAGGCCACACCTGGAGTATTGTGTTCAGTTTTCGTCTCCTTACCTGAGAAAGGACGTACTGGCGCTGGAGGGTGTGCAGAGGAGATTCACTAGGTTAATCCCAGAGCTGAAGGGGTTGGATTACGAGGAGAGGTTGAGTAGACTGGGACTGTACTTGTTGGAATTTAGAAGGATGAGGGGGAATCTTATAGAAACATATAAAATTATGAAGGGAATAGATAGAATCGATGCATGCAGGTTGTTTCCACTGGCGGTTGAAAGCAGAACTAGCCTCAAAATAAGGGGAAGTAGATTTAGGACTGAGTTTAGGAGGAACTTCTTCACCCAAAGGGTTGTGACTCTATGGAATTCCTTGCCCAGTGAAGCAGTTGAGGCTCCTTCATTAAATGTTTTTAAGGTAAAGATAGATAGTTCTTTGAAGAATAAAGGGGTTAAGGGTTCTGGTGTTCGGGCTGGAAAGTGGAGCTGAGTCCACAAAAGATCAGCCATGATCTCATTGAATGGCGGAGCAGGCTCGAAGGGCCAGATGGCCTACTCCTGCTCCTAGTTCTTATGTTCTTATGATCACAGTGCCAGAATCTCGAGTTCAATTCCCGCTTCGGTCACTGTCTGTACGGAGTCTGCAAATTCTCCCCATGTCTGCGTGGGTTTCCTTCAGTTGCTCCGGTTTCCTCCCACAAGTCCTGAAAGAAGTGCTTGTTAGGTGAATTGGACATTCTGAATCCTCCCTCAGTGTACCCGAACAGGTGCCATAGTGTGGCGACTAGGGGATTTTCACAGTAACTTCATTGCAGTGTTAATGTAAGCCTACTTGTGACAATAATAATAACAATAGTAAAAGAATCCTTTGATGCCTATAGTATTGGCTAAGACCTCATAACTACTTTAGTCTATTAAAAATAATTAATATCATGTTTAATATCAATCTTATTAAAATCATTCAATTTATCCCACTTCAGCAATGAGATAACCAAGTGAACTATTTTGATGTGGTTACGAGAAGGATATACGTTAACCAGAACACTGGGGAACTCTGATGATTTTCATTAGCATAGTGGCATGGTATATGTCATGTCTAACTGAGGAGGCAGATGGACGACTCAGTTTGGATGTCAGATTGAACCTTCTTTCTGGAGGGTGAGGTTCAGGTGCGGAAGTGGAGGCAGGGTAGGGGGAAACACTGCAGTTGGGCCTACAGCCCCTGGAAACAGTTCAGAGGCAGCAACAAAAGTTGCTTAGTGCTGAGCTGTGATGGTTAAAAGACCTGCCCCAATTCCCCGTGTTGCTCAATATTAGGATCTGTATCTCTCATCCTTCACCCTCCCCACCCACTCCCATGTCCCATCCATGTCAACTCATGCCAATCTATGCCTCATACCCATCCCCCAATGGAAGACTGCTGTAACATGCCTTCAAGGAATAGCAGTATGTTATCACTAGAATTGAAGCGTGTCATGTGACCCAGTCTCAGTTTCACTTAGGGCTGTGTGCAGAACACAGCCCACACAGCTCTGCTGATGGGGGCAATTCTCGGAGCCCCGAGCCGAGAATGGCCGCAACTGTGTCACGATGCCCCGACGCTGGCACGCGATTCTCCAAGGTGCGGAGAATCGGCGCCATTTGCGGTGGTGCGTTTGGAGCGGCGCTGCCCATGGGCCGCTGGAATTGGTGGGTCCGCTGATTCTCCGGCCCGGATGGGCCGCACGGCCGCGCTGATACACCAGAGTCCCGCCGGCACCGGTCACCCTTGGTCGTTGACGGCCTCTTCCCCCCCTAGGACCTACTTTCCTGCGCGGCCGGCCCCTGAACACCGATGCCATGTTGAGTCATGGCCGGCACGCTGAAGAAGATCCCTGCACATGCGTAGGTTGGCGTGGCCCAACTGCGCATGCGCGGATTGGCGCGGCGCCCATTTGCCGCCGAGAAGGGAGGCTGGAGCTGCGTGAACTGCTCCTGCACGTCCTGGTCTGGCCCCCTGTGGGGGACAGAATAGTTCGTCCCCGTGCCCGTTTCGCGCTATCGTGAAACGCGACGGCGTTCATGACGGCGCAAACACTTTGTCTCCATTTTGGAGAATCGCCCCCGATGTCTTCAAGTATTCTATCCATGTACATTCATGTGCCTAGTTTAAATAATGAACCCAGAACATGTTTAGCATATGTTTATGAGTAATTGGTGCCTTAATATCATGATAAAAGCACAAGAAAACGTATTTAAATAATTTGAGAGCACGATTGTTTCTTTGTAGCCATAATGAGCATTTACATCTACTTTTAAAAAATCATAAGTCACAAGTTTCAGGATAAGGCCCTTGCTCCAGTGAAATCAGGTGTGCTTGAACTCAGCACTGAGTTCAATGGTCCTGCCGAGTTGAGTTTCCCCGAGTGTGAGTCACATCACGCCCTGTTCCCCTACCGGTAAAAATATAATCTGTTGGAAATGGAGTATGGATTTATGGATCTGGGGTCAGTCATGACAGCTTGGACTAGTGCATTGTCAAATCCAGCCCCACTTGACCCGGAATCACAACACTAGTAAAAGTAGATTTTATTGAAAATACCTTGGCTGACCTCAATAAACTGCAGTCACCAAGTTTGTGACTTTAACACAAGTAACCTTTCATTATGTACAGATTATAAATAAACAAACAGAAAATGCAAATGACTATCTAATACTCCTTTCCCAATTCCCACTTCCAAACAACCCCCAATCTCTACACACACACACAGACAAACAACGCCACGGGGAAAGGGTGGTTGAGAGGGGAAACAAATTATCTATAAAATAAAAAGATAAAGGATCTTTGAGGCACTGGAATGACTTCTAGTTATTGTTTTTCTGGAGTTCATGCTTTTGTTTCAGTGCTTCTTCCTTCTTGGCTTGAGATGGTTTTCTTTGGAAAAGTTGTCTACTTTCTCTGTAGATTCAGGATAATTTCATACACTCCCATAGAACCCCCACAGTGCAGAAGGAGGCATTCAGCCCATCAAGTCTGCAACGACCCTCCAAAAATGACCCTACCTAGGCCCAATCTCCCCACCCCATCCCCGTAATCCCACCTCAGGATTATTTAGCACAGCCAATCCACCTAACCTGCACATCTTTGGACTATGTGTGGAAACCAGCGCACCCAAAGGAAACCCACGCAGAGACGGGGAGAATGTGCAAATTCCACACAAACAGTCATCCAAGGTCAGAATTGAATCCGGGTCTCTGGCGCTGTGAGACAGCAGTGCTAACCACTGTGCCACAGTGCCACCCGGAGTTTACAGCAAAAATGCATCAGGCACCCATTGATTTTGGAACAATAAAGCAGTTCTTTCCCTCAGCAAGGAGAAACGTTCCTTCCCCTTCCAAGGTCTAAACACTTCTGCCAAGTTCTCCCCGAAAGTATCACGCTCAGGAACCAATCACTGACTGTTGTCAGGTGAAACACTGTCCCTGGCCGACCCACCAGTTGCCAATTAGCCAATCGAAATTACTTCGTCCAAAACCGGTTCCTAAGATCCAATCAGCACCAAAGAGTCTGGCCTCTCCTCTCCGAACATAAAACCTGGGAACACAATGTCCTGATAAGCAAGTTGCTTCAGCTTGAGTCTTCTCCTCAAAGGCACATCCCAATTATAGGTCAATTATAGACCTACAAAAATAAAAATTAAAGAAATGGGGACAAAGGAAATACTAGTCGCAGCACAATCTTTATTAAGGCATTGAGTCTTATGACAATGTGAAAATCTAGGCCGTACTCACAGTCAGAAGAGCATGAGTAAATCTCCACTCCAGTAACGTGAGTACATAACGTAGGCTGATGCCGAGTAATGCAGTACTTAGGAAGTTGCACTGTTTAGGTGGATAAGATAAATCAATGTCCTGCTCGTCGTCTCGGATGATTCGTACTATATGAAAAAGAGTATGGCAGTTCTGGCCAATATTTATCTTTTAAGTAACATCACCAACGCGGATCAATTTTAAACATTTAAAAAATGTGTTTTCCAACTAAGGGGTAATTTAGCATGGCCAATTCACCGACCCTGCACATCTTTGGGATGTGGGGATGAGACCCATGTAGATGCAGGGAGAATGTGCAAACTCCACACGGACAATGACTCAGGGCCATGATCGAACCCGGGTCCACGGCATCGTGAGGCAGTAGTGCTAATCTCTATGCCACCATGGCGCCCAAAAATGAATCAATTGGCCATATATTTCCATTCCTTTTGTGACACTTTTCTCTGTTCATATTGCCTGTCAATTTTGCTTACCTCATAATAGTGACCGCACTTCTTAATTGGTTGTTAAATGCTCTGTGATATGCCTAGGTTATGAAACACTCCACGTAAATATAAGTCTGTCTTTCTTTATTTCTGTTTCATCTGGAAAGCAATAAGACAATTCTCCGAACGGTCATGAAAAGTCAACCTCCTAGATTATGTGTTCAATGCATTCAGTAGTGCTTCACCCACAACTTTCCAATTTCTTGAGATCTATTCTACAACATAATTCATGGACAATTACAAAGTTTGTACAAATAACTGATATTATTAGTTACTGTCTTTATTGTTACAGACAGGGAGTTGGCGGGGGGGTTTGGGTTCAAACATCATTGCCTTCATCTTACCACCTCTCCTTTAACAGGTGTTTTGAATTAGTTTTAATAATTTAATAATCTTTATTGTTGCAAGTAAGTTTACATTAACACTGCAATGAAGTTAATAAATAAGCAGTGGCGTATTTTTCCAACCTCTTGATTTTTGCGTGATCCACGTTTACTAATAATCCACAGCAAAAACAGGTTAGTTAATTTCACACATTCAAAACTCCATGAACAATAGAACAATAGAAAATAGAATCAAATTTCTACAGTGCAGAAGGAGGCCATTGAGCCCATCGGCCTGCACCGACTCTCTTTATAGAGCACCCAAGCTCATGATCCCCGTAATCCCATAACCTCACCTAACTTGCACATCTTTGGACAAAAAGGAACAATTTAGCATGGCCAATCCACCGAACCTGCACTTCTTTGGATTATGGGAGGAAACCCGAGCACCCGGAGGAAACCCACGCACACACGGGGAGAACTTGCAGACTCCGCACAGACAGTGAGCCACGCCGGGACTCAAACCTGGGACCCTGGAGCTGTGGAGCTGTGAAGCAATTGTGCTAACCGCAATGCTACCGTGCTGCCCATCCCCTCTCCCCCCCCCCCCCACTCCCTGTCTGTAACAATAAAGACAGTAACTAATAATAGCAGTTATTTGTACACACTTTGTAATTGTCCATGAATTATGTTGTAGAATAGATCTCACAAAATTAGAAAGTTGTGGGTGAAGCACTCCTGAATGCCTTGAACACATAATCTAGGAGGTTGACTTGTCATGACAGTTCGGAGAATTGTCTTATCGCTTTCCAGATGAGACTTGGGTCATGAAACTTTTCCACTGCCTGTAATTGACTTTGTTTTCAGATCTGATAATGCCTCAGACATTATGGGTTGAAAATGGTGCCATTTATGTAGAGGGCCTGGTGTTTGTTTCAGTAGACCACCGACTCCACTTCATTTAATTTTTAATTTTTTTTAACAAGGTTGGTTCATTAAATGCAAATGGTATTCCTATACTTCTCTTCGAAATTGGTCTGAACAGTCGTAGGTTGCCTGTTGCTGGCCCCCAGGCGTAACCAAGTGTGACATTCCAGAAATCGAGAAGAGGACTCTTTTGTTCTGGAGAAAATGTCCAATTTAAAAATAAAAGTAGCAATAAGCATAACTCTTTCAGTGATTGTTGGATTTATTTTCAATGCTGGAGGAACGCAACATTATTATCATTCGTCGATTTAAGAGTGGAGAATTTTCTTTGGCAATGCTCAGGATCTGTATGACATAGAAGTGAGTCATTTATCAATGAGCTTGTGAGGAGCTGCAGGTTTGGACTGGGAAGGGAGCTAATATTTAGCCTAGAGGGACTCACTACCACATCCTCAATGATACTTAGAGATGGGCAACAAAGACTAACCTTGTGAGTGACGTTTACATCTCATGAACCATTTTTTTTAAAAAAGCTGGACTCTGACAAAGCGACACAACATTGTCCACATGCAAGAAGGAAAAGTCAAATGTAAAATTACATTTATTCATGAAGTGATTTCTTTCAGAGCACAATTTATTCAGTTGTGAATAATAATGAAATGTAGGGTATCCCAGGCTGTCAGTGAGCATTCATGATCAGAGGTATGTGGCTTAAAGATGCCATTGCAAAGCAGCAGAAGTGATTCCCTGGCAGAATTTTCACTCCCATGTTGAGGTGAGTGAACACAGTGTTGGAACCAACAATTCTATGGACACGTGCTTGTAGGATTAGAATAGCGGTTTTAATATACTCACAACAGAGCCAGCCTGTTAGCCATTGAACTTTTGGTGAACTGGCCGGCTGACCCTGTGGCACTGATCGTTATACAGCAGCTCCAGGGGGAGGAGTCCTGGGCGGAGCCAAGGGAGAAGCCCAGTACAATTCTCGAGCATTCGCAGAGCTACTCCCCCTGGTGGTCAGGGAGTGCAACTGCACTTACAATATAGACACATGTATATACAGATTATAATCCGGTGTGAATCACATTCACCACATTCACCCCCTGTGAAAAAAATCGAGTCCAGCGGGGCTGGTGGCTCACAGAGTTAGTCTGTCCGGTGGATGAATTGTTCTTTTCAATCTGTGGAGCACCGGGGTTGCAGCCTCTTGCGGTGGCTGGGTGGGTGTTGAGAGCTGGGGTACGATGGCAGACTCCAGGGCGGGTCTCGTCCGAACTTTATACAGTTCTGGCTCGACCGGAGACTGCGGGCACTGGGGGCGGGCTGGTTCTGGCGCGTGGAACCGGTGGGGTGAGCTTGTGGAATCGGGGGCACGAGGGGGCAGCAGCATAGGGAACAGTGTAAGGGGTTCCTCAGCAGGGGTAGGGGGGGCTGGATCCAGCGGGTGCCAGGTCCCGAAGGGATACTGTGTCCTGGCGACCGTTCGGGAACTCCACGAATGCGCACAGGGGGTTGGAATGGAGGAGGCGCACCTAGAGAAAATGAAGAGTCGCTCGTGAGGGGTTTGATTTGTAGTTGTACAGAGGAGGGATCTGATTGCGTGGAGCGCGCCTGGGAGGACTTCTTGCCATTGGGAGACTTGGAGTTTTCTAGACCGGAGGGTCAGTAGGACGGTCATCCAGACCGTCGCGTTCTCCCTCTCCACCTATCCGTTCCCCCTGGGGTTGTAGCTGGTAGTCCTGTTCAAGGTGATGCCCTTGTCGAGCAGGTACTGACGCAGCTCGTCGCTCATAAAGGACGAACCCCGGTCGCTGTGCACGTAGCTGGGGAAACCGAACAGGGTGAAGATACTGTGCAGGGCTCTGATGACTGTGTGGGAGGTCATATCAGGGCATGGAATGGCAAAAGGGAATCGGGAGAACTCGTCGATGATGGTGAGGAAATAAATGTTCTTGTTAGTGGAGGGGAGTGGCCCTTTGAAATCGATCACAAGGCGTTCAAAGGGCCTAGAAGCCTTGACCAGGTGGGCCCTGTCTGGTCTATAGAAGTGCGGTTTGCACTCTGCACAGATCGGGCAATCCCTGGTGACCGCTTTTACCTCCTCGTTGGAGAAAGGCAGGTTTCGGGCTCTGATGTAGTGGGTGAGCCGGGTGACCCCTGGATGGCAGAGGTCCACGTGGATGGCTTTCAGATGGCTGATCTGCGTGCTGGCGCATGTCCCGCGGGATAGGGCATCTGGGGGCTCGTTTAGCTTCCCCGGTCGATATTTAATATCATAACTATAGGTGGAGAGTTCGATCCTCCACCGAAGGAATTTATCATTTTTTATTTTGCCCCTTTGCGAGTTGTCAAACATAAAGGCAACCGATCGTTGGTCAGTGATGAGGGTGAACCTCCTACCTGCGAGGTAGTGCCTCCAGTGACGAACAGCCTCCATGATGGCTTGTGCTTCCTTCTCGACTGAGGAGTGTCGGAGTTCTGAAGCGGATAGGGTACAGGAGAAAAATGCAACGGGCCTCCCTGCCTGATTTAAAGTGGCTGCTAGATCTACCTCTGAGGCGTCGCTCTCAACCTGAAAGGGAGTGGATTCATCCACCGCCCGCATGGCTGCTATGGCGATGTCCTCCTTGATGCAGCTGAAGGCCTGGCGCGCCTCAGCTGACGGGAAATCGTGTGGCGTTAAAGAGTGGGCGGGCTTTGTCCGCATATTGAGGGACCCACTGGGTGTAGTATGAGAAGAACCCCAAGCACCGTTTGAGGGCCTTGGGGCAATGAGGGAGGGGGAGTTGTAAGAGGGTCATGCGGTCCGGGTCTGGGCCCAGGATTCCGTTCTCCACGATGTAGCCGAGGATCGCCAGTCTGTTTGTGCAGAAAACGCATTTCTCATTGTTATAAGTGAGATTTAATTTCTGTGCCGTTTGGAGAAAACGGTGAAGGTTGGCGTCGTGGTCCTGATGGTAACATTGTCCAGATACGGAAACGTGGCCCGCAGCCCGTACTGGTCTACCATTCGGTCCATTGCTCGTTGGAACACCGAAACCCCGTTAGTGACGCCGAAAGGGACCCGGAGGAAATGGAAGAGGCGGCCATCGGCCTCGAATGCCATGTAGTGGCGGTCCTCCGGGCGGATTGGGAGCTGGTGGTATGCAGACTTCAGATCCACCGTGGAAAATAGCCGATATTGGGCGATCTGATTAACCATGTCAGCAATTCTGGGGAGGGGATACGCTTCTAGGAGCGTAAAGCGATTTATGGTCTGACTATCGTCGACGACCATGCAAAATTTTTCCCCAGTCTTGACGACCACCACCTGAGCTCTCCAGGGACTATTACTGGCCTCTATGATCCCCTCACTGAGCAGCCTTCGGACCTCCGATCGGATAAAGACCCTATCCTGTAGGCTGTATCGCCTGCTGTGAGTAGCTACTGGTTTGCAATCTGAAGTGAGATTGACGAAAAGAGGAGGGGGGGGAGATGCGCAGCGTGGCTAAGCTGCAGATAGTGAGTGGGGGCAAGGGCCCGCCGAAGCTGAGGGTGAGGCTCTTGAGGTTGCACTGGAAATCCAGGCCTAATAAGAGTGGCGCGCAGAGGTCGGGCAGGACATAAAGTTTAAATTTTCAATAACTAGCGCCTCGAATTTTGAGCGTAGCAACGGTGCATCCTTGGATTTGGACTGAGTGGGAGCCCGAAGTGAGGGCGATAGTTTGGCTCACCGGAAAAATAGAAAGCGAACAGCGTCTTACCAGCTCTGGATGTATAAAGCTCTCGGTGCTCCCGGAGTCAAAGAGGCATGGTGTGCTGTACCCGTTGATCTGGACCTCCGCCATCGAACTTCGTAGGTGCTTGGGGCGGGATTGATCCAGGGTGACTGCGCTGAGTTGCGGGTAGTCGGCGGCTCGATCAGCTGTGCTGGAGTGGCCCCGTGATGACTGCCCTCTGAGTTCGTAGTCATCGAGGTGAGTTTCAGAGTTTGAAGGGGATGGATCCCAAGATGGCTGCCCCCATGAGTCGCACATGGCCGGCCGCATGGAGGAGGATTGCCAAGATGGCTGCCCCCATGAGTCGCACATGGCCGGCCGCATGGAAGAGGATTGCCAAGATGGCCGCCCCCATGAGTCGCACATGTCGGGTGGGGCGGAGTCGGCATACAGGCTGCAGCATTTCGGGGCCTGCAGTCTGTGAATTCAGGGAACGAGTGCTTTGAGCCATGGGAGGGTTAGAGGCTGGGGCGGAACAAGTGCTTTGAGCCGTGGGAGAGTTAGAGGCTGGGGCTTTCTTCGCCAGACACACTCTGGCATAGTGTCCTTTTCGCCCGCAGCTGCTGCAGGTCGCGTTACGGGCCGGGCAGTGCTGCCGCGGGTGCTGGCTTTGGCCACAGAAATGGCAGGCTGGAGCAGCCGAGTAGCTCGCTGGGGCAGCAGAGTAACTGGCTGGGGCAGCAGAGTAACTGGCTTTGGCAGCGCGGTAGCTGGGGGGCCGTGCGGCACAGGCTTGGGGGGACTGTTGGTCGGGGGTCCACGGGAAACAAGGTGAGGCTGCGGAAGGAAACCCCCATAGTGGTAGCAGCCTCCACAGTAGTGTCTAAGTCCTGGGCCCCCTTTTACATAGAACATAGAACATAGAACAGTACAGCACAGAACAGGCCCTTCGGCCCTCGATGTTGTGCCGAGCAATGATCACCCTACTCAAACCCACGTATCCACCCTATACCCGTACCCCAACAACCCCCCCTTAACCTTACTTTTTAGGACACTACGGGCAATTTAGCATGGCCAATCCACCTAACCCACACATCTTTGGACTGTGGGAGGAAACCGGAGGACCCGGAGGAGGACGCACACACGGGGAGGACGTGCAGACTCCACACAGACAGTGACCCAGCCCGGAATCGAACCTGGGACCCTGGAGCTGTGAAGCATTTATGCTAACCACCATGCTACCGTGCTGCCCACGGTCTTTTCTAGCAGTCTTTGGCGCACATAGTTAGACCTAAGGCCCACCACGAAAACGTCCCGCACAGCAAGCTCCCTATGGTCAGCTGCGGTAACGGCTTGATAATTACAGTCATTGGAAAGATTGTTCAATTCCCTTACAAACTCTGCTAGCGTTTCTGTAGGCCGCTGACGGCGAGTCGTAAACACGTGGCATGCATATGCCTCGTAAATGGGCCTAACGTACATTTTGTCCAATATTGCCAGCGCTGCGGTGTAAGAACCGGCCGGATTCAGCTGTGTGGAGATTCTGTGGCTTACCCTCGCGTGCAGTAGGCTGCGTTTTTGTTCCTCCGTTGTTCCGGCGGTGCTGGCTTCTGTCAGGTAGGCTTTAAAACATCTCAGCCAGTGGGAAAAAATTTCCTTAGCCTCTGCATCCTGTGGGTCGAGTTCTAGGCTTGAGGGCTGCTTCCATGATTTCTTCGACTGTTTCCTGAGTATATTAAATTGTTGGAACCGACAATTCTACGGACACGTGCTTGTAGGATTAGAATAGCGGTTTTAATATACTCACAACAGAGCCAGCCTGTTAGCCATTGAACTTTCGGTGAACTGGCCGGCTGACCCTGTGGCACTGATCTTTATACAGCAGCTCCAGGGGGAGGAGTCCTGGGCGGAGTCAAGGGAGAAGCCCAGTACAATTCTCGAGCATTTCCAGAGCTACTCGCCCTGGTGGTCAGGTAGTGCAACTGCACTTACAATATAAACACATGTGTATACAGATTATAATCCGGTGTGAATCACATTCACCACACACAGCAAGAAGTCTTCCAACACCAGGTTAAAGTCCAACAGGTTTGTTTCAAACACGATCTTTTGGAGCACTGTTCCTTCCTCAGGTGAAGTGAAGTGTTGGGCACTGTGGACTTGTGAAGCAGACATATGCCACCGACAATGAAGAAGGTTCAACACAATTTTATTAACTCTTATAAAATAATTGACGTACTATAACTGTGGGCTTACATGATGCTAGTTTAACTAAAGACCTGTGCCTGTCCGAACCAGTTGAATCACTCAGCACGTGGTGTGAGTTGTACTGTACTTGATGAGCTCTTGTGCTTCTGAGAGGCAGCATCCAGAATGAGCGGGAAAAGTGATGCCCTCTGTCTTTATAGTGCATGTGTTCTAACTGGTGATTGGCTGCGGTGTATGTGCATGTTGATTGGTCCTAGTGTATGTCCATCAGTGTGTGTGTCTGCACCATGATATACTGGTGTATATTTTGACAGTGAGAACAGGTAGGTGCAGGTGAGTGCAAAAATGAACGCCACTGGTCAATGTAGCAACTACATTAAGCTTGCGACTAATTATCAGAGGCTGACAAATATTCCATTTGGCCTGCAATCACCCACATTCCCCCCCCAATATCCGCCACCCCCCCCCCCCCCCCCCCCCACACCACCACCACCCTGTACCCATTCACGGCAACAGAAATGACTGCTTAGAGGTGACCCCTTGGCTATAGACCTTTGTGGCCAGCATTCCAGCCACAGCTGCAGCCGCAGGCCATCATGTTGAGATATATGTCTTCCAGGATAGTCACCTATGGCCATTGTATTAATACAAAAGTATGAGAAGTTGCGAAACGGGCCCCTCAAGATGGAAACACCCTCTCTCACCCTTTCCTAGCGTGCTGCGCAACTCTTTCAGTGACCATATTACACAGTGTAATCCTATTGTTTTCAGTAATTTCTTCATTTGGAAGAAAAACAAATCAGAAGTACATGCATGGAAGTTCATCTTGTCAAAATGATTGGTTAATTAAAACGTTTAAATGTAAAAGAAATGTGTTGTCGACAAGGGACAACTGAGCCAATATTGTGTGTTTTACATGAGCATTGAAAGTTTAAATTTCTCTCAACAAATCAATAAAGGCACATCAACAAACAACTAAATTAATGAATTAATAGAGCAGCAGGCACACTAAAATTCAATATGGGACACACCAACGAATCAATAAATTAATGGAGCACCTAGCATCAGCAAAGTAATACATTCATTGAGTTGGAGTCACACGAGCAAATCAATAAGTTAATCAAACAGTAAACAGTAAATTAAGGAATCAATGGAGCAGCAGGCAGCAAGAAGGTTAGCATCTGAAGGCCAGGGAAAGGCAGCAACCTCAAAGAGACATGAAGTAGGTTAGGTCGATAATGAGAGGTATTCATGTCTGTGGAGGTAGAAAACCATAGTTGAGAAAGTAAACTTAAAACTGGAAATGGTAAATTAGTGCCACGAGGGAAGGAAGTAGTGCTATTAGAAATAGCCAGAGGCCAGAGATGTTAGGCAAAGAGATCTTGGAAAAGATAGAAAGTGGATTACAGGAGCTGGAGACTCAGCGAGAGGCAGAAACAATAAAATGGATTGCCTAACAAGAAGGAGTAACAGTGGATACAGTCAGGAGAAAGTGGTCATGGGAGTACAATGGATTGACTCTAGCCTGCATGAAATTGCATGAAATCAGTTGTCTCTTGTGGCTTCCCAGGCCCAATGCCCTTCCCATCCTGGCCCAACTCTGCATAATCCTCATTGGATGAGGCCTGGCGGTCATCCTCCTTCTGCTCCAGCATGTCTCCCCTCTGCAGCATGATGTTGTGGAGGACATGGCAGGCCTGCACGATGTGGGAGACATTACTAGGACTATATTGAGCGCTGCAGCTCCTCTCTCCCCGCTGCAGCTCCTCTCCACCCACTGCTGCTCCTCTCTCCCCGCTGCTGCTACTCTCTCCCCTCTGCTGCTCCTCTCTCCCCGCTGCTGCTCCTCTCCCCCCACTGCTGCTCCTCTCCCCCCGCTGATGCTCCTCTCTCCCCGCTGCCGCTCCCCTCTCCCCGCTGCTGCTCCTCTCTCCCCGCTGCTGTTCCTCTCTCCCCCCCTGCTGCTCCTCTCTCCCCACTGCTGTTCCTCTCCCCCTGTTGCTGCTCCTCTCTCCCCCCTGCTGCTCCTCTCTCCGCGCTGCTGCTCCTCTCCCCAAACCTATCAGCTGCTTCTTCTTGCCGTGCGCCACTTTCTAAATACTGATGTAAATTCAGTAGTTCTGGCTCTGTATTCAGTGACAGTACACTGCGCTACTCTCTTGAAGTTTTCCTGCCTTCCTGTCTTAATATCCACTCATGTATATCATGAGATGCAGACAGGCAGTGATTGACACACACGACACAGAACAACCAATCACCAAACAGGACACCACCACTATAAAGCTCACAGGGCATTAAGGCTCGCCCTCTCTCACAGGACGCAGCTCAGGAGATAGTCACAGTGCACAGGCCAATGAACATCATCACCATGTGGTAGAGAGCTAGTCTGGTCAAGCCAGTAGGGGGTTATCCATTAGGTTAATAGAGTGTCAACCCACAGCAGAGTATGTGCAGCAATCAACAGGTTCAATAAAACAGATATGGACCATCTCCTGCGTCGGAAGCCTGTTTCTCATTTTACTGCACCCAGTTGCAGTCAATGTTAGACCAAGACAGATAACACATTATCTCCAATCAGCTGTATCACAGGTTCGCTCTTTCTCTCGCCTCTGGTGCTCTGCATGCAGTACCTAGTTAATAGTGAATTTAAAAATCACCACAGATGCATCTTGAATCATCTTTCTTCATCACAGGTACTATCACTTACATTAACAGGTACTTGACCAGCCAATCTAGTTCTCCCCAAACCTTAGGCCTGATGGTGTACAGCGCTGACATAGTTTTTAAGTATCTTGCTTGGCTTTCATCCTTAATCCTTAGATTGACAGAGATCTCTTTCTTACTTCCCTGCTTTCCATGAAAGAATATGGCGTGTTTCTTTTTTAAGATAAATTCAGAGCATCCAATTCTTTTTTTCCCAATTAGGCCAATTCCCCTACCCTGCACATCTTTGGGTTGTGGGGGTGAGACCCACGTAGACATGGGGAGAATGTGCAAACTCCACATATCAGACAGTGAAACGCAGGACACCTTCTGTGGCATGTATGACAATGCGCCCCGGTGCAGTCAATGCAGCAGAAATGCATTTTCAGCAAGCCAATGGTCTGCTGTATGATGGCCCTGGTCAACCCATGTACTGAATTGTAAAATTCCTCCACAGGGCTGTTGGGATGTTTCACTGGTGTTATGAACCACATCCTCAGGGGTTACGCCTTTTTACCCAGCATCCAATGCTGCACTTGGGTATGGACATCGAACAGCTGGTAGATCTGTAAAATGAAAAAATCATGGGAGCTCCCTGAAAAATGAGCACAGACTAAGTGTGTTTGGCACAGCAACTATTTCAATAGATCATGAGCCAGTAGTCTCACTTTTAGACGAGAAGGAAGTTGCGAATATACACCCCAGAATTCAATGATTCCACTTGCGTCGCTTGCACTTTGCATATGATCCAGCGTATGCTCAAGGGAAAGACCAAATGACTACAGACAGACCTTCCAGGGCCATTCATATCTAAATCATTTATATAAACCAAAAACAGCAAGGGCCCAACTCTGATCCCTGTAGGACCCCACTGGACACAGGCTTCCAGTCAAAAAAACACCCCTCGACCACCACCCTCTGCTTCCTGCCACACTGCCAATTTTGCATCCAATTTGCCAAATTCCCTTGGAGTCCATGGACTCTTATTTTTTCTATCAGTCTCCCATATGGGACTTTATTCAAAAGCCTCGCTGAAGCCCAAGTAGACTGCGTCAAATGCATTTCCCTCATCGACACACCTGGTCACCTCTTTGAAAAATTCAATCAAGTTGGTCATACAGTCGACCAGCCTACGACACATTCGTCACCCTTGTTGATAAGCTTGAGTTGTAATCCCAATTTGTGAGAAAACGATTGCTGGTTAGCTCAGGAAAGCTTCAGCAAATATATCAGGAGAAGTTGCAAGATGAACAGTGCGTCCGTATCCATCGTTACTGTAAAGAAAGGTGTCCACTGCAGAGGCCAGCTGACAAAGCCATGAAAAGTTGTTTTTAAGAGCAGAAACATCTCACTGTGATAGATGATCTGTGAGTATATAACGGGTGATTGGTCATTTCAGTCTCCCTTTGGTCAGAGATCATCCGATGAATCCACCAAGACCACTACAAAGAATGGGACATGGATCCTGTTACTCTAGTGTGGTGGCCCGGAATATCAAGGGCAATTGAAGAAATGATCTCAAGCTGTCAGATGTGCACAGTGCACAAACCTGTCCAGGGAAAGTCCCTTATCCCCAGAGTGTTCCTTATCAGACCATGGGAACAGGTGGGAAAGGATTTATTTGTGTTCAGTGGCAGGCACTTCCTCCTCATGGTTGATTATTTCTCCCGATGGATCAAGGTGAAGCAATTACACACAGAGACGGTTGGTAGATCCCTGAAGGAAATATTTGTGAGCCACAGTATCCCTGACCAAATGGTGTCAGATAATGTCCCACAATTCGCAATTTGCCATCAGTTATGTCTTTCAGTACCTTACCAGTTCCCCAAGGTATCCCAATCTAATCCTAGAATCTCTACAGTGCAAAGGAGGCCATATGGCTCATCCAGTCTGCACCAACTCTCTGAAAGAGCACCATACCTAGGCCCACTCCCCTGTCCTATTCCCGTAAACTAAACTGCACAACTTTCGACTATGGGAGGATACCGGAGCACCCGGAGGAAACTCACGCAGCCACGGGGAGAAAGTGTAAACTCCACACAGACAGTCACCTAAGGCTGGAATTGATCTCGGGTCACTGGCGCTGTGAGGCAGCAGTGCTAACTATTGTGCCACCAAATTTTGAGGCAGAAAGAGGCGACTGCATCATTAAATCCTTTGAGAAAAGAAATAAAAAACCCCCAACAGTGCTTTTTGACAGATCTACCCTGCCGCAATGTAGATTGGCCTCGTCAGAGTTCCTGTTAGGCAGAAAGCTTTGAATTCAATTCCCAATGTTGACAAATAAATTAATCCCAGGGTTGGCAGACAAGGACTACCTGAAGGTTCAAGATCAAGAACTGTCCTGCAGACTGAGATGGGCTTCTGCCTATAATAGGAGATAATGCACGAGATATCTGCTCAGTTACATAAAGGTGTCAAAGTTTGGATCAGAGAGGTAGTGATTGACTGGAGAGCCAATGGTTGGCCAAGGCCATGCATGACACATACCCTGGAAGGAATGTTCAAACAGAACAAGATGAGTGACATCCTCTTCCTTCAGGCAAACCTCCAACTATAAACTAAGTGAATCAGATGGAGACAACCAAGTACCGAAAACACTGAATATTCCGATTTGAACTCCAAGCCTTTACCAGTGGGAACCGAATGAGGGCCCCAAAGCCAGTTGCAAATTGAATGAATTTGTTGGTCCTTCTGAATATTATCTCCGATTTGCATCCACGTGTTGCAGCCTGGGAGATGCCGTACGTGTCTCCTGTGGAGCTCTGAAGTGAGCCACTGGCATAGAGATTTAGGGCTGCAGTCATCTTGAGGGCAATTGGCAAGGGGTTCCCTCCAAATCCATGGGGCTGCAGGGCTTGTTGTAAGAGTGCATTCGGGTCAGTGACTGCCTCTTGGGAAAGCCTTGGCTGATTTTCACAATGCCCCTCAGACATCTGAAGATAATTACTGCTTCAAGAATATCCCGCTGTTCCCTCCCCTGTGCCAGTGAGCAAGACAAAAATGAAACCTCAGCTCTGATCCAAAGATTGGACAACCTCACCTAATGCATGCCACCTTTAAGCTGCCAGGAAACAGGAGGCATAAGTTTCCCACTGAGGTACTCGTGAAGGTATGACTTACTTCCGTGAACTTCCCATTTAATTATGGTGTGCAAATAGGTTCCCATCACCAGGCAACATAATGCTTGTTCTGCTATTGACACGCTACCAGCTAAATTTCTCGCACTCATTAGGAAAAGTATATTCAGACCCCCACCCACCTTATTTCCCGCTCTTTGAGACCCATAAATAGTGTCCACAGTGTCTCATGTTATTTATTGGTGAATTATAAATAATTCAGCAGCCTCTTATTGGTCTTTCCCTTCGAAAGTGACCAAAATCACCTTCAATTCCTATTAAACAATATGTGAATTACTAAAGAAACTATAGAACATAGAACATAGAACAGTACAGCACAGAACAGGCCCTTCGGCCCTCGATGTTGTGCCGAGCAATGATCACCCTAATTAAACCCACGTAACCCGTATACCCGTAACCCAACAATCCCCCCATTAACCTTACACTACGGGCAATTTATCATGGCCAATCCACCTAACCCGCACATCTTTGGACTGTGGGAGGAAACCGGAGCACCCGGGGGAAACCCACGCACACACGGGGAGGACGTGCAGACTCCACACAGACAGTGACCCAGCCGGGAATCGAACCTGGGACCCTGGAGCTGTGAAGCATTGATGCTAACCACCATGCTACCGTAAGGCCCCTAACTATTGCTGGGTAAGAATCAAAAGAGTTGATATCTAGTTGTTGATATGTTTCCAGAAGCTATGGAACAAAGTCTAATGATATTAGTCCCTGGTCATTAATTCTTTTCATGCATAGCATCAGCTAGGTGTTAAATGTAAAATGATTATTGATGATATAAAATGACAACTGAAGCAGGGTCATAGCCCAGGATTTACATGACCATAAAATAAATTGCCTCAGTTAAATCCCTTTGGTGAAAATGCTGTAATAGGACAATTAAATCATATTCACTGTAAAATGTATTGTAATAACATTTGTTCCAAAAGTATTATTATGACTATTACTTTATTCTAATTTACTTTATTTATTATACTTAGCATCTGAAATTCCCAGATTCTGGGAGGGTCAGAAACTATTTCTGGCAGGAGTGGGAAGGGAGGTATGTTGTACCTTTATTCCTCTGAGATTCTGTTGCTGACCATATTGCTCCCATAAATTTAAATGGGGATGTGTCAGATGTTCCACAATCCCTGCTACTTATGAGAATACATATGTATGTAGCCTGGGCTGTCTCTGGTACTCTGCTTATACTATTCCAAGCACTCACGAGAACTCACACCAACTGGCATGAGGACCTCAAGAGGATATCACACCTTTAGTAAAGAAATGTGCTTGATCCTGAAAATGCTGTAATAGCAGCAAACTTTGAGGGTGTTATGAATTACTTCAGGTAAAGAGGTGGCCAAGATGGGGGCTTGAATTTTTCGGATGGGGGGGACACACCTCTGCAGAGTCTAGGAAACCAGCTGCCATTTCACGCTCTAACGAATGTTGGTTGGCAGCAGGCAGGGCTTCCATCCATCGCAGAGAGAAAGTCCTGCCTTGCAGAACTTTCAGCCATTAAGCTCTCCAGGTCCTCCAGGCATAGTGCTGCAGTGGCCGAATGAAGCACTGCAGCAACCTGCTTGGGACCAAGTATCAGCACATGGCGATCAGGTAAATTGTAGGGGTCCAGGTGAGGGGAGTATAGGGGATGCCTGGGATGGTTGTGAGATGGGAATTGGAGTCCTGGACGTTAGGCTGGAGGATGAGGGATGTCCAGATGTCTCTGGGCCTTCTCTGGAGGGATTCTAATGGAGGCGACTCTACTTGCCCTCCAAAAATGTTGGTTTTTAAAATGTTCTATCCACCACTCCCCCCGCCCCAACCACTTTGCCATCTGCCCACCAACCTAAAAATTGAGGGTGGACAGGAAAAGGCCCTTTTGGCTTTAATTGGGGCAATGGCAAGGATCTCCCTTCCTGAGGCCCTGCTGCATCACCATAGAATTGCTTCCAGTTTGCGGCAGGCGGGATCCCAGAGGGAATCCCTTCCATGCAAATTCATGCATAAAAAAGCTTATTAAGCACTTGACAAGGGATAAGAGGTGCACAGGTTATCCACATCTTCAATAACGTATTTACTAAAGGGAGGCCAATACAGAGTGGGGAGCCAATCACAGATGATGAGGGCATCACCCTGGGCCCATAATAGGCTCAGAGGCGTAACGGGGAACTCAACATTTGGAACAATGATTCCCTTGGCGTTGCAGAGGTGGCAGGGAGAGTGTGCCCTCAGCACCCAAGCATTGAACAGGGTCTACATCACTCACTTCCCACCAATTGTATGACAGTGGTTGAAGAGCAGGCGACAAGGCTGCCAAAATCAATTGAGCAGTTACTTCCTGGAAGGAAGACAATGGGGGTTGTGACGATCATTTTTTAGGTCCAGTGGCAATGAGGAACAACATCGTCTGCAGGAAGGTGGAATCTCAAGCATCAAGAGAGGAAAGATCAGGAGGGGAAGAGGCCATTCCCTCAGAGTCAACCGCTGAATACAATTCTGTCTGGAGATTACCGAGATTCAGTGCTGGAGGAGACTGTGACTCTCTAGGCAGATGATCATATATATGAATTACAAGATAGCCTTCCAAACAAATGTACATTTTACTGTACCTTCCAACTAAAAGTTTTCCTTTGGTAGGGAAGGAAAAAGTTAATATTTGTGCAGGTGAGAGGACAGACTTGAGTAAGAGCAACTCAGTGATTAATAAGAACTTCGGTCTCTCAAGAGGGGGATGTGATGAATATCACATTCACCGCAGAATTTGGTTTGAAATAAGGCAACAGAAATTAATACGACAAGTATTTTAATTCAAAATGGAATAAAACTACTTCAGGTAAAGGTCATCCAGAAGTCACCATTTGAAGGGAGAAACTCCTAGCTGACTTCAATCGTCATTAATACATTCCAAACAAATACAGGTGAAGGAAAACCTTGCATTGACACACCGTAAATTCTCTAGATCACTCCCTTACACCTATAATTATTCAAACCATGAGGACAAGAACATTCTTCAGATAAACAATGCACAAATCCTTCCTTAACTATATAATTCACCTAGAATAACACCCTCAAATAAGTGTCTGCTTGACAATCTATATGTCTAAGAAACATGCAACACTGAAAAGAGACACATCTCTATACGAGTCCCTCTTCGCCAATATATCTTTTGACATCTGACATTCACGAAGACACTAAGATCATTAAAACATATATTGATGATAATGCATTTAATTAGCCATTTGACTATAGACAATTAACCAACAATAAGTGATAAAATAACAGAAACAGTCCTTGAACAATTAGAAGATTTTATGTATAAAAAGAGAGGCATTTTAGCAGAGAGGTATCTTCTCACTCCCCTGTGGGAGTGTAGGTCAAAGCTCTGTCAAAGGCCTTTTCTACGTCCAGGGAGACGATCACCTCTGGTGCTCTCTCCCCAGAGGGGGTCATTATCACGTTCAGCAGCCGCCCAATGTCCCCCCCCCCCCCCCCCCTCCCCCGCCGTCTGTCTTCCCCCACAACTGGTAGTTTCGGTCTGTCTCAGAACTGTTTCATCCCTGCGCCCCCGTTGGGGGGCTCGGAGGTGTACAGTCCCCGTTGGAACGTCTCAAATGCCCGATTGACATCCTTTGGTTCTTTTACCAGTCTGCCTCTGCTATCCTTTACCTGTGCTATTTCCCTTGTGGCTGCCTGCTTTCTCAGCTGGTGAGCCAATAGGCGGCCAGCCTTGTCTCCGTGTACGTCGAAGGTGTGGTGATATGATTTGCATAGCTGTCTGCCATTGGTGCAGAACACCGGCTTACCATTGGCCCTGGTCGGTCATGTGCCTCCCGACTGATTGGTTGAGACCAGTCATGTGACTGCTCTCCAATTGGTTGAGAGGCTGAGTTAACCATGCCTCCTTACCGAAGTATAAATAGTCGAAGCGCCCGGCGGTCGTCCATTTTAATGGAGACAACCGCAGGGCTAAGTTCTAGCTTATTAAAGCCTAACTTTTGTATAGCAACTCGTCTCTCATGCAATTGATGGTTCATCAATTTAATAAGCTAGATTTTTGAAGATAGAGTTCCGGATCAAGCCCGAATGCCTCCGCATCAGCCCGCAAACTCCGAACTCTGCAGAACTTTTTCAACATTGGCTGGCATATCTCAAAGGATACCTGGAATCTGCAACCAGCCCCCCCACCATGGCACAGAAGCTTCACATCCTCCACTCCAGCGTGGGCATAGCAGCCTACGCGATAATCAAGGAGGAGAAAGATTACGATGCCGCCATACTAAAGCTGAATGGACAATTCCTTAAACCAGTCAACAGGGTATTCGCCCGACATCTGCTGGCCACCAGACAATAGCTCCCCGGTGAGTCACTAGACCAATTTTACCAGGCCCTCGCTATCCTGGGGAGGAATTGCTCCTGCCTCGCAGTTTCAGCTACGGAGCACATGGAACTACTGATCAGAGACGCTTAAGTGGCTGGGATGCAGTCCCCCGCTATCTGCCAGCGGATGCTGGAGAAAGACAACCTCAGCTTAACTGAGGCACGGACTCTCTCCACCTCCCTGGAGGTCGCCGATCAAAACGCCAGTGCCTATGTCCCCAGCTGCGCGGCACCATCCTGGGCCTCCTGGCACGCCTCCCCACCGCCATCCACCGCTCCCGACCTCCCTCAGGCCTGCGCCGCGGGACGCCCCGACAAGTCCACAGGGCCCCGCTGCTACTTTTGCGGGTTTGCGAAACACCCTCGCCCGCGCTGCCCAGCCCGCTCCACCCTCTGTAAGAGCTGCGGGAAGAAGGACCACTTCTCCACTGTCTGCCAGGCCAAAACGGTCGCTGCGGTTCCTCTGGATGCCACGCAACACTCTCCACCCACCCCGCCCCCGGGCCCCTGCGCCCGGCCTGTGCGCCTCTCTCTCTCCTCCGGGCCCTCTCGGTCCCCTCCTAGACGCCGCACAACTCTCCCCCCACCCGCCCTCGGGCCCCTGCGCCCGGCCTGCGTGCCTCCCTCTCTCCTCCGGGCCCTCCCGGTCCCCTCCTAGACGCCGCGCAACTCTCTCCCACCCACCCCCCGGCCCCCACACCTGGCCTGCGCGCCTCACTCTCTCCTCCGGGGCCTCCCGGTCCCCTCCTAGATGACACGCAACTCTCTCCTCCCTGGGCCCCTGCGCCCGGCCTGCACGCCTCTCTCTCTCCTCCGGGCCCTCCCGGTCCCCTCCTAGACGCCGCGCAACTCTCTCCCCCCCACCCCCGGGTCCCCACGCCTAGCCTGCCCGCCTCTCTCTCTCCTCCGGGGCCCCTCCAGCGCACCGCGCTACTCTCAGCTTGCCGCCTCCAAGCCCCCGCGCCTGGCCTGCGCGCCTCACTGCCCCCGCTCCCAGCCGCTCCAATCGGCCCGCCGGCACCGCTAACCCCGCCCCCAGCAACCACGAGGGCCCCACGGGCGCCGCCATCTTTGGGCGCCGACTCCACGTGCGGGCCCTTGGCGCCGCCATCTTGGGGCACCGACCCCACGTGCGGGTCCTGGGCGCCGCCATCTTGGGGCCCCGACTCTACGTGCGGTTCCTGGGCGCCGCCATCTTGGGGCCCCGACTCCACGTGCGGGTCCTGGGCACCACCTTCCGGGACTGGCACGCAAAGTTCTTCCAGCATCTACTCGGACGATGACGACGAATACGGATTTTTTCTACGGCTCGCGGCCATTCAGCTCGACCAGTCACGTCCACGCATGCTCGCCAAAACGACGATGCTCATCTACCTCAATGGCCACAAGACGGGCTGCCTGCTGGACCCCGGGAGCACAGAAAGCTTCGTTCACCCTGCCACGGTAAGGCGCTGCGCGCTCCCTGTCCATCCTGTAAAACACAAAATCGGGTTAGCCTCAGGTTTGCACTCCGTCCACATCACCGGGTGCTGCATCGCAGACCTCACGGTCCAAGGGAAGGTTTTTAAAAATTATAAACTCCTTGTCCTCCCTGACCTTTGCGCACCGGCACTCCTAGGACTGGACTTCCAGTGCAACCTGCAGAGCTTGACCTTCCAATTCGGCGGCCCTATGTCCCCCCTCACTATCTGCAGCCTCGCGTCCCTCAAAGTGGACCCCCCCTCCTTGTTTGCTAATCTCACCCCCGATTGCAAACCCGTCGCGACATGGAGCAGACGGTACAGCGCCCAGGACCAGTCCTTCATCAGGTCCGAGGTCCAGAGGCTGCTGACGGAAGGGGTCATCGAGGCCAGCAACAATCCCTGGCAAGCCCAAGTGCTGGTGGTCCGGACTGGGGAGAAAAACCGGATGGTCATCGACTATAGCCAGACCATCAACCGGTTTACGCAACTGGACGCGTATCCTCTCCCCCGTATTTCCGCCATGGTAAACGATATCGCGAAATACAAGGTCTTCTCCACTGTGGACCTTAAGTCCGCTTACCACCAGCTCCCCCTCCGCGCGAGTGACTGCAAATACACCGCGTTTGAGGCAGATGGGCGCCTCTACCACTTCCTTAGAGTTCCATTTGGTGTCACAAATGGGGTCTCAGTCTTCCAACGGGAGATGGACCAAATGGTCGACAAGTACGGATTACGGGCTACCTTCCCGTATCTTGATAATGTCACCATCTGCGGCCACGATCAGCAGGACCATGACGCCAACCTCCAGAAATTCCTCCAAACCGCAAAACTCCTTAACCTCACATACAATAAGGATAAGTGCGTGTTTAGCACCGACCGTCTAGCCATCCTCGGCTACGTAGTGCGTAAAGGAGTGATAGGCCCCGACCCTGAACGCATGCGCCCCCTAATGGAACTCCCTCTCCCCAATACCCTTAAATCCCTCAAACGCTGCCTGGGTTTCTTCGCATACTACGCCCAATGGGTTCACAACTACGCTGACAAGGCCCGTCCCCTCATTCAAACCACGACCTTCCCGCCGTCGACAGAGGCCTGCCAGGCCTTTAGCCGCATCAAAGCGGACATCGCAAAGGCCACAATTCACGCCATCGACGAGTCCCTCCCCTTCCAGGTCGAGAGCGACGCATCAGAAGTTGCTCTGGCGGCCACCCTGAACCAAGCGGGCAGACCCGTGGCCTTCTTCTCCAGAACTCTCCAGGCTTCCGAACTCCGCCACCCCTCTGTGGAAAAGGAAGCCCAGGCCATAGTCGAAGCGGTGCGACATTGGAGGAACTATTTGGCCGGCAGGAGGTTTACCCTCCTCACAGACCAACGGTCAGTAGCCTTCATGTTTGATAATGCACAAAGGGGCAAGATCAAGAATGACAAGATCTTACGGTGGCGGATCGAGTTGTCCACGTACAACTATGAGATCTTGTATCGTCCTGGGAAGCTCAATGAGCCTCCTGATGCCCTGTCCTGCGGAACCTGTGCCAGCGCGCAGATAGATCGCCTCCGTTCCCTCCACGCGGACCTCTGCCATCCAGGGGTGACCCGTTTCTTCCATTTCATAAAGGCCCGCAACCTGCCTTTCTCCATCGCGGAAGTCAGGACAGTAACCTGTGACTGCCACATCTGTGCCGAGTGAAAACCGCACTTCTACCGCCCCGAGCGCGCACACCTGATCAAAGCATCCCGCCCCTTCGAACGTCTCAGCATTGACTTCAAGGGGCCCCTTCCCTCTAACAACCGCAACATTTACTTCCTGGCGGTAATTGACGAATTCTCCCGCCTCCCCTTCGCCATTCCCTGCCCCGACATGACCACATCGACCGTCATTAAGGCCCTCCTCTCCATCTTCTCCCTGTTCGGCTACCTCGCATACATACATAGCGAACGGGGGTTCTCCTTTATGAGCGACGAGCTGCGTCAATTCCTGCTCAACAGGGGCATTGCCTCTAGCAGGACGACCAGCTATAACCCCCGGGGTGACGGACAGGTCGAGCGGGAGAATGGTACCATCTGGAAGACCATACTACTGGCCCTCCGGTCCAGAAATCTCCCTATTTCCCGATGGCAAGAGGTTATCCCCGATGCCCTACATTCTATCCGCTCAGTCCGCTGTACCGCAACAAATCAGACACCTCATGAACGTCTTCTTGTCTTCCCCAGGAAGTCGTCCTCCGGATCCCCTCTCCCGACGTGGCTGGCCGCCCCCGGACCCATCTTGCTCCGGAAGCATGTACGGGTGCACAAGTCCGATCCGTTGGTGGAACAAGTCCAGTTACTCCACGCTAACCCGCAGTATGCGTATATGGAATACCCCGACGGTCGGCAGGACACGGTCTCCCTCCGGGACCTGGCACCCACCGGCGTGCGGCCTTCCCCCCTTCACCACAGACCCCCTCCCTGTTTTTTTCCCCCCAGCGCCCCACTCAGGTCACCCCTTCCCCATCCATGGCGTCTCCACCACCAGCCCTGGTGACGGAGACTGTTCAAAGACCATCGCTCCCGGACTCCAGGACGTCAGCGGAACCACCACCATCGGCTGAACCGACGTCACCTCCTCCACTGCGACGGTCTGCCAGAACGTCACGGGCCACGAAAAGACTGATCGAATCGATCTAAATTTCAACTGCTCCATGGACTTTGTTGGGACTTTGTGTAATATTGCTTATTGTCTGGGACAGTGGGAAGCCCCCGAATTTAATAAAAGAAAGGAGAGAAAATTTTTGTCTACCCGGCTGCTACTCATATCACCAGTTCTCTCTCTCTCTCCCCCCCCCCCCCCCCGCCCCGGCTCTCGTTGATACCCCCCCCGGCTTCTTTCTCCGCAAGGGGTGAATGTGGTGATATGATTTGCATAGCTGTCTGCCATTGGTGCAGAACACCGGGTTACCATTGGCCCTGGTCGGTCATGTGCCTCCCGACCGATTGGTTGAGACCAGTCATGTGACTGCTCTCCGATTGGTTGAGAGGCTGAGTTAACCACGCCTCCTTACCGAAGTATAAATAGTCGAAGCGCCCGGCGGTCGTCCATTTTATTGTAGACAACCGCAGGGCTAAGTTCTAGCTTATTAAAGCCTAACTTTTGTATAGCAACTCGTCTCTCGTGCAATTGATGGCTCATCAGAAGGTCCCCAATATCTGGCGGAGTTGGTACACTGCTTTCCTAGTGGATAGCAGGTTAAAGTCCATTTACAGCTTTTTTCTCTCCACCAGCAGCTCTACGGTTGGGGCCTCGGAGTATTTTCTGTCGACTTCCAGGATGGAGTCCACCAGTTGTTGCCTGGCCACTCTCTTTTCTCTATCTCTGCTTGCTTTGTAAGCTATGATCTCTCCTCTAATCACGGCCTTCAGTGCCTCCCAGAACTTGGAGTGTGAGACCTCCCCGTTTTGGTTTTTACTAACACAGTCACTTATGACCCGCGATGTTTTCTGACAGAAGGCCTTGTCGGCCAGGAGGTCCAGCCTCCATGTGGGGCGCTGGTTCCAGCCTGTCTCCAACCTCGCATCCATATAGTGTTGAGCGTGATCAGAGATAACGATCGCGGAGTACTCCGTTTCCGCAATCCCTGGAAGCATCGATTTCCCCACTGCAAAGAAGTTGATACGGATGTGTACTTGTGAGAAGTATGAAAATTCCTTCTCTCCCGGGTGCAGGAACCTCCATGGGTCCCCCGCCCCCATCTGCTCCATGAAAGCTCCTAGTTCCCTTGCCATGCCAGTCTTTTTCCCCGCTCTGGGGTTTGATCGGTCGGTCAGTGGGTCCTGCACGCAGTTGAAGTCGTCCCCCCATAATCAGTCGGTGTGTGTCAACGTTGGGGATTTCCGCCGTGGTCTTCTTTATCAATTCTATGTCGTCCCATTTGGGAGAGTACACATTTACCAGTACAACTGGTACCCTTCCAGAATACTGCTGACCATGACGTACCGTCCCGCTGGGGCCGTAACTGTCTTGGTTTCCGTAAAGCTCGTCCTCTTGCTAATTAATATTGCTATCCCCCTAGCCTTGTCCCGTAGCATGAATGGTCCGTCTGTCCCACCCAGCCCTTTCTACCAGCAGTCGGTCCTTCTCCCTCAGGTGCGTCTCTTGTCGGTAGATTATGTCTGCTTTTTGGCTTCTTAGGTGGGTGAAGACTCTGGATCTTTTCATCGGGCCATTGAGTCCCCTTAAGTTCCAGGTAACAATCCTGGTGGGGGGTTTTGACCCCCCGGTCCTGCGGGGTCACCCATACTTACCTGGTGGATGCACCCTGCACTCCGGGGTTTCCCTTCGTTAGGGGGCCGTCCAAAATGGCCGTGGTCGCCGCTCACGCCATGAGGTTGGACAACCAGAGCTACGGGGTTTCCTTTTGTCCAGCGGGCACCCAACATGGCTGAGCCCCTGCATTCCAGGGACTCCCTTCCCCCTTAAGCCCTCCTGAGTGACTGTTTGTGGCACCACCTTGGTTCCTCACCCTGTTCCATACCTGCCGAGGCCTGTGTTCATGTTGCTTACCTACCTCACCCTTTTTGCTTCTCTTTTGTTCTGCGCTCTTCCCCAACTCCTCTCCCCCCCTTAGTCCCTGTTCCTCTGTCCACCCCCTGTGTTCTCCCCCCCCCCCTTCTGCCCTGTCGCCCCCTTCTCTTTGTGCCAGGCGCTCCCTCTCCCCTGAGAGGCGCGCCGAGGCCCTCCTTTCTTCCTGCCCTCCCGTATTAGCCCTCCTCGCTAGCACGGTGGCCCCCCTCCCAGTACTTGCCCTGCACTGGTCCTGTTTTACCTTCCTCTTGCTAGCCCTTGTCTCGCCCTCCTGTTCGCCTTTCTCACCCTCGTTCACCTTGCTGCGCTCCCCCCCCCCCATTGCATTGAGAGATGGAATGAGCCCAGGAACGAGTTAGCACAGTCTCGCGCAGTACACCAAACACGTGTGTACAGTTCGTGATCGTATTGTCTCTGTTTGCGGTCTGCCCTCCGCTCTTTGTTCTGATTCTTCCTTTCTTTTCCATCCCCCTCGCTTTTGTGATGGCCGTTGCGGCTGTCCCTCCCCCAGTTTGTTCGCTCTAACGAGCTCCTCCTCTGCCGCTGGGGTGTTAAAAAACAGCTCCTTCCCCTCAAATATTACCCAGAGTTTTGCCGGGAATAGCACCCCAAATTTCACATTACTTTTGTAGAGTGCTGATTTGGCCCTGTTGAATTCAGCCCTTCTTTTGGCCAGATCCGCCCCAATGTCCTGGTACACCCTTATGGTCTTCCCTTCCCACGTGCTCGATTTCGTCTGCCGGGCCCACTTATGGATCTTTTCCCTGGCTTGAAACCTGTGCACCTTCACGATAATCGCTCTGGGCTGCTCCACGGCTTTGGGCCTGGGTCGGAGCGACCTGTGCACCCTGTCGATTTCTGGGGGGCTTGGAAATTTCTCTCTCCACACTAGCTTGCCCAGCATTTGGGTGACGTAGCCTGTTGGGTCTCTGCCCTCCATCCCCTCAGGCAGACCCACTATTTTAACATTCTGCCGTCTGGACCTATTTTCCTGGTCCTCCACTTTCCCCCTGAGGCTCCCCTGGGTCGTTACCAGCCTTTACACCTCGGTTTCCTGAGTTACCATCCTGTCGCTCTGGTCCGATGCGGCCCTCTCCAACTCTTGAATCGTTTTCTCCTGCACCTTAACCTTCCTTTCCAGGCCATTAATGGTTCGCTGCATTTTTTCCGTTGTCTCCTCCAGCATTTCCTTCATCATCGATTGAACGCCGTCCTGAGTGCCTCCCTCAAGGCATTTATCTCCATTTTCATCTCCTCCTTTATGGCGTTTATTTCCACCTTCAGTACGCTTTTCCATTCCTCCCCTGTGCCGGGGGGGAATGATCGCCGCATCCTGTTACTGCTCCGCTGCTCGGCTCGCCAGCTTTTCCGCTTCCTGGTTTGCCTGAATCTCCATTCGCCCCGTGGGGTTGTCTGCCTGTGCGGCCGCAGCTCCTACTTTTTTCCTTCACCTTCGCTGCTGCTCCTTCTTACGTCTCGCCGTCCCACCGACAGGCATATTTCTGTTATGTGCCTTTCTCTTTTCACCCCCCTGGGTTTTGGTGCAAAAAATAAATTCTTTTTTTTGTTCCCCCAAAGAAAAAAAACCCCAAGGGTTTTTTTCTCCTTTTAAAAATGATTTTTTTTTTCCCTTTTGAAAGATTTTTAAAGTTTTTCTTTGAATTTTCAGGAGAGGAAAAAGAAAGGTTGAATAATTTTTTTAAAATTATTATTTTGTTTTTGTGTTATCTGTCATAATATTCACTCATGTCTATCATGAGATGCAGACAGGCAGTGATTGACATACAGGATAACCAATGAACACACACGACACAGAACAACCAATCACCAGGCAGGACACCACCACTATAAAGCCCACAGGGCATTAAGGCTCTCCCTCTCTCACAGGACACGGCTAGGGAGATAGTCGCAGTGCACAGGCCAATGAACATCATCACCATGTGATAGAGAGTTAGTCTGGTCAAGCCAGTTGGAGGTTATCATTTAGGTTAATAGAGTGTCAACCCACAGCAGATTATGTACAGCAATCAGCAGGTTCAATAAAACAGTGTTGGACCATCTCCTGTGTCGGAAGCCTGTTTCTCGTTTTACTGCATCCAGTTGCAGTCGATGTTAGACCTACACAGATAACACATCATTATCCTCTCCATGCTCTGACTTTCAGGCAGTTTCTGAGTGATCCCCACTCCTCCTCCACATGCAGCTCACCGGGACCAGTCTCTCCTCTCTCTATTTTTCCTCTCTCTCCTCTTCAGCTCAGTGGAACGGAGCTTTGACGCCTGGGCAGGGCCGATTTCGCAGGCCTTTAAATTTTTTTTTAAACTCACCGGGAAAACCCACGGAAAAAGTCGCAATTTCGTGGATGTGCGGGAGTGTCTTTGCAGCGGCCGCTCCATTCCACTAAGCAATATTTTTCCTTTGATTTATTAGAGCAAGTTGAACAAGTGAACAAGTTGGAAAGGCATTATTTAAGGAGCTCCAACATAGCCTGGTTAGCTCAATTGGTATGGACTGAGACTCTTCGGGCGTAATTCTCCAGCCTCATTGTGCTTTCGCTCAACCGTAACGAGGTCAGTGAATCACGGAAGAGGCCTAAAATGAGGTCGGCGTCAGACGCCAAACAGTTTGCGATGCAACCGTAAAGGGGAATCGGGATCTCGCCATAGCGTGGCGAGAAACCAATTATCACCACTTAAGCCCCATTTCCATATAGCTAATGAGAACAACCCAATATCCAATGGCCGCCCATCATTCGACAGTCTCCCTAGAAAGTGTTCACGCTAGTGCCGATTAGTATTCCTTTTGAAAAACGTGAACCTGGCAGAAGGGCTTCTGTGGGGAGATGAGGAGGTGAGTGGCCATCTTTGCTCACAGGCAAAGAATCTGGGCTTGCTGCCCCAGTACTCAGTGGGGGCTGGGGGACACCGGAGGTGGAGGATCATCCGCAGGGATTGGCTGTCATGGGGGGATGGGGGGAGGCGCTGGGGGGGGGGGTGGTAACTGGGTACAACCACTCGCATTACCACCATGCCAACCCTGGATCATGTTTACCAGTTCTGGGGACAACTCTTGTCCCTGCCTGTCTGCCCCAATGATCACCCATACCATCCAACGATTGCTGAGGCCTCTGGCTGCACGACTGGAGGCTATTGTTGATAGGGAATTGGCAATCCATGGTTAACTGAGCACTTCACACATGCCAATTGAATTACCATGGGTGGACGAGCCATGTAGCATGTGGGTGTCATTGCCAAGCATCCCAATCTAATGCCTGGACACTGTGCCTGAGCACTGAGGGAAGCAACACCACACATGCAACTTTTGAACTACCAGGGAATGGGATTCAGCTCCGGGGACATGTCCACGGCTGGAGGGTGGATGAGTGAGAAGGAGGATTACTTGACGGCATGGAGAAAGGGTCCGGGGGTCAGCCTGCATTGCGGAAGAAACTGACAGAGGCATCATAATGGTTGTGCAGAAAGGAGCTTAATATGCTGTATAATGCCCCACTCCTGGTGGTGCTGCCCCCACCACCCCCCATCTCCCCTCCCCACACCCTCCCTACACCCCCACCTGCCCCTCCCCTGGTGCCCTCAGTGATCCTCAAAGTGTCTGGTACTACTAGCTCTACCACTACGTCTAGGTGTTTCCCCAGGATGCACATCTGAGGTGGATACATCCTTTGGGGGCTCTAGGGCCAGAGGGCTCCAGCTCACTTTTTGGCAGCACGTGCAAGCCGTACAACCCTGTCCTGTGTGCTGACCTTGAGATGCGGCCTCATCAGAAGGGTGGAACTTGGAGGAGCTGGTACCTACTGTCGCCACTCCATTGGGTGGGTCCGGTTTGGCACTCACTGCCCCCTCCTCCTGGTCAGTACCCAAAGGCCCCTGGGGTCCACCTTGGTGTGGAGGGGCAGCTGGAACAAGCTCCCGCTGTTCCTTCATCATCTGGCCCTGCCAGCCCTGGCTGTTCCCCATGGTCTGCGCCATGGTGTCCAAGCCTTCGGCGATGCTCCTTAGTGACTGGGCCATGCTCTGCAGTGCCATAGCAATGCTCACCTGCGACTGGGACAAGCGCCGCAGCGCCAAGGCCATTCCCATCTGTGAACGGGACGTGTCCCTCAGAACTTCATCAAGGTCAGCCTGGTACTGGGTGGCATCCCCTCGTGAGGCAGACATTCTGCCAAGACCCTCAGCCATGGCCGTTACCGACTGCGCGATGCCTTGGACACCTTTACTCATGGTGCTGACGTTATGCACCCTGCAAGTCTCTGGGACTCCTCCAAGCGGCTATGGATCTGCTGGAGCGACACTGGCATCCCCTTCTGAACGTCCCGGCCACTCTCCATCTCCATCAGCGCGGTTAACCCATTTCCAGAGGCTCAGCATCAGGCTGGGATCCAGCTGGGTTTTGGGATTCAGAAGCCCTCTGACTTCTGTCTTGCTAGGGGGTTCCTGTCTCCATCAGATGTGTATCATCAGCGGTGTGATGCTTATCAGATTGTGCCCGTCCATTAGTATTTCCCACTAAGTTGTATGTATCTGCATTGGTGGAGGGTGGGGATGACAGCTATGCCGTGCCTATAACAGTTGTATCCACGGAGCTCCCCTCCGCGCTTTTCTCCTCGAAGTCAGGAGAGGGGGCCTCCCAGGATGGCTGGCTCCGTTGCCTGGAGGACCTGCGGGAGAATGGACAAGTGGTCAGTGGGAGGGATGGATCAGTCAGTAAGGTAATCACTATTCATGTTTGACAGGTTCTCTGGATGGCGCCCGGTGGTTCCTCACCCCTGTGGTGTCCGCCAGCCATTGCGTTGGTGACCACCCAATACTCGGCCACACCAGTCACCTCCAGGGCCCATTCCTTGAAGGAGGTGAGGATTCTGATATCCGGCACCCACCACCAGTCTGGACCCTCTCCTGCTGATTGTGAGATTTCCCTGAGGAGACACAGAGAGGGCATCTTTAGCCACATGCCTGGTTCAATGTGGTGGGAGAGGGGCTTTTTAGGCAGGGTTGGGGGTATTGAGGGGTAGCAGGAAGCGCTGAGGGTCGCCTGTGTGTTGATGCTCCTTTGTTGGAGGGTGGGTGATGTTGGTGTCTACTCACCCATGCTGCCCGGTCGTTGCCCTTTTTCGGGTACTGAAGGCCTGTCCTCCTGGTCTCACTGCCCGAGCTGATGGCTACTGCCACCTCACCCCAGACAGCACTGGCTCCTTGTGGCTCACCCTCCAGGACCCTCGGGGGTACATGACATCCCTACTGGCATCCATCGCATCCAGGAGCCGCCATTGATCAGCGTCACCGAATCTTGGGGCTTGTCTTCTTGCACCATTAATGCGAGCTGGCTGGGATTGGCTGAGCAAGTGCAGCTTAGGAGCTGCTTGAACTTGTTAGAGGGGTGGGGCTGGCGAGCGCGATCCTGGGTAATCAGTTGGCAAGCCGCCCTGTGAGACCTCGTTAAGTGGACCAATTAACATTGAATTGCGTTGCATTCAAATGCATTGAATTATGTTGAATTGGGCGAGCGCCGGGAAGCTCGCTGCAATTCACGCTCGCTACCACACTCAGAAATGTTTCCGGAGAATCACGGCCTTAGCATAGAATTCTTCCAAAGATGTGCAGGTTAGGTGGGTTGGCCATGATAAATTGCCCTTAGTGGCCAAAAAGGTTAGGAGGGATTGGGTTGCGGGGATAGGGTGAAAGTAGGGGGTCGGTGCTGATTTGATGGGCCAAATGGCCTCCTGCTGCACTGTATGTTCTATGTTCTTCCATTTTGAGACTGATTGCAGCGGCGGGCGTCTGTGGCGGTGCCTGTCCTGCTGATCAGATTTAGCACTGGGAACCTCATGGACAGGCGTGTTCCCTCTAAATCTCCTGACAGGCCGGCAACTGATTTGTCTGCCTGCCCTCAGCTGGTAGGTCTGAAGGTCACTGTTGTATCTTGTACTTGCACCATAAAGAATAAAATGCTACAGAACATGGGTTGAAGTCAACAATCAATAGAGGTTTATTAAAAAGACTGTGAGCTGTACAAGGGCTGAAAATAGACTGAAGGCAATTTCCCGTGGAGCAACCGGTGGCGCATGAACTGTCACATGACTCCATTCTTATAGAGACACTGTAACATAACAACAACAACCCACATATATGACATCCCTCCCCCTTTATTTCTGAGGTCCAACACAACTAATAACTGGTATTTCTACATATTCCTCTGTACACGAATGCAGGTATTAAGTTATTACCTGGTAACACTATGTCAAGGGCAGATGAACAGGTGGGCGCTTATTCCACACCAGTTGCCGGCATACTTCTGAGATTTTGTTCTTCTTGACTTCAGATGTATTTCAGGTTCTTCAGTAGATTCTCCACCCTGGACACATCTTTTCTGACATGAAGACCATGCATCATTGGTATTAGTAATTAGTATATCATCAAGGTGACACTGTGTCCCCTGTAGACCACTAAGGATCTTGTTCCGATAACCGTTGAAATAAAGCTGGTGCCAACGTTATTCTTAAAGGTAATATTTCCTAGTGGAAAAGGTCTTTATGAGTTATGGTGGTGAGCAGGTGTTGAGATTCAACTGTAACATTCATTTGCAGGTCAGCCTGTGAAAGGTAAATCTCAGTGAACTTCTATCATCTTGATGGTCGATAAACAAACCCTCAATCAACAGTAGCGGCTATTGATCCACGCATAGAATCGGATTGATGGTTGTTTTAAAATCACCACAGATATGAATCGTTCCATCCTGCTTCATTACAGGTAAAATAGGGGTTGCTAGTAGTGACTGGTTCTGAAACTCCTGTGTCCACTAGTTCAAATTTTACCTTTGGACATATAGCGTAGCGTATTGCTTGAGCCTTGAGACACTTCGTCTGGCCATTTTCCTTAATGTTTAACGGGATTTCTGTTTTCCAGTCTGAAATGATTTTCACAGTAGAATAATTCAGATCTCTGCAGTTTCAGAAATACAGTATCTTTTCTAGAGAAAACATGAGAGAGCAGGTCCTTTCCTCTGAATGTCCAGAATTCAAACTCTGCTTCGCTATCCAGTCCCACCTCATCACTCGACGTGTCCTAGGGTTGTGGCCAGGGGTGGGAGACACCAGAAGGGCCGCCTTGTCTCTAGGTGTTCCTGCAAGACACAAGACATGTCACATGGTTGGATCGCAAGTTGGGATGGTGTGGGGGTGGTGTGTTGGTGTGGAGGTGGTGAAGTGCTGGGGTTGGCGTGGCCTGGAAGAGGTGAGGTGGTGTGGGGGATGTGCTACGCATGCCACAGGGACACAGCAGCCCAGCGAAGGCTCACTTGGTTCTCCAATGCCGACTTCCACCTCGGTGACTGCTCTTACATCGCTCTGGTCAACCCCCCTCCGGCAAGCCCCCTCCAGTCTTCTCTCTTTCCCTGTGGTCATGCACCACCTTCTCCTGGAGAGGGGAGACTGAAAATGCAGTGTTAGGCTGTGAGATTCAGGCGGCTGGTGGGCAGCTGGAGGCCTTTGTGAACAGAGCACCCGGCCATGGTGGGCGTTATGGGTGATGGCATGTGTTGTGGGGGGGGGGGGGGGGGGTGGAAGTAAACTTCTGGCATATGGGGTTCCGTCACCCCCTGGTTGGAGGGGTGTTAGGAGTGTGTGCAACAGGGATTGGTGCCAGCAACATGATCTGGCTAGTTACCCTGGCTGCCATGAGGAAGTTGTGCAGCTTTTTCTGGCACTGCTGGCCAGTCCTGGTGATGGGACCCATGGCACTCATGGCCTCTGCCACCTGCACCCAAGCCTGGTGAACGGCACCAGTTGGCACCCTCATTCCCACCCCGAAAACAGGTTGCCCGCCACTCCTCCATGGCGTCCAGCAGGGCCTTGAGCTCCGCATCTCTGAAATGAGGTGCAGATCTTCGGGTTGCCATCTTGTTGGCTGGAATGAGTGTGAGCGGGAAGTTGAGTGCTTATATGCGGCTGTAGCTTGTCAGCCTTTCAAGTGCCAAACCTGACTCTGGCGAGTTGGACACTGCTTTTCATTGGAATTACTTTAGTTCCATGTGGCACCGGTACTAGCCCATTAATGGATCCTGAATTGTTCTGGGACCGGCACCATGTCTGTGGTCATAGAACACCACTGATTCAGTCCTGGCATTACCACTTAGACTCTGACACGGTGACAAGCCCCACGGTGCTTGCTATTTCACTCTGTAAACTGACATAAGCCTGAGGGTGATCATTATATGTTTGTACTGAATGACAGATTTCACAACCTATCATTATCACAGCAGGGTGCCTGTCAGTTCACAGTTTGACTGACACTCCCAAGTTGTTTTTGCAAACCAGCAGTGATTCCCATCGGCATCACTGACAGGACAAACATTTGACGACCCCAGGAGCAATGGCGTTAAGCCATTTATCAATATTTAAATTCACTTAAATTAATGGTAATCAGGTTCACAGCGTCATGTGGGGGGGTGGGGGGGGGGGGGGGGGTGGGGGGTGGGGGCGGTACGGTTGGGCGTTGAACATCTCAAATTGCGACCTCACAGTGTAAAATCCTGTTATGGCCCTCTCGAGAGATTACATCCATAATGGGGTTTGTGCCATTGCCAGCGGTCCCAGGAAAGAGCACCCTTTGTGTCTGAATTCAGAGGATGCTGCAAAATGTAACAGTAAAGGGGAAATAGTGATGTAGGATAGTGTAAAGGTGTAGATGACGAGGAGGTATTTCTAAGGATGGCAGTCCTTAAAGTAGAAAAGTCACCCAGTCCAAATGGAAAGTTGCTGAAAAATATCTGAGTGAAATAAGTAGAAGTTCAGGCCACAATTCTCCGTGGATATTGGAGTGGTGTCAGAGAACTGGAGGTTTGTAAATGTTACATTTTCGATTTAAAAAGCAAGTAACAAACTTTATAAGTACAGGCCAATCAGCTGAATGGTGGTGGAAGGTACATTAACCGGGGCGAAGTCAATTAGCACTTGTAACAGTATGGGTTAATAATTCCTCAAATTCATTTAGCATGTAGTGTTAGTCAGTGAATTAATTATATGCTTAATTAATTAAGAGAGCCATTGCTCAAAGCATCACAATTTCAAATTTTGGAAACCTAACATTTAACCGCAAACCAAGTTACTTCAAGTGCTCTCATTGTGGAAAAAGCTTGGTAGCAGAATATCAGAAAAAAAACACCACCAAACTGAATTTGCTTTATGCTTCGTGTATGAAGCTCCTAAATTCATCAGCAGTCACAGACGTGAAACTACCATCACTTCGCCCAAGAGATATATGTAATTGAAATTACTCTGTCCAATCACAACTAGTGTTTGGAGGTGTAAAATAAATAATTTCATTGAGAGGTACCTTTCCTCAGTTGAAGTGGCATGGGGTGTTAGTTCCTAGCCATGCTTTACTGAGAATCTTAATGATAATGTTTCATTCTGTGGCTTTATTATCATTATTGGTTTAGTCGACCGATATTTTGTTGCACAGCTATGTTTTCCCTAAAGGACACTCTCGGATAGAGATGGTGTTGTAAATTTATAATGGTGCCACTATTGTCATGTAGACCATGAGACTCTTAAATCCAAGGTTGTGATTTCAAGCCCCACATTGGATGATGATTTATTTCTTCAATATTTTATTCAAAATACTTTTGAAACTAATTTCCATCAGTGGTGAACCTCCGCAGTTAAGAGCATATGGTTTTAGTTTCAAAGGCCTGCTCTCACCCAAATTAATTGTTTGCTGGGGCAACAAAGACCCATTTTTGCTATTACAGGAAGCCAACTGTTAAAACGATTTACTCTTTGAGTGGTAGCGATTTTTTTTAATTAACTGATGTTGCGTAACTGAGACAGTTATAAAACAGCAGCTTGCAAAAAAATGCATAATTCAGTAACCAAACACTGAGCTGCTCATAAACACATCTCTCATTTTAAACAGCCTGACAATGACACCTCATCTGTACATGTGCAGGGCGCACTTCCCCTAGTGTTGCAGCACAAACAAAGGTAGGCTTTTGTTATTTATGGCATGTGGGCAACAATGGCAATGCCAATATTTACTGCCCCTCCCTAATTGTCCTTGAGAAGATACTGATGTGCCATCATCTTGAACTGCTGCAACCCATATGGTGTGGGTGTACACTTTTATGCCATTCTGGGCAAGTGACGGTCGATTTCTGCCTCACGTGCCCGGAGTCACAACACAAGTGACTCCAACCAATAATTCTTATCAAAACCCCGAATTCTTTGGCCCTTGGGTGCCTAATAATTACAGTCAGAAGGTTTGTAGATTTAAATACAATTACTGTTTATTTATAACTAGAACAAATATGAAATATTCCATGAATACAGTCGGTTAATTGTCTTTTAATACCTGAACCCCTTAACTGCCCCATCCTCTACCCACAAACAAAAGAAAGGCAAACACAGAGTGGAAGAAAAGGGAGGAAGAAAATGATAAGGATTAAGGTCAAAATATACGGGTCCTTGCTTCAGATGTTGGTTTCTTCGGTGCACTCTCTTCACGGTATGAATGCAGTTTAAAGTCTCTGGTCTACGGCTTCTTTGAAGTTTAGCAGCATATCGTACTCAAAGCGCTTCCTGGAGAGGCTTCAGAATCATAGAATCTACAGTGCAGAAGGAGGCCATTCAGCCCATCGAGTCTGTACCAGCCCCTGAAAAGAGCACACTATCCCATAACCTAGTAACCCCACCTCAACTTTTGGACACTAAGCGGCAACCTAGCATAGCCAATTCACCTAACCTGCACATCTTTGGACTGTGGGAGCAAACCGGAAGACCCGGAAGAAACCTAGACATACATGGGGTGAAAGAGGACTCCACACAGAAAGGCTCAGGCTTCACATCATATTCTGGTCTCTGATTCACATCAACCTTTTTTGCAGAGAGTGAGTTATCAGATTCTGGATTCTGCTTGCACAGCCTTTTCTGGAGAGTGAGAGTTATCAGATTCTCACAGTGACCTTTTAATGAGAATTTATGGAGTATTTGGAGTGGATTGGATTGGATTGGATTTGTTTATTGTCACATGTACCGAGGTACAGTGAAAAGTATTTTTCTGCAAGCAGCTCAACAGATCATTCAGTACATGGGAAGAAAAGGGAATTAAACAAAATTCAAGAAAATACATAATAGGGCAACACAAGATATACAATGTAACTCCATAAGCATTGGCATCGGATGAAGCATAAAGGGTGTAGTGTTAATGAGGTCAGTCAATAAGAGGGTCATTTAGGAGTCTGGTGAAAGTGGGGAAGAAGCTGTTTTTGAGTCTGTTCGTGCGTGTTCTCAGACTTCTGTATCTCCATCAGTGACCCGAGGAGTTCGACGGAAGGTGAGCATCCAGCAGAGGGCAGCAGAGCAGAGCTTCTGATTGGCTGTTCCGGGGAGATTTGCATACGTGCAGTGCGGTCAGCGTAAGTTGAAGGTGCACCTGCATCAGTGACCCGAGGAGTTCGACGGAAGGTGAGCATCCAGCAGAGGGCAGCAGAGCAGAGCTTCTGATTGGCTGTTCCGGGGAGATTTGCATACGTGCAGTGCGGTCAGCGTAAGTTGAAGGTGCACCTGCATCAGTGACCCGAGGAGTTCGACGGAAGGTGAGCATCCAGCAGAGGGCAGCAGAGCAGAGCTTCTGATTGGCTGTTCCGGGGAGATTTGCATACGTGCAGTGCGGTCAGCGTAAGTTGAAGGTGCACCTGCATCAGTGACCCGAGGAGTTCGACGGAAGGTGAGCATCCAGCAGAGGGCAGCAGAGCAGAGCTTCTGATTGGCTGTTCCGGGGAGATTTGCATACGTGCAGTGCGGTCAGCGTAAGTTGAAGGTGCACCTGCATCAGTGACCCGAGGAGTTCGACGGAAGGTGAGCATCCAGCAGAGGGCAGCAGAGCAGAGCTTCTGATTGGCTGTTCCGGGGAGATTTGCATACGTGCAGTGCGGTCAGCGTAAGTTGAAGGTGCACCTGCATCAGTGACCCGAGGAGTTCGACGGAAGGTGAGCATCCAGCAGAGGGCAGCAGAGCAGAGCTTCTGATTGGCTGTTCCGGGGAGATTTGCATACGTGCAGTGCGGTCAGCGTAAGTTGAAGGTGCACCTGCATCAGTGACCCGAGGAGTTCGACGGAAGGTGAGCATCCAGCAGAGGGCAGCAGAGCAGAGCTTCTGATTGGCTGTTCCGGGGAGATTTGCATACGTGCAGTGCGGTCAGCGTAAGTTGAAGGTGCACCTGCATCAGTGACCCGAGGAGTTCGACGGAAGGTGAGCATCCAGCAGAGGGCAGCAGAGCAGAGCTTCTGATTGGCTGTTCCGGGGAGATTTGCATACGTGCAGTGCGGTCAGCGTAAGTTGAAGGTGCACCTGCATCAGTGACCCGAGGAGTTCGACGGAAGGTGAGCATCCAGCAGAGGGCAGCAGAGCAGAGCTTCTGATTGGCTGTTCCGGGGAGATTTGCATACGTGCAGTGCGGTCAGCGTAAGTTGAAGGTGCACCTGCATCAGTGACCCGAGGAGTTCGACGGAAGGTGAGCATCCAGCAGAGGGCAGCAGAGCAGAGCTTCTGATTGGCTGTTCCGGGGAGATTTGCATACGTGCAGTGCGGTCAGCGTAAGTTGAAGGTGCACCTGCATCAGTGACCCGAGGAGTTCGACGGAAGGTGAGCATCCAGCAGAGGGCAGCAGAGCAGAGCTTCTGATTGGCTGTTCCGGGGAGATTTGCATACGTGCAGTGCGGTCAGCGTAAGTTGAAGGTGCACCTGCATCAGTGACCCGAGGAGTTCGACGGAAGGTGAGCATCCAGCAGAGGGCAGCAGAGCAGAGCTTCTGATTGGCTGTTCCGGGGAGATTTGCATACGTGCAGTGCGGTCAGCGTAAGTTGAAGGTGCACCTGCATCAGTGACCCGAGGAGTTCGACGGAAGGTGAGCATCCAGCAGAGGGCAGCAGAGCAGAGCTTCTGATTGGCTGTTCCGGGGAGATTTGCATACGTGCAGTGCGGTCAGCGTAAGTTGAAGGTGCACCTGCATCAGTGACCCGAGGAGTTCGACGGAAGGTGAGCATCCAGCAGAGGGCAGCAGAGCAGAGCTTCTGATTGGCTGTTCCGGGGAGATTTGCATACGTGCAGTGCGGTCAGCGTAAGTTGAAGGTGCACCTGCATCAGTGACCCGAGGAGTTCGACGGAAGGTGAGCATCCAGCAGAGGGCAGCAGAGCAGAGCTTCTGATTGGCTGTTCCGGGGAGATTTGCATACGTGCAGTGCGGTCAGCGTAAGTTGAAGGTGCACCTGCATCAGTGACCCGAGGAGTTCGACGGAAGGTGAGCATCCAGCAGAGGGCAGCAGAGCAGAGCTTCTGATTGGCTGTTCCGGGGAGATTTGCATACGTGCAGTGCGGTCAGCGTAAGTTGAAGGTGCACCTGCATCAGTGACCCGAGGAGTTCGACGGAAGGTGAGCATCCAGCAGAGGGCAGCAGAGCAGAGCTTCTGATTGGCTGTTCCGGGGAGATTTGCATACGTGCAGTGCGGTCAGCGTAAGTTGAAGGTGCACCTGCATCAGTGACCCGAGGAGTTCGACGGAAGGTGAGCATCCAGCAGAGGGCAGCAGAGCAGAGCTTCTGATTGGCTGTTCCGGGGAGATTTGCATACGTGCAGTGCGGTCAGCGTAAGTTGAAGGTGCACCTGCATCAGTGACCCGAGGAGTTCGACGGAAGGTGAGCATCCAGCAGAGGGCAGCAGAGCAGAGCTTCTGATTGGCTGTTCCGGGGAGATTTGCATACGTGCAGTGCGGTCAGCGTAAGTTGAAGGTGCACCTGCATCAGTGACCCGAGGAGTTCGACGGAAGGTGAGCATCCAGCAGAGGGCAGCAGAGCAGAGCTTCTGATTGGCTGTTCCGGGGAGATTTGCATACGTGCAGTGCGGTCAGCGTAAGTTGAAGGTGCACCTGCATCAGTGACCCGAGGAGTTCGACGGAAGGTGAGCATCCAGCAGAGGGCAGCAGAGCAGAGCTTCTGATTGGCTGTTCCGGGGAGATTTGCATACGTGCAGTGCGGTCAGCGTAAGTTGAAGGTGCACCTGCATCAGTGACCCGAGGAGTTCGACGGAAGGTGAGCATCCAGCAGAGGGCAGCAGAGCAGAGCTTCTGATTGGCTGTTCCGGGGAGATTTGCATACGTGCAGTGCGGTCAGCGTAAGTTGAAGGTGCACCTGCATCAGTGACCCGAGGAGTTCGACGGAAGGTGAGCATCCAGCAGAGGGCAGCAGAGCAGAGCTTCTGATTGGCTGTTCCGGGGAGATTTGCATACGTGCAGTGCGGTCAGCGTAAGTTGAAGGTGCACCTGCATCAGTGACCCGAGGAGTTCGACGGAAGGTGAGCATCCAGCAGAGGGCAGCAGAGCAGAGCTTCTGATTGGCTGTTCCGGGGAGATTTGCATACGTGCAGTGCGGTCAGCGTAAGTTGAAGGTGCACCTGCATCAGTGACCCGAGGAGTTCGACGGAAGGTGAGCATCCAGCAGAGGGCAGCAGAGCAGAGCTTCTGATTGGCTGTTCCGGGGAGATTTGCATACGTGCAGTGCGGTCAGCGTAAGTTGAAGGTGCACCTGCATCAGTGACCCGAGGAGTTCGACGGAAGGTGAGCATCCAGCAGAGGGCAGCAGAGCAGAGCTTCTGATTGCCTGTTCCGGGGAGATTTGCATACGTGCAGTGCGGTCAGCGTAAGTTGAAGGTGCACCTGCATCAGTGACCCGAGGAGTTCGACGGAAGGTGAGCATCCAGCAGAGGGCAGCAGAGCAGAGCTTCTGATTGGCTGTTCCGGGGAGATTTGCATACGTGCAGTGCGGTCAGCGTAAGTTGAAGGTGCACCTGCATCAGTGACCCGAGGAGTTCGACGGAAGGTGAGCATCCAGCAGAGGGCAGCAGAGCAGAGCTTCTGATTGGCTGTTCCGGGGAGATTTGCATACGTGCAGTGCGGTCAGCGTAAGTTGAAGGTGCACCTGCATCAGTGACCCGAGGAGTTCGACGGAAGGTGAGCATCCAGCAGAGGGCAGCAGAGCAGAGCTTCTGATTGGCTGTTCCGGGGAGATTTGCATACGTGCAGTGCGGTCAGCGTAAGTTGAAGGTGCACCTGCATCAGTGACCCGAGGAGTTCGACGGAAGGTGAGCATCCAGCAGAGGGCAGCAGAGCAGAGCTTCTGATTGGCTGTTCCGGGGAGATTTGCATACGTGCAGTGCGGTCAGCGTAAGTTGAAGGTGCACCTGCATCAGTGACCCGAGGAGTTCGACGGAAGGTGAGCATCCAGCAGAGGGCAGCAGAGCAGAGCTTCTGATTGGCTGTTCCGGGGAGATTTGCATACGTGCAGTGCGGTCAGCGTAAGTTGAAGGTGCACCTGCATCAGTGACCCGAGGAGTTCGACGGAAGGTGAGCATCCAGCAGAGGGCAGCAGAGCAGAGCTTCTGATTGGCTGTTCCGGGGAGATTTGCATACGTGCAGTGCGGGTCAGCGTAAGTTGAAGGTGCACCTGCATCAGTGACCCGAGGAGTTCGACGGAAGGCGAGCATCCAGCAGAGGGCAGCAGAGCAGAGCTTCTGATTGGCTGTTCCGGGGAGATTTCCATACGTGCAGTGCGGTCAGCGTAAGTTGAAGGTGCACCTGCATCAGTGACCCGAGGAGTTCGACGGAAGGTGAGCATCCAGCAGAGGGCAGCAGAGCAGAGCTTCTGATTGGCTGTTCCGGGGAGATTTGCATACGTGCAGTGCGGTCAGCGTAAGTTGAAGGTGCACCTGCATCAGTGACCCGAGGAGTTCGACGGAAGGTGAGCATCCAGCAGAGGGCAGCAGAGCAGAGCTTCTGATTGGCTGTTCCGGGGAGATTTGCATACGTGCAGTGCGGTCAGCGTAAGTTGAAGGTGCACCTGCATCAGTGACCCGAGGAGTTCGACGGAAGGTGAGCATCCAGCAGAGGGCAGCAGAGCAGAGCTTCTGATTGGCTGTTCCGGGGAGATTTGCATACGTGCAGTGCGGTCAGCGTAAGTTGAAGGTGCACCTGCATCAGTGACCCGAGGAGTTCGACGGAAGGTGAGCATCCAGCAGAGGGCAGCAGAGCAGAGCTTCTGATTGGCTGTTCCGGGGAGATTTGCATACGTGCAGTGCGGTCAGCGTAAGTTGAAGGTGCACCTGCATCAGTGACCGAGGAGTTCGACGGAAGGTGAGCATCCAGCAGCGGGCAGCAGAGCAGAGCTTCTGATAGGCTGTTCCGGGGAGCTTTGCATACGGGCAGTGCGGTCAGCGTAAGTTGAAGGTGCACCTGCATCAGTGACCCGAGGAGTTCGACGGAAGGTGAGCATCCAGCAGAGGGCAGCAGAGCAGAGCTTCTGATTGGCTGTTCCGGGGAGATTTGCATACGTGCAGTGCGGTCAGCGTAAGTTGAAGGTGCACCTGCATCAGTGACCCGAGGAGTTCGACGGAAGGTGAGCATCCAGCAGAGGGCAGCAGAGCAGAGCTTCTGATTGGCTGTTCCGGGGAGATTTGCATACGTGCAGTGCGGTCAGCGTAAGTTGAAGGTGCACCTGCATCAGTGACCCGAGGAGTTCGACGGAAGGTGAGCATCCAGCAGAGGGCAGCAGAGCAGAGCTTCTGATTGGCTGTTCCGGGGAGATTTGCATACGTGCAGTGCGGTCAGCGTAAGTTGAAGGTGCACCTGCATCAGTGACCCGAGGAGTTCGACGGAAGGTGAGCATCCAGCAGAGGGCAGCAGAGCAGAGCTTCTGATTGGCTGTTCCGGGGAGATTTGCATACGTGCAGTGCGGTCAGCGTAAGTTGAAGGTGCACCTGCATCAGTGACCCGAGGAGTTCGACGGAAGGTGAGCATCCAGCAGAGGGCAGCAGAGCAGAGCTTCTGATTGGCTGTTCCGGGGAGATTGCATACGTGCAGTGCGGTCAGCGTAAGTTGAAGGTGCACCTGCATCAGTGACCCGAGGAGTTCGACGGAAGGTGAGCATCCAGCAGAGGGCAGCAGAGCAGAGCTTCTGATTGGCTGTTCCGGGGAGATTTGCATACGTGCAGTGCGGTCAGCGTAAGTTGAAGGTGCACCTGCATCAGTGACCCGAGGAGTTCGACGGAAGGTGAGCATCCAGCAGAGGGCAGCAGAGCAGAGCTTCTGATTGGCTGTTCCGGGGAGATTTGCATACGTGCAGTGCGGTCAGCGTAAGTGAGGTGCACCTGCATCAGTGACCCGAGGAGGTTCGACGGAAGGTGAGCATCCAGCAGAGGGCAGCAGAGCAGAGCTTCTGATTGGCTGTTCCGGGGAGATTTGCATACGTGCAGTGCGGTCAGCGTAAGTTGAAGGTGCACCTGCATCAGTGACCCGAGGAGTTCGACGGAAGGTGAGCATCCAGCAGAGGGCAGCAGAGCAGAGCTTCTGATTGGCTGTTCCGGGGAGATTTGCATACGTGCAGTGCGGTCAGCGTAAGTTGAAGGTGCACCTGCATCAGTGACCCGAGGAGTTCGACGGAAGGTGAGCATCCAGCAGAGGGCAGCAGAGCAGAGCTTCTGATTGGCTGTTCCGGGGAGATTTGCATACGTGCAGTGCGGTCAGCGTAAGTTGAAGGTGCACCTGCATCAGTGACCCGAGGAGTTCGACGGAAGGTGAGCATCCAGCAGAGGGCAGCAGAGCAGAGCTTCTGATTGGCTGTTCCGGGGAGATTTGCATACGTGCAGTGCGGTCAGCGTAAGTTGAAGGTGCACCTGCATCAGTGACCCGAGGAGTTCGACGGAAGGTGAGCATCCAGCAGAGGGCAGCAGAGCAGAGCTTCTGATTGGCTGTTCCGGGGAGATTTGCATACGTGCAGTGCGGTCAGCGTAAGTTGAAGGTGCACCTGCATCAGTGACCCGAGGAGTTCGACGGAAGGTGAGCATCCAGCAGAGGGCAGCAGAGCAGAGCTTCTGATTGGCTGTTCCGGGGAGATTTGCATACGTGCAGTGCGGTCAGCGTAAGTTGAAGGTGCACCTGCATCAGTGACCCGAGGAGTTCGACGGAAGGTGAGCATCCAGCAGAGGGCAGCAGAGCAGAGCTTCTGATTGGCTGTTCCGGGGAGATTTGCATACGTGCAGTGCGGTCAGCGTAAGTTGAAGGTGCACCTGCATCAGTGACCCGAGGAGTTCGACGGAAGGTGAGCATCCAGCAGAGGGCAGCAGAGCAGAGCTTCTGATTGGCTGTTCCGGGGAGATTTGCATACGTGCAGTGCGGTCAGCGTAAGTTGAAGGTGCACCTGCATCAGTGACCCGAGGAGTTCGACGGAAGGTGAGCATCCAGCAGAGGGCAGCAGAGCAGAGCTTCTGATTGGCTGTTCCGGGGAGATTTGCATACGTGCAGTGCGGTCAGCGTAAGTTGAAGGTGCACCTGCATCAGTGACCCGAGGAGTTCGACGGAAGGTGAGCATCCAGCAGAGGGCAGCAGAGCAGAGCTTCTGATTGGCTGTTCCGGGGAGATTTGCATACGTGCAGTGCGGTCAGCGTAAGTTGAAGGTGCACCTGCATCAGTGACCCGAGGAGTTCGACGGAAGGTGAGCATCCAGCAGAGGGCAGCAGAGCAGAGCTTCTGATTGGCTGTTCCGGGGAGATTTGCATACGTGCAGTGCGGTCAGCGTAAGTTGAAGGTGCACCTGCATCAGTGACCCGAGGAGTTCGACGGAAGGTGAGCATCCAGCAGAGGGCAGCAGAGCAGAGCTTCTGATTGGCTGTTCCGGGGAGATTTGCATACGTGCAGTGCGGTCAGCGTAAGTTGAAGGTGCACCTGCATCAGTGACCCGAGGAGTTCGACGGAAGGTGAGCATCCAGCAGAGGGCAGCAGAGCAGAGCTTCTGATTGGCTGTTCCGGGGAGATTTGCATACGTGCAGTGCGGTCAGCGTAAGTTGAAGGTGCACCTGCATCAGTGACCCGAGGAGTTCGACGGAAGGTGAGCATCCAGCAGAGGGCAGCAGAGCAGAGCTTCTGATTGGCTGTTCCGGGGAGATTTGCATACGTGCAGTGCGGTCAGCGTAAGTTGAAGGTGCACCTGCATCAGTGACCCGAGGAGTTCGACGGAAGGTGAGCATCCAGCAGAGGGCAGCAGAGCAGAGCTTCTGATTGGCTGTTCCGGGGAGATTTGCATACGTGCAGTGCGGTCAGCGTAAGTTGAAGGTGCACCTGCATCAGTGACCCGAGGAGTTCGACGGAAGGTGAGCATCCAGCAGAGGGCAGCAGAGCAGAGCTTCTGATTGGCTGTTCCGGGGAGATTGCATACGTGCAGTGCGGTCAGCGTAAGTTGAAGGTGCACCTGCATCAGTGACCCGAGGAGTTCGACGGAAGGTGAGCATCCAGCAGAGGGCAGCAGAGCAGAGCTTCTGATTGGCTGTTCCGGGGAGATTTGCATACGTGCAGTGCGGTCAGCGTAAGTTGAAGGTGCACCTGCATCAGTGACCCGAGGAGTTCGACGGAAGGTGAGCATCCAGCAGAGGGCAGCAGAGCAGAGCTTCTGATTGGCTGTTCCGGGGAGATTTGCATACGTGCAGTGCGGTCAGCGTAAGTTGAAGGTGCACCTGCATCAGTGACCCGAGGAGTTCGACGGAAGGTGAGCATCCAGCAGAGGGCAGCAGAGCAGAGCTTCTGATTGGCTGTTCCGGGGAGATTTGCATACGTGCAGTGCGGTCAGCGTAAGTTGAAGGTGCACCTGCATCAGTGACCCGAGGAGTTCGACGGAAGGTGAGCATCCAGCAGAGGGCAGCAGAGCAGAGCTTCTGATTGGCTGTTCCGGGGAGATTTGCATACGTGCAGTGCGGTCAGCGTAAGTTGAAGGTGCACCTGCATCAGTGACCCGAGGAGTTCGACGGAAGGTGAGCATCCAGCAGAGGGCAGCAGAGCAGAGCTTCTGATTGGCTGTTCCGGGGAGATTTGCATACGTGCAGTGCGGTCAGCGTAAGTTGAAGGTGCACCTGCATCAGTGACCCGAGGAGTTCGACGGAAGGTGAGCATCCAGCAGAGGGCAGCAGAGCAGAGCTTCTGATTGGCTGTTCCGGGGAGATTTGCATACGTGCAGTGCGGTCAGCGTAAGTTGAAGGTGCACCTGCATCAGTGACCCGAGGAGTTCGACGGAAGGTGAGCATCCAGCAGAGGGCAGCAGAGCAGAGCTTCTGATTGGCTGTTCCGGGGAGATTTGCATACGTGCAGTGCGGTCAGCGTAAGTTGAAGGTGCACCTGCATCAGTGACCCGAGGAGTTCGACGGAAGGTGAGCATCCAGCAGAGGGCAGCAGAGCAGAGCTTCTGATTGGCTGTTCCGGGGAGATTTGCATACGTGCAGTGCGGTCAGCGTAAGTTGAAGGTGCACCTGCATCAGTGACCCGAGGAGTTCGACGGAAGGTGAGCATCCAGCAGAGGGCAGCAGAGCAGAGCTTCTGATTGGCTGTTCCGGGGAGATTTGCATACGTGCAGTGCGGTCAGCGTAAGTTGAAGGTGCACCTGCATCAGTGACCCGAGGAGTTCGACGGAAGGTGAGCATCCAGCAGAGGGCAGCAGAGCAGAGCTTCTGATTGGCTGTTCCGGGGAGATTTGCATACGTGCAGTGCGGTCAGCGTAAGTTGAAGGTGCACCTGCATCAGTGACCCGAGGAGTTCGACGGAAGGTGAGCATCCAGCAGAGGGCAGCAGAGCAGAGCTTCTGATTGGCTGTTCCGGGGAGATTTGCATACGTGCAGTGCGGTCAGCGTAAGTTGAAGGTGCACCTGCATCAGTGACCCGAGGAGTTCGACGGAAGGTGAGCATCCAGCAGAGGGCAGCAGAGCAGAGCTTCTGATTGGCTGTTCCGGGGAGATTTGCATACGTGCAGTGCGGTCAGCGTAAGTTGAAGGTGCACCTGCATCAGTGACCCGAGGAGTTCGACGGAAGGTGAGCATCCAGCAGAGGGCAGCAGAGCAGAGCTTCTGATTGGCTGTTCCGGGGAGATTTGCATACGTGCAGTGCGGTCAGCGTAAGTTGAAGGTGCACCTGCATCAGTGACCCGAGGAGTTCGACGGAAGGTGAGCATCCAGCAGAGGGCAGCAGAGCAGAGCTTCTGATTGGCTGTTCCGGGGAGATTTGCATACGTGCAGTGCGGTCAGCGTAAGTTGAAGGTGCACCTGCATCAGTGACCCGAGGAGTTCGACGGAAGGTGAGCATCCAGCAGAGGGCAGCAGAGCAGAGCTTCTGATTGGCTGTTCCGGGGAGATTTGCATACGTGCAGTGCGGTCAGCGTAAGTTGAAGGTGCACCTGCATCAGTGACCCGAGGAGTTCGACGGAAGGTGAGCATCCAGCAGAGGGCAGCAGAGCAGAGCTTCTGATTGGCTGTTCCGGGGAGATTTGCATACGTGCAGTGCGGTCAGCGTAAGTTGAAGGTGCACCTGCATCAGTGACCCGAGGAGTTCGACGGAAGGTGAGCATCCAGCAGAGGGCAGCAGAGCAGAGCTTCTGATTGGCTGTTCCGGGGAGATTTGCATACGTGCAGTGCGGTCAGCGTAAGTTGAAGGTGCACCTGCATCAGTGACCCGAGGAGTTCGACGGAAGGTGAGCATCCAGCAGAGGGCAGCAGAGCAGAGCTTCTGATTGGCTGTTCCGGGGAGATTTGCATACGTGCAGTGCCGTCAGCGTAAGTTGAAGGTGGTTTGTGAAGGGGCTGTTCTCGAGTTACAGCTTTACCCGAAACACTACTTACGTAGTGTCTCCCACCCATCCTCCTCCTCTAACCAAAAAAAAAGCTCTGTCCGTTGGATTGCTAAACTAACAAGCTTTTTATTTTTTTATTTTTCAGTTGTTGGGAAGTTAGTCCAGTGGGAATGGAGGCTAGGGCAGTTGAATGTTCCTCCTGCAGAATGTGGGAGGAAAGGGTCACCTCTAGTATCCCTTCTGACTACATCTGCGGGAAGTGCACCCAACTCCAGCTCCTCGAGAGCCGCATTAGGGACCTGGAGCTGGAGCTGGATGAACTTCGGATCATTCGGGAGGCGGAGGAGGTTATTGAGAGGAGTTATAGGGAGGTAGTCACACCTCAGGTAAAAGAAGAAAGTAGATGGGTTACCGTCAGGGGAGGGAGAGGGAACCGGCAGGCAGTGCAGGGATCCCCTGTGGTCGTTCCCCTCTATAACAAGTATACCGTTTTGGATACTGTTGCGGGGGACGACTTACCAGGGGTAAGCAATAGGGCGCAGGTCTCTGGCACAGAGTCTGTCCCTGTTGCTCAGACGGGAAGGGAGAAGAGGAACAGAGCACTTGTCATTGGGGACTCCATAGTTAGAAGAACAGACAGGAGGTTCTGTGGGAACGAAAGAGACTCACGGTTGGTATGTTGCCTCCCAGGTGCCAGGGTTCGTGATGTCTCTGATCGTGTTTTTGGGATCCTTAAGGGGGAGGGGGAGCAGCCCCAAGTCGTGGTCCACATAGGTACCAACGACATAGGTAGGAAGAGAGATGGGGATTTGAGACAGAAATTCAGGGAGCTAGGGTGGAAGCTGAGAGCTAGAACAAACAGAGTTGTTATCTCTGGGTTGTTACCCGTGCCACGTGCTAGCGAAGTGAGAAATAAGGAGAGAGAGGAGTTGAACACGTGGCTACAGGGATGGTGCAGGAGGGAGGGTTTTGGTTTCCTGGATAATTGGGGCTCATTCTGGGGTAGGTGGGACCTCTACAAACAGGATGGTCTTCACCTGAACCAGAGGGGTACCAATATCCTGGGGGGGAGATTTGCTAGTGCTCTTCGGGGGGGTTTAAACTAATTCAGCAGGGGGATGGGAACCTAAATTGTAGTCCCAGTGTACAGGATGTTGAGAGTAGTGAGGTCAGGGATAGGGTTAAAAGTTCGAAAGAGGGCACCGGCAAGCAGGACGCTGGTTTGAAGTGTGTCCACTTCAACGCCAGGAGCATCCGGAATAAGGTGGGTGAGCTTGCAGCATGGGTTGGTACCTGGGATCTCGATGTTGTGGCGATTTCGGAGACATGGGTAGAGCAGGGACAGGAATGGTTGTTGCAGGTTCCAGGATTTAGATGTTTCTGTAAGAACAGAGAAGATGGTAAAAGAGGGGGGGGTGTGGCATTGTTAATCAAGGAAAGTATTACGGCGGTAGAAAGGACGCTTGAGGACTCGTCTACGGAGGCAGTATGGGCCGAGGTTAGGAACAGTAGAGGAGAGGTCACCCTGTTGGGAGTTGTCTATAGACCTCCGAATAGTCCCAGAGATGTCGAGGAAAGGATTGCAAAGATGATTCTTGACAGGAGCGAGAGTAACAGGGTAGTTGTTATGGGGGACTTTAACTTTCCAAATATTGACTGGAAATACTATAGTTCGAGTACTATAGATGGGTCAGTTTTTGTGCAGTGTGTGCAGGAGGGTTTTCTGACACAGTATGTAGACAGACCAACAAGGGGCGAGGCCACATTGGATTTGGTACTGGGTAATGAACCCGGCCAGGTGTTAGATTTAGATGTAGGTGAGCACTTTGGTGATAGTGATCACAACTCGGTTATGTTTACTTTAGCAATGGGCAGGGATAGGTATATACCGCAAGGCAAGAATTATAGCTGGGGGAAAGGCAATTATGATGCTATTCGGCAAGATTTAGGAGGTATAGGATGGGGAAGGAAACTGCAGGGGATGGGTACAATCGAAATGTGGAGCTTTTTCAAGGAACAGCTACTGCGTGTCCTTGATAAGTATGTACCTGTCAGGCAGGGAGGAAGTTGTCGAGCAAGGGAGCCGTGGTTTACTAAGGAAGTTGAAGCACTTGTCAAGAGGAAGAAGAAGGCTTATGTTAGGATGAGACATGAAGGCTCAGTTAGGGCACTTGAGAGTTACAGGTTAGCCAGGAAGGACCTAAAGGGAGAGTTAAGAACAGCGAGGAGAGGACACGAAAAGTCGTTGGCGGATAGGATCAAGGAAAACCCTAAGGCTTTCTATAGGTATATCAGGAACAAAAGAATGACTCGAGTAAGATTAGGGCCAATCAAGGATAGTAGTGGAAAGTTGTGTGTGGAATCAGAGGAGATAGGGGAAGCATTAAATGGATATTTTTTGTCAGTGTTTACACTGGAGAAAGACAATGTTGTCGAGGAGAACACTCAGGTTCAGTCGACCAGGCTAGATGGAATTGAGGTTCAAAAGGAGGAGGTGTTAGCAATTTTAGAAAATGTCAAAATAGATAAGTCCCCTGGGCCAGATGGGATTTATCCTAGGATTCTCTGGGAAGCCAGGGAGGAGATTGCAGAGCCTTTGTCCTTGATATTTATGTCGTCTTTGTCGACAGGAATAGTGCCGGAAGACTGGAGGATAGCAAATGTTGTCCCCTTGTTCAAGAAGGGGAGTAGAGACAACCCTGGTAATTATAGACCTGTGAGCCTTACTTCGGTTGTGGGTAAAATGTTGGAAAAGGTTATAAGAGATAGGGTTTATAATCATCTTGAAAAGAACAAGTTGATTAGCGATACTCAACACGGTTTTGTGAAGGGTAGGTCATGTCTCACAAACCTTATTGAGTTTTTTGAGAAGGTGACCAAACAGGTGGATCAGGGTAAAGCTGTTGATGTGGTGTATATGGATTTCAGTAAGGCGTTTGATAAGGTTCCCCACGGTAGGCTATTGCAGAAAATAAGGAAGTATGGAATTGAAGGTGATTTAGCGGTTTGGATCAGTAATTGGCTAGCTGAAAGAAGACAGAGGGTGGTGGTTGATGGCAAATGTTCATCCTGGAGTTCAGTGACTAGTGGTGTACCGCAAGGATCTGTTTTGGGGCCACTGCTGTTTGTCATTTTTATAAATGACCTGGAAGAGGGTGTAGAAGGATGGGTTAGTAAATTTGCAGATGACACGAAGGTCGGTGGAGTTGTGGATAGTGCTGAAGGATGTTATAGGATACAGAGGGACATAGATAAGCTGCAGAGCTGGGCTGAGAGGTGGCAGATGGAGTTTAATGCGGAAAGGTGTGAGGTGGTTAACTTTGGAAGGAGTAACAGGAATGCAGAGTACTGGGCTAATGGCAAGATTCTTGGTAGTGTAGATGAACAGAGAGATCTCGGCATCCAGGTACATAAATCCTTGAAAGTTGCCACCCAGGTTAATAGGGCTGTTAAGAAGGCATATGGTGTGCTAGCCTTTATAAGCAGGGGGATTGAGTTTCGGAACCACAGGGTCATGCTGCAGCTGTACATAACTCTGGTGCGGCCACACCTGGAGTACTGCGTGCAGTTCTGGTCACCACATTATAGGAAGGATGTGGAAGCTTTGGAAAGGGTTCAGAGGAGATTTACTAGGATGTTGCCTGGTATGGAGGGAAGGTCTTACGAGGAAAGGCTCAGGGAATTGAGGTTGTTTTCGTTAGAGAGGAGAAGGCTGAGAGGTGACTTAATAGAGACATATAAGATAGTCAGAGGGTTAGATAGGGTGGACAGTGAGAGTCTTTTTCCTCGGATGGTGATGACCAACACGAGGGGACATAGCTTTAAATTGAGGGGTGAGAGATATAGGACAGATGTCAGAGGCAGTTTCTTTACTCAGAGAGTAGTAGGGGTGTGGAACGCCCTGCCTGCAACAGTAGTAGACTCGCCAACTTTAAGGGCATTTAAGTGGTCACTGGATAGACATATGGATGAAAATGGAATAGTGTAGGTCAGATAGGCTTCAGATGGTTTCACAGGTCGGCGCAACATCGAGGGCCGAAGGGCCCGTACTGCGCTGTAGTGTTCTATGATCTATGTCCTGCCCGATGGAAGAAGTTGGAAAAGTGAGTAAGCTGGGTGGGAGGAATCCTTGATTATGCTGCCCGCTTTCCCCAGGCAGCGGGTGGTGTAGATGGAGTCCATGGATAGGAGGCATGTTCGTGTGATGGACTGGGCGGTATTCACGACTCTCTGAAGTTTTTTGTGGTCCTGGGCCAAGCAGTTGCCATACCAGGCTGTGATGCAGCCCAATAGGATGCTTTCTATGGTGCATCTGTAAAAGTTGGTAAGGCTTAATGTGGACTTAGTTTCCTGAGGAAGTATAGGCGCTGTTGTGCTTTCTTGGTGATAGTGTCGCCGTGGGTGGACAGGGACAGATTTTTGGTGATGTGCACCCCTAGGAATTTGAAACTATTAACCATCTCCATCAGGGGCTGGTTTGGCACGGGGCTAAATCACTGGCTTTGAAAGCAGACCAAGGCAGGCCAGCAGCACGGTTCAATTCCTGTACCAGCCTCCCCGAACAGGCGCCGGAATGTGGCGACTAGGGGCTTTTCACAGTAACTTCATTTGAAGCCTACTTGTGACAATAAGCGATTTTAATTTTTAATTTAATTTAATTTAATTAATTAAATTAATTAATTAATTAATTAATTAAATTTAATTTTAATTTAATTTAATTAATTAATTTAATTTTAATCTCCACCTCGGCCCCGTTGATGCTGAAAGGGGTGTGTCCAGTACTTTGCTTCCTGAAGTCAATGACCAGCTCTTTAGTTTTGCTGGCATTGAGGGATAGATTGTTGTCGTTACACCACTCCATTAGGTTCTCTATCTCCCTCCTGTATTCTGACTCGCCGTTGTTAGAGATCCGGCCCACTATGGTCGTATCGTCAGCAAACTTGTAGATGGAGTTGGAACCAAGTTTTGTCATGCAGTCTTGTGTGTACAGGGAGTAGAGTAGGGGGCTAAGTACGCAGCCTTGTGGGGCACCGATATTAAGGACTATTGTGGAGGAGGTGTTGGTGTTCATTCTTACTGATTGTGGTCTGTTGGACGGAAAATCGAGGATCCAGTTGCTGAGTGGAGAGCCAAGTCCTAGGTTTTGGAGCTTTGATATGAGCTCGGCTGGGATTATGGTGTTGAAGGCGGAGCTGTAGTCAATAAATAGGAGACTGATGTAGGAGTCCTTGTTTTCGAGATGCTCTAGGGATGAGTGTAGGGCCAGGGCAATGGCGTCTGATGTGGACCGGTTGCGACGGTATGCAAATGAAGTGGGTCAAGGCGTTCCGGGAGTATGGAGGTGATGCGCTTCATGATCAGCCTCTCGAAGCACTTCATTACAACTGACGTCAGGGCCACCGGGCGGTAGTTATTGAGGCACGTTGCCTGGTTCTTCTTTGGTACCGGTATGATGGTGGTCTTCTTGAAGCAGGTGGGGACCTCGGAGTGGAGTAGGGACAGGTTAAAGATGTCTGTGAATACTTCTGTCAGCTGGTCTGCGCAGGCTCTGAGTGCACGACCAGGGATCCTGTCCGGGCCCGTCGCCTTCCGTGGGTTCACTTTCAGGAAGGCCGATCTGACTTCGGAAGCTGTGATGGTGGGTATGGGTGAATTATGGGCTGCTGGGGCACTCGACAATGGATTGTTGGTTACCTGCTCAAACCGAGCATAGAATGCATTAAGTATTATTTAGTTAGATTCCTCCATCCAGCCTATAGGATCGAAAGTGAAATTAAAATGGAATCTCTTGACTCTGAGAAAGGTTCCAATGAGGTAATATCTAATCACCACCTGTTAGCGGGCAGGGGAAAGTCTCCTGGACCCATTCATTGGCCAACACTGATTTATCCTGCTGCTTCAATCCTCTTCTTGAATTTAAAGGTGCTTAAAAACCGTTGTGCCTTAAAGTCACAGGGCCATTAATAATGTATAGATCAAACCTGTATTGGAAGCGGTCAGCAAGCGGAGCGGTCGCAAGGTGAGGGGCTCCCGTAGCGGTGGAGAACAGGGAAGGGAAGGGAAAGGACGCGCACACCCCCCCCCCCCCCACAAACAAACCGGTCACCGAGGGATCCTCGGCGGCGGCGGCGGCGGCAGCGGGAGCGGGAGAGGCCCAAGTGGCGGCGGCGGCGGCAGCAGCGGATGGAGGGGCCCCGGCGGCGGCGGCGGCGGCAGCTGCAGGAGCAGCGGCAGGAGAGGCCCGGGCGGCGGCAGAGCGGAGCGGCGTCTACATCCCCCCCCCCCCCCCCAAGGAGCGGAGCGGAGCGGCGTCCATAACCCCCCCCCCCCCCCAAGGAGCGGAGCGGCGTCCATACCCCCCCCCCCAAGGAGCGGAGCGGAGCGGCGTCCATACCCCCCCCCCCAAGGAGCGGAGCGGAGCGGCGTCCATAACCCCCCACCCCCAAAGACCGGAGCGGAGTCTACCCTCTCCCTCCCCCCCCCCCCCCCCCTCAAGGGCCGGAGCGGAGCGGCGTCCATACCCCCCCCCCCAAAGGGCCGGAGCGGCGTCCACCCCCCCCCCCCCCAAGGGCCGGAGCGGCATCTACCCCCCCCCCCCAAGGGCCGGAGCGGCGTCTACCCCCCCTCCCAAGGGCCGGAGCGGAGTCTACCCCCCCCCCCCCCAAGGAGCGGAGCGGAGCGGCGTCCATACCCCCCCCCAAGGGCCGGAGCGGCGTCTCCCCCCCCCCCCCCAGGGCCGGAGCGGAGTCTCTTCCCCCCCCAAACAGGCCCGGAGCGGCGTCTCCCCCCCCCAGCAGGCCCGGAGCGGAGTCTCCACATACAACCCCCCCCCCCCCCCCCCCCAAAAAAAAACCGGCAGCAGCCACCACGTGGCAAGAACAAAGAACTGGACAGACTCCTCTCACTCTCTCTCTCTCTCTCCTGCGTGAGAGAGGTAGGGGAAAAGTGAGGGGGGGAGAAAAAAAAAAAGAGGACTTTTATTTTAAAAAAAGTACACTGTTAAAGAGAAAGGGGGTGGGATATATATTATTTTCTCTTTCTCTACACCCACTCCCATCAAAGCAAGCCCACCTGAGGGGAGTTGCATAAAAGGAGGTGGGAGAAAATAATTAATAAACAAATAAATAAAATAAAAATCGGGCATCGAAAAAGGGGGAACAGAAAAACAAGGGGAGAAGAAAAGATGAAGGGGAAGGGGGAGAAAAAAACGCCAGAAGGGAGCCAAGGGAAAGGGGGCACCAAAAGCAGGCGGGACAAAAGGCAAGCCAGCTCACGCGAGCGGATTAGCACACGAAGCAGCGGGACGGATGTACCGCCGCATCAAAAAGAGCCGGACAGACAGGTGCCCTCTCCCCTGGGGCCAGAGGGGGGCTGGAATTGGAAGGAAGCCTTTACTGAGGTGGTGAGGGAGCAGCTGCAGGCAATCAAGGCACAGTTGAAAGCAGACGCAGAGGCCGCAGTACAGGCAGCAGTGGCCAGGGCCATGTCAGGGGTGCAGCAGGCTCTGACCAGATTGGAGGAGAAAGTGGAAGCTCAAGGGAAGAAACTGGAAGCTCAAGGGGGGAAACTGGAAGCCCATGAGGCAACCATTAAGGAGCTAGAGAAAGCAGCGACAGACATGAGCGACCGGGTCACGGCCCTAGAAAGGGAAGTGACGAGTCTGGGCGCAACGCAGGGGAGCCTGAAGGGCAGGGTAGACGACCAAGAAAACAGCTCGAGAAGGCAAAATGTTAGGATAGTGGGCCTGCCAGAGGGGACCGAGGGTAGAAACACCACAAAATACGTGGCTGCAATGCTGGGCAACTTAGTGGGCAGGAAAGCTTTCCCCACCCCACCGGATCTGGACAGAGCACATCGGTCGCTGCGCCCGAAGCCCAAGGAAGGGGATCAACCGAGAGCAGTCATAGCCAAACTGCACCGGTACCGGGATAGGGAGGCAATCTTGCGCTGGGCCAAGGAAAATAGAGCCAGCAAATGGGACGGGCACACCATCCGAATATATGAAGACCTTGGAGTGGATATATCTAAGAAACGGGCTGAGTTTAACAGAGCGAAAGCGGCTCTCTACAGGAACAAAGTGCGTTTTGGTATGCTGTACCCAGCGAAGCTCTGGGTCACATACCAAAACAAGGAATATTTCTTTACAGCCCCTGCTGAGGCGAATAGATTCGTCGAGGAGCACGGGCTGGAAGAACAGCAGGGGGGGTAGGGACGAGAGGCCCCTGGCAAGGAGCAACGACACGCCAATGGGTAGGATGGGGGAAGAGCAGGCAGAAAACCGTAGAGGCCAGGTAGAGGAGAAGGGAGACAACAACCTCCGAGAGGGGAGCCACCGTAATAGCAGGAAAGCTAGCGCCGGGGGCACGCAACAAAGCAGGGCCGCTGCGCACCCCCAACAGGGGGGAAGGCGCCAGGCAGGGGAGGGGGGAGATCATCCACCAAAGTCGGGAGAGCAAACGGGGACAGGAATAGGGTATAGAGGAGCAAAGGAGGGGTATACAGGGGAGGAGGGTAGAGGGAGAGACCAGGGGGGGGCACACAGGGAGGGGAAAGGTAGGGTCAAAGGGACAAACGAGGCCAGAAAAGGAACAGGGCTACAAAGTACCACAACCAAGGGCTCGGAACAAGGAACCGCTGCAAGCACCCACCCAGTACGGTCTGTGGGCAAAGGGGCCCCCCAGAGTGCAGGGGACTACCCGCGTGGCGGACACACAGTGGACGGCCATGGCGGGTGCCCCCAAGACAAGGGGAAACCCCGGAGCGCAGAGACCCGAACGCATGGGGAGAGCAGTGGTAGCGGCCATCCTGGACGGCCCCCTAACAAAGGGAAACCCCGGAGGGCAGGGGCTCGTCCACCAGACAAACATGGTTAATCCCACAGGAACGAGGGGGCAGAAGCCCCCCACCAGGATAATCACCTGGAACGTAAGGGGGCTTAACGGCCCAGTGAAGAGATCCAGAGTCCTCACCCACCTCAGAAATATGAGGGCCGACATAGTCTTCCTCCAAGAGACGCATCTGAGGGAGCAGGACCAACTGCGGGTAAGAAAGGGCTGGGTGGGACAAACCTACCATTCCTGCTATGGGACAAGGGCCAGGGGGGTGGCGATACTGATCGGCAAGAGGACAATGTTTAGGGCGACAAAGACGGTTACAGACCCAGGGGGGCGATATGTCATGGTCAGCGGGGCCCTGGATGGGGCGCCGGTAGTCCTAGTCAACGTGTACGCGCCCAACTGGGACGACACGAGCTTCATCCAAAAGACCATGGCAGAAATCCCGGACATAGCGACGCATCGACTAATCATGGGGGGGGGACTTCAACTGTGTACAGGACCCAAAGACGGACAGATCAAACCCCAAAACGGGGAAAACCTCAAACATGGCAAGGGAACTCGGTCACTTTATGGAGCAGATGGGAGCTGTGGACCCCTGGAGGTTCGCCCACCCGGGGGAGAAAGAATTCTCCTTCTTCTCCCCAGTACACAACGTGTTCTCCAGAATTGACTTCTTTGTGGTGGGGAAAACGGTGCTTCCAGGGATAGACAAGGTGGAATACTCCGCAATTGTGATATCAGACCACGCCCCACACTACATGGACGTGCGGCTGGAGACGGGAAGGGCCCAGCGCCCCACATGGAGGTTGGACGGTGCCTTACTAGCTGACAAGGCCTTCAGCGAAAGGATAGCGCGGGCCATAGCGGAGTACACAGAGAACAACCAAAACGGGGAGGTATCATCCTCCACGTTCTGGGAAGCGCTTAAGGCCGTAATAAGAGGGGAAATCATTGCCTTCAAAGCGCAAAGAGATAGGGAGGAAAGGGTGGCTGGGCAGAAGCTGGTCGACTCCATACTGGAGGTAGACCGTAAATACTCCGAGGCCCCGACCGTAGAGCTCCTGGCGGAGAGAAAAGAACTACAAAGGAACTATGACCTGCTCTCCATCAGGAAAGCAGTGCACCAACTCCGCCAGGCACGCGGGACCCTGTACGAACACGGAGACAAAGCCAGCCGCCTGTTGGCACACCAGCTGAGAAAGCAGGCAGCCACCAGAGAAATTGGGCAAATCAGGGGTACCAGAGGCATGTTGGAAACAGAACCAGAGAGGATTAACAAAACCTTCAAGGCCTTCTACCAAGAGCTGTACACCTCAGAGCCCCCAACGGGGAAGGCTGGGATGAACCGGTTCCTTGATGGACTGGTCATACCAGTCGTGGGAGAGGGAAGGAAACGGGACCTGGAAGCACCACTTGCACTGGGAGAGATCATGGACAGTATCAGCTCCATGCAGACGGGGAAGGCGCCGGGACCGGACGGATTCCCGGCGGACTTCTACAAAAAATTTGCGACAGCGCTGGCCCCGCACCTGCGGGAGATGTTCACAGACTCGCTAGCTAGGGGCACACTGCCACCCACGTTAGCACAGGCCTCAATCTCGCTGATACCTAAGAAAGACAAAGACCCAACGGAATGTGGGTCATACAGACCCATATCTCTGCTGAACGCAGACGCCAAAATACTGGCCAAAATCCTAGCCAAAAGGCTAGAAGACTGTGTACCTGAGGTGGTCACAGAGGACCAGACGGGCTTCGTCAAAGGTAGACAGCTCACCTCGAACATCAGGCGCCTGCTGAACGTGATAATGACCCCCTCCGGGGAGAGAACACAAGAGGTGATCGTCTCCCTGGACGCAGAAAAAGCCTTCGACAGAGTCGAATGGAAATACCTCATAGAGGTACTGGAGCGGTTCGGGCTTGGAACAGGGTTCACCGCGTGGGTAAAACTCCTATACAACGCCCCCATGGCGAGTGTACGGACCAACAATACCAACTCCCAATACTTCCAGCTGCACAGGGGCACCAGACAAGGATGCCCACTGTCCCCACTGCTGTTCGCACTAGCAATCGAACCGCTAGCAATTGCGCTCAGGGCAGCAAAAAATTGGAGGGGGATCCGAAGGGGAGGCAGAGAGCACAGAGTCTCACTCTATGCAGATGATCTGCTCCTCTATATCTCGGACCCACAAAGCAGCATGGACGGAATCATCGCGCTCCTGAAAGAGTTTGGAGCCTTCTCGGGCTACAAACTCAACATGAGCAAAAGTGAGATCTTCCCATTACACCCGCAAGGGGGGGCGGGGGGGGGGGGGCAGCACTAAAGGGGCTGCCGTTCAAACAAGCCCGACATAAATTCCGCTACCTGGGGATCCAAATAGCCCATGACTGGAAAGGGATCCACAAATGGAACCTCACCAGCCTGGCGGAGGAAGTAAAAAAGGACCTGCAAAGGTGGAACACACTCCCACTCTCCCTCGCAGGAAGAGTCCAGACGATCAAAATGAACGTATTGCCCAGGTTCCTCTTCCTGTTTAGATCCATTCCGATCTACATCCCCAAGGCCTTCTTCATAGCGCTGGACAAACTTATCATGGCGTTCGTATGGGGGGGGGTAAAAATGCTAGGATCCCAAAGAAGGTCCTACAGAAAACAAAATCCAGGGGGGGGCTAGCCCTCCCGAATCTACAATTCTACCACTGGGCGGCAACAGCCGAGCGAGTAAGGGGATGGATCCAGGAGCCAGAAGCCGAGTGGGTGCGTGCGGAGGAGGCCTCCTGCATGGGGACCTCCCTCCGGGCCCTCGCCACGGCAGCACTCCCATCCCCACCCAAAAAACACTCCAGCAGCCCAGTGGTGACAGCCACCCTCCAATCCTGGAACCAACTGCGGCAGCAATTTGGCCTGAACAAAATGTCGGACAAGGCTCCCATCTGCAACAACCATAGGTTCAAACCAGCACTGACTGACGCCACCTTCAAAAGGTGGAGACAGGACGGGGGGACACTGACAGTCAGGGACCTATACACGGACGACAGGATCGCAACACTGGACGAACTGACAGAGAAATTTCAGCTAGCTGGGGGGAACGAGCTACGGTACCTGCAGCTCAAAAACTTCCTACGAAAGGAGACAAGGACGTACCCACAACTGCCACGACAGACACTACTGGAAGACCTACTGGACGCAAGTATCCTAGAGAAAGGGAACTGTAGTGACATGTATGGCCGACTGGTAGATAGGGACGACACCGTACTGGACGCAACAAGAAGGAAATGGGAGGACGACCTGGGGATGGAGATAGGGTGGGGACTCTGGAGCGAAGCACTGCATAGGGTCAACTCCACCTCCACGTGCGCAAGGCTCAGCCTGACGCAACTAAAAGTGGTACATAGAGCCCACTTAACGAGAAACCGTATGAGTAGGTTCTTCCCGGAGGTGGAGGACAGATGTGAGCGGTGCCAAAGAGGCCCGGCCAACCACGCCCACATGTTCTGGTCTTGCCCCAGACTTGTGGAGTACTGGACAGCCTTCTTCGAGGCTATGTCCAAAGTGGTGGGGGTGAGGGTGGAGCCATGCCCGATAGTGGCGGTCTTCGGGGTTTCAGACCAGCCAGATCTATTCCTGGGGAGGACGCCCTTGCCTTTGCCTCCCTGATCACCCGCTGTAGAATCCTGTTTGGCTGGCGGTCAGCAGCACCGCCCAGAGCTGCAGACTGGCTGTCCGACCTCTCGGATTCTCTCCGAATGGAGAAAATCAAATTCGCCATCCGAGGGTCGGACGACGGCTTCCACAGAACGTGGGAGCCATTCATGCAATTGTTCCGGGACCTGTTTGTGGCCAACGTACAAGAGGAAGAATAGTCGGGGGAAGGTAGCCGGCGGGGAGGGGGGGGGCTACGGGCTCGTTACGGGGGTTTGATGGCTAGCTAAGGCCCAAAACCAAACTAAATAAATGCCAATAAACATGTTGGGGAATGTAAAATATGTATGCCGGCAAAGAGGGGGAGGCCACAGTTATTACTACGAAGATGCTCTCCTGTAAATATATATGTTAATTTTTGCGTGTTTTTTTTTCACTCTCTAACAATTTGTAATTTGTTCAATATAAAACATGAAAACTGAATAAAAAACATTTATAAAAAAAAACCTGTATTGGAAAAATAAAAGGGAAAATAAGGGAATAAACGGGAAATAAACAGGAGGGACTCTTAAAACACACTACACTGTTGGTGGCGAGCGCCCCCCTTCTTCATTCTCATTGACCTTAATTTTCTTAGGGCTCCTTGATGCCACTCTTTGCAAAATGCTGTCTTAATGTGAAGTATGCAATCACTCTCACCCCCTCTGGAATTCAGTTTCTTTATCCATACCTGGACTAAGGTGGCAATGAAGTCTGATGCAATCCAATCTGAGAATCAGTGAGCAGTTTATTTGTGGATGGATTCTGCTCGAGGACAATCGATGATATCTTCTGTCACTTTCCATGCGATTGAAAGAAGATAATGGGATAGCATTTGACCGGTTTAGGCTTGTCTTACACTTTTTCAGACAAAACATACCTGGACAATCTTCCACAGTGACGGTTGTTACCAATGTTTTCACTGTCCTGAAGCAGCTTAGCTGCTTGTTAGATTTTACCACAGTAGTCTGTCGAAAACTCCATTTAAGATTTTCCACTCCTCCATTTCCCCCTCTTTGGGTCGATTCCATTTTCCCAGAAACATTCTGGGGCCTTCAGAACGCAGAGTGTGGACATTTTGGGCTTATCACACAGCCTATTGACTATAATCGCCAATGTAGCCTGGGAAAGAGCTCCCTCCCTCTCAGATGTGCCCCAGTTCACTGCCATATGGAAGGATTCGACACTGAAAAGCCATTCACCCAAAATCCCTGTTCCCCAAAAGCGGTGTTGCTTCTTCAGGATAAGTAACTCTTCTATTTTCCTTAACTTCTCAGGGCAAAGGCACGGCCCCTCATATATTCAATGTCTCCATCTGTGCTTTGCTTCAAGGACATAGAAGCTGTGGGATTTCATTATTTAAAGCAGATAAAATCTTCATGTCTTAACAGTGATAGTTAAGACATGGAAATGTTTTTAAAAATTGTTTACATGTTAACTTGACTGGCTATATAGCAAAACAATTATCTGGTCCCATGAAATCTTTTTGATTAATTGGACTGGAACACATGAAGAATTTGTCCCTCTGGTCCATTTGAGGAATAAAATTAATTTCTAAATTGTCTCAGCTGGTATCCTTCCTCTAAACTGTTTCACACAGAAAAACGTGCTAGATCTGCCAAACAATGTATTCCATTTCATAGCCAAACATGTCCATACCGTATAGAAGAGAAATACAATCCCACATAAAACTCCTTTGTTATTTTTTTACGAATCTTTCTTCTACATAAACAAAGTTCTTGTTACATAAATATGACATACTTAAAACCAGATCCAGGTTTGTGAAAAGTAGGCAGGTTCCTTACAGTGCCATGTTCTGCAACTACACAAGTGCTTATGTTGAAGACGTCATCACCTTCACTGTTTAAACAAATGACAGAAATTGATGCCAAAGGTTACTGTCACACAATCTAATATTTTCCCTATTTATTTCCTCTTGTGTACACGTGATATTGACTCCCTTGCAGGCGTATGGTCGATGATCAGAATTGCTCTCCAGTATTATGTCCAGGTGGCTACTCTTTTGAATTTTGGCAGTAAACATAAACGTCAGATCATAGCTGAGCACCAATGTCATCTTACTCAATGATCAGAAAAGTGCTGATCAGAATCAAAACCTTTGCTTCGGTCACTTCTTTACAAATGAGAGATGTGTAGCCAGTCGCCATATCTGACAACATAACTTCAGAAAGAATAATAAAGAATAGAGGGCCGGTCGGGGATAGCAGCCCGACGTCGTAAGGTCCGGCATCACGGGCTTAACGAATTTCATTAAGCCCGCTTGCCCGAGTTAGCGCTGGCTGACGCGTCATATGACGTCAGCCGCGCATGCGCGGATTGGAAGACTTCAACCCGCGCATGCGCGGATGATGTCATCGCGTATTTGCGCGAAACCCGCGCATGTGCGGGCCGGGATGCCCCTCAGCCGCCCCGCGAATGGATACTGCGGGGCGGCGGAAGGACAAATAGTGCGCGGGCATCGGGCCCACTGCCCGCGATCGGTGCCCACCGATCGCGGGCCCATGGCACCCTTGGCACGGCCGTGGTACTGCCGTGCCAATCGGTTATAAAATATGAGTGTTTACGGCCGTTTTTACGAACGGCCAGACCAGGTGTGTTTGCCGTTCGTAAAAACAGCCGTAAAGGGCTGGGAACTCAGCCCATCTATCAGCTGTGAATCGCTGCCGGCCGTAAAAAAATGGCGGCAGCGATTCGTGTCGGGAGTTGGGCGTGGGGGGGGAGAGAATAGTGGGAGGGCGTCGGAACAGCGTGGCCGTAAAATTTTACGAGCCACGCTATTATAGAATAGAACAGTACAGCACAGAACAGGCCCTCCGGCCCTCGATGTTGTGCCGAGCAATGATCACCCTACCTAAACCCACGTAACCCGTATACCCGTAACCCAACAATCCCCCCATTAACCTTACACTACGGGCAATTTAGCATGGCCAATCCACCTAACCCGCACATCTTTAGACTGTGGGAGGAAACCGGAGCACCCGGAGGAAACCCACGCACACACGGGGAGGACGTGCAGACTCCACACAGACAGTGACCCAGCCGGGAATCGAACCTGGGACCCTGGAGCTGTGAAGCATTGATGCTAACCACCATGCTACCGTGAGGCCCGAACCGCACCGTCAATGATTCTCCGCACCGTCGGGAGTGCGGAGAATCTCGCCCAGAGAGAGTTCAGAAGATATTCACAAATATTACATCAATGCCAAGAAGTTATATTTACAAGGGGAGTTTAAAGGAACCAACTCTTTAATTTGAACAGAGAAGGAAATAATGGAAATAGATATGGGACAGATTTCTCCCTGGATTACCTGCAGTAAAATCACAAATGAGCTCTTTCAAATGAGCTTACCATCTTTTGCTACACATGGTACAGAGGAACATTTCCTGCATATGTGTCCTGTACCAAGCAAACACACTTAATCAAAAAGTAATTATTACCAAACTGCATTTTGCAATGTTTGGTTTGTGTATGACTTTTTTATCAGATGGATCACAAGAAATCTGGATAAATTATTTTAATTAGTAGGAAGGCAGAAGTTAAATTATGTGACAAAGAGCAGAAGAGTCATTTTCACAAAAATGCACCATTTGACTAGTGTATGCCATCCCAAATTGGCACAGGAAGATCCCGCTGGCAAGAACAGTTGGAAAATCCTCCCTAATATCTTTGTAAAAAAATGGCCGGGATTCTCCCCGACCCGGCGGGGCGGGGGGTCTCGGCGTGTTGGAGTGGCGTGAACCACTCCGGCGTCGGGCCGCCCCAAAGGTGCGGAAGTCTCCGCACCTTTAGGGGCCAAGCCCTCACATTGAGGCGGAAGAAAAAGAGTGCCCCCACGGCACAGGCCCGCCCACCAATCGGTGGGCCCCGATCGCGTGCCAGGCCACCGTGGGGGCACCCCCCGGGGTCAGATCACCTCGCCCCCCCCCCCCCCAGGACCCCGGCGCCCGCCCGCGCCGCCAATCCCACCGATAAGAGAGGTGGTTTAATCCATGCCGGCGGGAGAGGCTTGTCTGCGACGGGACTTTGACCCATCGCGGGCCGAAGAATCACCGCGGGGGGCCCGCCGATTTCCGGCGGGGGTCGGAGAATCCTGCCCAATGTCTTTATAGCACATCTGAAATCACTAATTCCTTATTTTATAATCAATAGGCGCTATAATATAAAAGATTGTAGTTCAAGGAATGATTTTGAAAGATTTGCAAAAAATAATATTTGCAATCTTATTCCAGTAACTGCAGGGCTACGTCTGAAATTAATGTTTTGCAGCAAAGGCTGTCTTAAGTTACTGGAATTAATGTAATGACAATAGCTTCCATTTGTAGAGGACATGTGCATTCAGAATGTTGATTCCCTATTTCCATGACTTCAGTGGTGGACTGAATTCTGAGTTCTATTCACAGCACATAATATCAATCGCATACAGTTCATTTACACGTATCATCTCCTAGTCTTTTCATCAAAATATTTCATTTCCTATAATCTGCTATTAATGTTCATGGGTTTTTAACAATCTCTTTTCCCTTGTTCATGATCAATATGTCAATATGCAAGCTTTATGTTTTCCATATTCCCTATTTGCAGTCTTTTAGAAACTAAGACAATTTGAGTCATGGAAGTTTACAACTGCCTCTGCATTTTCTAAAAATCTATTTGTTTAGCTCCATTCCTCTGCCGATTGTCAATACCATTTCTTTTTCAAATGTTTATCTGCTTTTCTCTTAAAAGCTATTATGGATTATGCTTCAACTTTGCTTCCATGAAACTTATGTCTTTACAATGTCTGGATATACTCAAAAAATACTTGTAGCCTTTCCAACGACAACTTCTATCACAACACCTTTAACAGAATAAAACGTACTACAATTGTTCACAGGATCATCATGAAACAAAGTTGGACATTGAGCTGCATAAGGCAACATTAGGGCAGCTGGACAAAGGCTTCAGATGTAGGTCTTAATGTGTCTTCAAAGTGGAAACAACGGTAGAGAGGTTTAGAGTTTCAGCAAAGGACTTCCACAGTTTAGGTCCTAGGCAGCTCAAGCTGCGGTCACCAATGAGACAGCAATTTAAATCGTGGATGTTCAAGAGGTAAGATGATCACAGATATTTGGGCCAGAGGAGATTACAGAGAAAGGGAGGGGCAAGGCCATGGAGAGAATATATTCTGTTCTCTCCTCTGGTGCTAGTTTTAAATTTGTGCCTTCCAGTTATTGATTCACCGGCCAATGAGAATTGCTTATTTCATTTACGTAAAGAAAGCACTTCATAATTTTGAGCATTTTTATCAGATCCTTTTCTCTGCTTGAATCAAACAGCACAATTTTGTGCTGGATTTTACACTGAGAGTGGGCTCCTCATATCCTGCATTATTATTTTTGGGCGACAACCCTTTAATTTGGATGGGATGGGGTTAATTAGCATGTATCCCCAGGAGAAAGTACTGTCTCATAGAGCTACTGGCCAATCAGAGGATGAGGCTCTGCACAGCACAGCAGCAGGAGCAGAATCCATTGCTGGTGTTGCACATAAGGCAGGAGGTGGCATTCAGCGATGGGTCTGGACAGTTAGGTAAGTCCAAGATCTCACTGGGGGCAGACTGACAGCCCCCATTAAGGGCTGTGGGGAATGTTGTACATGGCAGGTGAGGGGGGTGGGTGGGCATGTGGAGGTCAAACTGTGGGGAGGAGAACTCTGATTGGCACAATGGTCTCAGGAGAGAGGCACCCTCCTTTTTACTGACCAGCAGCCCACAGGGTTAAACCTGGACTACACATTGGGTCTGGTCCTCTCCCTCTGACCTTTATATTGGAGTGGTAGTGGGATGAAGCCGTTAACTGAATGTTAATTGCCCATTTAAGGGCAATGACTGGCTACACTTAACGGTTCAATTGGCACCTCCCCCTATACCTGTAAAATCAAGATGTGGGTGGGTGGAATGGCAAAAGATCCACTGTCGATGGCACGGCACCCGTATTTACATGCCCACCTACTGGTTTTCCCATTCTGTGGAGGGCCATAAAATTTAACCCTTTGTTTCTCAGTCCTATTATTGTTCTTGTTATCAGCTGAGGAGGTTAATTCTCATGTACAATGGAGGAGAGAAGAAGCTAGAGATTTGTTGTCCCACAATTTCCAAGGTTTTACCTGAGAGAGACTGGATTGCAATCGAGACAAGTAAAGTAGGTTCAGGAAAATTTGGTAGATGTGGCATTCCTCCCTCCTTTCACAATTTCTTCTTCTAACTGAAGGGCATTCATATTTTGGGTGGTGTGAAAGGCGATTGGTTGTTGTTTGCACATCCATTGTACAAATAGGCAGCTGCATGTTGAAAAGTACAGAGGCAGATCTTTCACACTGCTTACTTCCACACCCGGCAACCTCTATGGCTACCTACAAACTCTTTCCCGTGGTAATGGATCCTACTTCCATTAAGGAGCCCTTCCGGCAGGTGCTCAGAGGGGCGGCTGCAGGCTCCATTCATTTCTCTCAGCTCCTTCGTCTCCGTCACATTTGTTCCGATGATGCCACTTTCCAAAAAGGGCTTCAAAAATGTGTTCCTTCTTCCTCAATCGTGATTTCCCACCGACAGTTCTTGACAGGGCCCTCAACAGCGTGCAGCCCATCTCCCGCGTCATTACCCTCGCCTCCTCCCCTCCCTCCCAGAACAAGGATAGAGTCCCCCTCGTTCACATATTTCACCCCACCAGCCTCCATATGCAAAGCATAATCCTCCACCATTTTTGCTAACTCCACCAAACACATCTTCCCTTCACTCCCTCTGTCAGAATTCCACAGAGACCGTTCCCTCTGAGATAATCTAGTCCACTCCTCCACCATACCCAACACCTCTCCCATCACCCATGGCACCTTCCCATGCAATCACAGAAGGTGTAACACCTGCCCCTTTACCTCTTCCATGCTTGATATCCCAGGCCCAAAACACTCATTCCAGGTTAAGCAGCGTTTACTTGCACCACTTTCAATTTGGTCGATTGCATTCGCTGCTCCCAATGTGGTCTCCTCTATATCGGAGAGACCAAACGCAGATTGGGTGATCGCTTTGCTGAGCACTTTCGGTCTGTGGGCATTCAGGATCCTGACCTTCCTGTTGCTTGCAATTTTAACACAAGACCCTGCTACCATGCTCACATGTCTGTCCTTGGCTGCAGTGTTCCAGTGAAGCTCAATGCAAACTGGAGGAACAACATCTCATCTTCCGGTTAGGCATGCTACAGGCTTCCGGTCTCAACATCGAATTCAACAACTTCAGATGATCAGCTCTACCCCACCTCGACCCATTTGTTTTCATCCCATTTCATTTTAACTGTCTTTTACCATTTCTTTCTTTTTTGTCTTTCTTTATATATATTTACCCCCATCTTATCCACCTTTCCTTACCCTTTCTCCCCTTTGCTTCCCCCTTTCCCTCCCCTCACGTCTCCATTTGTCACAGTTTACCCTCTGATGTTAGTTTCTCTGCCGTTTGGCCTTTCATGGGCAGAATTCTCTGCTAATGGGGCTATGTCCCCACGCCCACAAGAAAACGGGTGCAAATCACTCTGGACTTTTCTGGAGAAAGTCCTGAGTGATTCTCCATTTTGCAGTGGGCTAGAAAGGCCCTGGAGTGCTCCTCACAGCTCCGGCTGCCGATTTGGGGCCCTGCACTTCGGCTGCGCGTCTGCGCAACATGAAGGACCCACACCGCGGGCTGACCCCGACAATATAGCCCCCCTCCCCCGAGATCGCGCACACCCGCCGATCGGTGCCCCCCCCGATTGTGGGCCTGGCCTTCCTGGAGGCCCCCTCCGGTGACGGTTCCCTCCGCCCCCCACCAGGGCGGCTGCGGACTCTACGAGCTCCCGCCAGGTGGAAATATGAGTGAACCACACCGGCGGGAACTTGGCCAGTTGTTGGTGGAGAATCGCTGCGGGGGCCTCTTTAAATGGCCCCCAACCGGTGCCGCATCGACCGCGCGCGCGATTGGCAACGATTCTCCAGTTCCCAGAGAATCACAGGAGCGGTGTCGGAACTGATCGCGGGTCTGACGCCCATTCTCCGTTCCCGTGCCGAGCGCGATTGCGGCTCGGAGAATCCCGGCCCTTACCATTTGTTCTCTCTGGGGACTGCCATTAGCACTCTTTCTCCTGGTTTCTATGGCTGTGACTCATCTTTCATTCTCACTCCGCAGTATAAATATTTCCCAATTTCTCTATCTTTTAGTCTTAACAAAGGATCATCTGGACTCAAAAAGATATTTTCTCTCCGTACAGATGCTGCCAGACCTGCTGAGATTTTCCAGCATTTTCTCTTTGGTTTCTACTTCCATTTACACCTTGCCCCGGTGATGGAACCATCAATTCTACGGACACGTGCTTGTAGGATTAGAATAGCGGTTTTAATATACTTACAACAGAGCCAGCCTGTTAGCCGTTGAACTTTCGGTGAACTGGCTGGCTGACCCTGTGGCACGGATCTTTATACAGCAGCTCCAGGGGGAGGAGTTCAGGGCGGAGTCAAGGGGGGAGCCCAGTACAAACTCTCGAGTACGCCCAGAGCTACTCCCCCTGGTGGTCAGGTAGTGCAACTGCACTTACAATATTGAAACATATATATATACTTGGAACAGATTATAATACCGTGTGAATCTCATTCAACACATTCACCCCCTGAGAAAAAAATCGGGTCCGGCGGGGGTGGTGGCTCACAGATTTAGTCTGTCCGGTGGACGAATTGTTTGTTTCGATCTGCAGAGCACCGGGGTTGCAGCCTCTTGCGGTGGCTGGGTGGGTGTTGAGAGCTGGGGTATGATGGCAGACTCCGGGGCGGGTCTCATCCAAACTTCATACACCTCTGGCTCGACCGGAGACTGAGGGCGCTGGGGGTGGGCTGGTGCTGGCGTGTGGAACAGGTGGGGCGAGTTTGCGGAATCGGGGGCGCGAGGGGGCGGCAGCATAGGGAACGGGGTAATGGGTTCATCAGTGGGGGTGGGGGGGGGGCTGGATCCAGCGGGTGCCAGGTCCCGAAGGGATACTATGTCCTGGCGGCCGTCCGGGAACTCCACGAATGCGTACTGTGGGTTGAAATGGAGGAGGCGCACCTTTTCAACAAGGGGGTCAGTTTTGTGCCCCCTGACGTGCTTCCTCAGGAGAACCGGGCCTGGTGTCCTCAGCCATGCCGGAAGTGAGACTCCCGTGGTAGTGCCCCTTGAAAAAACGAAGAGCTGCTCGTGAGGGGTTTGATTTGTCACTGTACAGAGGAGGGATCTATTTGCGTGGAGCGCGTCTGGGAGGACTTCTTGCCATTGGGAGACTTGGAATTTTCTAGACCGGAGGGTCAGTAGGACGGTCTTCCAGACCGTCGCGTTCTCCCTCTCCACCTGCCCGTTCCCCCTGGGGTTGTAGCTGGTAGTCCTGCTCGAGGCGATGCCCTTGTCGAGCAGGTACCGACGCAGCTCATCGCTCATAAAGGACGAACCGCAGCCGCTGTGCATGTAGCTGGGGAAACCAAACAGGGTGAAGACACTATGCAGGGCCCTAATGACTGTGTGGGAGGTCATGTCGGGGCACGGAATGGCAAAAGGGAATCGGGAGAATTCATCGATGATGTTGAGGAAATAAATGTTCTTGTTAGTGGAGGGGAGTGGCCCTTTGAAATCGATCGCAAGGCGTTCAAAGGGCCTAGAAGCCTTGACCAGGTGGGCCCTGTCTGGTCTATAGAAGTGCGGTTTGCACTCTGCACAGATCGGGCAATCCCTGGTGACCGCTTTTACTTCCTCGTTGGAGAAAGGCAGGTTTCGGGCTCTGATGTAGACGGCGAGCCGTCTGACCCCTGGATGGCAGAGGTCAACGTGGATGGCTTTCAGACGGCTGATCTGCGCGCTGGCGCTTGTCCCGCGGGATAGGGCATCCGGGGGCTCGTTGAGCTTCCCCGGTCGATATTTAATATCGTAACTATAGGTGGAGAGTTCGATCCTCCACCAAAGGATTTTATCATTTTTTATTTTGCCCGTTGCGAGTTGTCAAACATAAAGGCAACCGATCGTTGGTCGGTGATGAGGGTGAACCTCCTACCTGCGAGGTAGTGCCTCCAGTGACGAACAACCTCCATGATGGCTTGTGCTTCCTTCTCGACTGAGGAGTGTCGGAGTTCTGAAGCGGATAGGGTACGGGAGAAAAATGCAACGGGCCTCCCTGCCTGATTTAAAGTGGCTGCTAGAGTTACCTCTGAGGCGTCGCTCTCAACCTGAAAGGGAGTGGGTTCATCCACCGCCCGCATGACTGCTTTGGCGATAGCCTCCTTGATGCAGCTGAAGGCCTGGCGCGCCTCAGCAGACAGGGGAAACTGTGTGGCCTTAAAGAGTGAGCTGGCTTTGTCCGCATATTGAGGGACCCACTGGGCGTACTATGAAAAGAACCCCTAGCACCGTTTGAGGGCCTTGGGGCAATGAGGGAGGGGGGCCCAGGACTCCATTCTCCACGACGTAGCCGAGGATAGCCAGTCTGTTTGTGCGGAAAACGCATTTCTCCTTGTTATAAGTGAGGTTTAATTTCTGTGCCGCTTGGAGAAAACGGTGGAGGTTAGCGTCGTGGTCCTGCTGGTCATAGCCGCAGATGGTAACATTGTCCAGATACGGAAACGTGGCCCGCAGCCCGTACTGGTCCACCATTCGGTCCATTGCTCGTTGGAACACCGAAACCCCGTTAGTGACGCCGAAGGGAACCCAGAGGAAATGGAAGAGGCGGCCATCGGCCTCGAATGCCGTGTAGTGGTGGTCCTCCGGGCTGATTGGGAGCTGGTGGTATGTAGACTTCAGCTCCACCGTGGAAAATAGCCGATATTGGGCGATCTGGTTAACCATGTCTGCAATTCTGGGGAGGGGATACGCGTCTAGGAGCGTAAAGCGATTTATGGTCTGACTATAGTCGATGACCATGCGAAAGTTTTCCCCGGTCTTGACGACCACCACCTGAGCTCTCCAGGGACTATTACTGGCCTCTATGATCCCCTCACTGAGCAGACGTCGGACCTCCGATCGGATAAAGACCCTATCCTGTAGGCTGTATCGCCTGCTGTGAGTAGCTACTGGTTTGCAATCTGGAGTGAGATTGGCGAAGAGAGGAGGGGGGGGAGATGCGCAGCGTGGCTAGGCTGCAGATAGTGAGTGGGGGCAGGGGCCCGCAGAAGCTGAGGGTGAGGCTCTTGAGGTTGCACTAGAAATCCAGGCCTAATAAGAGTGGCGTGCAGAGGTCGGGCAGGACATAAAGTTTAAATTTTGAATAACTAGCGCCTCGAATTGTGAGCGTAGCGACGGTGCGTCCTTGGATTTGGACTGAGTGGGAGCCCGAAGCGAGTGCGATAGTTTGGCTCACAGGAAAAATAGGAAGCGAACAGCGTCTTACCAGCTCTGGGTGTATGAAGCTCTTGGTGCTCCCGGAGTCAAAGAGGCATAGCGTGCTGTACCCGTTGATCTGGACCTCCGCCATCAAACTTCATAGGTGCTTGGAGCGGGATTGATCTAGGGTGACCGCGTTGAGTTGCGGGCCGTGTGATGAGTGCCCGGGAATGTCGTAGTCTTCCGAGTGGGCGTCCGGTCGAGTAGATGCCGGTACGTTCTGGCGAGCTTGATGCAGGATCGCTGCGCTGAGTTGCGGGCCGCGTGATGAGTGCCCGGGGAAGTCGTAGTCTTAAGATGAGCTTTCTGAGCACGGAGATGCAGATGGAACCCGTGGATCGCACGTGGTGAGCGGCGAGGAAGATGGCGTCCAAGATGGCGGCCCCCATGGATCGCACGTGGCGGGAGGGGGCGGAGTCGGGGCATAGGCTGCAGCGTTTTGGGCCCCGCGGGCCCGCTGGTGTTGGGAGCGATTTGTTCTCTCTACTGAGGAGTTCGAAACTGGGGCCCTTTTCGGGAGGCACACTCTGGCATAATGGCCTTTCTTCCCGCAGCTGTTGCAGGTCGCGGATCGGGCTGGGCAGTGCTGCCGCGGGTGCTGGCTTTGGCCACAGAAATGACAGGCTGGGGCAGCTGAGTAGCTAGCTGGGGCAGCTGAGTAGCTGGCTGGGGCAGCAGAGTAACTGGCTTTGGCAGCGCGGTAGCTGGGGGGCCGTGCGGCACAGGCCTGGGGGGATTGTTGATCGGGGGTCCACGATGAGGTCGCGGGGTCCGCGGGAAACGAGGTGAGGCTGCGGAAGGAGACTTCCATAGTGGTAGCAGCCTCCACAGTAGTGTCTAAGTCCTGGGCCCCCTTTTCTAGCAGTCTTTGGCACACATAGTTAGATCTAAGGCCCGCTACGAAAACGTCCCGCACAGCAAGCTCCCTATGTTCAGCCGCGGTAACGACTTGATAATTACAGTCATTGGAAAGATTGTTCAGTTCCCGTACAAATTCGGATAGCGTTTCTGTAGGCTGCTGACGGTGAGTTGTAAACACGTGGTGTGCATAAACCTCGTTAATGGGCCTAACGTACATTTTGTCCAATATCGCCAGTGCTGCGGTGTAAGAACCGGCCGGATTCAGCTGTGTGGAGATTCTGTGGCTTACCCTCACGTGAAGTAGGCTGAGGTTTTGTTCCTCCGTTGTTCCAGCGGTGCTGGCGTCTGCCAGGTAGGCCTTAAAATATCTCAGCCAGTGGGAAAAAATTTCTTTGGCCTCTGCATCCTGCGGGTCGATTTCTAAGGCTTGAGGGCTGCTTCCATAATTTCTTCGACTGTTTCCTGAGTATATTAAATTGTTGGAACCGACAATTCTACAGACACGTGCTTGTAGGATTAGGATAGCGGTTTTAATATACTTTCAACAGAGCCGGCCTGTTAGCCGTTGAACTTTCGGTGAACTGGCTGGCTGACCCTGTGGCACGGATCTTTATACAGCAGCTCCAGGGGGAGGTGTTCAGGGCGGAGCCGAGGGGGGAGCCCAGTACAAACTCTGGAGAACTCCCAGAGCTACTCTCCCTGGTGGCCAGGTAGTGCAACTGCATTTACAATATTGAAACATATATATATACTTGGAACAGATTATAATACCGTGTGAATCTCATTCACCACACCAGGAATGAAAATAAGAACATTGAGGCCACTTCCTCCTGAGTCAGGTTTTGCAGAGTTAGGATTTTTCCAAATTTTTGGCTCTGAGTCACTCCAACATCTCCAGCATCTGTCCTTGGAAATAATTCCAAACAATTATAAATTTGAATAAATCAAAACAGGCAGCTATTTTACACTGATTAATTAGTGATATTAGAAGGTAAATGGAATTATTTACATTTGAAAACACCCAAATTTAAAATGGAGGGCCAAGGGATAATTCAATAATTAATATCACAAGCATATTGCAGTTTAATTTGGAGTCATGCTATTTGTAATTGTTAAGAGTGACACTAGAGTGAAAAAAGGTACTAAAATTGGAAACCAGTAAATCCAATTATCATTAACTGACTGTGTCAATTTTTGTAGAGTTGTTGTCAATACAATTGAATTACTTTGCTATTAAACTGATTGCATCAGAAACATTATCCTGGGGGTTTCTGACCAGGATATCCTCCCAATTTTATTAGATTGCAAAAAAAGTGCCTGTTGATTGTGTAGGGAAAATGTATCCTTCATATCCATTCATAAATTACAGTGGGTCTTTATCTGTGATCCATTGATTAATGAAAGCTTTATAATCTCCACAATAGATTCAATTACCAGCTGCGATGACATACAATATCGACTTCTAACTGAGAATTCTACAGGAATATAATTAATAGACTGTGTTCTTCTTTGACGAACAGTACTGATATTGAAAAAGCAATATTTATTTTAAAATGATAATCTAAGCAATCACAAACTACTGCTAATAGCTGCTGACGTAAAAAAGACCTAGGGCAAGATTCTCCGTTTGGGATACAGGTTTGTTCTCCCACCGGAGCTGAATTGAACCTGATTTTGTGCTCACATTGGGATTGCAGATCAGGAAGTGATTTCCAATCCTTAGCCATGCAAAATTCTGCATGGCGAATCATTGTGAGGGATGTACTGGGGAATCCCACTATCGGGCCGCCATTTTGAAGAGAGTTAAGTGCTTTCTGTTAGTTTCATTGCTGACTACTCAAAGTCACTGAAGCATGAAGGGAGATGAATGGAAAGCACTTAACTCAGGAGCTGTCAATCAAAATTTGGTGTTGATAAACATAGCAGTTAGTTTTGCAGTTGTCTACTTCAAAATCAAAGGGAAATGAATGAATGGCTTACAGGTCAAGGATCTGAGGGGGCTTATACCCAGCTGACTGGTTTTCTCTTTCCACAAATTGACATGTGCTGCTTCCATTGCCTGAGACAGCAGGTCGATTGCACAGGTGAGTATTTAAGCAGTGATTATTTTCTCTGCCTCTGTCTGGGCTGCTTTTTAGCTTCTAGACAGGGGTCTCTCTTCTGGGGGCTACCAAACAGGGGTTTCCCTTCTGAGGTGGTCTACCCAGGGGTGAGGGGTCTCTTTAATTACTGAATCTCTGGTGGGAGGGCAGTGGAGGAGGGTCCGATGGGTGTAGGGCGGGCAGGATGAATTATATGGGGGAGGGTGACCCTCGGATGGAATTTGGTGGCAACTCCCTGAAAGAGTTATCCCCTTCGTCTATCACGAGGTCCACAGCATCAAGTACACGCTCGTTAATACCTGCAACAATTCTCGCCCATGTGGTTCTTGGTCTAGAGGACCAGATTATCACAAAGACCCGGAGAATATGCTGCCCAGTCTGGTAAAACACCCATTTGCATCCTCCCATTGGCATGGGCGCCAACCTTGATCCTGGTGCCTGCTGGTGACAGGAGCATTGGAAACCTAGCCTGTTTATTCCCCCCTGAGGCTGGTTTCTCCTCTGCATCGGGAACGCTGCTGCTGGTAATTTCATAGAATTTACAGTGCAGAAGGAGGCTCTTCAGCCCATCGAGTTTGCACCGGCTCTTGGAAAGAGCATCCTACCCAAGGTCAACACCTCCACCCTACCTGCATAACCCAGTAACCCCACCCAACACTAAGGGCAATTTTGGACACTAAGAACAATTTAGCATGGCCAATCCACTTAACCTGCATATCTTTGGACTGTGGGAGGAAACCGGAACACCCAGAGGAAACCCACGCAGACACGGGGAGAACGTGTAGACACCGCACAGACAGTGACCCAGGCTGGGAATCGAACCTGGGACCCTGGAGCTGTGAAGCAATTGTGCTAACCACTATGCTACCATGCTGCCACAACTCAGAATCCAGCCCCTAATCTATGCTCTGAGAGCTCAGACCAGGGGCGAAATTCTCCGACCCCACGCAGGGTCGGTGAATCGGCCGGCGGCGGCGTTATTCCCGCTCCCGCCATGTTAGGAATTATCCGACCCGCCATAAAACGGCGTTGTTCAAATCCTGCCGGCTGCCAAGGAGAACAGCTGGCGCCGGTGGGATGTCATGTTATTTTTAGGGTGAATAATTCTCCGGCCCGGATGGGCCGAAGTCCCGCCGACGTGGCCACGGGTCACGTCGGCGAAAATCAAAGTAGGTTTATAACGGCGTCAACCATTGATGATGGTTGACGCCGTTCAATAACCTACATCGAGTGCACGGGGGGGGGGGGGGGGTGTGGGTAGCGGCGTTGGAGAGGGGTGGAGAGGGGTGGGAGGCGTGGGGATGGGGGGTAGCGGCATTGGAGAGGGGTTGGGAGGGGTGGGGAGGGGGGGTAGCGGCGTTGGAGAGGGGTTGGGAGGGGTGGGGAGGGGGGGTCGCGGCGTTGGAGAGGGGTGGGGAGGGGGGGGTCGCGCTGTTGGAGAGGGGTTGGGAGGGGTGGGCAGGGGGGGTTGAGAGGGGTGGGAAGGGGGGGTCGCGGCGTTGGAGAGGGGTGGGGGGTAGCGGCGTTGGAGAGGGGTGGGGGGTAGCGGCGTTGGAGGGGGGTAGGGGTGGGGAGGGGGGGGTAGCGGCGTTGGAGAGGGGTTGGGAGGGGTGGGGAGGGGGCGTCGCGGCGTTGGAGGGGGGTGGGGGGGTAGCGGCGCTGGAGGAGGGTAGCGGCGCTGGAAGGGGGTAGCGGCGCTGGAGGGTGGAAGGGGGCAGTAGCGGCGTTGGAGGGGGAAGGGGGGAAGGAGGGGTAGCGGCGTTGGAAGGGGGGGTAGCGGCGTTGGAGGGGGAAGGGGGGTAGCGGCGTTGGAGGGGGAAGGGGGAAGGGGGTAGGGGTAGGGGTGGGGGGTAGGGGTAGGGGTGGGGGTGGTGGGGGGGTAGCGGCGTTGGAGGGGGTAGGGGTGGGGGAGGGGGGTAGGGGTGGGGGGGGTAGGGGTGGGGGTGGGGGGGGTAGGGGTGGGGGGGTAGGGGTGGGGGGTAGGGGTGGGGGTGGGGGGGGTAGGGGTGGGGGTGGGGGGTAGGGGTAGATGTAGGGGGCTAGGGGTAGGGGGTTGTGGTAGGGGGCAGCGGAGTGCAGAGGGGGGGGGCAACAGTGCATTGGCCCCGGGCATCCATTGGATGGGGGTATCAGCAGACCTGCCTCAAAGCTCCCTTTCCTTCCATCTGCCTTGTCTTTGTTTGAGAGAGAGAGAGAGAGAGGGAGATTGTGGGGACAGACAGAGAGAGAGAGACAGAGAGAGGGAGTCCCGTCCATCCTCTGGCTGAGAGCAGGGCTTTGGTGAGTATATTGCAATCTGCCTAAACCCAGGAATATTGCCTGGTTAGAATGCAGAGGGAAATGCTGGGATCCCGGGGTGGGAGATGTGTCTGGATTTGTCTATTTCAGCGTCAGCCTCTGCGATTTCAGGTCAGTTTCACAACAACAGGAAAAACACGCGGAGGAAGATGGAAAAACTTTTGGCAAAGTTTCTGGGTTCTGCCTTTATAATTCACAGCGCAGAAAGGGTTCTGCGCTGTGAATTATCAAGGCACCTTTTCTAATCCTGGGGAGAAACAACCTTTTGAAGAGTCTGAGGAAATAAGCAGGAATTTGGATTAATTCTGCCTCCCCACCCCCTGGGCCTCTTTCTCCTCCCTCCCCCTTTCTCCTCCCTCCCCCTTTCTCCCCCCACCCCCCCACCCCTACCCCCCCCACCCCCTCCCCCCCAACCCGACCCCCCCTCCCCCCCACCCCGAGACCTCCCTACCCCCTACCCCCCCACCCCTACCCCCCCCTACCCCCCTCCAACGCCGCTACCCCCCACCCCTACTCCCCCCCCCCCCCCCACGCGTACAGCGTCACTCCGCTGCTGGCCCTTTCAGGGCGGGAGATTTAGGGCCTAAAATCAGGCCAGCATCGGGCCATGACGCCAAGTGTGGGAGAAGCCCGCTCAAATGTCAGAAGTAATGTCCTTTTAGTCAAGTTAGCTATCCTAAATCCCATTTGATTACTTATTACTGCTATGTCCTAAAAATACATTTTTAATGGTCAATAATGATTACTCAGTCCTATAATTCATCTCAATCCTTAATAAAATAACTTATATAAAACTACTCTAGTGGCATGCTAACGATTCATTTTTAAGAGGTGAGTCATGGGGAATTGTCCAGAAAATCCTGTGGTGGGGGTGGGTGCAATTGCATTAGGCGTGGCGTCCAGCACCGGACCTCGCTATTGACCCACCTGCTCAAAATGGCGGCCGAATCGTGGGATTCACTGGGAATCACTGGGAATCCCTTGCAATCCCCACCACACATAAATTTGCATGGCAAGGGTTATGAATCGATTCTGGATTTGCGCTTAAGTGTGATTGCAAATCAGTGTTGATTCATCTCCGGCGGGAGTCTCCCAAATGGAGAATCCTGCCCCAGATGTTTACATTGTATTTTAAAAAATCCTTCTGCTTATCAAATAACAAAAATGCACTTTCCCAGAATTTTCCTGCATCTTTTTCTGATCTTAAAAAACAAAAAAGGCCATATTTTTATACCACTGTTTTCACATCCTGGGGCATAAAATTGGGCAACTCACTTCACTGGTAGGTACATCGGGGTCGAAGCAAAAGGTGTATGTCTCCCATCAAGGGACTAAGTCCCATGCTGGTGGTGTGAACATGGAGTGTTTCCTGTTGTGGAGGTTGCTGGGAAAACTGGTCACATCCTCTGGCCCGAACTCATTAATTATGTAACTGGGTGTTTTGTGCCGTAGTCTGTGGTGGGTGAGACCTGATAAGACGTGCTCTACCATCGTACCATGATTGAAGGATGAAGAGGGACCTCCTGAAGATGCAAATCGATCTCCAGGAGCACTCTCAGACTCGAAGATGGACCTCATCAATGACAATAATTCTGGAAGATCCATTTATTGATGCTCTCCCACCCACTGCTATGGTGTTCTTGGGTCCAGAGTTTCTGGTGTCCTCCATTCCAAACTCTGAAAGAATTTGCATGGTGAGTCCTGACTTCAGTACACCACGTTGTTCCATACATGTTATGTACCAGTTACGATCCCAGTTGATGTTACAACTGGATGAGAGGATCCCAGAATGCAACCCCGGCTAAAAAGACCGTGGGCGGGATTCTCCCCTACCCGGCGGGGCAGGCGGTCCAGGTGCCGAGGAGTGGCGTGAACCATTCCGGCGTCGGGCCATCCCAAAGGTGCGGAATCCTCTGCACCTTCAGGGGCTAGGCCGGCGGCGGAGTGGTTTGTGCCCCGCAGGCCGGCACGGAAGGGGCTTGGCGCCACGCAAACCGGCGCTGAAGGGCCTCCGCCGGCCGGCGTGAGTTGGCACATGTGCGGGAACGTCAGCATGTGCTGGCATCATCCCAGCGCATGCGGAGGGGTGGTTCATCTCACCGTTGGCCATGGCGGGTTTTCACACCAGCCAATGCGGAGGAATAGAGTGCCCCCACGGCACAGAGCCGCCCAGCCGCCCATGGATCGATGGGTCCCGATCACGGGTCAGGCCACCGTGGGGGCACCTCCCGGAGCCAGATCACCCCCGTGCCCCCCCCCCCCCCCCCCCCCCCATCGCCCGAGGACCCCGGAGGGCACCCATGCAGCCAGGTCCCACCGGTAAGTACCTCGTCTAATTTACGCCTGCGGACCGGCTGAAAACGGGCGGCCACTCGGCCCATCGCAGGCCAGAGAATCACCGGGGGGGGGGGGGGGGGGTGTGGCGTGCCAGTGGCCACTGACCGGTGCCGCGTGATTCCCGCCCCCACCAAATCCCCGGTGCCGGAGAATTCGGCAGCTGGCGAGGGCGGATTCATGGCGGGGGGTTTGAGAACATTGGATCATTAAAAAATTCTCCTTTACTCCCTCCTTATCTTAACAAATACACACAGATTTAAACAGTAACATGGATTACAATGTACATTGAACTGCAATGGTCTCATTAACACACAAAGCCCCTTTTAAGTTCAAAAGATGACATGTGGTCAAACACGCGCATTCTGTTGAGAACCCAAGTTAGTGTCTGTGGATTTCGCCTCAGAATTCCTCCAGATGATTGTCTTGTGAAAGTTCCCAAACTCCACTCCCAAAAACATGCTTTAAAATCTTCTCCTATAACAATGCTTTCTCTCAGTAGTTTGTATTCCAAAATACAGACAAGCTTTTCCAAAGGACACTTTTATCAAAGCCACTGCACCACATTTAACAGTGAATCCAGTCCAGGATGTTATACCAACCCCTTTGGATTTATTTGTCTTGACTATTGTGCATACTTCTCACTAATGCTTTAAGTCTCGATTACCAGATTATATTAAAATTGAATCAGACATTTGATTTACCTTTGAAGGCTACTGTTCACTTTGATTACAATTGTCTCTTTAACTCAGAACACTTTGTTTTGTCTTCATTGAAGTCTTCTGAATAATATCTTGATCTCTGCTCACTTCATTCTAAACTTCATGGACACTTCTTTTAGTTTCGTGAACTAGTTGGACTTTAGCTTTCCACCATCTGTTTCCTTATCCATTACTCCATAGTATGACTTTTCTTCCAGCAAGGCTGGGAGAGATGTTCCCTCTTTAGCCTTCTGAAACCAACTGCTTCTCACAAAGCAGAGAGAGCTGTCTTCTGTCTCACTATCTAGTTCTAACTGCTATTAAATTAGTTAAACTGGCACTTGAAAGCCTCTCTACCTTAAAAGACACCAGTTGCTAAGCAATGCCTACATGTTCATACCTTTTATTTATTCTTCACATGGTAGCTCTCTCTAAGCACATTAGAAACACAGTTGAAACTTAACCTCATACATATAAACACCTTTTCCAGCATGAATCTAACTATAGGTTTTACCTTTTCAGGCACAGAAACATTAAACACACTTAAAACTATACCTTATTTCTATTTTTTACCAATATAAATTGTATCCCTTTAAACTACCTTTATTTTCTTAACACTGGCATATTTTACTAATGGCATCAGGCAGAAAATCGAGCGTGGGGGCAAGATTCCAGTTGGACCTTCACCTACATCCCATTAGTGGAATGCAAATGAATTTCACATTGGCCTCCAGCAGGTTTCCTTGTCTGCCATGACAGGCATCAGTGAAAGATCCCGTGGGAAATACACAGCAATTTGAAACGAATTTTTGGACCTCCTGGCAAATTTGAACCCACCCCTCCCCGTTCCCTCCACCCTACCACTACCATTCGGCCAGCGGGGGTATGGAAGAATTCTACTAAAAGTGTTTAAATTTCCAATGCAATTTGGTATTTCTCAGTATCTGCTCACGAAGTGACTGTGTTGTAAGGAATTGGCAAAATCCTTGGGCGAGATTCTCCGCACTCCCGACGGTGCGGAGAATAGCGTGGCTCATAAAATTTTACGGCCACGCTGTTCCGACGCCCTCCCGCTATTCTCTCCCCCCCCCCCCCCCTCCCAACTCCCGACACGAATCGCTGCCGCCGTTTTTTTACGGCCGGCAGCGATTCTCAGCTGATAGATGGGCTGAGTTCCCAGCCCTTTACGGCTGTTTTTACGAACGGCAAACACACCTGGTCTGGCCGTTCGTAAAACGGCCGTAAACACTCGCATTTTATAACCATGGCACCGATTGGCACGGCAGTACCACGGCCGTGCCAAGGGTGCCATGGGCCCGCGATCGGTGGGCACCGATCGCGGGCAGCGGGCCCGATGCCCGCGCACTATTTCTCCTTCCGCCGCCCCGTAGTATCCATTCGCGGGGCGGCTGAGGGGCAACCCGGCCCGCGCATGCGCGGGTTTCGCGCAAATACGCGATGACGTCATCCGCGCATGCGCGGGTTGGAGTCTTCCAATCCGCGCATGCGCGGTTGACGTCATATGACGCGTCAGCCGGCGCTAACTCCGGCAAGCGGGCTTAACGAAACTCGTTAAGCCCGTGATGTCGGAGCTTACGGCGTCGGGCTGCTAGCCCCGACCGGGGACCAGAATCGGTTCCCGGTCGGGGAGGGGGGGGCTGGCGTCAAACCCGCCCGGGTTTGACGCCAGCCTTACGATTTCTCCCCATATGGGAGAATCTCGCCCCTTGACTCTTCCGTGTTTTTCTTTTCAATACTTGTCCCTGTAACATTGTAGTTTTGTTTTAAACCTGCAGACTTCAGTCAAACTGCAAACACCCCTAGTCTAATGTACTAGCCAGATCCCCGCTTGATAATCTGTGGCACAACCCTTGATGGTAATTTGATAGCCTTGGCAAGCAGCCAATCGATGTCTGAGATTCTGGGATTTTTTTGTTTTCGTTTGGGATATTGATCAAGCTTGCCAGAGAGTTGCTGGAAATTCTGAAACAGCCAGGCATGCTCCATTTTGTTCTCAGTTCTGTGGTGGCTTGGAAAGCAGCACACAGCAAGACCAATTCTCACTATCAGGTTTCTGCTTGGCAACTTGAACGCTTCCAGCCAGCCTGGGGAAGTAACCTCTGCCTTAAATGTCTCCGTAAGAAGTCTTACAACACCAGGTTAAAGTCCAACAGGTTTGTTTCAAACACGAGCTTTCGGAGCACGGCTCCTTCTTCAGGTGAATGGAAAGGCTTGTTCCAGAAATGTTTATATAGACACAGTCAGAGATGCCCCGGAATGCGAGCACCTGCAGGCAATCAAATCATCAAAGATGCAGAGAGAGAGGTAACTCCAGGTTAAAGAGGTGTGAATTGTCCCAAGCCAGTTCAGTCGGTAGGCCTCTGCAAGTCCAGGCTTGTTGGTGGGGGCCGAATGTAATGCGACATGAATCCCAGATCCCGGTTGAGTCCGCATTCATGCGTGCGGAACTTAGCTATAAGTTTTTGCTCAGCAATTTTGCGTTGTCGCGTCTCCTGAAGGCCTCCTTGTAGAATGCTGACCCGGAGATCAGCATTCTACAAGGAGGCCTTCAGGAGACGCGACAACGCAAAATTGCTGAGCAAAAACTTATAGCTAAGTTCCGCACGCATGAATGCGGACTCAACCGGGATCTGGGATTCATGTCGCATTACATTCGGCCCCCACCAACAAGCCTGGACTTGCAGAGGCCTACCGACTGAACTGGCTTGGGACAATTCACACCTCTTTAACCTGGAGTTACCTCTCTCTCTGCATCTTTGATGATTTGATTGCCTGCAGGTGCTCGCATTCCGGGGCATCTCTGACTGTGTCTATATAAACATTTCTGGAACAAGCCTTTCCATTCACCTGAAGAAGGAGCCGTGCTCCGAAAGCTCGTGTTTGAAACAAACCTGTTGGACTTTAACCTGGTGTTGTAAGACTTCTTACTGTGCTCACCCCAGTCCAACGCCGGCATCTCCACATCTTAAATGTCTCCAGCCAGGTTGGTGAAAGTGTAAAACTCTGTTTGAAAGGCCTGTCCATTTACATGTCTCCACTTGTCCTGTGAAAGTGACCAATGAGAGGAAGGAGCTGTGGGCAAATATACATTTCTACCCAGATTGAGAACTTGAAGCTAGTGCTCCAAATTCTCTCTCCCCTGTTGGATCCTTCCTCAGGGTTCAGTGAAAGCAGAGGGGCTGGTTAAAAGCCCACTTAAAACCACCCTGCTGGGAACTGTAGTTTCAACTCAGTGAAGCTGATAGTGCATCTGATGGATGCAGATTAGACTTGCACAGACCTCAGAGGGGAATTCTCCGTGTGAAGACCCTGATTGTTAAAAGTGGAAGTGACTTACTTGAGAGCATTCTACAACCTACAGGTACTAATTGAAGACCACCATTAGAAGATTGCGGGCTACAAAGACCATTACCTCAGCAGCAAAGAATTATCTCATGCTTTTTAATCACTGTTATTTTCAATCCTTTCCCAACTTCACTGTATGTTTGTCTTGTGTGTGTCGAGGTGGAGGGTGGGATGAAATTTGTGTATTAGTTAGATTTGAAAACCATTATACTATTCTTACCACTATATGTTTATATTTTTTCTTGTAACAAATAAAGCAATCTTTTAATCTCTTACTTATAAATTCGGTGTCTATAACTCATTGAAGCAGTCAAGGGTTAAGAATCTCAGGAAAATACACAAATTATTGGTTAATTTACTTGCGTTGGGACTCCAGGGTCTACCAGGCTGGCATTTGACCACAAACTTGCCGAGGGTGTCGTGACAATGCACGTATTTGCCACACGTTAAAATGAGGAACTGTTGTGTGAGAGAAATATAAGATGCAGCTGTTGTTCGGATCAGCCGATACTGGTGGAAAGGAGGATTTCTTGAGCCTGTAGGTTTCTGAAAGTTTTACCAGAGATGTTTTTCTTAATGTGGGAATTACTAAACAATCATGCTAACTAATGGCTTGTAGATGACAAGACCTTTCCCCTACTTCCTGGATTAAAAACCATTGTTATGGGCCAGGGTCAATGGAGTGGGTCAGTACTCTCCGTGTGGCGTTGTTTTCTTCTTGGCTATTTGACAGGTTTCTGTCATCCAATGTATCAATGGTCTGCCATGGCATCATGGTATTGGATTCTTCTACCATGGGTAGAGTCGTATTGAACTTTTCAACCATGTTTGTTATGGGCCAGGGTTTTGAGAACCCCAAAGTGTATCATGGAGTTCACCTGACCCACAACTTTTAATAGATTGTGAAATGGGGAGTATACAGCCCACTCTACAGATGTGGTACAGCAGAAATGGAAAAGTAATCTTTAAAGCAAAACAATATTTATTCTATGGACTCAAGTTAATCTTTTTGAAACATACAATGAACATCTTAGCAACCATCAATTCAAATACAACTCCCAAAGAATAAAACACTAAGTAATCCTTAATAACTTCCCAAACAGCATTAGGAAGACAGAAGAAAAACCTTTTAACAGAAGCACATTAGGTTTACATTCACTCCTGAGAACATTTATAATTCTGAATTCACCAAATGATCAAGATACAGTATTTCATGGCAGAGAGATCAACAACACACCTGCTCTGTCTTGCTTCAGCTCCAACACTGAAAATGAAACTAAAACACTGCATGCAGCAAACAGCCTAAAACGAAAGTAAAAAGCTGACAGACAGCCTTGCTCCACCCACACTCAGACATCACTGATAAACACCCATTTCTTAAAGGTACATTTCTTAAACAACTTCAAGATTGTTTCATTTTTCACCTTTCCACTATCCTTTCAGAAATGCACACAGTAAATATACTTTTTCGTTTAAAAAAACAACACATGCAAACAGGTATGCTAATGTCATCCATTTTTTTTCTTCTTCCTCCAACTGGAATGCTTCTTGATTGACAGTCTCTTTGAACAAGAGGTTTCTGCGTGATACGTCCATTTCTCTACGCCTTGGCATTTCTTTTTAAAGTCAGATACTTTAGTTCAATTTGACCACAGAGTCCCTTGAAATTCTCCAACCCATGAGCATAGTTATCACAGCTTTCAGGCAGTCAAATGCCAGTTTAAATTCCGCTGTCCATTGAAATTTTCGACGTTTCTTCAGCAAGTCCATCAGTGGAGCAATCACGCTACAAAACTTTTGCACAAATGTTCGATCAAATCCACTCATGCCAAGACATCGCAATGTTTCCCTTTATCTCAAGGGTATTGAAAACTCCTCAATACTGTTGGTTTCACAACTCGTGTGACCATTCGATCCTGTCAGTACACTCTCCCCCGCCCACCACCACCCCACAAACGCCGGTACTCTCTCCCCCCCACCACCCCACAAACGGCGGTACTCTCTCCCCCCCCCACAAACACCGGTACTCTCTCCCCCCCCCACAAACGCCGGTACTCTCTCCCCCCCCCCCACCACCCCACAAACGCCGGTACTCTCTCCCCCCCCACCACCACCACCCCACAAACGCCGGTACTCACTCCCCCCCCCCACACACACACACAAATGCTGGTACTCTCCCCCCCCCCACACAAACGCCGGGACGCGCCACTTCCGCAGCGGGTGAAACTGACGCGTATAGCGTCAGTCCGCTGCTGGCCCTTTCGGAAACGGAGATTTAGGGCCTAAAAGCAGGCCGCGACGTCGGAGTCACCGGCGCCGCTTTTGCCCGCCGGAAATGGGCGTCACGTAGGTCCGCGGTGAATTTCGCCCCTTGTCTGCTACCCGTTTCATCACATTTTGTGCAACTTTTAAATGTTGTCCAGCCAATTCACCTCCTCCATTTAATCGTTCCTAAAATTTGACACGTAATCCAATAATGTAATTTCCGATTTCTCACTCACCAATTTTTCCTTAATCAATTTAAGTGGTCCTCTTACCTCATGACCAAAATTAGTTCAAAAGGACTAAATTTGGTTGACTCATTAGGAGCATCCCAAATTAGAATCATTAAAACCGCCTCCTTTTTCTCTCCGTCCCTTTCAAAGTACCTTTTAAGCATATTCACATGACACACTCGGGGATTCTTCCTTCTATCTGGTGTTTTTACCACATAATTCACCTCACTTAATTTCCTTTCAATCGGTTAAGGTCCACAAAACCTAACTTTCAAAGGTTCACCTACCACTGGTAACAATACTAAAACTTTATCTCCACTGGCAAAACTACGAACGTTGGATTTCTTGTCCGCTACCCGTTTCATCACATTTTGTGCAACTTTTAAATGTTGTCCAGCCAATTCACCTGCTCTATTTAATCGTTCCTAAAATTTGACACATAATCCAATAATGTAATTTCCGATTTCTCACTCACCAATTTTTCCTTAATCAATTTAAGTGGTCCTCTTACCTCATGACCAAAATTAGTTCAAAAGGACTAAATTTGGTTGACTCATTAGGAGCATCCTGAATTGCAAACAGAACAAATGGAATTCCTTTATCCCAATCCTCTGGATAATCTTGACAATAAACCCTCAACTTTTTCTTCAATGTCTGATGCCACCTTTCTAATGCTCCCTGCGATTCTGGATGGTACGCAGTTGATTTAAATTGCTCTATTCCTAAGCTATCCATTACTTCTTTGAATAACCTCGTGGTAAAATTTGATCCTTGATCCGATTGTATTTTTGTGGGTAGTCCATATCTTGTAAAGAATTTAAGTAACTCCTCCTCAATCTTTTCAGCTGTAATATTACATACTGGAATGACCTCTGGAAACCTAGTAGACACATCCATTATAGTCAAAAGACATTGAGTACCACTTTTTTTTTTCGGAAGTGGTCCTACGCAATCAATTAGCACCCTTGTAAAAGGTTCCTCAAATGCTGAAATGGGTATTAAGGGCACTGATTTTCTCCTCTTTGATTTCTCCTCTTGTCTTAACCTGGGACTTTGCGACATAGTTACTAAACAATCTGGAAAAATCCCATGATATTCGTCCTTCAACACTTCTGTTGTCTGATTTTCTACTGGCTTATCAACCACAGGAGGCATCACTCCCACTTGCGATCCAGCTATATCATTACCCAAGATAAACTGTATTCCTGGACAAGATAGTTTCTCTATTACTCCTACTACCACTTCACCACTCTTCACTCGACTTTCCAACCTTACCTTATATAATTGAACACCACTCCTCTCACCCTGAATTCCACATAATCCCACCTTTTCTGGGAACATTCTTCCCAAACTACATAACTCCTCATCTCTTACCATTAAAGATTGACTGGCTCCCATATCTCTTAAAATTGTGACTTCTTTACCTGCTCTCCTGATACACATGAGTAAACTTTACCCACAAAAGTAAATTATTTAAAGAGATCAGGCACCTTCTTATCAATCACCTCTTGATCAGGCTGTACAATCTTTTGTACTTCCTTTGCTTCCCTTGGGCTTTCCTTTACCACTTTAACAAACCCCACTGTCTTATCCTGTTTTACCACATCAGCCTTCCCAGTGCTTTTCTTCAACCACCAACATTGCTACTTTACATGGCCTCGTTTATTACAGTGAAGACATTTCAAACATTTCATTTCTTTTCCTCCCTCCTGGATTACTTTGTTAATCTGAGGTACACTCTCCTTGTTATCTCCCACAGATCACCTTTACCTTTACCACTTGAGTATTTCTCATATCCGCAGTTTCTATCCTTCACAGTCTGAAACTGATGTTGGAAACCAAGCTTTGATTTATGAACTAATTCATAATCATCTGCAATTTCTGCTGCTAATCTCGCAGTTTTAATCCTCTGTTCTTCTACATGAGTTTTCACTGCATCAGTAATTACATTTTTAAACTCCTCCAAAATTATAATTTCTCTTAGAGCTTCATACGTTTGATCTATTTTCAAAGTCCTTATCCGCCTATCAAAATGACTCTGTTTGAGCCTTTCAAACTCTCTGTGTGTTTGACCAAATTCTTTCCTTAAATTTCTAAACTTTTGTCTGTAGGCTTCAGGCACTAGTTCATATGCACCTAAGATGGATTTTCTCACCTCCTGATACGTCCCAGAAAGCTCCTCGGGTAGTGATGCAAACACTTCACTAGCTCTACCTACCAGCTTTGTCTGAATCAGTAATACCCGCATGTCCTGTGGCCATTTCATTTGTTTAGCTACCTTCTCAAATGAAATGAAAAAGGCTTCTACCTCCTTCTCATCAAACCTTGGCAATACTTGGGCATATTTAAATAGATTCCTACCAAGCCTCCGACTTTAATGCTCTTTCTTACTATCCTCATCTCTATCGTCCAAATGTACGTTCCCCTTTACATCTCCCAATTTTAACTGACTGTCATGTTTCATGGCCATTTTCTGAAGTTCAAACTCTCTCTCTTTATCCTTTTCCCTGATCTGTATCTCGCTTTCTCTTTCTTTTTGTTCTTCTAGGGCTATTCTTTCTGTTCTCCTTTCTTCTCTCTCCTTTTCTTTTTCCTCTCTATCGCTCTTTCTTTTTCCTCTCTCTCTCTCTCTTTCTTTTTCCGTGCTCTCTCTTTCATATTCAAGCTGCTTTAATTCTTTCTCATGTTCCATTTGTTAAACTTGCAACTGAATTTTTGCCATTTCCAATGAGTCAAACTGTATCTCAGGCAACTTTAAATGCTTAGCCACCACCATAATCACCTCATCTATTCGCATTTTGTCAGGTAATGTTAACTGCAATGTTTTTGCCAAATCTAACAGTCTGCTTTTAGTCTCTGTCTGTAAGGTACTGCGTGTGACCGTCTCCACCCCCAAAAACCTCTGAGCCACTGAAAGAGGCATTGTCCACAACACACTCCCCACTTAAACTAAACTATCACACCTGAAAAGCAACCACAATATGCTCACCCCTCACCTGACCCACAACTTTGAATAGATTTTGGTATGGGGCGCACATGGCTCACTCTACAGGTATGGTACAGCAGAAAATGGACCAGTGGGTTTTTAAAACAAAACAATGTTTATTCTATGAACTCAAGTTAACCTTTCTGAAACAAACAGTGAACATCTTCGCAACCATTAATTCAAATACACCCCCCAAAGAATACCACATTAAGTAATCTGTATGCTGTTCTTTTAACATCCAAAAGACTTAACAAGCCTTCAAACAGGAGCACATTAGGGTTTACATTCAAGACTGAAAACATTTATAATTCTTCTGAATTCACTAAATGATCCATAGATAGTCTTTGGATGGCAGAGATCACAGCAGTGCAGCTCACTTTTAACTTCAGATTCAGCTCATTGAAAAACACCGACACACCCAAGCTCTTTCTCAAACTGAAACTAAAAAGCAGAAGTAGAGCTCAGCTCCACCCACACTCTGATATCACTCCTGAAACATGAGCATCACAATTTCTTAAAGGTACATTTCTTAAACACTCATTTCTTAAATGGTACTCTCATGTGACAGTTCTTGCTCTTTGTTTTGTAAAACTAGCGTGGTGGCTGTGGACTGTATTCAGTCGGCGAGGGGGTTTACATGGGGGGCAGGTTTTGGCAGGCCGGGTCTACGTGCGGCTGGCACCATGTTGTACGGTGCGGCCACCACAGGCCGCAGCCGTGTGCATGCACAGCCGCAGAGCAGGCCATTCTGCATCCAGATATCATGCCCGAAAACCTCCAGGAATAATTTCATCCAAAGGTGGCAACCTTAATTAAAATGAAAATCTTACCAGCGCCTGTCCAAAAGTCCAATTGGATCATTGAGCTTGCACAAAGGACCAAACACTTGTGACTCCACTTCAGCAACTCCACTGATGGTGAACAGAAAATGCAGTCAATAACAATCCTTCACGGAGAGCTTCACAGCACAATTGTTTGTTTTAACATACTTCTTATTGTAATGACTGATCCTTTTATTTGCCATTTTCTCCTTTACATAATCTCATACAAATGTGATTATAACCAACTGTGCCATTCATATTTACCCCGGGGTTCTTAGATCCTTGCATTTGGATCTGCCAGTTAATTTGCAATTGTGGTTGGAATATGTCGTCATGGCAACAATGAACTCTTTCAATAATATAGTGAAAGTCATAATAAGCCGTGACTATGGCACAAAGGTGCGAGCAGATAATGACAGCTGATCAAACGCAAGTTAGTATTATTTATAATCACAGTGATAACTCAGCACTCTAATCCTCCAAGGTCAACAATAATGATCAACCAAATTTTCTCTTGATCAACCACTATCAGTGGCACTGGAGAGTTATTTATACTATACTCTGAATACTAATCTGGATTTTTCTTTTTTGGTATAGAAAATCTAATGATTAATTAATTCCTGTGGCAGTGTTAATCCACAAAACTATTATTACATTTGGGATGCATTATTATTATAATTTAGAAAAACAAGACTTCCGGGAAAAGTGATTGCTTATGTTTTGGCATCTTCGTATTACAGCATTGTCAATTAAGCATCAGTACAATACCTCAATTTGAGGTACATGAACAGTACCAGGTCCTGGTATTAGTAAGATAGAATGTATAGGACCTGTTAGATCTGTCATTTCAGTTGAGGAAATCTAGTGCCATTTCATTTCAGTAGCTAAAGTATATGGCTGGATGCCAAGATGAAGACAGTGACCGAAGACACTCAGTTACTTAGTGTATATATTAAATGCTATACAGCACCTTTTTCATATTATTTTCACAATTACCTTTAGATATCACTGCAAAACTGCAGTTATTTTACCTCTCGAATTCATATAGTACCATTGATGCTCTATGTGGTCATTCTCAGATTTACCCTAAACCACATGTGTTGTCCACTCCTGGAGTTGCTCTGTCTGCCTCCCACTGCTGCCTTTCAGGAAAATTCTTGCCATTCCTCTGGTTTTCTCATCGAATCACTACAGTGCAGAAGGAGACCATTTGGCCCATCCAGTCTGCACCAACCCTCTGAAAGAGCACCCTACTTAGGGTCAAGCCCCCACCCAAACCTCGTTACCCAGGAACTCCACCTAACCTTATGGACACTAAGGGGCAATTTTGCATGGCTAATCCAGCTAACCTACACATTCTTGGGCAGTGGGAGGAAGCTGGAACACCCAGAGGAAAGCCACACAGAAATGGAAAGAAAATGCAAACTCCACGCAGACAATCGCCTGCGGTCAGAATTGTACACTGGTCCCTGGCACTGTGAGGCAGCAGTGCTAACCACTTCTACCTTTGAATACTATGCTAATAATAAATAGGAGGGGTCATCAGGCAGCCTTAGAACATAGAAGTAGCCAGCTGCACCTTCCTCACAGAAACTAGTTGCCAGGACGACAATGTCACACCTGTGACAGTCCCAAAAGCTTTGTGTAGCACTAAAGCAGCCAACTGCCTCTAATTATACCAGGTCTGCAGGTTTCATCCAGGAGAGGCAATTAAACATGGGAAAGAAAACCTTGGTTAGATACACAGGGGATACATGGTCCAGGAATTTGTTCAGCACTATTGTCACTTCTCTGGAACTGGAGTTTACTTCATAGAACATAGAACATTACAGCGCAGTACAGGCCCTTTGGCCCTCGATGTTGCGCCGACCTGTAAACTGTTCACTTTGCTGCAACGTTATTAAGTGTAGTGTGAACAGCTTTGTTGCAATTTTCTGTTTTTGTGCACCAAAATGTGTTGTGGAAATGTGTCCGTTTATGTTATATTATGTTGTTGATGAAGTTCAGATCTGATAAGAAACGTTCACTCATATATTGCTGATTCTCTCAATCAATGTAGTATGTGCCTCTAATATGTGAGGATGTTGGTGTCAGCAGTAAAGGGAGCATACGTTCACAATGGATGCATGTATTGACTTCAATGGAAATAAAAGTTGTGGGAGGTATAAAATGGATTGGCAATTCATGATCACCTATTTTATATGAATGCGCAAAAGCACAACCTACCACTTTTATTATGCCCCATTCCATGTTGATTTTATTAATTCTCTCATCTTAATTTGTCATGGTATAATTTTTTGAATTATGCAGTGGAGACTGTGGAAGAGACTAATTTAATGTGATAATTGACAAAGTTATTTATCAATTATAACGTACCACTCTGTCACTATTCCTATCCTCAAGAACTCATGGCTTTGTGGTAGGAAACTAGTAATTAATCCACTAAAAGCATTCACTAAATTTCAAACAGCTAGTTGTCATGCTAACATCAAACAACAATGGGAAACATTTAAAATGGTGTTCGCCAGAGCCTAGAAATATTTTTTGTTAAAACAAGAACAAACCAAACATTACTGAGAAACCTCGGCCGGGATCCTCACTTCTGGGGACTAAGTCCCCACGCCGGCGGGAAAACCGGCGGCAACGACTCTGGCGTCAACGGCCCCCCCAAGGTGAGGAATTCTCACCTGTCTAGGGGGCTAGGTGGATGCCGGAGAGGCTGGCGCCGCTCCAGCCTGCACCAAAGAGACGACGCGAGTTCACGCATGCGCGGAAGGGCCGGCGTGGTTCTGCGCATGTGCAGAACAGCTGGCGTATTTTGGCGCATGCGTGGGGGTTCTCTTCTCCATGCCGGCCATGGCAGAGCCCTACAGGGGCCGGTGTGGAAGGAAGAAGTGCCCCCACGGAACAAGCCCATCTGGAGATCGGTGGGCCCCAATCATGGGCCAGGCCACCGTGGTCGCCCCCTTCGGGGTCCGATTTCCCCCCCCCCCCCTCCCCCCCGAGGACCGCCCCATCCGACTTACCTGCCAGGTCCTGCCAGTACCTGAGGTGAGTGATTCACACCAGTGGGACTGTCCAAAAATGGACGGCTGTGGCCCCGACGGGCCACATCGGGGCTCGGAGAATCGCTGGGGGCCTGCTGTCAATGGCCCCCGATCGGCGTGGTGGGAATCCAGCCCCACCTGAAAAATGGCGCAGGGGAATACGGCAGCCCGCTTTGGGGCCCCCCCACCGGGGATTCTCCGACCAGGCGGGGGGGTCGGAGAATCCCACCCCATGAATTAATAAAAATATAAGAGAAAAGGTTAAGTTAAGGAAAGAGAATTACTTTATTACATTGATTATAGGAAAGTGCATGACGCAGTCAATACAAAAAGACCACAAAAAACTAGAAAGGAAGCAGAAAGAAACCATGGCTGGGATTCTCTCCTACACAGCGGGGCGGGGGGTCCCAGCGTGTTAGAGCACCTTTAGGGGCCAAGCCCTCACATTGAGGGGCTAGGCCCGCTCCGGAGTGGTGCCCACTCCGCCGGCTGGCATGAACGGCCTTTGGCGCCACGCCAGCCGGGGCCGAAAGGACTTCGCCGGCCGGCGTAAGTCCGCACATGCGCCGGAGCGTCAACGGCTGCTGACGTCATACCGGCGCATGTGCAGGGGAGGGGGTCTCTTCCGCCTCAGCCATGGTGAAGACCATGTCGAAGGCGGAAGAAAAAGAGTGCCCCCACAGTACAGGCCTGCCCGCCGATTGGTGGGCCCCGATCGTGCGCAAGGTCTCCGTGGGGGCACCCCCCGGGGTTTGATTGCCCCGCGCCCCACCCAGGATCCCGGAGCCCGTCCACACCGCCAATCCCGCCGGTCAGGTAGGTGTTTTGATTCCCGCCGGCGGGAGAGGCTTGTCAGCAGCGGGACTTCGGCCCATCGCAGGCTGGAGAATCGCCACGGGGGGCCCCCTTAGGCACAAAAATAAAAATGAACCATTGGGGTGGTAACAGGGCCACTCAGGGTGGACACGCAAAAATCAAAAGCAGCAATAATGTAAAAGCAAAAATATTAAGAGAAACGAATCAGGTGAATAGGACATCAGCAAGATGAATTGATAAATATATAGTGGCCTGAACTCTCTGGCCATTGCGATTCACTTTTCCCGCCAGCAGTGCACCCCACCCGTGGATATCCCAGCAGCGTGGGGTGGCTTCACTTGGAAATCCCATTGACAAGCGGTGGGAAGTGGTGGAAAGACAGAATTCCACCACCAACAAACAATGCGCTGCCGAGAAACACAAGGCTGGGGAACCAGAGAATCCAAGGCACTGCCCCCCACCCCCGGGCACAGAGCACTCAGCAGAGGGGCAGGGGTCAGCCTATGGCATGGATTGAGGAGCACCGGCGCACAGCTGTCTGCGGGTTACCATCACCCACCTGCCCTCAACAGTGGCCCACTGATGGTGCCGACACAGTCCCAGCACCCTGGAGTGTTGTAACACATACCCTGGGAGGGTGGAAAATTGGGTGGGGGATGGGGAAGGTACCAATACAGACCAGGCCACGCCCTAACTGAAGGAGGTGAGTATGAGGTCCTCCCTGGTCCTCCGGGCTTGTCGGACCTTCGCCGCTGCCATCTGTCCTGCACCCTCCAGCTGGTCCTCTGGTTCATTCCCGGCATTGGCCTCCAGCTCCTGCTGGTCTGGGGCCTTCTCATCATCCTCTTTCTCCTCTTCCTCGGAGGTGGGCACATCCCCCACCTCTAGCACGTCGTCCCGTTGCTGTGCCAGGTTGTGGAGGTCACAGCAGACCATCAGAAAGTGTGTGATCCTCTGGGCAGTGTAATACAGGGCACCACAGGAACGGTTGACGCTTTGGAATCACATTTTGAACAGACCGATGGTCAATGACAACCCGGATGGCCACATGGATTGTATTGGGTATCAGGTCTCTGGAACTGCAGTACTTTTGCAGCACTGCAGTGTCAACCTCAATTTTTGTGCTTAGGTATTGGAGTGGGACTTGAACTCAGAACGTTTTGACTCCGAGGCAAGCATTCTACTCAGTGAGCTGCAGATGACAGCTCTGAGGCACTGCCTTTCGCTACTTGATGATAATGGGTGCTTAACGACATAAGATAACTTTACACCTTCTACCATAACCTTGATCATTGATTGGTGGGAAGCACAAAGAAATGAAGTAAACAGTCAGGGTTTGCACCAATCTTCTACACTTTACCCATCATTTAATCTGGGCCCTCAGGGAATAGTTTTGGCAAAAAAAGCAACCCCCACCACAAGCCATCAGGAGAATACCTTCTGCTGCTCCAAATGTTCCAATGTCCAATCCTCCCTCTAACAGTCTCTTCCCATTTATTTAATCATGACACTTTCAGGATAAGGATGTACTTTTGCCAAAATTCCTCACCTAAGGTCCTAGATGAAGAATGTGTACATGCAGGGCACAACTTTGTATTTGGATGTCGAGAACTTCAAGGTGTTTGCATTTGTAACTCCACATTTTGTTGAAGATCGATATCCGCTGCATCATCTCTGGCAGGCTCTTCATCGCAGGAACATTGTACTGAAGCTCAGTTCTGTCCTTATAGGTTACCAGCATATGTGCATTTCCAGGAGGAATTAAAAAAAAATACCTTTTATTGTCACAAGTAGGCTTACATTAACACTGCAGCGAAGCCACTGTGAAAATCCCCTCTAGATATTGATGAAAAATCACAGTTCATTTTCTCCTCCCTATCCCAGTAGGTTGATGTAATTATATACCTCTGTTGAGATGAACTAATTTAGTATATATTGCAGATCAAATTGAGAACTTTTCAGGAGGAAATATTTCCTGTGTGCAGCAGGCACAGCAACATTTTCAATACCATAATGACTTTATTGCATGTAACACACAAAGGAAATATCTCCTGGTCTCTATGAATCAGCTACTTATTCTCCACAGTGTTCACTCATCCATCTGAGGAATTGTGTTTCTTGCAGAGGTGTACTTCATAAAATAAATTATACAACATGATCAGTAGACTACAGCATCAAATAATCCAGAGGAACACTTCCTATCTTCCTATGTCATCCTGGACCGTTTAAGAAACGTTACTCTTCATTTGTTCCACAGAAAATGTCTCATTTGGTTCAATCGCAAGGCAATTGAATTTAATAAAATGTAAATAATTTAATTAAGTTTTGAAATGCTACCATCGACAGTGCGGTACAGTGACTGATTCCTTGCTGAAAGGAGACAGGTTTTACTCACCATTAATGACTCGAGTACTGAATTCTTTCATATGTGCAATGTAACATGGAGATAAATAAATCATTTCACAATTGGTGATCGATTGCCTCTCCTTTATATCAACAGATTTATTTCTTCAAACTATGAGCTTTGCAACACGTTATGCTTGTAATGCCATAATTTGAAAGCAGAATCAGACGATAGGAACAATCAATCTTTTTTTTAAACACAAGAAGATACGCAAGGCCAGGGACCGTAACACGGAGCACAAAATCTGGCACAGTCCCCAAAGCTGCCAACTCAGAAACTATATGCAACTGCAACATGGAAGGGCTGATTTCACGAACTGGGAGCGGGATTCTCTCATCCCGCGGCAGAGTGATTATCTCATCCCGCGTTTTATGACGGCGTGAATGGGCCGCTGCCAGGACTAATTCTGGCCCACGGCGCTGGAGCAGTTTGTGCCGCTCCAGCTGCTGATCCCAGTGCAAAATGGGCGCCGGTGCCAACGCGCAGTGGCCTCCTTCAATGCACCGGTCCCGACGCAACATGGTGCACGGCTACAGGGCTACGTAGGAAAGGAGGCCCCCAGCCAGAGAGGCCGCCCGCCAATCGGTGGGCCCCGATCATGGGCCAGGCCGCAGCGGAGGCTCCTCCCGGTGTCGGCGCCCCTCTCCCCCCACTGAGGCCGCCACCTGACCCTTCCACGCTGAGGTCCTGCCGGCTGAGAACAGATTAGAACGGTGCAGGCAGGACTCAGAGTTTGCACGACGGCCGTTTGGCCCATCCCGGCCCGAGAATCGGCGGGCAGACCGCGTAGAGTGGCCCACAACGCACCAAAGACGCTGGCGCCAATGGCACCGATTCTCCGCTCTGCGGAGAATCGCGTGCCAGCGTCGAGTCGGCGTGGCCCGGTCGCAGGGATTCTCCGGCCCGGCCCCGGGCTGAGAGAATCCCGCCCCGGTATTCCTATTAGGAAACACTCCAAAGGAACCTGCAGCCTAAATGTCAGACAAAATGGGGGCCATTTTGTTCCTTGAACGTAGTCCGTTTATGCTGCAACCTACTTTCAGTGGTACAAAATGGAAGAAGACTTGCCAGAGTGACCATCTGCCAGCAAAACCTAGTGGTTAACCAGAGAGATTCACATACTGTGGTTAGGCGTAATTGAATTCATCAAAAGAGGCTAAAATGATTGTTGGACCTCTATTAGCCTGGACCATGAGTCTAACGTTTGTTGCAGATTAGAAATTTATTCCACCATCGAAAAAGAATGCTTGAGGATAAATGAGGTCCAATTTTGCACCACCAATTCACTTATTTCCAAAATAAGAATTGAGGATAATCAGTGATCTAGGGCATCATCTAACCAAATTGGAATAGAGTCCTGTCTCAAGCATGTTTCACCAGGTGTTTCCCAGCATTCACAGTGCCGAGACACACTATACTATCTACTGGGCGTGTTGGGAGTGCCATGCTGGCAGTGCCAGGATGCGAAGCTGGCAATGTCAACGTGCCTGGATGGCATTAGCAGAGCTTGGGTGCAACCCTGCCCAGAGAGCAAGCACCTGAGGGACGCCTATCCCCTGGGAGACTCCCACATGTGCTGTTCGAGCTTTGCATATGAGCAGTGGGAGAGAGGCAACATCCAGAGTGAGGCCACAGACAGAGTGAGTTTTAAACTTGGAAATTTGAAGCTGGGTGGGAATTTGATGCAAGCGTTCCTTGCTTTTTCTCCTTGCTTTGTAACTTTCAAATCTTCATAGTGTGTTTTGGCCCTGCTGCAGCTGGGGCGACAAGGGAGAGAGTTTATTGGTCAGTAGCGGTCAAGGTCAGTAAGTCTTTGCAACTTTCATCAATTATAGTTTAAAAATAGGTTTTGGGGGTTATAATCTGTAAATGCTATAATTGGTAGGAATGAGGACAAGCAAAAAGAGGCATTGAGAATTGGATTTAATCTAATATGAAGCATCTTCCAAAGCTTTAATTTAAAAGGGCAAGTCATGGAAGGAGGACTCCAAGCCTTGGTTTTCTCCTCTTGCTCCGTGTGGGAGGCTGGGAAAATTTCCATTGCCCGGGGTCAGCATGTGTGCAGGAGGTGTCTCCAGTTACAGCTCCTGGAAGCCCGAGTTTCAGAGCTGGAGAGGTGGCTGGGGATACTGAGGAGCATCTGTGAGACGGAGAGTGTCATGAATAGCACCTAGAAAGAGGTGGTCACACCGAAGTCTCAGACTCCACAAGCAAGTAAGGAGCGGCAATTAAAGAGCAAGAGAGCCAGGCAGGCAGTGCAGGAATCTGATGTGGCCATTTCCTTATAAAACAGATATACCGTTTTGGACACTGTTCAGGGGAATGGCTCTCAGGTGAAAGCAACAACCAAATTTGTTGCACCACGGGTGTTTCTGCTGCAGAGGGGAGAGGTAAAAAGTGTGGGAATGCAATAGTTATAGCGGATTCGATTGTAAGGGGAATGAACAGGCATTTCAGTGGCTGCAAACGTGGCACCAGGATGGTATGTTGCCTCCCTGGTGCAAGGGTCAAGGATGGGTCGGAGGCCGCTCCTCGCCCCCTATTCTCCCCCTCTCCCCTGAGGGGGGGGGGGGGGGGGGCGCTAGGAGCGGCGTTAAATGAAACTCGGCTGCCGGGCCTTGACGCTTGCGCCAAGGCGGCGCATCGATAATGACGCGGCCGGCAGCGCCTTAGTGACGTTAGCCGCGCATGCGCAGGTTGGCTGGCTCCAACGCGCGCATGCGCGGTTGCCGTCTTCCCCTCCGCTGCCCCACAAGATGTGGCGGCTTGATCTCGCAGGGCGGCGGAGGGGAAAGAGCGCGTCTCTTAGAGACGCCGGTCCGACGATCGGTGGGCACCGATCGCGGGCCAGTCCCCTCCCGAGCACGGTCGTGGTGCTCGATCCCCTCTCTGCCATCCACAGCCCCAAACTTACCTTTCACGCTATGTTCACGCTGGCACGACCAGGTGTGGTTGCCGCCGGCGTGAACAGGTCGGGAAGGCAGGCCGCTCGGCCCATCCGGGCCGGAGAATCGCGGGTCGCCGTGAAAAACGCCGAGTTTTCACGACAGCCTCGGAGGCCGCTCCTCTCACCTTATTCACCCCCACCCGGGGGGCTAGGAGCGGCGCTCCGTTATTCTCGGCTGCCGGGCCTTGACGCCGGCGACAAGGCCCAGCGCGCCGAGAATGACGCGGCCGGCGCGCCTAATGACTTCAGCCGCACATGCGCGGTTGCCGTCTTCCCCTCCGCCGCCCCGCAAGACGTGGCGGCTTGATCTTGCGGGGCGGCGGAGGGGAAAGAGTGCGTCCCTTTGAGACGCCGGCCCGACGATCGGTGGGCACCAATCGCGGGCCAGTCCCCTCCTGAGCACGGCTGTGGTGCTCACTCCCCTCTCCGCCCCCCACAAGCATCAAACCAGCGTTTGGCGCCATGTTCACGATGGCAGCGACCAGGTGTGGTTGCCGCCATCGTGAACCGGTCGCGAACGGCAGGCCGCTCGGCCCATCCGGGTCGGAGAATCGCCGGTCGCCGTGAAAAACGGCGAGCGCCAATTCTTCCGAGCGGGGGGTGGGAGAATCGCGGGGGGCGCCAGAGGGGCATGTCGTGAGTCGCCCGGCCCTCTCGCGATTCTCCCACCTGGCGTGGGGAGCGGAGAATCGCGCCTGAAAAGTATGTGCAAACTCCACATGGACAGTGATCTGGTGTCGGGATCGAACCCGGGTCCTCGCCGCCATGAGGCAGCAGTGCTAACCATTGTGCCACTGAGCCACCCTATACTGATATGGCCGGGTAGTGGGAACCGATGCAAGGATTTTGAGCAGGGGAATCAAGAGAAAGTGAAAAAGACAGAAAGGAGAATAAGAAAAATGATAGACAGAGAAATGAAGGGCCTGTATCAGATAATGACATTGTAAAAAATAGTAGGGACGGGACAAGGAATGTTAAAAAGACTAGCCTTAAGATTTTGTACCTGAACGTGTGGAGCATTCAAAATAAAATGGATGAATTAGTTGCACAACTAGGTGTAAAGGGATATTATATAATTGGGATTACAGAGACATAGCTCCAAGGTGAATAAGGATGGGAAATAAACATTGAGGACTATTCAATTTTTAGGAAGGACAGACAGAAAGAAAAAGTTGGTGAAGTTGCATTGCTGATTAAAGAAGATATTGATACAATATTACAATATTGAGGAAAAAATATTAGTACAGATGTTGTGGAATCTGTCTGGGTTGACTTAAGAAATATCAAGGGGCAAAAAACATTCGTAGGGGTGGTATACTGATCACCAAACTGCAGTGGTAATTCTGGGAATAGCATTAGACAGGAAATCAGAGATGAAGGTGAGAAAGGAACATCTGTGAGTAGGAGTGACTTTAAACTTCAAAAAGATTTGGTGACTCAAATTAATCACAGTACAGTAGAGAAGGCATTTCTGAAGTGAATACGGGATGGTTTTCTGGATAAGTATATTGAGGAACCAAGAAGGGAACAGGCCATCTGGGTTGCGTGTTGTGCAAAGTGAATGAATTAGTTGGCAAGCCAGTTGTGAGAGAATGAAATGAAAAATGAAAATCGCTTATTGTCACGAGTAGGCTTCAATGAAGTTACTGTGAAAAGCCCCTAGTCGCCACATTCCGGCGACTATGATGGTATGAGGCATGAGCTGGCGATAAAGGACAGGAAAACATCACTGAAAGGAAGGACAGCGGACAGGCAATGGAAGGCATTCAGGGAACAAATAGGTGAACTCCAAAAGTTGCTTATTCCTACTATGCACAAGGGTAGAAAAGAAACTATGGCCAAACTATGGCTTACAAGGGAAATTAGAGACACTGTTAGATTCAGAGAAGAGGCATACAAATTAGCAAGAAAAAGTAACAGACCTGAGGATTGGGAACAGTTCAAAATTCAGCAAAGGTAGGCCAAAGGATTAAGGGGAAAATACCATTTGAAAGTAAACTAGCGAAGAACATAAAAACTGACTGTAAAAGATTCTATAGGTATGTAAAGAGAAAAAGATTGATAAAAACTAAGGAACCTACCAGTCAGAAATGGGGGAATTCATAACGGGGAACAAATTTGTGCTTTGCTACTACCTTCACAAACAAGGACATGAATAATCCATTGGATGTTCTGAGAAGTACAAGTTTTAGTGAGGAGCTGAAGAAAATTAGAATTAGTAAAGAAATTGTTTTGGGGAAATTAATGGGATTGAAGGCGGATAAATCTCCAGGGTCTGATAATCTTCATCCCAGCGAATTTAAAGAAGTGGTCCTAGAAATTGTAGATCCATTGGTGGTCATTTTCCAAAATTATTTGGACTCTGGAATGGTTCCTACAGATTGGAGAGTAGCTAACGTAACTCCACTATTCAAAAAAGGAGGTGGTGAGAAAACAGGGAACTATAGACCAGTGAGCCTAATATTGGTAGTAGGGAAGATGCTGGAGTCCATTATCAAGGATTTCATAGCACAGCATAGGAAAGCAGTGGTGTAATCAGACAAAGTCAGCATGGATTTACAAAAGGGCCCCAACTTTGAAGATGATACAATCTTGGGTGGGAGACTGAGCTGTGAGGAGGATGCAGAGGTGCTTCAGTGGGATTTGGACAGGTTGAGTGAGTGGGCAGATGCATGGCCATATCCATAATGTGGATAAATGTGAGGTTATCCACTTTGGTAGCAAAAATAGGAAGGCAAATTATTATTTGAATGGGTTTAAATCGAGAGATGTGGATACACAGTGAGACCTTGGTATCCTTGTGCATCAGTCGCTGAAAGTAAGCACATAGGTACAGTAGGCAGTAAAGAAGGCAAATGGTATGTTGGCCTTCATAGCGAGAGCACTTGAGTATAGGAATAGAGATGTTTTGCTGCAATTGTATAGGGCATTTGTGAGGCCACACCTGGAGTATTGTGTGCCGTTTTTGTGTCCTTATCTGAGGAAGGATGTTCTTGCTATGAAGAGAGTGCAGCGAAGGTTTACCAGGCTAATTCCTGGGATGGCAGGACTGTCATATGAGGAGAGACTAAGTCGGTTAGGATTATATTCGGTAGCGCAGTGGTTAGCATTGCTGCCTCACAGCACCGAGGTCCCAGGCTTGATCCCGGCTCTAGGTCACTGTCTGTGTGGAGTTTGCACATTCTCCCCCACAACACAAAGTTGTGCAGGGTAGGTGGATTGGCCACGCTAAATTGCCCCTTAATTGGAAAAAATGAATTGGGTACTCTAAATTTATTTAAAAAAGGATTACATTCATTGGAATTTAGAAGAGTAAGAGGGGATCTCATAGAAACTTACAAAATTCTAACAGGATTGGACAGGGTAGATTCAGAAAGAATGTTCCTGATGGTGGAGGAGTCCTGAACTAGGAGTCATAGGGCTCGATTCTCTGCTCCCCAGGCCGGGTGGGAGAATCGCGGGAGAGCCGCTCTGGCACCCTCCGCGATTCTCCAACCCTCCCCCAAACCGCTCGGAGAATCGTGGGCCACCGTTTTTCACGGCGACCGGCGATTCTCCGGCTCAGATGGGCCGAGCGGCCTGCCATTCCCGACCTGTTCACGCTGGCGGCAACCACACCTGGTCGCTGCCGGCGTGAACATAGCGCGAAAGGTAAGTTTGGGGCCTGTGGGGGGCAGAGAGGGGATCGAGCACCACGGCTGTGCTTGGGAGGGGACTGGCCCGCGATTGGTGTCCACCGATCGTCGGGACAGCGTCTCTAAGAGACGCACTCTTCCCCCTCCGCCGCCCCGCAAGATCAAGCCGCCACGTCTTGCGGGGCAGCGGAGGGGAAGACGGCAACCGCGCATGCGCGGGTTGGCGCCGGCCAACCTGCGCATGCGCGGCTGACGTCACTAAGGCGCCACCGGCCGCGTCATTATTAGCGCGCCGCCTTGATGCCAGCATCAAGGCCTGGCGGCCAAGTTTCACGAAACTCCACTCCTAGCCCCCCGGGGGGGGGGAGAATAGCGGGTGAGGAGCGGCCTCCGACACCGTCATGAAACACTCCGGGTTTCACGACGCCGTTGGCCTTTGCGGAGAATTCCGCCCATAGTTTGAGGATAAGGGGGGAACCTTTTAGGACTGAGGTGAGGAGACATTTCTTCACCTCGAGACTGGTGAATCTGTGGAATTCGATACAGGAAGTAGTTGAGGCCAAAACATTGTGCAATTTTGAGAAGGAATTAGATATCGCTCTTGGGGCTAAAGAAATCAAGGGATCTGGGGGGAAGGCGGGATCAGGGTATTGAACTTGATGATCACCCATGATCATAATGAATGGCGGAGAAGATTCAAAGGGCTGAATTGCCTCGTCCTGCCAACTGCTTCATTTAAGTCAGCCTTTTTTAAGGATTCTCCAGTTAATCTCTGTCTGTTCCTTGTTTTTTCCATTTAATTTCTGACATTCTATTATATAAATTTTTGTAGCTGGACACTATCCCTTTCAGATGAACTGCCACTATAATTCAAGTAACTTGTAAACTGAAGATTGACTTATGATCTCAGGCAAGGCAGGTTGCAAAGAGCTCTTTATTTTTCAGTTCAGAAGATGTAAGGGAGATCAGTGGGGACACATTTTGATGGACTTGGGTGTCGGCCAGTAGACACTTTCGAATTTGACAGAGTCATCGGACTCGAAACGTTAGCTCTTTTTTCTCCCTACAGATGCTGCCAGACCTGCTGAGATTTTCCAGCATTTTCTCTTTTGACTTTTTCGAATTGCGAGGCCTTATCAATTGCCCCTGCAAGGGCAGCATGGTGCTGCAGTGTTTAGCACTGCTGCCTCACTGTGCCAAGGACCCAGTTCGATCCCAGTCCCGGGGCACTGTCCATGTGGAGTTTCCACATTCTCCCCTTGTCTGTGTGGGTCTCACACCCACAACCCAAAGATGTGCAGCATAGGTGCATTGGCCACGTTAAATTTCTCCTGAATTGAAAAAAAAGAATTGGGCACTTTAATTTGTTTTTAAAAGTCAATGGCTCCTGCAGACTGGTCAGGCTTTTCTCTGCAATGTTTCTTCCTCTGTGTGACTGTGTTTGCTTTTACATTTGTTTTGGTCAGAAGCTGGAGGGTCACAATCCTGGGCCGGGATTCTCTCCTACCCGGAGGGGTGGGGGGGTCCTGGCGTATTGGAGTGGCATCAACCACTCCAGCGTCGGAATTCTCCGCACCTTTAGGGGCCAAGCTCTCACATTGAGGGGCTAGGCCCACGCCGGAGTGGTTGCCGCTCCATCGACCGGCGCGAACAGCCTTTGGCGCCACGCCAGCTGGGGCCAAAAGGTCTTTGCCGGCCGGCGTAATTCCACACATGCGCCGGTGCATCAGCGGCTGCTGACGTCATACCGGCACATGCGCAGGGGAGGGGTTATCTTCCACCCCTGCCATGGTGAAGGCCAGGCCACCGTGGGGGCACCCCCCCGGGGTCAGAATGGCCCGCGCCCCCCCCCAGAATCCTGGAGCCCACCCGCGTCGCCAATCCCGCTGGCACCAGAGGTGTTTTGATTCCCGCCGGCGGGATTGGCCTGTCAGCGGTGGGACTTCGGCCCATCGCGGGCTGGAGAATCGTCACGGGGGGACCGCCGACCGGCGCGGCATGATTCCCGCCCCTGCCAATTCCCGGGTGGCAGAAAATTTGGGCCATGGCAGGGGCGGGATTGACGCCGGCACCGGGCGACCCCGTAGGGGTCGGAGAATTCCACCCCTGATCCCTTTCTCTCATTGGATGGATTATTTCTAAAGATCCAAAGCAAAAAGCTTTCCCTATCCACGGTGTTGCTCTAGAATAATGTTGGTGATCCACAAGCCTTCCCTTATATCGATCAAATGACCGCACAACCAGTTAGTTAGTTGAAAAGATGGTTTATTTACATGCACAAGAGTTATCTCGGCATGCAAACACAATATCTACTACGAGTTAAACTACACCTATCAGCTACAATAACCGATACTTAACTTCAGGGTGACCGGCACTGTGAAAAATGGATAAGGCCTTTATCTGGATTTCACTTGGCTGGTTCGAAGAAAGTGGCTCTGTCTCTGCTGGGCTCATCCGTCAGGTAGCGATCGTTGGTCTTGAACTTGGCTGGCTGTTCCTGCTACGATTGGGTTGGCACTGGCCGGATCCAAAAGAGACAGAAATCCCTCTGGACCCAATAGTTCAACAGGGCTCTGATCACTGTCTTCGATTTTGGCCAATAAAGAGGCGGGTGCCTTGGTAGCTGGGTGGGTCCTTAGCGGTCATTAACCTTGGCAGTTGGGCTTTCTGAGTAAGTGGCGCCGATCAGTCTGTGGCTGTATCGGTTGCTTGATTGGAGTTCTATTGTCCTGGGAAAATGGGCCATTAAAATGCAAATAAGCACGGGTTTCGATCAGGTCTGGTTACCTATGTTTCAGATACACGTAGGCTGTGTATGTGTCTGAGTCCTGGGTTGGCCATAATTCCCATGGTCCTTTGCAGGTGGCCATTTTAGATGGCTACAACAGCCAGATTAAATTGCAGGGAAATTCAGTCAAGCCACTACCTACAGACAGGGTAAGTTGTTTAAAAACAAGTTGTTCATATCTCAATAAGACTGTCAGTCATTTTGGGGGAGTTGGGAACATGTAAAAATTAAACAGGCTTGAGGTCAATCATTTGAGTGAATGCCCAGATTAATAAAAGTTAAAGTGACTCCTTTGAGGGAATCCTACAGCCTGGGAGGTCTGACTGAATCTTACTGCCAGAAGATCCTCACTAGCAATCCAACTGGTAGTTTCGATCCCTCAACATCCTGGGTGGACAGCCTGCTGCAACTACCTTGACATTCATCTTTCATTTCATTTTAATTCCTATTATTTTTACCGTTCTCCCTCCTGATGTATCATTTTATGTGTCTTTTTTGAATGTGTTTGGGAGAGTGTGGAATGGTAGAAGTGGGAAGTATTGGATTAGCTGGCCGTTATTCTATTATAATTATGGTATATTTCAATTTTGTTCCTGTTATAAACAGTTATTGTGTTCAAATTACAGACCTGATGGTTGTAACTTATTGAGCAGTCAAGGGGTCAAAGAGTCTGCAAATTATATATGAATTATTGGTTAATTCACTTGTGTTGGGACTCTGGATTCTGTGGGGCTTGAATCAACCATGCTCTAGCCCACGATGTGATAACACGTCGCAGAGTTCCCTGGAAATCAACAAACAAGAACAATAGGTTGGTTTTGTCCTTCTTGTGGAAAACTGATAAGAGACGGGGATGTTGGAAACCTGGGGGCTAAAACATTGGACAGAATCTAAGTTTGGTGGCGGGCGGAAAAGTCAGCACAATCTTATTGGGTGGCGGGATGGCTGAACATGCGTAATCTTCTGCTGTTTTAAACTAATGTGGCAAATAAACGATACCTTAGCCAGGAAAACAGTGAAACTCATGGTGGGACGGACAGGATGTGTGTAGATACGTTGGAGGAGGAGGCATGGTGGGGGATGAAGGAGGGGTGGGAGGGGAGCGGTGCAGATGTGTGGCACTGGTACACTTCCGGAGCTGTAAAGGTTAAGTGAGCGCCTTAATTAGCTTGGTTGCATATCCATCATCACTAGGCAGGCTGCCATCATTACTGCTCACTCAACTCCGGAAAAAACACAAGGAGCATTTTGGGGAGCTAGTTCAATGCTTTTTAATGCAATTTTATCCAGATACCCCCACCCATCTTGCCTTCAAAACTGCCTCCATTGGGTTCGAAAAATCCTTCCCAAAACAACTCAAAGAAAAGCAGGGCAGTTTTCTTTGCCAAACGTTATCTGACAACAAAGTGACTGCTTATCTAATTTGCTGCTTACTGGACCTTGATTTATGCTAATTTGGCATCAGTCATAGCTCGGCTGGACCACCGTTACCTTTGAGTCAGAAAATTGTACACCTGAGATACTCCAAATGCTTCAGAACAAAATCTTAGTTGACAATTGATGCTGTTCTGAGGGAGTGCTGCACTGTCGGAAGTGCCATGTTTTGGATGAGATATCAGACTGATGTCCTGCCTATCCTTTCATGTGGCTATAAAAGATCTCATGGTCTGGCTTTATCCCTCAGCACATCACGAAAAACAAAAAATACAATAGAAATGTCCATGGAATTCCTGCAGTGGAGGTCATTCGGCCCATTGAGTCTGCATTGACCCTCTGATAGAGCACCCTTCCTAGGCCCACTCACCGGCCCAATCCCCGTAACCCCATAACTCCACATAACCTCCGCATCTAAGGGGCATTTTAGCATGGCCAATCTACTGAACCTGCACTTCTTTGGACTGTGGGAGGAAATCAGAGCATCCGGAGGAAACTCATGCAGACAAGAGGAGAAAGTGCAAATTCCACACAGACAGTGACCCAAGGCCGGAATCGAACCCGGGTTCCTGGCGCTATGAGGCAGCAGTGCTAATTGCTGTGCCACCATAATCCAGTCATTATCACCGTGCCGTTTGAGGTGTGTAAAATTGGTTGCCACATTTACTACCTTACACCAGGAACTCCGATTCAAAAGTACTGAATTGGTTGTAAAGAGCTTTGAGAAGTTCTGAGGTTCTGACAGAGACAGAGAAAGTGCAAATTTTTCATTTTCTTTTAATGGGCTACTGCACAAGTGTTTGCTTTGAAAGGAATATTTGGAAACACTGTTCAAGTAACTGCACTGAGAATAGATCAAAATAAATGCAGCAGGAAATATAGTGTGAAATTACCCATGTTGTGGGAACGAGTTGTTGCAGAGATGAAAGGTAATTGAAGAAGTGACAGTTCACAAAGCTTTAAATGCGTGCAAAAGAAATTTCACGCAATTTATAAATAAATGATGCTGGAAAATTGAGCAGTTTATCTATTTGGCCAAATTGTTTGCTCTGTGGTATATGGTATATATTTTGAATGCAACTTCCTGCTTTGTGGAGTCAGTCTCCGTCCCTCCTCTGCTGTACCTTCCTACTCTCCTCACCCTTGCTGCCTGGTTTACCACTCTCCTCACTCCAGTTGTACAATTGCAAGTATTATTGCCCCTCTATCTTCCTCTTCTCCTCCCATCCCATGTTCCTCTACCCCTGCCTTTAACATTCTCTCTGTTCTTGCTCCTCTCCTAGCCCACACTCTCTTTATCCCTGAATCTGCTCTTAACTTTTAATTCTCCAGTGTCCCCCTCTCTGGGTTTGAAAATGTAGCTAGTGGAGCGCCAGAGGGATTAGTGCTGGGGCCTCAATGATTTACATTCTATATCAATGACTTGGATAAAGGGACTGAATGTGTGGTAGCTAAATGTACCGATGGCACCAAGATAGGTGGGAAAATAAGTTGCGACTCTGGATCAAGTGGGTCTGGAGTTGACTGTGCACTAGCCCAGGATGTCATATCATTATACAGCAAGGCTTTTTGTCTGGAAACCTTTTCACTGCCAGGAATGGATCTTCAGCCTTTGTGCCAATGAAGTAAGAATGAACTCACAGATAGCAGTACCAATGGCAGGGAGTCTGGGGGAGTGGGGCTCATGAAGCTGGGGGAAGGGAGAGATGAGATTAAATGTCAACAGCCTGAGGGGCTGGCTGGATATGCCTCTGAGAGAGAAGGCAGGACAGTGATGATTAGGCTGGGGTGATTGAGGGAGGCGAGGGTGGAGATAATGCAATGGCTGCCCAGGAGTGTTAGGTGTTAAGGCATGACAGCAATTAAAAAACAGGATGACAAAGCCTGAGTTTGAACTGTGCTATTAGTGTAGCTATTCCCTGCCTTAGAGAGTAGCTGTTCCCCCATATCGATCCCGAGAGTGTTTCTCGGCCAACCAATTGGTCTTCATCATTTAACCCTAAGCAATGTCAGCTGCCCACAGTTTCACAGTTGAGGTGAGGGGTTGAAACCTTAAGTATCAAGGGATGAAGGTTGGGTGCAGTGCATTGGGGGGAGGGGAGGGGAGGGGGTGTATTATTGTTGAGCCTTGCAGCTGCGACCATTCAAATGTCCTGGGGGATCCAACAGCCCTCAAGGTTCACATGGGTGTTCATTTGCTCCAGCACATGGTTAACCCCACTTCTGCTGACATGAAGGGAGGGAGCAACCCGATGCAAGCACACAGGCAACACTAATGGGACGAGGGCAGTGACCATGACCGATGAAGTATGATGGACAGCAGATAAGTGAGGTAGCACTGGCCACCAGAGACAGCTTCATGGACCAGGAGGACAAGGGGTGTTGGAGGGAGTGAATGTCGTGGGATGGATCACTCAACTGACTGCCTCTCTCTCTTTCTTCCATTCCTCACAGAATACCAATTTGTCTCGGTATGGAGCCAGTGGAGATGGCGAATGAACTGTCGACAGAACACTGACTCCAAGAGGCCCAACCCAGGGAAGAGCCTGCGCCGAGGGACCAGGTGGCTGCTGGTCAGGCTCAAGACCTGGCTGGCCATCAGGCCGAGGAGGAGTTTCGAAGACATTGGAGAGGTGACCTCAGATTTAAAGTACCTGCAAGTCATTCCTGGAGCTGTTGGACACCATGTGCTATTGAAGACTCCGTCTGCACAAGGAGACAGTGCAACAGCTCTGCCACATTCTTGCAAATCCCCACGCTATTTGGTGGAGGACGGTACCCGCTCTCTGTGGCCGTAAAAGTCATGGCAGCCCTGAACTTCTTCACCACTGGCTCGTTCCATTGTTCCTTTGGTGTTTTCTGTGGGTTATCTCAGTCATCAGCCTGATGATCAGGCAGGTTGGTTTGACGTTGACTGCAACTGGATGCAGGGAAGCTAGAAACAAACGTCTAACACCGGAGATGATCCAACACGGTTTTATTTAAACTAAGAATGGCCGTACATGTTCAGCTGTGGGTTGACACTCTACTAATCCTACTGATGACCTCTTACTGGCTCGACCAGACTTACTAGCTACCACATAGCAATAATGTCCACTGACTTGTGTACTCTGACTATCTCAGTGTCTGGGTCCCGAAAAAAGTGGGAGTCTTAATGCCCTGTGAACTTTATAGTGGTGGTGTCTTGTCTGGTGATTGATTGTTCTGTGTTGTGTGTTCATTGGTCATCCTATGTGTCAATCACTGCCTGTCTGCATCTCATTATATACATGAGTGGATATTATGACATCGCCCCCCTTTTAAAAAAAATAAGTTATGGAACGTGAAGGAATATACATGCCTGACTATGTACAAGTGATGAGTTAATGAACATATGTACATGGGAAGGTGTTATCATGAGGTGTTAATCATGAGATACAGAGCAAACTGAACGAGATTTACAACAGTCAAGTCTATAGATTCAGTCTTTGAGGCGGGCGCCAAATTCTGGTTGATCGCCGCAGAGATGGAGCAGGAGACGCTGGCACTTGGACAGGTGTGATTGCTGGCATTGCGGCGGTGTCGTGGACATGGTGTGGACCTGCTGGACCAGATTGAGGAGCTTGCAGGTGCGCGCATCCAAGCAGGGACGCCCTGTCAAGCCGAACGATCTCGAATCGTAAAGTTGCCTTGAATTCCTTGTGAGATACCCCTAGCCGACACGATCCATTGGCAGCTATGGCATTACCATTGCAGTCGAGGAGTTGACATGCTGGTGGAAGAATGTGAGGTCGGTCACAGATGCTGTCGAGATTTGACTGCGATATGAGGTCCGCAGACGGGCCGGTGTCCAGTTTAAATCGGATGCGAGCGTGGTTGACTGTGAGGATAGCACACCACTCATCGTCAGGATCCACACTGAGGATCGAAAGGCGGGTCGCTGGTGCAGTGGGGACCAGCTCGCGTGTGGTTATGATGCCAACCCAATATGGAGATTCGAGGCAATCAGCATTGGGATCCGTTGGGCTGTCGGGAGCAGCATCCTGCATGTCATGTTGTACCGAGCAGATACTTCTGCGCCGTATCTGGAACTGCTGGCTGATAATCGGTGGAGTGGACCTGCAGCAGGCCGCGTAATGGCCAGGCCTCCCACACAGTAGGCATCGCCATCCTTTGGCTGGACATTACCGCTTTAAATGGGCGGAGCCACAATTCGGACACGTCATAAGGCTGACGGCAGCGCGTTCCGTGCGCCAATGCGCATGCGCAGTGCAGTCGGCCGACGTACACACCTGCGCATTAAGGTTTTTGGCCTCGTCGTCCTCCCGGTTGTGGCGCGCATGCATCGGGACCGGGAAAAGAGCGAGAAACGGCCACTCTCCTCGATACTCAGGCCTTGCATTTTTTCAATGGTCTGCACCCGTTCTGCCTCCTGGGAGGCCAGTTTTGCAGTTTCCGCCGCCCTGATGTGGGAGTAATGATTCTTGCCATGCTCATGGACCACGCACGTCTCAATAGCAATGGAGAGAGTTAGCTGTTTTATTTTGAGGAGCTGCTGCCGCAGGGAATCGGAGTGGACCCCGAAAACGATCTGATTCCAGATCATGGAATCAGCCGCCGAGCCATAATTACATGACTGCGCCAAGATGCAAAGCTGGGTCAGGAAGGACTGAAAAGGTTCATCCTTACCCTGAAGTCTCTGTTGGAAGATATACCGTTCAAAGCTCTCATTCACTTCAATGTCGCAGTGGCTGTCGAATTTTAGCAGGACCGTTTTAAACTTCGTCTTGTCTTCGCCATCGGCAAACGTAAGCGAGTTGTAGATATGGATGGCGTGAACCCCCACGGTGAGAAATAGCGCAATCTTCCTTGCATCCAATACTGCCTCGAGGTCGGAGGCCTCGATATACAGGAGGAACTTTTGCTTAAAGATCTTCCAATTGGCGGCGAGGTTGCCGGAGATGCGGAGCTGCAGGGGAGGCTGGGTGTTTTCCATGTCGCTGGATGGCCTCTTGCTGGTCGTTGCACATTCACTCGAGGTAGGTTCGGCAGGATTAATAGCACTCTGGTACCATGATGTGTTAGGCCGGTTGGTTTGACGTTGACTGCAACTGGATGCAGGGAAGCTAGAAACAAACGTCTAACACCGGAGATGATCTATGAACTATGAACGACTGTACATGTTCAGCTGTGGGTTGACACTACTAATCCTACTGACGACCTCTTATTGGCTCGACCAGACTTACTAGCTACCACATGGCAATAATGTCTACTGACTTGTGTACTCTGACTGTCTCAGTGTCTGGGTCCCGAAAAAAGCGGGAGTCTTAATGCCCTGTGAGCTTTATAGTGGTGGTGTCTTGTCTGGTGATTGGGTGTTCTGTATTGTGTGTTCATTGGTCATCCTATGTATCAATCACTGCCTGTCTGCATCTCATTATATACACGAGTGGATATTATGACAGAGCCCACTAGTGCATCCGAGAGATCACAGGTTCGCCATATGGCCAGCATCCTATTTTGGCCACTTTGACATTTGACTTTGACCAGGTCCATCAAGATGACCAGTCTGCAGGATTCACCACAATCACTGGGATGCTGCAGGTCCAAGGGGCTGTAGATGGAACACATGTAGCCTTGAGAGCACCATGGCTCATGCAGCATGTGCACTGGACAAACAGATGAATGGCCTGTTCAAGATATGGTTCCAGTGTCTGGACCACTCAGGAGGAGCCCTCCAATACAGCCCCTAGACGGTGTCCCGAATCATTGTAGTCTGATCTGCTCTGCACAACTTGTTACTGAAGCGAGGCAAGCAACTGGATTAGGAGGAGATGGAGGAGCGTCACATCTCCTTGGATGAGGAAGAGCTCGAGGAGCACAGGGGACAACCTGCGGAGGAGGCGGAGGAAGATCCCGGGCGATGGTCAGGTCCCGCATGGGGCATAGGACTAGGGACTCCCTCATAACCTTTTGGTTTGGGGACGACCAGGATTAAGGTGTGAAGATCTCTTCCGCCATGGGGGTCTGACATCTGCTCACTACTGTGATGCCTGAGTGGGGTCATAGTGATGGTGGCTACTTTCATTGGCCTGCTCCTAAAGCAATTGGCTGGATGCTGCAGGAGAATGATGATGACTTGCGGTGGGGACAGAGCGATGCTCCTCTTATTCTCTGTGAAATGGCTGACAGAGAGCTGAACATGACCTGCTAATGAACGTGGCAATTTAGGGGCTAGAGAGGCTGAATGACACATCTCACCTTCTACTGTGACTCTCACACGCATTCAGCCCTTGGTATCTTCATAACTAGAGAATTCTGGCAGACATGAGAGGACTGAGCTTTGCTGTGAGGGTGGGAATGAACGCTCCATGGATGGGGGATTGTGCGGTGTGGGCCGGGAATGGCATGGTTTTACTGCATCATCAGTGAGAGAAGTGGGAGACACAATGCTCATTCTCAGACTATAGAGATTGAAGCGACGACTTTACATTGAGATTTGCGGAGCACGGTGCCATGATATCGTGGAGGCTCTGCATGGGTGAACAAAGTGATTTTTAATATAGATGCACTATTACAATGGTGCCTTACCTCGAATAGTGCCTAGGTTCACCCGTTCCCACTCAGCGCCGATAGTTTCTTACTCTTGCTCAGCCTCCCACCACATCTAGGTGTATCGCCAGGATCCACAGCTGAGGTTGAGGGGAACATCTTCAGCCTAGGGTTCAGCAGAGCCTGAGGCTCTGGCATCCCTCCAAGTACCAGATCCCCCCCGCTGTGGATCTTCAGCTGTGAGGTGCTCACTAGTGAGTGACCCAGAGTCGTGCCTACTAGGTATTCTCAATGAGGTGTGAGTATCTGTGCTAATGGAGGGTGCGAGTGATAACTGTGATACCTCCTCAATGCTTGTGTCTGAGATATTTCCCCAGGAGCTCCTCGGGTCTGTGGTCTCCAGAAGGCATGAGGATGATCTGGGCTGGTTGGCTGATTGACCTACGAGTATATGAGATTGCATTAGTGTATCACAGGGCAGATTGATGGGAGAAATTTAACTAAGGTGAGGCTTGCACCATGGCTGCATGTGTTGAGGATTCTCACTTTTGTCTGCTGCCCACATCTCATCCTTTGCACAGGTGTGGTCATGCATCTCTCCGGCCAGTTCAAGGGTGCTCACCTTAAAAGGTGTTAGGGTGGTCAGCTCGAGCATGACTCTGACAGGCTGTGCCTGCTCACGCCGGGTTGGCCTGCAGTAAGACAGATGGAGAAAATACAGGCTGGAGTGGAGCCAGTCAGATGTTAATGAAGTCGGACATGCGTGGGAGTTGGGTGGGAGCGGGGATGTAAGGAGCAGATTATCTACTGAGGAATGTGGGGAGGGGAGGGGAGGGTAGCATGATAAGTTTGGGACCCAATGAAGTGTAAGAGTGTATGTCCAGGGTACGTGTGGTCCTAAATTATGCTGGCTTCCTTTCCGAGGCAGCGGGAATTATAGACAGTCAATGGATGGGAGGCTGATTTGCATGATGGATTGCGCTACATTCACGACCTTTTGTAGTTTCCTGCGGTCTTGAGCAGAGCAGGATCCATACCAAGCTGTGATACAACCAAAAAGAATGCTGTAAAAGTTGGTGAGAGTCATAGCTGGCATGACAAATTTCCTTAGTCTTCTGAGAAAGTAGAGACGGTGGCGGGCTTTCTTAACTATAATGTCGGTTGTGGGGACCAGGAAAAGTTGTTGGTGATCTGGACATCTAAAAACTTGAAGCTCTCGACACTTTCTTCTTTGTTCCCATTGATGTAGACAGGGGCATGTTCTCCACTACGCTTCTTGAAGTCGACGACAATCTCCTTCGCTTTGTTGACATCTAGGGAGAGATTATTGTCATCACACCAGTTCACCAGATTCTCTATCTCATTCCTGTACTCTGTCTCGTCATTGTTTGAGATCCGACCCACTATGGTGGTGTCATCAACAAATTTGAAAATCGAGTTGATGGGGAATTTGGCCACACAGTCATAGGTGTACAAGGGGTATAGGGGCTGAGGACACAGCTTTGCGGGGCGAATAGGAGGCAAGATGCCATGAGCACGGCGTGAAACACTTGGAAAACAAAGTTTGTTAATGTGGCTGAATATGCAGCGAGTTGTCCTGCCATGCTAATTGTGGGATTCTCACTGGTTTTCTCACCACTTTGGAAAAATACGGAGAATTCTGCCCATTATGTATTGGCTGACCAATTGGGTATTCTGGAGGGATTTGCTCATGTTTTGCTTGTTGCACTAATATCTAACATGGATTTATGAATACCAATGTGGAATTCTGGCTACAAAATATAATTAGAGTGTATTTGTTAAGGGAAAACACTCCAACCATTTTACCCTGGAGACCAATGTGCAAATACAGCACGTTGGCACAGACAAATAATGGGAAATAGTGTTCTGCTATTATTGTGGAATACATTGTAGCTACATTGAACAAAAAATAATGACTCTGCATCGTATTTGAAAGGTTCTAAACATATTAATTTTTTAGATTAAAACCTGTAACTATAGGAGTCAATATTTTCAATTATAAGGTTCACTTTGCAGATAGAGTAAAATGACACTAGACCCCAAGACAATTATGTTGCTGTCACAGTGTGAGGGATAACTGCTCCTTTTGTGGAGCATTAAAATATATGCAGACACTGTACGACTGCTGATAAGGAAGGACTTCAGCCAATTCACCACAAAGTTTGACAAGAATACTGTATCTTGCCATTCTCTGAATCAGTTGTACAGTGAACTTCTGCAACCATGAATCAAATAGTGGTGTGCATTCAATAAGATCAATTAAATTATAACGAGTTCATTAAATAGGAAGCCAAGAAACAACAGATAAGCCTTAGGTCTTCTTTCTATCTATGACTTGCAAATCATTAAGTCCAAATTATAGCTGACAATGCCACTCTTGAGGCAAAAATTTACAGCAACTATTAGGTTTTAAACAAATTTAATCTGTGATCTGTGACCTTTGCTCCTCTACATGTTGGGATGGATTCCTCACTCTCTGCCGCCGGTAACGGGGTTCCCGATGCGGCAGACAATCGGGCCTCGTGAAGAAAACGGGATTGTACCCTGTTTCCAATGCTCCGGCTCCCCCTCTGGTGGCAGGATTGAGGTTCAGCCCACACACCAGCGAGACGATGCAAATGGGTCTTAATGACCATTTGCATCCACTTAACAGACCAGGCACCATAATCTCTGGGCCCACGTGATTCTCCAGTCCTCTGGACCGAGAATCATGGGGGCGGGTTTTACTATTGGTATTTCCCAGCAAGGCTCTCACATGGTGTGCCAAGGGATAACTTAGAACATAGAACAGTACAGCACAGAACAGGCCCTTCGGCCCTCAATGTTGTGCCGAGCCATGATCACCCTACTCAAACCCACATATCCACCCTATACCCGTAACCCAACAACCACCCCCCCCTTAACCTTACGGGCAATTTAGCATGGCCAATCCACCTAACCCGCACATCTTTGGACTGTGGGAGGAAACCGGAGCACCCGGAGGAAACCCACGCACACAGGGGGAGGACGTGCAGACTCCACACAGACAGTGACCCAGCCGGGAATCGAACCTGGGACCCTGGAGCTGTGAAGCATTTATGCTAACCACCATGCTACCCTGCTGCCCACTTCTTAAGAGAGTTTCCCCCAAAGGCCATCCGAGGGCCACCCTCCCCCACTATATAAGACCTGCCCAACCCACCGCACCAATGCACCTCACTACCCTCACTGAGATCTCCTAAATAAAGAGAACCCCCCAGAGACCCCCTAGATAATGAGACCCCCACAGAGACCCTTAGATAACGGGACTTCCTCAGAGACTCCCTGGATAAATACCTCCCAGAGACCCTCTAAATAGGGAGAACCCCCCCCCATAGACCCACGAGAAAAGAGAAATCTGTTAGGAAGCCCAAGAAAAAAGAAACCTGCCTGGAAGCTAGACAGCAGTGACAAAATTACTGTTGTACACTCATCTAGGCAATACACCCGCTGGCTCAGACACAGGAAGCACTATGTATCAATTCCTGCAAAGAGAAAACCAGTCGGCTGTGTTTAAATGCTTTAAATCCTTGACCTGCAAGCCATTCTTGCATTTCCCTTACAAGGCTGTGATTGATAGCTTCCACTCACACACAGCTGTCAGCCTTGCTTGCTTCACTCATCTTCCTTCACTGTTGAGTAACTCTGAAGTGCTCTAAACACAATGTTTATAAACATCAACCACTTCAAAGAGATGGAAATCGTGGTATTGTGATGATTTAACTGGAACATTGTGTCAATCAGTAAAAGGGCATTGACTAACATCTATGTAGTGCATACTGTCTGAAATGCTGTTGAGCATGTCCTAAATGAATGCTGCGTTATTTGACAGAAAGCAATGCTACTATTCGAAAATTAATTTAATTTTATGTCAGATCGTAAGATTAAAAGAAACTGAATCAAAATTAATTTAATTGATGATGTGAAGTAACTAAGTCTCCACCTCTGTGTAGGAACTAAAGCATTCTGAATCGAGAACAGATGTTTTTTTTAAACATTATTGGAATATACAGAAAGAAGGAAATTAACCAGTCACTCAGATGTAGGCAGACTGAATTCATCATATAGTTAAGCAGTTTTGAAAGCCACTCATTTATTGGATCAATTTCACCAGCTGTGAACTAGATCAATAATTGGAACAATTCAAAGCTGTGTCTCACTTCAACCCACGATTGAAGAATGAAGAAAGAAAAATGAATACAGTAGATTTTCTCTTTAAAAAAATGTGTTTACCAATTTTCTACGCTCAAAGCACACGGGAAGTATTTTTTTTCCTCAAGTGTCAAATTTAGCTGTTTTCATGTGAGTGTTGTTTACCATTGTATAATTATACACATGGTAAGCAGTGAACGTCATGTGACTCATTTTTTGAGGATTGCAAAGTGCTTGGAAATTTCAAGTTATAATGTTATTGAAGCTATGATTGTACACAAAAAACAATACTGTGTTTCCTGTTCCACCGCGGTGCTCTGGCATTTACCCCAACTTAATTAGCAAGATGGGGGTCTTTGGATGTTCGAGAGACGCCCTACTCCGATAACAGGGATTCCCAGAGCCTAGGAAGAGCCAAATAATAAAAAAGGCAACTCAATTTTCTTCTGCTCCTGGTGAGCAACATAGCAGAATTTGAAAGATAATTAATCCTGGTGTTTCTCAATGTCCAGCACCACAACTTTAGCCTGTTTTAAGCACAGATCCTGGAGAACTATCTGATAGCTTACTGGGCAAAATGACTCTGACTCTAAGAACGCCCAACATCAGCTCTCCAAATTTGGGGTGCCTGTAAACCTTGCCTGGCTATACTCCCATCCCTAATCACGAATTTAAATTTATGATGCTCCTTTACTGGTGTAGGGGTGGCAGAGCGGAAACCCAGCAGATCCTGTCTCTTCCATGAATTCCATTCTACCCCAAAATCTTGGGCCATAAATATCTACTGTCAGGATGTCATGGAGGTTGACTGCACAGAAAACATTCTTTGGCCCATCATGTCTGCGCTGACCAAAAAAAAACATCTAACCATTCTAATCCCATTTTCCAGCACTTGACCCATAGCTTTGTATGCCTTGGCATCACAAGTGTACATCTAAATACTTATTCAATATTATGAGGGTCCTCTGCCTTCACCACTCATTCAGGCAGTGGGTTCCAGACTCCTACCACCATCTGGGTGAAAGTTTCTCCTCAGATTCCCTCTAAACTTCCTGCACTTCACCTTAAATTTATGCCCCCTGGTCATTGATCCCCCCACCAAGGGGAAATGTTTCTTCCTGTATACTCCTCATTTTATGAGGATTGCAGAGTGCTTGGAAATTTCAAGTTATAATGTTATTGAAGCTATGATTGTTCACAAAAAAACAATACTGTGTTTCCTGCTCCACTGCGGTGCTTTGGCGTTTACCCCAACTTACTTAGCAAGATGGGGTCTTTGGATGTTCGAGAGACGCCCTACTCCGATAACAGGGATTCCCAGAGCCTAGGAGCCCCTCATAATTGTATACATCTTAATCATGCCCCTCTCAGTCTCCTCCGTTCCAAGATAAACAATCCCAGTCTATCCAGCCTCTCTTCAAGTCTCACGGGCAGCACGGTGGCACAGTGGGTTAGCCCTGCTGCCTCACGGCGCCGAGGTCCCAGGTTCGATCCCGGCTCTGGGTCACTGTCCGTGTGGAGTTTGCACATTCACCCTGTGTCTGCGTGGGTTTCGCCCCCATAACCCAAAGATGTGCAGGTTAGGTGGATTGGCCACACTAAATTGCCCCTTAATTGGAAAAAAATTAATTGGGTATTCTAAATTTATTAAAAAAAAGTCTGAAACTCACCAGTCCAGGCAACATCCTGGTAAATATCCTCTGCACCCTTTCCAGCGCTATTACATTCCTCCTATAATGTGGATTCCAGAACAGCACAAAACATTCTAGCTTTGGCCTAACCAAGTTTTATACAATTCCAGCCTAACCTCCCTTCTCTTAAACTCTTTGCCTTGGCTAATGAAGGCCAGCATATCAATTGTCTTCTTAACTACTTTATCCACCTGCTCTACTACCTTAAGGGACCGATGTACATGCACACCAAGATCCCTCTGAACTTCGGTGCTTCTCAGAGTCCTGCCATTTATCCTTTGCCTTGTTTATCCTGCCCAAGTGCATCAACTCACACTTATCCGGAATTAATTCCATTTGCCACTGATCAGCTCGTCTGACCAGCATATCTATATGCCCCAACAATCTAAGGCTATCCTCCTCATTATTTACCACCCCACCAATTTTCATATCATCCGCAAACTTATATTCAAGTTTAAATCATTCACCTCAAACAGCAAGGGCCCCAACATTGATCAATGCGGGACCCCACTGGACACAGACATCCAGTCAGAAAAATACTCCTCGATCATCCATTCCTGCCACTCAGCCAATTCTGGATCCAATTTGCCAGGTTTCCTTGGATCCATGGCCTCCTACCTTTGTGGGACCTTATCAAAAGCCTTGCATGAAGGCCAAGTAGATTACGTTAAAAGCATTGCCCTCATCTACACCCCTGGTCACCTCTTTGAATAATTCAATCAAGTTGGTCAGACATGACCTCCCCTTAATAAAATCAAGCTGACTGTTCTTGATTAATCCTGTCTTTCCAAGACTGATTGATTCTGTTCCTCAGAATTCACCACTGAAGTTAGACTGACTGGGGCGGCACGGTGGCATAGTGGTTTGAACTGCTGCCTCACAGCTCCAGGGTCCCAGGTTTAATTCTGGCCTCAGGTGATTGTCTGTGTGGAGTTTGCACTTTCTCCCCTGTGTCTGCGTGGGTTTCCCCCGAGTGCTCTGGTTTCGTCCCACAGTCCAAAGAAGGTTAGGTGGATTGGCCATGTTAAATTGCCGCTTTGTGTCCAAAAGATTAAGTGTGGTTACTGGGTTACAGGGATAAGGTGGGGGTGTGGGGCTTAAGTAGGGTGCTCTTTCCAAGGGCTGGAGCAGACTCGATAGGCCGAATGGCCTCCTTCTGCACTATAAATTCTATGATTCTATGACTAGCTTTGTGGTTTATCCCTTCTTGAATAATGGTACCAGTTGGCTATCCTCCAGCACTCCAGCATCTCTCCTATGGCCGCAGAGGAATTGAAAATTATTGCCAGTGCCTTTGCAATTTCCTCTCTTGCCTACTGAACAGCCTGGGATAACTTTTATCCTGCCCTGGAGATTGCCTGCCAGACCACTCGGAACCTCCTCTCTATCTATATTAATTTTATTACAGTCCTTCTCCCTGATTTCAGTACCCACACTGTCCCTCTCACTAATGAACACCAACACAAATTATTCATTTAGAACCTAACCTACATCCTCTGGCTCTAGACACAAATTGCACTGTGGTGCTTAATGGGCCCCACTCTATCACTACTTATCCTTTTACCCTTAACGCTCTTGAAAACTTTGCATTTTCCTTTTTTTACCTACCAGTATCCTTTCATGTCCCCACTTTGCTCTGCAAATTTCCTTTTTTAAGTTCCCTCTTGCATATTGCATGCTCCTCTGGGGCTTCTGCTTTACTCTTTATCTAATAAAGTCTCTTACTCAATATCTAGGGTCCTCTGGATTTGGTGGTCCCACCCTGTTTCTTGATTGAAACATTTTGGCCCTGAACTCTCCCTATTTCCTTCTTGAATGTGTCCCACTGTTCGGTCACGGCTCCCAGTCCACTCCAGCGAAATCATATCTGATCTTATTAAATTCCTTTAAACTAGGCCTTCCCCTAGTTTAAAACTTTGATTTCAGGCTCATCCTGGTCCTTTATCATAATAATCTTTCACCGAACGGAGTTATAATCACTGTCTGCAAAATACTCCCCCACTGATACTTCAAACACTGGCCTGGCTTGGTTACCTAAAATTAAGTCCAAGACCACGCCCTCTCTTGCAGGACCATCTACATGTTGGCTTGAAAAGCTTTCCTTGACGTATTTCATGAATTCCGTTCCATCTAAATCTTTCACACTGTGACTACTCCAGTTAATGTTGGACTACCCTATTACGTTTAAACTTCTCTGAAATTTGCCTACATATCTGCTCTTCTCTTTCTCTTGGACTGGGAGGGTGCCTATAGAACACTCCCAGCAATGTGCTTGCTCCTTTTTTGTTTTTTAAGGTCTAAGTTCTATAAAGGAGAATAACTGAGGAATATGCTGATATCTTTCTTTACAATATTTATGAATATGTGACAATTTCCTAAAAAACAGTCTCCTCAAAAGATGTACCTTCGCAAATGATCAATTATTCATATTTTTAAAATAAAATTGCAACACACCATGCTGTGAAGCTACTCTCTTTGCCTGAATGTGAATTTGGAAAAAATATTTTATGATTGCTTCAATTTTGCTTGTCATTTTGAAAATTTTTACATTTGTGTGCGTTGAAGAGTAAAGCAATACAAGGCAGGTTAATGCATCATTTCATATTTATGCAGTTTATAATTTCTCCATATGTATTAAACAAGTTCAATAACAAATACAATGTTCAAAGCGAAAGTATATGAGTGTTGATATCCAGTCTGAATTCCTGCACTGATCCCTTCTCCCAATAGTGTTGTCTTATTTATTCATGGGGCGTGGATGTTTCTGGCAAAGTCAGCAAATATTGTCTAGTCCTATTTGCCCTTGAGAAGGTGGTGGTTAGGTGCCTTCCTCAAATGTATGTGTGGTGAGGGTACTCCAACAGTGCTGTTATATCGGGAGTTCCTGGATTTTAATTGATGATTGTGAACTACATTTGTCCATGTAAGACTGGTGTATGATTTGTAATGTAACTTGGAAGTGATGATGTTTTCAACGGTCCACTATCCTACTTCTCAGTGGTAGAGGTTGCATATTTGAGAGCTGTTGTTGAAGAAGCCTTGCTGAGTTACTGCAGCGCATCTTGTCGGTAATAAACACTGCAACCACAGTGCACTGTTAATGGAGGGATGTTATGTTTAAGATGGTGGATGGAGTGCTGATCAAGCTTTGGCTTGGTTGGTGTCCAGCTTCTTGAATATTCTAGGAACTGCACTCAGCCAGGCAAATGGGACGTATCCCATCACAGTCTTGACTTCTGCCTTATCGACAGGCTTTGGGGAATCAGGAAATGAGCCATTTACCATAGAATACCCAGCCTCTGATCTGGTCTTGTACCCACAGTATTAAATTGGCTGATGCAGTTGGATTTCTGTTCATCGGTGATCCTCAGGACATTGATGGTGGGGGATTCGACGTGGGAATGTCATTGAATGACAAAGAATAATGCTTAGTTTCTCTCTTGTTGGAGCTTATCATTTTTTGACACTTGTGATCTATATGTTAACTATCCCGAATTAGCCCTCCACCTGTTGTAATGGTATGTATAATTTAAGGAGAGTAAAAGGATAACAAGATGATGTTTATGTATATCAACACTAGATGGCATCACTAAGTAGTCTGATAAAAGCATTCTGGGAGAAGCTGAGGAGAAGCTGATGCAGAAGAATCATGTGAGGTTGAGTTAGAGTGGTAGGTTGTATTAGAGAGAGATAATTAATTACTGTAATATAGATTCAATACTATTGTTTTGTTAGTTATTGCTCAGTAGAGTGTGTGAACCATTTCAAGTAGTGTAAAATAAACTAGCTTTGTTTTAAACATATAGATCTATATTCTTTCTTAAACACTACGGCCGGGATTCTCCCCCAACTGGCAGACGGGCCGTACCGGCGCCAAAGAGTGGCATGAACCACTCCGGCGTCGGGCCGCCCGGAAGTTGCGGAATCCTCCGCACTTCCGGCGGCTAGGCCAGCGCTGGAGTGGTTGGCAGCACGCCAACTGGTGCTGACGAGCCTCTGCTGGCCGGCGCGAGTTGGCACATGCGCGGGAGCACCAGCGTGTTCCGGCGCATGCGCAGAACCGCTGGCATGATCCCTGCGCATGCGCAGGAAGTTTCTTCTCCACGCCGACCATGGCGGAGCTTTACAGAGACTGGCGCGGAGGGATAGAGTGCCCCCACAGCACAGGCCCGCCCGCAGATCGGTGGGCCCCGATCGTGGGCCAGGCCACCGTGGGCCCCTCCACCCCCCGGGGCCGGATCCCCCCCGCTCTCCCCTGAGGACTACGTAGACCTCTCTCCCCCGAGGACTACGTAGGCCGCTCTCAGAGCCAGGTCCCGCCGGTATGGACCTTGCCGGCGAGACCGGCCGAAAATGGGGCCCGGAGAATCGCTGAGGGGGCCACTGCCAACGGCCCCCGGCCGGTGCAACGTGATCCCTGCCCCGCTAAAAAAACGGCGCTGGGGAATTCGGCAGCCTGCGTCGGAGTGGCGGGGCGGGATTCACGCTGCCCCCCCGCCAATTTTCCAACCCGGCGGGGGGGTCGGAGAATCCCACCCCATGACTTTGGCTATCTTGGAGAACAATATAAGAACATAACACCTGGATGATGTTCAAGTCACATCTTGTTACAGCCACAGGTCCAAATGCTGGAACAAAAAGTGCAGAAAACTGAAAGGCCTGTCACATTCCCAGGATCAGGACAAAAGAAACTGATGTTCTCTGCCATTCACGTTTGGTTTCTCTTCTTCCTCTTGAGTTTCTTTTCCTCATAGGCAGGTACCAAAGACAAATTTACTGGCAGTAGCTGTACACTTGAACTCAAATTTGTAATGTGGGAACTTTTGGCTGGATTTGCCTACATGCCCCCAGCAAATGTTTATACCTTCAATCAGAATTCACTTCGGAATATAATTTTTGTAGTGATTCTAAGTATTCGAGAATACAGTTGTTAAAATAAAAAGTATGTTCAATCTAGGTGAGCTACAAACAACCCATTCCTCCACAAAAAGAAGGAACTATTAATTTTAAAAAACCAAGATGGACTGTTCATATTAAAAATAAACACAAATGAATGAAAAATCTATAATTTGCCGCTGGTGTTACATAAAGAGTGGATGTACTGGAAGACTTTTATGCCTTGGCAGATACATATAGTCACGCTCCATCGAGTGTGTACCAGAGCACTTCAGTTAATGTCAATTTGACAGATTTTTGTCTTTGGTGCCTTCGGGCAGCACGGTGGCAGAGTGGTTAGCACTGCTGCCTCACAGCTCCAGGGACACGGGTTCAATTCTGGCCTCGGCTCTCAGTTCGTGTGGAGTTTGCACGTTCTCCCCTTGTCTATGTGGGTTTCCTCCGGGTGCTCCAGTTTCCTCCCACAGTCCAACGACGTGCGGGTTAGGTGTATTGACCTTGCTAAATTGCCCTTTAGTGTCTAAAAAGGTTAGGTGGGGTTACTGGGTTAAGGGGATGGGGTGGAGGCATGGGCTTAAGCAGGGTGCTCTTTCCAAGGGCTGGTGCAGACTTGATGGGCTGAATGATCTCCTTCTACACTGTAAAACCTATGACCTAAGTAGAGGAAAAGGCAACCGGGCTGAATTCTCCACCGTCAGTAATCTCCATGTTGACGGCAGCCTGAGGATTTCCCAATGGCGTGGGGCTGCCCCACAATGGAAAACTTCATTGACCAGCCAGCAAAACGGAAAATCCTGGCGGCATGCTGAACCAGAAATCTGGGGCGGGATTCTCCCGTACCCGGCAGGGCGGGGGGTCCCGGTGGGACGGAGTGGCGTAAACCACTCCGGCGTCGGCCCGCCCCGAATCCTCCATACCTTCAGGGGCTAGGCCGGCGCCGGAGTGGTTTTTGTCCCGCTGACTGGCGTGGAAGGCCTTTGGCGCCACACCAGCCGGGGCCGAAGGGACTCCGCCGGCCGGCGCAAGTCCGCGCATGCGCGGGAGCGTCAGCGGTGGCTGACATCATCCCCGCACATGCGCCGGGGGGGGGGGGCGGGATCACCTACGCGTCGACCATCATGGAGGCTGACACGGTCAACATGTAGGAAAAGAGTTCCCCCACGGCATAGGCCCGCCCGCGTATCAGTGGACTCCGATTGCGGGCCAGACCACTGTGGGGGCACCTCTCAGGGCCAGATCGCCCCACACCCCCCCATGCCCCCCCCCCCCCCCCCCCCCTCCCCAGCCTGCCCGTGCCAGTAAGGGACCTAGTCTGATCCACGTCGGTGGGACCGGCAAAAAACCAGTGGGACTTCGGCCCATTGCGGGGCTGAGAATTCGGACAGCCCCGGGGCCCATTGAGTCGCGCCGGTCCCAGCCATTCTCCGGGGCGGGCGGCGCGACTCACCCCTTGCCGACGTTTGAAGGGCCGGAGAATTCGTTGGCCGGTGGGGGCAGGATTCACACCGACACCCGGCGATTCTCTGACCCGGCAACAAACATACTTAATAGAAGCAATGCAAGTAACTGATACCTAACATGCCAGCTGCACTAACTTCCCAGACGAGTAAAACAAAATTGTTTGCAGTATAATGAAGAGAGTAAAAAGTGAATTAAACAGTTTAATCAAATAACAAAATGAAGCAACAAAGTTATTTAATTGTTCATCCTACTGACAGATTGTTGCTTCTAATAAATGCAATGCTATATCCTGATCTACGAATGTTACTTTTGCTAACATGTTAGATTACAGCTTGTTCCAATTATGTATATAATTTCAAAATGGAAAATACAACATAATTCAAAGCAATGACTGACTTAAAATGAAAACACACGTTCCACCTTTATTTCAGCAAATGTTTGCATGAGAAAGTATTATTATAGAAGATAAAGTGCATGCTTCCTTTTTAAAAACATCTTACTATTAAGCAGGCTATGTATGTATTGCATGTGAATTGTGATCTCATCTGTTTTTTGTAAATAACCATATACTTTTCATTTCTGCAGAATGTTAATAGCTTGTGCTACTGGCATCTATTAAATCTGTCATTACACAAATGTAATCATAGCTTATAGCCATTTGGTGTATTCATTGTACTGTACAAATCACTGAAGGTTGCCATTGCACCTTTTACCCATTTATATCATTCTACCTCCTGCAAATGGCTTTGTATTTTGCTCCTAGCTACATTTGGAAATGAAAAGCACTAATACAGTCATTCTTTTGTAACACTACAATGCACATAGATTAAAAAATGGTGAAAGTTTCATGTAACCTTAAAACTTGCAATCGAGCAGTCTTGCTTGAATAATGTGTTTTCATTATTATAAGTAAAAATCAATCAAAGGGACTGAACTGTGAAGTACGTGACTGAATGGATGCTGATCTTATTTCTACTGTCTTACTTAAAGGGTTGTGTGCCCAACATAAATGATGTGGCAATAAACTTTAATGAACTCACAATAAGTCATTGTGTAATTTGGATCTGAGAGAGTCTGTAAATTTTATTGATAAACTAGTTACAGAACTGCAGCATGTATTATCCATTTTGTTGTTATTGATTACTTTATAACTATTTAAAATAACTTTCACCTTCATAGTAACTTTCTAGTGTTTATGATAGAGGAGAATGCTACAATAAATTGTTACTTTAAATAATTGAAAATATCTCTATAAAATGGAAGCATGTTTTGAATCTTCAGAAATCTAATAGGATGACGTTTCTTAAAACAGCTGATAAATGAGTTACATTAAAAAATCTCCCATGATTATCCCATCAAAGAACCGGTTACAAGGTCCCGTTAGATCAAAGTGCTGTATTATAGTTACCCAGCAGTATTCTGTTTAAATCTATGGAACTAAAAATCTGCAGTCATCCCTGAACACTTCGGCCGTCGCTTCAAATATGAATGCATTTAGTCATTCCAAACATACTTTCAGATTTTCTTTTGGTTTTATTGTTAGCAGGTTTCCTGCTTTCCACAAATTCCCTGCAAAGATTAACAATCTTCAAAATGTGACTTTAACAATAAAGTGCTTAATCCAGACTTTTACATTGTTTGGGGGGTAACACAAGCCTCACCCGAAAGTATGTGAAATTGCACGAGAAGATGTCGGGTGCATATCCGCAAAATATTCCAGTCAGCGTGCACACACGCATGGGCTGGAAGTTTGCCCGGCGACAGTAAAGCAGGCAATTGAGCCCATTAAGGGGCCAATTGGATGCAATTTCACATGGCTCATCTGCTTTTACTGTTAGTAGGCTGATTAGCCACATGGCCTTTACGTTTTTGCTGTAGCCACGATTCCGGGAGGGATGAAATGTTGGGTATGAAATAAAACTGAAATTTGTGTTTCAATTTGCTGCATAGACACTCCAGTTTTTCCATCACAATTTATTTTTTTTAACAGGTCAGCAGCTCCCTGACACAACTCCGCAGCCACTGTCCCCCTCGGTCAAGCACTTTGGAAGTGCCAGCCCGCTGCGTTTTCTTTGTGTCTACCCTCCTCCTGTCCTCGCCAGCAGCACCGAGCCTTTCCCAGTGCACATTTCACACTGGTTTCTCATTAATTGGCCAACCAGTGTCGAATCACATTGAGGGCTGACTGCAGCCAGATGTATGTTCTGCGTCTGCTTCTAGGCTTGTCGAGTGCATGCACCTCCCAACCAAAATATTCAGGACTCAGTGTTTCTCCCATAAATTACCTGATATATGTACTGGAGGAGATGCCCAGATTCGATTTAGTGTCCCTTGCCATGCAAATTTATGCATGGCAGGGATTGTAAGGGATTACATTGCGAATCCTGCTCCTGGGTCCCCATCTTGAGAGGGCAGCCTGAGAGCGAGGTCCCCATCCCTACAATGCAACTCTGGCCCCTCCCCATGCAACAGGAATTGCTGGGTCACCACTCCCACCACAGCATGTGCACATGCGCGTCATCCAATTCCCCCAACCCACCAGAACCCCCCCCCCCCAACTAGAGACACCCCCACCAGAGACTTTTTGGGGCTCTCTGATGGAGATTTCTGGCGGAGGCCTCTGTTGGGGGTCTGGTGAGTGGGGCTCTGGTGGTGGTCTCTGGTGAGAGTGTGTCTGGTGGGGGGTTCTCTGGTGTATAATAGTATATAATGGAATTTACAATGCAGAAGGAGGCCATTCGGCCCATTGAGTCTACACCAGGCCATGAAAGAGCACCCTACTAAAGCCCACACCTCCACCTTCTCCCTGTAACCCCACCTAACCTTGTGGGGAGGTCTCTAATGGGGGTGGGGGGGCTGTAGGGATCCGGGCAGACGGGGTGGGTAGGATTTACATTGTGGGTGAGAGGGGGCCCTCCAATGGACTTGGGGGGTGGGGGGGGGGGGGGGTCCTGCCTTAAATACCTACCCCCTTGGCTAATTGCAAGGTCCACCACATCAGGGCCACACTGAGAAATGCTTGTACCAATCCATGCTCACATGAATCCTGGTCCAGAGGGCTGGAGAATCACGGGCGTGTGGAGAATCTGGTGCCCAGCCCAATAATAGAATGCAAAAAGGTCAATTTGATCTATTTGCACCCTCCTGCTTGCATGGGGCACAAACATCAATGTCGTCACCAACGGGGGATGCTGGATTTTCCACCACATCAGGAACTCCGCATCAGCTGACAGCTGGCGGCAGAGAATCCAGCCCCATTTATGCAAAAAGTGGACGAAGATAGGACCACTTCTCTGGTAATTATAATTTTTGGAGTTTGTCCCTCGCTTCAATTCCCAGTTTACAGCTACTTCTGGGATGTTACTTGTATCTTTGATAGTGAAGTCTGAATCAAAATATGTGTCCAATTTGTCGGTCATCTTCCTACTTTCCATTATCAATTCTCCAGTTACATTTTCAAAAGGACCAATGTTCACTTTGTTAACTCATTTCCAGAGAAACTGTTACTATCCATCTCTATTTTTCTGGTTGGCTTTCTCTCATACTTTAATTTTTCCTTCCCTATTAATCTTGTCCAGTTTTCTGACCTACAACCTGCCTTTGAGCAATTATATGTGCAAAACTTAATTGTTTGATATACACTGATAGAAGTATTACCACTATTTAAAAAATATACTACATGGATGTCTAGATTTTGAATGGACATTCTGAAATATTCTTTGACAGAATTAAATGGTTATTATGTTGCATGAACAACAATAATATTGGGATGGATTCTCCACCTCGCGAGACCGGCAATGTGAATAGGGAACGGGCAGAGAATCAGGCATCCACCGATCGAGGTTTGCGCTTGCCGCCGGACTGAACGCCTTGATCCCAGGCCCCGCTGGTGGTGAAAACACGATTTGCAAATCAGCATTTACATGCGTTAACATATGATTGCCGGGTTTGACCCAGTATGCTCCAACCCTGTCAGGTGGAAGTCACGTGAGCGCGGTCCACCCTTTAGTCTCTCAAACAGAGAATTCCGACAATTATTTTGCACCCAGGGATGGCACGGTGGCGCAGTTGTTAGTACTGCTGTATCACAGCACTGAGGATCGGGGTTCGATCCTGGCCCCGGGTCCCTATCCGTGTAGAGTTTGCACATTCTCCCTATTTTTGTGTGGGCCTCAACCCCACAACCCAAAGATGTGCAGGGTAGGTGGATTGGTCACGCTAAATTGCCCCTTCATTAGAAAAAAAAAATTCCGTTCTCTAAATTTATATTAAAAAAATATTTTCCACCCAACACAGGGTGAGAATCATCTAAACTAGCTGAACAGGTGGTCGACATCTTTTACCGGTCAGTAAATTGGAACAACAAGGTGCCAACCATAGGAGGATATATGGACCCTTGAAGGGTTGAGCAGGTGTGATCAAATGTTTTTCTATTTCAATTTAAATGGATATTAAAATTAGATAAAGATAAAGTCGCCATAGTCCCAAATGTCTATGAGGCGGAAAGCTGACTGTTGTGATTTAACCTGAGGCTAACCACACCTCAGGTGAGGGGCTAGATTGAGAAGGCAAGGCCTTCATGGTTAACCTCAGCCCGTATGGGAATTGAACCTGATCAGCTGGCCTCGCTCTACATCATGAACCAGCTGTCTAGCCAACTGAGCTAAACCAGTCCCACTTAAAGTAATGGGACCACTTAGACTGATTACCTGAGGGAGCATTTGGAGCCTATCGAAAGCCCAGCATGGAACACATAGCTGTTCTCAACTTGGGATTGAGCCCACGTAGGGTGGTTTTTCGAAAGGGTCGATGCAGACACGATGGGCTGAATGGCCTCTTTCTGCACTGCAGGGATTCTATGATGTCCCAAAGCAATATTAGCCTGCTCCCCTCCCTAACCTGAATTTGGGGTGGACTTTACATAGGACTTAACTGGCAGATCTGTGATTCACCTCAAATGATAAGTTTGTACAGTCAATCTACTTCACTTCTGATCCCTCCTTGTTGGAATTTTCAGATTTATCTTGTTTAAATATCAAACCGTTCCTTTATGGTGGCCAAAAACATTCTGTGATCAGAGAGCTGAAAGTTACCTTCACTATGGTGTTACTGGACAGCAGGACTTGAACCTTGAATCAATCCTGCAATTCATCAGAAAATTAATTCAAGTTAAATACTTAATAGTTGAATTTGACAGAACTTTGGGATGTGGTGTCCTCTTTAACGAAGTATGAAATTCCCTTATCTGCCTTTTAATCTGAATGTATTAAGCATTTCCATGACAATGATTATTCTAAGATCCTAATTTTAAAATATTTATTGCTAAAATAATGAATAATTTCATTGAAATTTGGGTGTGGTGATTTTAATTGAGTAATTAAAGGCTCAGAGATATTCAGTGGAAATTGAAAACTGTCCATGAATAATAGAGCACCAACTCAAGCAACTAACAAGTCACGTAACCAACATGTTTATTAAAATTGTTTCATACCAATATATTTTCACATTCTTAAGCATTCAGTTTGCATAGAATCATAGATTTTAGAGTGCAGAAGGAGGCCATTTGCCCATTGAGTCTGCACCGGCCCTTGGAAAGAGCACCCTACCAAAGCCCACATCTCCACCCTCTCCCCGTAACCCAGTAACCCCACCAAACGTTTGGTCACTAAGGGCAATTTAACATGGTCAATCCACCTAACCTGCACATCTTTGGACTGTGGGACGGTCACCCAGGCTGGGAATCAAACATGGGATCCTGGAGCTTGAAGCAACTGTGCTAACCACTGTGCTACCGTGCCCCCCCCCCCCCCCTTAATGTTCCTATATTGCATATTTTCTGAAGATTTCAGTGTAAGCACAAAAAGGATGCTAATGGATCATTTTGGAATGGATAAATTTGATTATAAAGAAACACTTCTGCTTTGCCTTTTCTGACTTCTTTTTGCAGACTGTGATTCAGGCCTGCAAGGAGGGTGTGATTGTAAGGGTGGTAGTTTTAGGAATACAGAAGGGAGCAATAGCAGCATAGAGGCAAATAAACTAGGAGAAGAAGAAGAAGTAGGCCTTCTCAACATTTGAGCCTTCTCCTCTACTCATTATCATTACGGTTGATCCTTGATCTCAATGCCATATTCCCGCTTTCTCCACGTACTCCTCAATGCCATTAATCTAAAGATTATCTATCTCCTTCTTCAAACATTTAGTGGACTTGGCGTCTGCAACCTTGTGGTAGAGAATTCCACAGGTTCGCTACCCTTTGAGTGAAGAAATCTTTTCTCATCTCAGCACTATATGGTCTACCCCGTATCTTGAGATTATTTCCCCTGGTGTTAGATTTCCCAAACAGGGAAACATCCTCCTGCATCTAGTCTGTCCAGCCCTGTTGGAATTTTATATGTTTCAATCAGAGCTCCTTTCATCCTTCGAAACCCTGGTGAATACAGGCCCAGTCAAAACAATCTCTCCTCATAGGACAGACCTAGTGAACCTCTGCTGCGCTCCCTATTTTGTAGACAGGAAGACCAAAACTGCATGCAATGCTCTAGGTGTGGTCTCACAAAGACCCTGCATAACTGCAGAAAGATATCCCTGCTTCCGAACTTAAATCTTCTTGCAATGAAGGCCAACATAACTATTTCCCTTCCTAATTCCTTGCTGCAGCTGTCTCTTCACTTTTATTGACTGATTTACAAGGACATCCAAATCCTGTTATACATCCACATTTCCATATAGATCACCATTTATGTAATACCCTTCCTTTCTTCTTTTTACACCGAAGTGCATAACTTCAAATTGAGCCACATTGTACTCCGTCTACTAACGGTTTGCCTACTTACTCAACTTGTCTAAATCACATAGAAGCCTCCTTGCATCCTCCTCATAATTCACAGTTTTGCCCAGTTTTGTATCATCAGCAAACTTGGAACTGTTAAATTGGTTCACTCATCCAGGTCATTTATATACATTGTGAACAGCTGGGACCCGAACACTTTTCCTTGCAGTGTCCCACTAACCACTACCTACCACCCATTTTATCCCACTCTGTTTCCTATATGTTAACCAATTTTTGATTAACTACACTGGAAGGGATGCTCCGATCCTGGCTCAAAGTGTTGACGCATCGTAAATGGTGGAGCGTTTTATGACGGCGTCATCTGGCCCCTAAGATCAGCGATCGTGCGATGCACAGAGGGCCAAGACGCCACTGGAGAGCCTCACGCTCCTCCAGCTGCAAATACGGGCGTCAGCATGGGTGGCGCGAGTTCGCGCATGCGTGTGGGTTGCCGTCTCTGCGCCAGCCCAGACGCAACATAGCGGAGACCTACAGGGGCCCGGCGCGGAAGAACATAGGCCCCCACCGGGATAAGCCTGCACGCCGATCGATAGGCCCGATTGTAGGCCAGGCCACCATGGAGGCCCGCCCCCCCCCGGAGTCGGATCCCCCTTCCTCCCCCCACCAGGCTGCCCCCAGCAGCCAGAACGTTGGGGTCCCACCGGGTAGGACCACAAGAGAACGATGCTGGCTGGACTCGGCCGAACTCAGCAGGCACATGAACTATCGCGTGGGGAGAATAGCCGGGGTGGTCCGCATCGAGCGGCCCCCGACTGGCGCCAAGCTGACTGGAGAATTGGTGGACCGGCGTCAGAGCAGCATCGTGTGTTTTGCGCCCCCCCCCCCCCCCGCGATTCTCTGACCCAACGCGGGGTCGGAGAATCCCACCCACTATCCCCTATCCATGTGGTTTAATTTTGCCCACTAACCTCTGATGAGGTACCTTTAAAAAGCCTTCTGAATTTCCAAATACATTCTGTATTTAAATGTAATTCTGCCAGTTACATCTTCAAAAACCTCTAGTAGATTAGTTAAGATGATTTGCCTTTCATCAAGGAGGAGTCTCAGCTCTTACAATTGTTCAACAGGTTCAATATTCTTATAGCTTGTGTCATGGGAGTGTCCCTTTAAGAATGTTTTGGCCTTACCACATGTCTTGTAGCATGCTTCAGTGATGTCATTTGTGGGTGGAGCTGGGCAGCGGCTGTCAGGTGAGAAGAGATTAGGACTTTTTAGTTTCAATTTTGGTTTGTTGCTTTGGACTGCAGAAGAGTAGTGTTTCCCTGTTTTCATTTTAAATTTTAAGGCTGTTCCAGAGAACTGAATGCAAATTGGATGTGGCAAACTGCCTTGGTATCTGTAAAGAAAGAGATGCTTTTCGGAAGGAATTTTGAATCTGCTGCTTGGAACTGGATCAGAATCTCAGGGAAAGGACTAGTCTCCTTCAATTGAGATTACAGTGTGCAGGGCCACACCCTTGAAAGGGGTTTTTGGTTTCTTGGATTTTGTTATTGAATTGGAACAGCTACTAATGGGGATTCAGGTAGATTAATGTTTCTGTTGTGTTTTCTTTATGCTTGTAATTGATAAAAAATTATTGCTGTGCTTTATATGTTAACTAGATTCTTATAATAAACTTTTTTTTGATAAAAGCGCCGAGGAAATCTGATGAATCACACCTGAGTGAAGGCTCTTGTGCTCATCCTCGCCAAATTCAACATAAAGCTTATAATCAGGTGAGCTTCATAGTACACTTTGGAGTTTCTAAGCCTTGGCCCGTAACACTTGTGTGAAGAAGAGCAGGGGCTGCAGGGAAGATGAGCAAACTGACCACAGCACCATGCCACAGGAAACCATTGAAGTGGGGGGGGGGGGAGCAAAAAGGAACTTAGTTGTATTAGGGGACAATATAGTTATGGATATAGACACGTCTCTGCAACCAAAAGTGTCAGTCCTGAAGACTGTGTGAAGGCGGTTACAATATATTTGCTGGGCTGGAAAAAAGCTTGGGAGTAGGAGGGGAAGGATTCATTTCTCATGGCCCACATGAGTTCCAATGGCATAGGTAGGATTAAGGAAGAAGTTTTGCTGAGGGAGTCTGAGTCGGAGTCTGAAACTAGTGCCTTAAACTTAAATGGAGAAAGTTACAAGGGTAAATAAAGAGAGTTACAAGGATGTAAAGAAATGTTACCACACAGATAACTCTTTTGTCTCTTGATGGGTTTTCCTTCTGCCATTTCTGGTTGTGGCTCTCTTATTGGTCAATAGGTCGCCATGTCCCTGATGTGGAATGGGAAATAGCTGAAAAGAGTGAAAAACAATAGAAAAACAGTTAGGGGCTAAATTAAAAAGCAGATTAACTGAGACACAAGCAAATTGGCACAGGATAAATAAATTCAGAGAGTTGAATGTATGGGTCAAAGGTTGATGTGGGAAAAATGAGTTTCCATTTCCTAATAGGTGGGGGAGTGGGTGGTGAGAGTTCCTGTGAGGAGAGATTTGGAAAGTTAAAGAGAAAGGACAAGTAAAGATTATACGGTAGTGATACGGGTAATGATAAGCAGAGTGTGATAAAATGGGACAGAGTGTAAAAGCAGAAGAGCGCATGAGCAAATAAGGTCAAAAAAGGAAAAATGCTAAAAAGTCAGAACTACAGACTCTTAATGTACAAAAAATTCATAATAAGGTGGGGAATGGGTTCTATCAGTGGAGATGTTTTGCACAAGGCATTGGTGAGATCACATCTGGAATACTCTGTCGAGTCGCTTCGTTATTTGAACAAAAGGTATAATTGTGTTAGAAGCAGTGGACAATAGTTTCCATTGGCTCATTTAGCTCACTTGGCTAAATCGCTGGCTTTTAAAGCAGACCAAGCAGGCCAGCAGTACGGTTCAATTCCTGTACCAGCCTCCCTGGACAGGTGCCGGAATGTGGCGACTAGGGGCTTTTCACAGTAACTTCATTGAAGCCTACTTGTGACAATAAGTGATTTTCATTTCATTTTCATTTTCATTTCTATTGGCTTCTTTCTGGGATGAAGGGCTTCTATTGAGAAAGGATGAATGGGTTGGGCCTACACTCTTTGGAGTGGAGATGTATGTGCTGTGACCTTATTTTAGCAAGTAAGACTCTTGGGGGGGGGGGGGGGGGGTCTTGACCAGGTAGCTGCCGAGGGTTTACTCTCATGGGGAAATCTAGATTTGGAAGGCACAATTCAAATATAGGTCTATGTCTGTGCGGAGTCTGCACATTCTCTCTGTGTCTGCGTGGGTTTCCTCCGGGTACTCCGGTTTCCTCCCACAGTCCAAAGATGTGCATGTTAGGTGGATTGGCCATGATAAAGTGCCCTTAGTGTCCAAAGGGTTAGGAGGGGTTATTGGGTTACGGGGATAGGGTGGAAGTGAGAGCTTAAGTGGGTCGGTGCAGACTCGATGGGCCGAATGGCCTCCTTCTGCATTGTATGTACTATGTTCTAAGGGTTATGTGGGGAGGGGGGAGATGGCTGGAAAGTGGAATTAAGGCCACAATCAGATCAGCCATGATCTTATTAAATGGCAGAGCAGGCTTGATCAGTGGAATACCTACACCTGCTCTTATTTCTTATGGGATAAGATCTTCCGGCTGTCCACGCTGGCAGAATCTTCTGGTCCCGCAACAGTGCACGCCCGGTGGCGTGGAGTGGATTCAATGGGAAATCCCATTGGCAGTGACAGGACCGGACGATCCCGTCGCCAACCAAAAGCGGGCACCTCCCACTGCCCAGAAACACCCCGCGTGGAAGCCAGAAGATCTTGTCCATGATCCTCTAAGTGGTTGATTCTGCAGATTGTTGTGTTTGGTCCCTTGTATTTTATGAAGTAACTCACCAAACACTTTGATTGTCCAAATTAGGATCCTTTTAATGTGTCTCGTGTGGTAAAATGTTAATCTGATACAGAGCACGTTATCATGAAATCTTGCTGCTGCTCTGGAAATTACACCCAGCACTGACCAATTACATGTACGTCTTATTACACTCTCCACCTTCTTCTGGAAATGGCTGGATTTGAATTGTGTCTCCCTTTATATGTGGGTCCCAGGTCATGTTACCTTGGTCTGGAGACTAGCCATCTGGGAAGGCCACTTTCAGGATACAAAATGGATGCTCGCAGAGCCTATAGGGAAATAAGGACAATACTAAGCAACAAGCAGGCACAGAGCCTGAATGTATATTTGGAAGGCAGTTTGCAGACGGAATCAAAACTCTGAGTCAGTTTACATATTGATGGCCTATCTCCGGGAAACAAAGGACGAGTACTCAGGTAGCCGATACTGTTCCAGACAGCCCGGCGCCACTACCCCAACCAAAAGACACAAACAAAGCAAGGCCAATGGCCACCTAGGACACGCCCAGCCATCAAGGCACCCACCCCTTTATTGGTTTAGATCGATGACAATGATCAAAAAGCTTCCCAATTAATTGGGACCAAGTTTAAGGCGAAGCCCCTCAAAGTATAAGAAGGAACCCCCGCCAAAGGTTCAGTCACTTGGATTCGGCTCTCAAGTGGAGAGACCCTTCCACCACCATCACCAGAAGCAAGTAAGTTGAAGGTCAACACTCGCTACCAGACGGACGACCTTAGCTGTTCTCCTGTTACCTCTTCGAACCCAACAGCCTCAGATCCAAACAACGGCCATTGTTCCTCTGACTAAGTGGGCACCCGAAGTTAAGTATAGGTGTTAGTGATAGAGATAGTATAGCCTGTAGTGTTATTGTGCATGAGTAGATCATACTGTGTGTAAATAAATAGTATTGACTTTGAACTAACTTGATCGGTATTCGGGTGGAACCTTGTGGTGGTATCAAAAGGTACCTGGCGACTCTGAAAATATACACATAATTAGGATTAAGAAAGGCGACCATATTGACTGCTATATTTATAGCAAGTAAACAGAGCAACAAGACCGCATGGTCTGTCTGTACCACTTCCTGCTGGCTGGGGGTGGAAACCATCCAACTATGATATAACCAATAGGTATATTACTACACAGATAACTCTATTGTCTCCTGATGGATTCTTCTTCTGCCATTGCTGTTTCGGCTCTCTTATTAGTCAGATCAGCTACGTCGCCATGTCCCTTAATACCGTATTTTCACTGCTGGTTGGTGATGCACTATCAATTACGACAAGACGAGGATAGAATGTAATCAAGGCTTTATTACACAGATGTGTGGCCTCCTACAGCAGCTGACGAAATAGCTGCTGTACAGAGAGGACACGCATTTATACTCCACCTACTGGGCCGAGCCAGCATGCAGGGATCTACCCCCGTACCTGTAGTACAGGAGCCTTACCGTAAAACCCATATATACAATATTATACAACACCCCCTGTTAAAAATGAGTCCAGCGGGGGTGGTGGAAAACTATATACATACAGATTGCTTTTAAAATATACAGAGAAGGTTACAAATTTAGACGATCCGGCGCCTTGATCTGCCGAAAGAGAGCGCCGCAGTGGTGGTGGTGACTCAGGCGTCGGCTTGGTCTTCGGTGACTCCGTGAGCATGTCAAAATCCTCTTCATCCCCGGGTGGGAGCAAGGGGAGGACGGATTGTCCCAGAGTGGGGGCAGCGGTGGGGTGCGCCGGGTGAAGGGAGGGTGGCACCGGGGCAGAGTGGGGGGTGTGTGGGGAACCAGCTGGTGCCTGGTCCCAGAGGGAGACTGTGTCTTGGCGGCCGTCGGGGTATGCTACGTAAGCGTACTGCAGGTTGGCGTGGAGTGGCTGTACCCGTTCAACCAACGGGTCCGCCTTGTGGAGTCGCACATATTTACGGAGGAGAACGGGTCCTGGAGCTGCCAGCCATTTTGGGAGCGAAACCCCGGAGGTGGACTTCCTGGGCAAGGCAAAGAGATGTTCATGGGGGGTTTCGTTAATCGCGGTGCACAGGAACCAAAGTGCGTTGGGGAGGATCTCCTGCCAGCAGGAGGCTGGGAGATTTCTGGACCATAGGGCCAGCTGGATGGCCCTCCAGACCGTCCCATTCTCCCGCTCCACCTGCCCATTTCCCCTGGGATTGTAGCTGGTCATCCTGCTCGAGGCAATGCCCCTGTTGAGCAGGTACTGGTGCAGCTCATCGCTCATAAATGAGGATCCCCGGTCGGCGTGGATGTAGGCGGGGAAACCAAACAGAGCGAAGATCATGTTTAGAGCTTTGATGATGGTGGCATACGTCATGTCAGGGCATGGGACGGCAAAGGGGAATCAGGAATATTCGTCGACCACACTGAGAAAGTATGTGTTTCTGTCGGTGGAGGGGAGGGGCCCTTTGAAGTTCACGCTGAGGCGTTCAAAGGGGCGGGAGTCCTTCATCAGGCGTGCACGGTCTGGCCGGTAGAAGTGCGATTTACACTCCACGCAGACCTGGCAGTCTCTGGTGATAGCCCTGACTTCCTCGATGGAGTAGGGCAGATTGCAGGCCTCAATGAAGTGGTAAAAATGGATGACTCCTGGGAGACAGAGATTGTCGTGCAGGGTCCGGAGTCGGTCCACTTGTGCGCTGACACATGTACCTCGGGACAGAGCATCAGGGGGCTCGTTGAGCTTACCAGGGTGATACAAAATCTCGTAATTGTTGGTGTAGAGCTCGATCTTCCGCCTCAAGATTTTATCATTTTGATCTTGCCCCGCTGTGTGTTGTTAAACATGAAGGCGACCGACCATTGGTCAGTGAGGAGAGTGAATCTCCTACCAGCCAGGTAATGCCTCCAATGTCGCATAGCTTCAATGACCTTTTCGGCGAGAAGTGCCGAATTTCGGAGGCATAGAGGGTGCATGAAAAGAATGCCACGGGCCTGCCTGCCTGGTTGAGGGTGGCGGCCACAGCGATGTCTGATGCATCGTTCTCGACTTGGAAGGGAAGCGTCTCTCGACCGCGTGCATCGCGGCCTTGGCAATGTCGACCTTGATACGGTTGAAGGCTTGATGAGCCTCAGCCATCAGTGGGAAAGCGGTGGATTGAATGAGTGGGCGGGCCTTGTCCGCATAGTTTGGGACACACTGGGCGTAATACGAAAAGAACCCCAGGCATCGTTTGAGGGCCTTGGGGCAGTGGGGAGGGGGATTCCATGAGGGGGCACATGCGCTCGGGGCGGGCCCTAGAACTCCGTTCTGAACCACATAGCTGAGGATTGCTAATCGGTTTGTGCTGAACGTACACTTCTCCTTGTTGTAAATTAGGTTGAGGAGAGTGGCGGTGTGGAGAAATTTCAAAAGATTAGCGTCATGGTCCTGCCGGTCGTGGCCGCAGATGGTGACGCTGTCCAGGTACGGGAAAGTGGCCCACAGTCAGTACTGGTCAATCATTCGGTCCATCTCCCGTTGGAAGACCGAGACCCCGTTGGTGACGCCGAAGGGAACCCTAAGGAAATGGTAAAGGCGGCCGTCTGCTTCAAATGCAGTGTATGGGTGGCCCGCCTTATGGATGGGGAGCTGGTGGTAGGCAGATTTCAGGTCCACTGTTGAGAACACCCGGTACTGTGCAATCTGATTGACCATATCAGATATGCATGGGAGGGGGTACGCGTCGAGCTGTGTGTACTGATTGATGGTCTGACTGTAGTCAATGACCATCCTGTTTTTTTCCCCAGTTTTCACCACTACCACTTGTGCTCTCCAGGGGCTGTTGCTGGTGGGGTCCACGATGCGGTGGCCGCTGGCGAGGTCCACGATGCACAGGGGGGGGGGTGAGCCGTGCGGTCGGGTGCATAAGCCTGTACGTTGCCTGTACGTGGCCACGATCTAATAGTGGCCACGATCTAACCAAAATTAAATTGAGTGCCGTTCTGAGTGGGATTAGCGGGGCTTCTGCCTTGGGTTTGTGCCTCAGTGGGGAACACCCCACTGAGGTCGCACGTAGCCACATTTCTTGCATTGAGAAACTCCGATGAGTGGAGCTGCTCAGTGCTGGAAGGGATTTTTAAATAACGTCCCGATCTCACTATCCCCAGGAACCCCTCCAACTCAATTATTGGGGGGGGCCTTGGCCCCTCCCCATCACATATGGACAGGTCACCCACAGGTCCGATCCCTGACGTGGGCACAATGCCAGCTTGGCACCTTGGCAGAGTCTCTGCCAGCCTGACAGTGCCAACTGGGCCCCTTGACTGGTGGCTGACCACCCGGGGCCTCTGATTGCCCGGGAGAACCCGGCAGCTACCGTTCCACCTGGTCCCTGTTTGTGGGGACCAATACTGGACAGTGTCCAGCTATGGGGCGGAATTCTCTGCTCCCGCAGTCGGGAAGGCCGTCGTGAACTCGGCCGAGTTTCACGACGGCCTCAGAGGCCGCTCCTCGCACCCTATTCACCACCCCCCCCCCCCCCCCCCCCCCCCCCCCCCGCCACCCAGGGGGCTAGGAGCGGTGCTCCGTAAATCTCGGCCGCTGGGCCTTGACGCTTGCGTCAAGGCGGCGCGCCGAGAATGACGCGGCGGCGGCGCCTAAGTGACGTCAGCCGCACATGCGTAGGTTGGCCGGCTCCAACCCGCGCATGCGCGGCTGACGTCACAACGGCTGCCGGCTCCAACCCACGCATGCGCGGTTGCCGTCTTCCCCTCCGCTGCCCCGCAAGACGTGACGGCTTGATCTTGCAGGGCGGCGGAGGGGAAAGAGTCCGTCGCTTGGAGACGCCGGTCCAACGATCGGTGGGCACCGATCGCGGGCCAGTCCCCTCCCGAGCACGGCCGTGGTGCTCACTCCCCTCTCTGCCCACCACAAGCCACAAACGAAGATTTGGCGCCTTGTTCACGACGGCAGCGACCAGGTGTGGTTGCCGCCGGCGTGAATAGGTCGGGAACGTCAGGCCACTCGGCCCATCCGGGCCGGAGAATCGCCGGTCGCCGTGAAAAACGGCGAGCGGCGATTCTGCGAGCGGGGGGTGGGAGAATCGCGGGGGGTGCCAGGGCGGCGTGTCGTGAGTCGCCCGGCCCTCCCGCGATTCTCCCACCCGGCGTGGAGAGCGGAGAATCGCGCCCATGGTCTCCTCAGTAAGTCCGGTAGATGCCGAGTGGCCGTTTGATTCGTCGAAGGCAGAGGTAAGTAAGCTTCAAAGTCGAATTCACTCTGAGAGACTGGATCTCGCCCATTGTGGGTGGGAACCAATTCACAACATCTTGCAAGATCTGGTGAGGCATAACGGCTGTCGTGAAGCCCGGGGGAGGCCTGTCACCATTCGGGCACATCACGGCTGATAGATTGCCCCCAGTGTGTAATCTAGGCCAGAATTTCATGTTGCTCCGGTGAGCGCTTGCCTGACCCAAAAGGGAGTGAAATTGCATGATGCCAGGCAGATGTCCCAACATTGGCCCGTGATATTTCAGATAGCAAGCACATGTGATAGTTAGAAGCACGCCCACTGACACACAATTAAGCCTTTTAAGAGGCCAATTGAAAGCAATTTTATTTGGCCCATCTACATTTACCGTTGACGGGCGGGCAAATTGGCCAGGTGCAAATTGGCTACGTGCAACCTCAATCCAGGGCGGGATGAAATGTCAGGGCATAAATAAAATTACAAAAAGGTGCCTGGGGAGTGAGGACTGTGATTGAATGTGCTGCCTTGACACAGTTTGCTGTATATATTGCAGAGGGATTTAATATGTAAGATAGCAGCAACAGCTCCGCAGCAGCTATCTGCCTTCAGCAAGTCCATGAGAAGCACCAGTCCTCACCCTCCCTTTAGTCAGTACCTGCCCTCGACCCGCCCTCCCCAATAGTGCTGAACCTCTCTCAGCGCACGATTCACGCTGGCTGTCTGCCCGACTGCATGCGCCTGACAGGTGCAGAATTCAGGCATCAGTAATCTTGAGATGAAATGTATGATGTGCCAGAGGGGTGATAGCGTAACTTAATGTTCCTTTCCTGGGAAATAAATTAGTAATTTTCGATCAAATACTTTTACCTATTCATTTTATGATGTTAGCATTGTTTTATGGCTTTTAGAAGTACAATTAAACCAAATTGGTATATTCTGTACATAAAATGAAGTAAGACATCAAGATTACTGGGCCGAAGGCTACACTTTCATGAGCTGAACCAGAAGAAATGTAGAAGCCTTGGTTTTTAATGAGTAATCAACATGATGGAAATAAACTAAAGGGAAATTAGACATGGTTTGCTTCAAATTGGAGCAGAATCTGAATTATTGTCGGTTATAGTCAGGGGATCTTCTCTCAGGATAGAATTATAGGTTTGTGAGCTGGAAGGTGCAAAACAAAAATTACAAGTTAATGGAGGCTCGAGATCCACACAACGACTAAACTCCCAGGTGTCAGCTCAGCAGCAACAACAGAGCTGGAATGATGGGACCAGGGGAATCATAACTGCAGCAGGAACATACAATCGGTGAGGTAAACCATTTATAAATGGTGAATTTTTGAGCTAAATTATTCACAAAATAGTAAGAAGGTTGCATAACATAATCTTGAAATTTGTTTTTGGAATAAAGCATTCAACAAGTGGGAAAAATGAGTGACAAGGAGGTAGAAATTGGAGTAGTGCACCATTTTGTACAATTCCCATCCACTGTATGTCGGCACAGGTACAGTGTCTCAAATCTGAATGTTCAAAAACCGGATGTGAGTGAAAACCAGACACTTTTATAATGTTGCATTCATCAATTTTAAATCAGCAAAATTTGGGAAAAAATAATTATTTAGGATAATTCAGCAAGGAGCTGCATTGGTGTGGTGTAGCTCCAGATCAGTAATTGGCTTGGTCGCTTCATGCGCCACTCTCCAAGCAAATCTTGACTCCACCTGACCCAGCTTGACCCGAACTGCCACAGCCTGACCCACGCAACCCAGAATTTGTCAATAGATAAAATCTAGCACAGCCTTGGCCCCAAAGAAAAAGGTGCTGTGCATGTAATATGTTCTTTTCTTAAGCACTGACATTCCTTTTAAAAAAAAAAAATATTTCTTTCACAGTTACAAAGTTAACGTGCAGAGTGGATAGGGTTAGCTCTTAATCCATCTCCTTGCTTGCTCCAAAAAACAATTCAAATTCAAATGGGACTCCTCAGGGGGTTTGGGCTTGGTTGGGGGGCTGATGCATTCCAGGTCGGGGATTTACCCTGGGCCAGGGGGCTGAGGGCTTTAAATCTTCAAGCCTTCAAGCCATCTTTAAATATTGCGAAGACCCATCACAGGGGCAACACAGCTGCAGTCTGCCTGTCCTACCGAACACTTCCAGACAGAGACCTGCTGCAGCTTATCTCCTGAAAGGCAGTTTCACCCCCTTTGACTGTGAGCAGCCTCTAGTTTAACAGCTGAAAGCTATTTAAAATGAGGAATTAGCCTTCACAGTTGTGAGAGAACTTAACACTCTTAAACACTCAAGTGCCTCCTCGAAAGCTCAGGTGCCATGTCCCAGAGGGTGATTAGCACATTGCATGTCCAGCAAACCTTAATGCCTGAACAGTGAGCCTGAACTCTAGGAGCATCAGCACCACAGAGGTAGCTGCCAATAATCAAACAGTAAAGAGCAGGGCTTCACTACTGAACATCCTCTCGCGGACAAAGGGTAAGTGTGTGGATGAGCGGAGGACAGCTGAGCATGACCTCCCTCATGTTCCCAACAGAGGTCTGTAATCTAGGGCCTCCTGACCTGGCCAGGGTGAGTGTGCAGGGCAAGATTTCCAGCACAACTGGCTGGCTGGATGGCACTCAGAGGAGGTGGGACAGTCATAGAACAAAGAACAAAGAGAACAAAGAAAATTACAGCACAGGAACAGGCCCTTCGGTCCTCCCAGCCTGCGTCGATCCAGATTCTTTATCTAAACCTGTTGCCTATTTTCCAAGGATCTACTTCTCTCTGTTCCTCGCCCGTTCATATATCTGTCCAGATGCATCTTAAATGATGCTATCGTGCCCGCCTCTACCACCTCCGCTGGCAAAACGTTCCAGGCACCGACCACCCTCTGCGTAAAAAACTTTCCACACACATCTCCCTTAAACTAATAGTAAAGGTGAGGGAGGCTTGGGGGATTTGAGGGTGCGGGGATGGAAACCCTGATGTATTATTGGTCTCTCTCCTTCTCCAATTCCTTCCAGCATGTCACTCTGCGAGCACCGGGGCATCAGCGAGTGCCCTCTATTAACAGAAAGGGGTTCCACTCCCCAATGCTCAGATCGTGCGAGACCACCGTCTCAGAATCATGCACACGTGTGCCATCTACACTGGGAGCATGTATGACAACTACATCGTGGGGCACTCAGAGAACCTTGGTGTCTTCCTGAACACCCCCAGGATCACAGTTGGCCTATGGGGAACAAGAGATACCACTGAAGACATGGCTGATGATGCTGGTGCAGAGCCTGAGACCGAGGCGGATACCCGATAAAATGAGGCCCACATTGCCACCCATGCTGTCATTGACTGGTGCATCGGGCTACTGAAAATGTAGTTTTGATGCCTTGGCTACTCTGACGGTGCCCTGCAGTACACTCCCAGAGGGTCTACTTTGTGGTGGTCTTCTGTACCCTCCACATTCTGTCACAGCAACAGGGCGACATGCTTGAGGATACTTCCAGTATCCTCTGCAGTTTTTGCTTTACCACTCACCTTAGTGTCATCTACAAACTTGGACACATTACACTTGGTCCCCAATTCCAAATTATCTATGTTAATTGTGAGCAATCCTCACTGCTCTGGCGCAGGCCAACCTCACTGTCAGTGACAGCTCTCTACTTGGGCAATCCCATGATTTCCAAGACCCATTCCTCACAGGAGTTGGGGACTCGAATCTCTGTAAATATTCCCCCCCATCTTGGCCCTTTTGTGGTTATTATGTGCTATCTTCTCCTGCGGGGCAAAGAGAGGGCATTGTGAGCCGGATTCGATGGGTCAGGGCGTCTACACATCTACAACTGGTGGTACGTGTGGGCACTGCACTTGGACATGAAGGGGTTGTGCTGATGGGTGCCATGGAATTCTGAGGAATAAGCTTGAAGATCATTGTGGGGAGGGTGCAAGGTGTCAGCAAGTGGATGGGAGGAGGAGGGGTTGTTGGCAAATTTAACGGTTGGCGGGTGGAACTGATGTCAGCAGAGAGGTGGTAACTTACCCCTGCAGCATATGTGAGACCGCTGGTCTTCTTCTAACATTGGACAGCGGTCTTCCTTGTCATGCACAGCTGCTGCCACTGCCTCCCAGGCAGTATTGCTGACCCTGCGTCTGGTCCTTCGACCCCCTCGGTGGAACAATGCTGAGAATCCTGGCCAGGTTGTTATCCCCAAAGTGAGGAGCAGGTCTGCATGCTGCCATGCTTATGTGTTGACTGGCAGTGAGTGGTGAGGGAATGTTTAAAAGCAGCTCCAGCTCGTTAGCGGTGAGCAGCTGAGGCACGGGTCGGGGAAATCAGACGGTGAGGGAGAGAATCATGTCGAGAATCTCATGGGGGTTCGTTTTTGGCATTAAGTAGCCTTGAATACAGGCTATGATCTTGCCAATGCAACCATCACAAAACTCCCTGCCAAACGTGCCCAAAACTGGACATCTTTGGTCCTACTACGACACCCTGAGTGAGTGCGCGGTCAATTCCAACTCCACAGACCCCGGAGTCGCAGGGTAAGTCAATTAACCAATAATTTGTGTATTTTCCTGAGATCCTTGACTGCTCCAATGAGTTACCAGCACCAGATCTGTAAGGTAAACATTTTAAAAACTGTTTATTTGTAACAAGGAAAAAGATGAACATACAATGGTAAGAATGGAATAATGACCGGCTAATCAAAATACTCCCCAAACCCCGTTCCACCCTCCATCCCATAAAATAACAGTGAGTAAAAGGGCCTGAGAAGGTTCTTTGCTGCTGAGGTAGCGGTCTTTGAAGCCGGCGATCTTCCACAGAAGCAAAGCATTGCAATCATCGGTTAGTTAGGATATTCTAATGTCTGGCTTCAGTTAGAACTGGCAGGCTGTAGAATTCTCTTTGAGAAGTCACTTTTACTTAGCTGCCCTCCAGCTAACACAATTGGTCCCCCTCAGGTCTGTGCAATTCTAGCTTGTATCTATCAGATGGACTATCAACCTCACTGAGTTGAAACTACAGGTCTCAGCAGGAGATTTTTAAGTGGGCTTTTAAACAGCCCCTCTCTTTGTTCTGAACCCTCTGGAAGAATCCAGTAAGGGAGAGAGAATTTGGAGCACTGGTTTCACAGTCCTTAATCAAGATAGAAATGTCTACATGCCCACAGCTCATCTCATAGGTCAATTTCACAGTCTCGCTGGAAGCATTTAAAACAGGCATTTCAAACAGAGTTTTATGCTTTTACCGACCTAGTTGGAGACATTCAAGGCAGAAGTTACTTCCCCAGGCTGGGTGGAAGAATTCAAATCGACAGGCCTAAAGCTGTTAGAGGGAGAGTTTTACTGTGTGCTACTTTCCAGGTCTGCACAGAACTGAGAGACAAAATGGAGCTTGCCTGGCTGTTTCAGAATATTCCAAAAATTCTGACAAGCTCGACCAACCCCAAATGGAAACAGAAGATGTTCCACAACTTCAGGGGTACCGATTGGCTGCTTGCCAAGTCCATCAAAATAACATCATGGGCTATGCCACAGAGCATCAAGGGGAGTACTGGGCCAGTACATTAGACCAGGACTGTTTGACCAAAGTCTGCAGTTTGAAACAAAATGTGTAATGTTGCAAGACAGAAATTTTAAAAAACCACACTGAGCAGGCAATATTTAACCACTTCCTTAAAGTCCGCTGAATCATGCCCAATGTTTGCAAAGTTTATTCGTGTTCATTGGGGAAGTAACAAGAAGCATAGATAAAGGGGAACCTGTAGATGTGGTGTACTGGATTTCCAGAAGGCGTTTGACAAGGTGTTTTCTCAAAAGTTACTGGTAACTTATTAGCCTGGATGCAGGTTTGGATAGTTAGCAGAAAACAGAAAATAGGCATTAAATGTCATGTTTCGATTGGCAAGATATAACGAGTGGAGTCCACAGGGTGCACTGCTGTGGCCTCAACTATTTACAATTTATATTAATGACTTGGCTGACAGGATCGAATGTATGGTTGCTAAATTTGCTGATGGAACAAAGATGGGTAGGAAAGTAAGTTGTGAAGAGAACATAAGGGCCAGGATTTGCTCCCGCCTGTGGATTTCCCAGCGGTGTGGGGTGTCGTCAGTGGGAAATCCCAATGACAGAAGCAAGAACAGAGAAACTCGCCACCAGTGAATGATCTGCTGCTGAGAAACACACGGCTGGGGGATCGGTGAATCCGACCCAAGGAGTCTGCAAAAGAATACAGATCGGTTACTAAGTGGGTATAAGATTTGGCAGATAGAATATGATGTGGGAAAATGTGAACTTGCCCATTAGACAAGAAGGATAAAAACCCAAGGGTGGATTTCTCCATTTCTGAAACTAAGTGTTGACACTGACGCAAGAATTGTGGATTTTCACAACAGCAAAACTGGTGTTGACCTGGATCAATTTAGCAGGAGCGGCTAGTACTGGTGCCGCATGGAATACAATCAATTCCAATGAAAAACGGTGTTGGATTCGCCGGGTCCATGATTGACCCTTGGGAGGCTGACAAGCTGCAGCTGCATAAGAACATAAGACATAGGAGCTGAATTCGGCCACTCAGCCCATTGAGCCTGCTCTGCCATTCAATCATGACTAATATTTATCTAATCCCAATTCTCCTTCTTTCTCCCCATAACCCCTGATCCCTTTATTAATCACAAATCTATCAATCATTGTCTTAAAGACACTCAGTGATTTGGCCTTCTGTGGCAAAGTGTTCCACAGATTCACCAGCCTCTGGCTGAAGAAATTCCTCCTCATCTCTGTTTTAAAGCATGGCCACATTACAATACCCACACACACACTCACCCCAGCCAACAAGATGGTACTGGTTGGTCTGGAGCATACCCATACAGCTGATGGGTCGGCTGGGACCGAGGGCACCGAGGATGTTGCCTGGGGGGAACTATATGACCCATGGCCCTACGTACACAGTGGGCTGTTAGCAGCGTGTGCAGCCTCATGGCTGCCTTACCGGCTGCGGGAATGGTGTTCTATGCCTGTCCACTCCCACCCCACAGCCCACTTCCTGGCCAAACACCCTACTCCCCCGGCCCAAGCAGAAGCCCCCCGACCAGCGGAACACCGCCAACAAACTATGACGATGTTGGACACTTTACGTCTCTCCCCCCCCCCCCCCCAACTCTCCCTCAGCAGCAACGATGTCGGTTTCACGATTTTTAAAAAGTACAAGTTAACCATGCCATCATGAACTCGGCCCATCGGAGACGGAGCATCACGGAGGCCCTGGAGAATACAGGGTCAAGCCCGCAAATGACATGTAAACGGTGTTTATTGTGCGTGCATTCTGGACCGCATTGACGCCGCTGTCGAGGTGACAGAGAATTGCGATTTGGCGTCAAATCAGCACCCGCTGCGATTTTACAGTCGGAACCCATTCTCCGGCCAATCAAGATTTGCAATTTCGGCGTCAGCCAATGGAGAATCCCGTCCAATGTTTTTTTTTCATTTGGGAGAGATTGCAGAATTCAGAGGTACAGAGGGATCTGGGAATCTTGGTACATGCAGCACAAAAAATGAGCACGCGGGTACATACAGCACATAATTAGGAAGGCAAATGAAATGTTGGTATTTATTTCAAGGGGAATGGAATTTAAATATAGGGATATTTTGCTGCAGTTGTGCAGGATATTGCTGAGACCACATCTCAAACACTGTAAAGTTTTGGTCTCCTTACTTAAGAAAGATAATTGCAATAGAAGCAGTTTAGAGAAGGTTCACTCATCTAATTCCTGGGATAAAGGGGTGATCTTATGAAGAAAGGTTGACCAGTTGTCTCGATAACATTGGAGTTGACAAGAGTGCGAAGCAATCTTACAAATTAAAATTCTTGAGGGAACTGTCTGCAAGTTTGCTTATGTGAACAACACTAGACTGACCCCTGTGCACAGATCATGTTATCTTACATCATTGTGAGGGTGGTACTCCAGTCATACCCACATTAACCCCATATGCCCCAGACACTTAAACTACAGCATGTAAGCGTGAGATCTCAGAGTTTTCTCAAGCTGGGAAAATTAGGAATTGCAGCCTGAGGAATTCTGCAATATAACCCTGGTATCACCAGCTACATTTTACATTCTGCAGCAACCAGTTTCAGTTTAGAGTGACTTAAAAGCTACAAACTTAAATTGTGATTCTGGAGGCGTTCTACCCGATTAGCCAGGTGCTTCCCAGTGCTTGGAGCACTGAGAAACACCCCGCTATCTAATGCCTTTCCAGGTAAATCTGGGCCTCAGTGGTGAATGCGCAATCGAGACTGCACATAGCTCCATTCCCTGCATGGAGGAGCTCCCCGCGCCGGAAAATGGCATCCCGATTTTCTGACCCTTCCCAAACACCAACCCATTTGTAAGGGAGTCCTTGGGTCCCCCTCACACTCACGCAGGGTGCCCCCGGCCCGATCCCTACTGTACAAAAATGCCAGCTTGGTATGTTGGCAGTCCCAGCCTAGCACCCTAGCAGTAACCCACCAGCTGGCAGTGGCACCTGGGCAGTGCCAGGTTGGCACCAAATGGCAGTGCCAGGGTGAGAGAATGGCAGTGCCAGGTTCCAGTTGGCACCAGCAGTGCCAATATGCCACCCTGCCAAGAGGGAAAGCAGCTGGGATCCTCCAATCCCTGAGGAGACCCCTGTGAGTGCCATTCCATCTGGTCCCCGTTTGTGGAGACCAGCACTGAATGGCACTTGTCCAAGATCCCCAAGGGGGATAGACCCACGCCTTGGTTAGATCTCGAGAATGCATATTAGACTGAGACTAACTGTCTCAGTCTAATATGCAGATTTTCCAGAAGTGATCCCACCCAAAATGGGTGGCATTCAAATCGCAGCATCTCACGAGATCACATTAGATCTCGGGCGGCGTGGCGAGCAGGGTAGATCCTGAAAGGGGGATCTCCCGGCATCTGTAGCCCATGCCTCACTGCTTTCCGGGCGTAGCATGACTGGTAGATCTCACCTCTAGTCTGAATTTCCCTGCAACAGTGCAAATTCTTAAGTTAATTATGTCCAAAATGTTCAGATGGGGTTACTGGGTTACAGGGAAAGGGTGGAGGCATGGGCTTAAGTAGGGATTCTGAATCTTCACTTTAGCCTTACTGGCATAATTTCAGCTCTTTTCTATACAGCTAGCTTCACTGAGCTGGCAATGACCCTACAAACTCCTGCCTCATGGCTGTATCCAGCTAGATGTGATCCTAGGGCTTCTCTAAGCCTTCTTTGATTACCAGGTCTATCCCTGAAGCCTCTTCAATTACCAAAGATTCCCCCGAGCCCTGATCAATTTATAGGACTTCCCCTGAGCTCTCTAAATCACCAAGGCTTCCTCTGAATCATCTTCACTTACTAGGGTGTCCCCTAAACACTCTTCAATCACCAAGACATCCTCTGAACCCTCTTTGATTACCAAGGCTTCACTTGAGACCTATTCAATTGTCAGGACTTCTCCTGAGACCTCTTCAATTATCTGGGCTTCTCCTGAACCCTCTTTGATTACCAGGGCATACCCTATTCTATATCGGCCTATTCATAGCTCCTTAGGGCTACAAAATGCACTTTGGCTGCATGGAGCTTCTTCCCCAGCTCCTGACTCTCCCAAAAATGACCGACTGCCAACATCTATTCACTGATCAGTGAACCTATCAACACACTCTGCTAGGCAGGAGCCAATGTAACAAGCATCGGAAAATCCTGGGCGCGATTCTCCCAAAACGGGAGAAATCGTAAAGCTGGCGTCAAACCCGAGCGGGTTTGACGCCAGCGCGCCCCTTCCCTACCGGGAACCGATTCTGGTCCCCGGTCGGGGCTAGCAGCCCGACGCCGTAGGCTCCGGCATGACGGGCTTAACGAATATCGTTAAGCCCGCTTGCCGGAGTTAGCGCCGGCTGACGCGTCATATGACGTCAGCCGCGCATGCGCGGATTGGAAGACTCCAACCCGCGCATGCGCGGATGACGTCATCGCGTTTTTGCGCGAAACCCGCGCATGCGCGGGCCGGGTTGCCCCTCAGCCGCCCCGCGAATGGATACTGCGGGGCGGCGGAAGGAGAAAGAGTGCGCGGGCATCGGGCCCGCTGCCCGCGATCGGTGCCCACCTATCGCGGGCCCATGGCACCCTTGGCACGGCCGTGGTACTGCCGTGCCAATCGGTGCCATGGTTATGAAAAGCGAGTTTGTGACGCCGTTTTTACGAACGGCCAGACCAGGTGTGTTTGCCGTTCGTAAAAACGGCGTAAAGGGCTGGGACTTCGGCCCATCGAACAGCTGTGAATCGCTGCCGGCCGTAAAAAAACGGCGGCAGCGATTCGGGTCGGGAGTTGGGCGGGGGGTGGGGGAGAATAGCGGGAGGGCGGGAAAAATGTCGGGAAGGCCCTCCCGCTATTCTCCGACCCGTCGTGGGGGTCGGAGAATTTCGCCCCCTGTATCTGAAATGTGACAATCCCCACCGGCTAATGATTTATCACACAGGGACACAAAGGTTTTGAGTTCAGAACAATATATATCAGGTGTGTCGCTGAAATACAACCCAGAAAGGGTATGCCGAATGACTGTGGTTTATTGTATACTGCTCTGCAATGGGGAGAACACAGGAAGGTAACACATGAGGAAGGCTCCAGCATGATAAGGGAGAAAATATTGATGATGTTGAGCAAGGGCAGGTAGTGTAAGGGTTCCTCCAGGTATATGCAGGTGAGAGTTTGCAGCAATTCATTGATGAGAGCTTTAGCTGAACAAAGCCCAGAACACAAATACAAAAGATTTGGCTTTACAATCTGCTAACCACCCTCCCCCCACCACACCCCAATAATGTCTTATTCACCTACTGGTCCCCAATATTCAACCCCAATCCTCCCACAATATATGATTGAGCTGACCAGTTTCTCTCTGGCTGCTTCCCCGCCAGGCAGACAGGCAGGTAAACCTGTAAATTGGCAAACCATCAGGCAGGAAACCTATTGAACAAAGTGAAAATAAGTTATGTGGTTCATTTCTACAGGATTTACATGCGATTTATGGGAAACGTGGCAATGCAAGTTTCCCATCCAAAAATCATCTACTCTGCCCCCGCACCTTCCCACCTGCTCTTTTCTCAGCCCCAAGTGCCATTTCGTATGCATGTTTGCATGCATATTTTTAGAAACTTTTTGGAACATTTTATTTAGCAGAGAACGCGTAGATCCTGTCGTGATTGGTGCTCATTAAATGCCTTGCTTCCCTCCTTTGCTTTTTATGACATTTTCAGAACTATCTAATTCTTATACACTAAAAAGTATCTTGAAAAAGCCTGACCCATTAAATTCTCTCCTTCCACACCCTATGTAATATTTATGCTCGTAGGGACTCTGAGGGAAACTTTTGCATAGGTACTGCATAATTATTAAAACTAATGAAACTAACCTGTGGAATATCCATTCATTCAGGGGGAAAGAAGAAAAGACATAAGCTGACCCTGAGTCTGCTTCCAGAGACCATTATTTCAGATAATATAGTGCTCACAGAGATGGACATGGTTTAAGGAAAATCAGCGCAGATTTATGGCATGTAGGTTATATTTGATGAAGTTAAATTGCTTAGGAGGATATTGAGGACAGGGAGAAATAATAAATGAAACTAAATAATCTTTGTGTAGCAAGTGGGTTTACATTAACACTGCAAAGAAATTACTGTGAAAATCCGCTAGTCGCCACATTCCGGTACCTCTTCGGGTACACAGAAGGAGAATTCAGGATGTTCAATTCACTTAACAAGCACGCCCTTCAGAATTAGGGGAGGAAACCAGAGCACCTGGAGGAAACCCACGCAGACAGAAGGAGAACGTGCAGACTCTGCACAGACAGTGACCCAAGCATGGCAGCGAACCCTGGTCCATGGCACTGTGAAGCAACAGTGCTAACCATTGTGCTGCCGTGCCACCCAACGTTACAGGAGGATATTAATAAACCTGCAGAACGGGCAAATAATCGGCAACTGAAGTTCAAGGCAGATAAATGTGAGGTAGTATATTTTGATACGAAGAATAGGGAGGTCACTTACTATTTGGAAGGAGCACATCTAGGTGGTTAGAGGAACATAGTGATCTTGGAGTGCAAATGCACTAATCAATAAAGGTTACACCACAGTTTAACAATTCCACAAAAAAGCAAACCCAGCACGAGAAGATTAGAATTGAAATGGAGGGTTGTTATCTGAACCTGTATTGAACCTTGATCTTAATTAGTATTATGTGCAGCTGTGGTCACCAGAAAGAATAAAGAGGCTCTCGGGAGGGTAAATCTGGTCTACATGTGACTCCAGACCCACAACAATATCGATGACTTTTAATTGCACTTTGAAATGGCCAAGAAAGCCACTCAGTGTTGTGTTCTGTGATGTAACCAATGTAATGATGTACACAGAACATATAGTTGATTAACTATAAAGATGATTTATTAATAAACACGTGGCAAAGATAACTAAGGAACTACAATACAGACAATGGCTAGTAAATTAATTCAGTGAATTCTCCTGGAGCTACTCTAAGTGCGGCTATCTTCTTGTACGTCTTGCTACCAACTGGCAGGTGTCTTGAGTCATGTGATAGATCTCTATTGCCACCAGCTGACTGGAGGTCGCAGAACTGTGCACAGGGATATCGCCACACTAAGTAGTACCAAATTGCTACAGAAAAGTTGAAGAATAATGTAAAGCTGAATGGACTACCTAGCAATGAGACACCCAAAATGGCAAAGGCACACCTGACCCAGTCAACTCTATACAGTCCTCCTCACTAATATATGGATTCTTGTGCCAAAATTGGGAGAGCTGCCCCACAGACTTGTCAAACAACAGTGTGGCATAATCATACTCACTGAATCATACCTTAAAGCCAATGTCCCAGACTCCTCCATCATCATCCCCAGGTATAGCTGTAATAGCTGTACAGCACAATAGTCGAAAGTCAAGAGAGAATAGCATAGGGGAGTCCTCCATATTGCCTTTGGCCCCATGAAATCTCATGGCATCCAGTGAGACATGGGCTAGGAAACCTCCAGCTGATTATCCTCTACCATCCTCCCTTAGCTGTTGAATTGATACTCCTCAATGTTGAGTAAAGGTGGTCTTTCTAACCACAGATTTTTAAAAAGAGGCTGTCTCTTTGTTCTGAAGAGGAGGTGTGGGGACAGCACTCAAACTGAGCACCTGCTTTATCCATCAAGTTCTTCAGAATAAAGAGACAGCCTCATAGTCATGGAATCATACAGCACAGAAACAGGTCCTTCAGCCCACCATGTCTATGCCGACCATTAAATACCGATCTATACTAATCTCATGTACAAGCCTACTATGCCTTAGCAAGTTAAGTGCTTGTCCAGACGCTTCTTAAATGTTGCGAGAGTACCTGCCTCCACCACCCCCTCAGGCAGCGTGTTCCATATTTCCACCACTCTCTGGGTGCGAAAATGTTTCCTCAGGCCCTCTCTTAAACCACTTTCACCTCACCTTAAACCTCTGCCTGCTGGTCTTAGATACGTCTGGCATGGGAAAAAGATTCTTACAATCTACTCTATCTATGCCTCTCACAATTTTATATACCACTATCAAATCGCCCTCTGCTCCAGTGAAAACAAATCCAGCCTATCCTGTCTCTCCTCATAGCTGAAACTTTCCATCCCAGGCAATATCCTGGTGAATCTCCTCTGCGCTCCCTTGAGTGCAATCATGTCCTTTTGATGGTGTAATGACCGGAACTGTACACAATATTCCATTTGCGGCCTAACTAATGTTTATAAGTTGTACCAAGACCTCTCTGCTCCTATATTCTATGCCCCGGCTAATGAAGGCAAGCATTATGTATGGCTTGTTCACCACCCTATCAACCTTTGTTGCCTCTTCAAAACTACTGGGCGCAATTCTCCCAGCCCCGCGCCGGGCCGGAGAATCGATGCAACAGTGCCATGCAGCCCCGACGCCAGCGCGCGATTGTCCGAGGTGCAGAGAATCAGCACCATTTGCGCCAGCGCGTTTGGCGCGGCGCCAGTCTTGGGCTGCTGTACACGGTGGGGCCGCCGATTCTGCGGCCCGGAAGGGCCGAGCGGCCGTGCAGAAAAAGCAGAGTCCCGCCGGCGCTGTATACACCTGGTCGCTGCCGGGGGGGAACTCTGCGCGAAGGATCAGGAGCGGCCTGTGGGGCGGGGAGGGGGCCTCAGATGGGGTCTGGCCCATGATCGGGGCCCACCGATCGACGGCCGGCCTCTCCCACCCCCCACCCCCTCCCGGGGTTACTTTGTTGCGCATCCGGCCTCAGAACCCTCACGCCATGTTGCGTCGGGGCCGGAGCGTTCAGTAAGGCCACCACGCATACACGGGTTGGCGTGTCGCTACTGCACATGCGCAGGTTTACACCGCCCCCAGTGCGTGCCAGGAAATAAGGCTGGATCGGTGTGAATCGCTCCAGCGTTGTGCTGGCCCACTGTGGGGCACAGAATCGCTACTGCCCGCGCCCGTATCGTGCCGTTGTGAAACGCAACAGCGTTCACGACAGCGCAGCCACTCTATCCCGCGATCGGAGAATCGCGCCCACTGCGTTTAGAAAGAACACCTGCTCAAAAGAGAAAGCATTTCAGAGTTAATTAACCATGAAGACCTATAAAAACAAATAACGCTAATCCCTCCTGTGAAATAGCCTGGACCAGTCAATCAACATAAGTTTACATTTTCCTGCATTATACTCCTTTTCCACGTTTGTTGCTCATTCACTTAACCTGACATCTATGTCCTCGTTCACCAACTTACTCTCAAACCTGGGGCGGGATTCTCCCAGCCCTGGGTCGGGCTGAATAATCTACGTGACCGGGCCATGCCGCCCAGACGCCGGCACGCGATTCTCCGCCGTTCTAACCTGCTCTGAGCCGGCGGGACCTCGGCGTTGAAGGGTCGGGTGGCGGCCTGTGGGGGGGGGGGGGGTAGGGGAGGGGGTTCCAACCCCGGGGGGGGGGCTCCAATGTGACCTGCACCACGATCGGGGCCCACCGATCGGCGGGCCGGCCTCTCTGGCTGGGGTCCTCCTTTCCTACATGCCAGCTCCTGTAGTCCTGCACCATGATTCATTGAGGCAGGCGCGTTGAAGGAGGCCACTGCGCATGCGGCGCCGGTGCCACTGTGCATGTGCGCATTGGCGCCGACACCATTGCGCATGCATGGATCCCGTGACGCGAACCGCTCCAGCGCCGTGCTGGCCCCCTGTAGGAGCCAGAATTAGTCCTGGCAGCGGCCTGTTCACGCCGTCGTAAAACAGAATGTGGACATTCTGCCGCGGGATTAGAGAATTCCGCCCTTGACTTATCATCAACAAACCTAGCTACAAAACATCCATTTTATTCATTCAAGTCTTGATATAGATTGCAAATATATTAGGCCCCTGTGACACTCCAGTGGTTACATCTTGTCAATCTGAAAATGTTTCATTTATGCTGACTGTGTTTCCTGATAATGCTGACTCTGTATTTCTTGTAAGTTAAACAATCCTCTGTCCAGGTTAATATGTAACTGCCTATACCATGAGATCTTATTTTGTGTAGTAATTGAGGTGTCATCTTGTCAAATGCCTTTTAGATATCCAAGTACACCACATTTATATGTTCTCCTTAGTTCCTGTTCTTTATTACTTCCCCAAATAACTCTAATAAATTAGTCAAGCACAATTTCCTTTCCATCTGATTGCACTAAACCCAAATGGATCATGCATCTGGCAATTTTAATGGAAAATGTTTGCAGATACTTTTTCCTTTTATTTTACACGGACATGCTGGGCTACCCCATCATTGAGAATGGGAATGCCTAGTTGATTATCTGGTTAGTTACTTCATTGCCCACCACCATTCATGATTGGATGTGGCAGGACTGCAGACCTTTGATATGATCTTTTGGTTGTCACATTGCCTTGGTCTTTCTAATGTATTACATCTCTTGTGTCGCAAACATGGGGCGAAATTCTCCACGGACCGACGTGACGCCCATTTCCGGCGGGAAAAAGCGGTGTGCATGACTCCGGCATCCGGGCCTTCTTTTAAGCTGGCAATCTCCGTTCCCGGAAGGGCCAGCAGCGGACTGACGCGATAGGCGTCAGTTTCTCCAGCTGCGGAAGTGGCGAGTCCCGGCGTTTGTGTGGTGGGGAGAGAGAGCACTCCGGCATTGGGGAGGGGGAGAGCGACCCGGCATTGGTGGGGGGGGGGAGAGCGACCCGGCATTGGGGGGGGGGGGGGAGAGCGACCCGGCATTGGGGGGGGGGTTGGGGGAAGAGCGACCCGGCATTGGTGGGGGGGGGGAGAGCGACCCGGCATTGGGGGGGGGGGGGGAGAGCGACCCGGCATTGGGGGGGGGGAGAACGACCCGGCATGGGGGGGGGGAGAGCGACCCGGCATTGGGGGGGGGAGAGCGACCCGGCATTGGGGGAGGGGGGGAAGAGCGACCCGGCATTGGGGGGGGGGAAGAGCGACCCGGCATTGGGGGGGGGGGGAAGAGCGACCCGGCATTGGGGGGGGGGGAGAGCGACCCGGCATTGGGGGGGGGGGGAGCGACCCGGCATTGGGGGGGGAGAGCGACCCGGTATTGGGGGGGGGGGAGAGCAACCCGGCATTGGGGGGGGGGGGGAAGAGCGACCCGGCATTGGGGGGGGGGGAAGAGCGACCCGGCATTGGGGGGGGGGGAAGCGACCCGGCATTGGGGGGGGGGGGGAAGAGCGACCCGGCATTGGGGGGGGAAGAGTGACTCGGCATTGGGGGGGGGGAAGAGCGACCGGCATTGGGGGGG